>NC_138306.1:61320000-62520000 GCF_965601325.2 Salmo salar | reverse complement strand
AGAAGATTCAACTCATCTTTAGCTGTGACTGCATTCGCCTGTCGAGTCTGATCTATTCTCATCCATGGCCAGAGAGAAAAATAAAAAGCATGCTTCAAATACAGTATGTGAACATATAAGTGTCGTTCGACAAATCTCACTGTCTTGTCTGTTTAAGGATGAAAGGCGATTGAGCAGTGTTAGTAGATAGAGACTTTGGGGATGCAGTGCTCTTCAGAAGGGTTGATTAATAAATAACATGACTATGAAGGAGTCCTAGATTCTTTGGATTTCACAGGCGCTGACTCTTTTTTAAGAATCTTATTTTATGATTTGCCCATCTCTGCTAACATTCTGATACACCGTCTCTTCCCCCCCCCCCTACCTTATTATCCTCCTAACCATCTCCTTTGAATTTCATTTGTTTCCATGGAAACCCGAACCTGGCCCGCGCAGCGTTCTCTAGTGGCTGTCTCGTTACTGCATGGCAGGTCTGCTCCATTTCAACAGTACATGATCCCTTGACAGGTAGCATTCTGAGGGGCATGTGTCTCCAAACCTCGAGCCGAACAACTATACTTCATCCATATTGGAATCATAAAAGTGGATCTATCAATCAAACTTGAAGAAAAACAAGTCGTGGGTTTATTAGAACCCCCCCAGAGAGTACCTCCTAGTGATGGGGGTGATTGATACAGTTACATATCGGGATATTATTTTTGATGATGTATCGTTTTAACAACATAGTAATATTATTTTTGTGCTAGTTGGCTGTACCTGCACCAAAACCCCAGTATTTTTCCTTCATAGCTTGTTTTCCACCTTTTTAAATAGAGAGGCAATTTGTTTCACACATTTTGCATATACATTTTAGCCATTTAGAAGGTGTTCTTATCCAGAGCGACTTACTGGAGCAATTAGGGTTAAGTGCCTTGCTCACCTAGTCGGCTTGGCCAGTAACCTTTCGGGTTACTGGCCCAACACTCTTAACCACTAGGCTACCTGCCACCCTTTTCAGCACTTATATTATTGAATATTGAAGATATCAATACTATTAAATAACACATATGGAATCATGTAGTAACCAAAAAAGTGTTAAACAAATCAAAAAATATTTTATATTTGAGATTCTTCAAAGTAGCCACCCTTTGCCTTGATGACAGCTTTGTACACCCTTGGCATTCTCACAACTAGCTTCGAGAGGTAGTCACCTGGAATGTATTTCAATTAACAGGTGTGCCTTGTTAAACGTTAATTTGTGTTATTTCTTTCCTTCTTAATGCGTTTGAGCCAATCATTTGTGTAGTGACAAGTTAGGGGTGGTATACAGAAGATAGCATCATTTGGTAAAAGACCAAGTCCATATTATGGCAAGAACAGCTCAAATACGCAAAGAAAAATTACAGTCCATCATTACTTTAATACATAAAGGTCAGTCAATCCGTACAATTTCAAGAATTTTTAAAGTTCTTCAAGTGCAGTCACAAAAACCATCAAGCGCTATGATGAAACTTGCTCTCATGAGGACCACCACAAGAAAGGAAGACCCAGAGTTACCTCTGCTGCAGATGATAAGTTCATTAGAGTTAACTGCACCTCAGATTGCAGCCCAAATAAATGCTTCACAGAGTTCAAGTAACAGACACATCTCAACATCAATTGTTCAGAGGAGACTGTGTGAATCAGGCCTTCATGGTTGAATTGCTGCAAAGAAACCACTACTAAAGGACACCAATAAGAAGAAGAGACTTGCTTGGGCCAAGAAACATGAGCAATGGCCATTAGACCGGTGGAAATCTGTCCTTTGGTCTGATGAGTCCAAATCTGTCCTTTGGTCTGATGAGTCCAAACACTGAGTCTTGGTGAGACGCAGAGTAGGTGAACAGATGATCTCCGCATGTGTGGTTCCCACTGTGAAGCATGGAAAAGGAGGTGTGATGGTGTGGGGTTACTTTGCTGGTGACACTGTCAGTGATGTATTTAGAATTCAAGGCACACTTAACCAGCATGGCTACCACAGCATTCTGCAGCGATACGCCAGCCCATCTGTTTTTTTGCTTAAAGGGACTATCATTTGTTTTTCAACAGGACAATGACCCAACACACCTCCAGGCTGTGTAAGGGCTATTGACCAAGAAGGAGAGTGATGGAGTGCTGCATCAGATGACCTGGCCTCCACAATCACCTGACCTCAACCCAATTGAGATGGTTTGGGATGAGTTGGACCGCAGAGTGAAGGAAAAGCAGACAAGTGCTCAGCATATGTGGGAACTCCTTCGACTGTTGGAAAAGCATTCCAGGTGAAGCTGGTTGAGAGAATGTCAAGCGTGTGCAAAGCTTTATTCAAGACTACTTTGAAGACTTTGTTTAACACTTTTTGGGTTACTATTCCATACGTGTTATATCATAATTTTTATGTCTTCACTATTACTAGAAAATAGTAAAAACAAAGAAAACCCCTTGAATGAGTGTATGTCCAAACTTTTGACTGGTACTGTAGAATTTTGAGAATCACAATACATATCATATCGGCACCTAAGTATCATGATAATATTGTATCATGAGGTCCCTGGCAATTCCCAGCCCTAGTACCTCCCAGTAAACTGGAATTGCAAAGAACACTAGATTAAAATATACAACATTCAAAACAGAAGTGCTACATGTAAGCAGCTCGACAAAATATTTGACCTATCGGACTACATAACTGTTAGATCCCTGAACACAAGATATAACTAGTAGCACAACAACGACAAGCAAAGGAAACTTCCCATGCAATGGATAGGTAACCTCATGAGAAAAAAAAGACATCAAACATTGTACGATTTTTGGTCGGTCCCATCCGAGCGTCGCCCGAAAATATTTTGGGTATGTCAGATTGTTCTGGCACTTCTCATATACAAACTTAATTGGGAGGAAGTATTTTTGACCTGCTTTTAACATTTGTTTCACAAGACATATTTTGTTGTTGATGAAAGTGGCAATTTTAGAGCCCTTTTTAGATATATACAGTATATTTGCAAAGTATTCCGACCCATTGACTTGTTCCAGATTGTGTTAAATACAGGGTTGTGTTAATATGGATAACATTTAAAAAAAAGTCCTCATCACTTTACACACAAAACCCCATAATGACAATGCTAAAACAGATTTTTGGAAATGTTTGCTAATTTAATAAAAATCAAAAACAGAAATACCTTATTTACATAAGTATTCTGACCCTTTGCTATGAGACTCGAAATTGAGCTCAGGTGCATCCTGTTTCCATTGATCATCCTTGAGATGAACTTCTACACATTGACATCCACCTGTGGTAAATTAAATTGATTGGACATGATTTGGAAAGGCACACAGAGGCACACAAGCCATGAAGATTTGTAAGGTCCCCCAAGCCATGAAGTCAAAGTAATTGTCCGTAGAGCTCAGAGACAGGATTGTGACTAGGCATAGATCTGGAGAAGGGTACCAAAACATTTCTACAGCATTGAAGGTCCACAAGAACACAGTGGCCTCCATCATTCTTAAATGGAAAAAGTTTGGAACCACCAAGACTATTCCAAGAGCTGGTCACCCGGCCAAACTGAGCAATCAAGGGAAAAAGGCCTTGGTCAGGGAGGTGATGAAGAACCCGATGGTCACTCCAAGTGGACTGTCATGGGCCTTTTACTGAGGAGTGGCAACCTTCTCTGCAGCACTCCACCACTTAGGCAATTATGCTAGAGTGGCCAGAAGGAAGCCACTCCTCAGTAAAAGGCCTGAATGCCAAGCGTCAAGTCTGGAGGAAACCTGGCACCATCCCTATGGTGAAGCATGGTGGCAGCATCATGCTGTGGGGATGTTGTTCAGCAGCAAGGACTGGGAGGCTAGTCAGGATCAAGGGAAAGATGAACGAAGCAAAGTACAGAGATCCTTGATGAAAACCTGCTCCAGAGCGCTCAGCACCTCAGACTGGGGTAAAGGTTCACCTTCCAACAGGACAACAACCCCAAGCACACAACCAAGACAATGCAGGAGTGGCTTCGGGACAAGTCTCTGAATGTCCTTGAGTGGCCCAGCCAGAGCCCAATCGAATATCTCTGGAGAGACCTGAAAATAGCTGTGCAGCAATGCTCCCCAACCTGACAGAGCTTGAGAGGATCTGCAGAGAAGAATGGGAGAAACTCCCCAAATACAGATGTGCCAAGCTTGTAGCGTCATACCCAAGAAGACCCAGGGCTGTAATCGCTGCCAAAGGTGCTTCAACAAAGCACTGAGTAAAGGGTCTGAATATTTTAGTAAATGTGATATCAGTTTTTTCATAAATTCATATATTTTTTTTATAAATTAGCAAAAATGTAAACAAAAAAACGTTTTTTTTTTTATTTGTCATTATGGGGTATTGTGTAGATTGATGAGGGAAAAAACTACTTAATACATTTCAGAATAAGGCTGTAACGTCCTAAATGGAAAAAGTCAAAGGGTCTGAATACTTTTCGAAGTAAGACCCTATGATCCGTGATCCTTGAACCATACATGAAACAGACAACATCTTGGTGTCATTATACTCCTTATACTGTACTGTGCTCTAAAACATGGAGTATGTCTAGATTCTAAAATACAATTTTAGAATTTATTCAACATTCAAAATATTAATATGAATATCTCAAAAGTACACTTTTTGGATGAGCTTTTTTGTAGGGGTGGGGGAATAATATACTTCTGTAAAATTTCTGTTAAAATGATAAGAAAAATGTCTGAAATTCCATGTGAATTCACAACGCAGCTGCGGTGCTGCCAGAAACAGTTTGGCTCTTACAGTGCATCCCTTTCAGATGGTAAAACATTGCACCTGTACTACCATTACCGTACCTCAATTCCACCTTGCAAAGTTTGCATTTTCTTCACATTTAACTTCTCAAAGTATTGCAATAAAGGTACTTGCTGCTGTCACTTGCCTTTCTCTGCTATTTTTCCAACTATTAACAACGCTGATGTTGTGGTATATAGTCGACTGCAAAATAATTAATTCCTTGTTTCCTTGCACATAGACTGTATTAATCAATTCCTAACTCTCAAGATTTTTTGAAAGGAGGAGACTGTTTAGCAGCTGCTGTCATCCCCCTCTTCAAAGGAGGGGACACTCTTGACCCAAACTGCTACAGACCTATATCTATCCTACCCTGCCTTTCTAAGCTCTTCGAAAGCCAAGTCAACAAACAGATTACCGACCATTTCGAATCACACCGCACCTTCTCCGCTATGCAATCTGGTTTCAGAGCAAGGTCATGGGTGCACCTCAGCTACGCTCAAGTTCCTAAACGATATCGTAACCGCCATCGATAAGAAACAATACTGTGCAGCCGTATTCATTGATCTGGCCAAGGCTTTCGACACTGTCAATCACCACATCCTCATCGGCAGACTCAATAGCCTTGGTTTCTCAAATGATTCCCTCGCCTGGTTCACCAACTACTTCTCTGATAGAGTTCAATGTGTCAAATCAGATGGCCTGTTGTCCGGGCCTCTGGTAGTCTCTATGTGGGTGCCACAGGGTACAATTATTGGGCCAACTCTTTTCTCTGTATACATCAATGATGTTGCTCTTGCTGCTGGTGAGTCTCTGATCCACCTCTACGCAGACGACACCATTCTGTATACTTCTGGCCCTTCTTTGGACACTGTGTTAACAACCCTCCAGACGAGCTTCAATGCCATACAACTCTCCTTCCGTGGCCTCCTGCTGCTCTTAAATACTAGTAAAACTAAATGCATGCTCTTCAACCAATCGCTGCCCGTACCTGCCCGCCCGTCCAGCATCACTACTCTGGACGGTTCTTACTTTGAATATGTGGACAACTACAAATACCTAGGTGTCTGGTTAGACTGTACGCTCTCCTTCCAGACTCACATCAAACATCTCCAATCCAAAGTTAAATCTAGAATTGGCTTCCTATTTTGCAACAAAGCATCCTTCACTCATGTTGCCAAACATACCCTCGTAAAACTGACCATCCTACCGATCCTTGACTTCGGCGATGTCATTTACAAAATAGCCTCCAATACCCTACTCAATAAACTGGATGCAGTCTATCACAGTGCCATCCGTTTTGTCACCAAAGCCCCATATACTACCCACCACTGCGACCTGTACGCTCTCATTGGCTGGCCCTTGCTTCATACTCTTCGCCAAACCCACTGGCTCCAGGTCATCTACAAGACCCTGCTAGGTAAAGTCCCCCCTTATCTCAGCTCACTGGTCACCATAGCAGCACCCACCTGTAGCACGCGCTCCAGCAGGTATATCTCTCTGGTCACCCCCAAAGCCAATTCCTCCTTTGGCCGTCTCTCCTTCCAGTTCTATGCTGCCAATGACTGGAACGAACTTCAAAAATCTCTGAAACTGGAAACACTTATCTCCCTCACTAGCTTTAAGTACCAGCTGTCAGAGCAGCTCACAGATCACTGCACCTGTACATAGCCCATCTATAATTTAGCCCAAACAACTTCCGCTTCCCCTACTGTATTTATTTATTTTGCTCCTTTGCGCCCCATCATTTCTATTTCTACTTTGCACTTTCTTACAAATCTACCATTCCAATGTTTTACTTGCTATATTGTATTTACTTTGCCACCATGGCCTTTTTTGCCTTTACCTCCCATATCTCACCTCATTTGCTCACATTGTATATAGACTTATTTTTCTACTGTATTATTGACTGTATGTTTGTTTTACTTCATGTGTAACTCTGTGTTGTTGTATGTGTCGAACTGCCTTGCTTTATCTTGGCCAGGTTGCAATTGTAAATGAGAACTTGTTCTCAACTTGCCTACCTGGTTAAATAAAGGTCAAATATTTTTTATTTTTTTTAATTAGTTGTCGTACTTCTGATAACACAAAGACTTGGATCTTTCATAGCGAACTAGTGAGGGATAGAGAGAGAGGGGAGGGGCATAGTATAGGCAGGTCAGCCACCAGGCAGAGAGTCAGAACCGTGCACTAGGCCTATCTATCGGCAATCAAAAGCTGTATCTCACAATGGAATGATGTATATCACAATTTCTTGGCTTGCAATGTCACGCAACTTCAGTAAAGTAGGGCCTATCATCAATGAATAGGCAAGGATATTGAGATGAGCAAAATGCAACACTTCGCTCTCACACAGTCATACACATTATATGGCATTGTGCAAGGGTTCGCTTCATGCTGTTCACAGCATGGTAGCCAGGGCACCAAAACAGTGGAGATGTTGAGCCTCGCGCTTCAACGCTCTTAGTTTTTGTGGAAATTGACCCACTATGATGTTTACTTTCTGGCTCCTGACTGATGCAGCGGTCTAAGGCACTGTGTCTCAGTGCTAGAGGCGTCACTACAGACACCCTGGTTTGAATACAGGCTGTATCACAACCGGCCGTGATTGGGAGTCCCATAGGGCGGCGCACAATTGGCCCAGCGTCGTCCGGGTTTAGCCGGTGTAGGTCATCACTGTAAATAAGAATTTGTTCTTAACTGACTTGCTGAGTTAAATAAAGGTTAAATAAATAAATAAATATTTTAAAAAGTCCACCTTTTCAATGACAAAACTTTCCCCTGGCCTTTATAGCCTATAGTCTATAGACAGAAAATCATATGTTTTGTGATAACTGCACTGTGATTTTAATTTTGTGAAAAAAAGAAAAAAAAGAAAAAAGATTTGTTGGTTAGGGATTTTTCTTAATGTTAAAGGATCCCAATTTGATTTACATTTTATAATGTTTACACCCTTAATCTAGACATACTCCATATTTTTGCGCACATAAGGAGTATAATGGCACCAAGATGATGTCTGTATCATGTATAGGTATAAAAAGAGTTTAAGTCATGATCTTTTTTTTTAAGCTGAATACAAAAAAGCATATCAAACATCCTTCCTCCCAATTAAGTTTCTATGTGAGAGTTTCCAGAACAATCTGATATACCAAAAACATTTTCGGACCACGCTGGGATGGAATCACCCTTTATACTTTCGAGGTTAGCATGAATATTAAGAGCCATGGCGATGATGAGTCATCCATCCTACATTAAAACATATCTAATGAACATACAGAATTGAAGGGCCCGTCTAAAAGCCTGCAGTAACGTGTGAACTCTACAGCCCCATTTAAAGTATTAAAGTAGGGCACAAACTAAAGTACGGCGCAAACTGGCCCTGAATCAGCCAATCGTCTGTCTCTTCCAGTGTCTACAACTTTTCTGATGTGGGAGAATGTGAGTACTAGGGATGACCCGACCATGCATAGAGTGGTGTTACTGGGTCAAGCTTTTGAAACAGCATCTACACTTGTGACAGTGGGGTTCATGTGGCCGGTCGGTCTGTGCGTGGGCACTGGACATTCAGGCCGAGGCCTTAATAATGTGTGAAAGCTCAATGACCCAGTTCAACTGCCTGGTCGGAGCCTGTGTTGAGACACAGCTGGATGGGCCGGTGTCACGTGGAGAAGGTAATGCAGCCTGAGAGACCGCTGACCCGTGGTCACCGCCGAGACGGTTTGCCCGGTGACATTCACTCATTGTGGAATTGCTAACGATAGCGGGGTGCAGGTGAGGCTGATGCTGTGCGACATTGAGACAGGCTAGGGAATTTGCTCTGAAAAAAAAGTCTGACCCCATAAATGTAGTGCAGAAGAGTGACTGTGCATTGCAGTCACAAAAGAATATATCGGAAATCATTGCCATTGTACACAAGCTAAATTAGATTGCACAGTGATTGTTTGAGATTAAAGTGGCTGAACCTGGACATGGCAAAAAAAGAAAGGTTAACCGGCCAAAGACGACATGGAGAAGGACCAATGCAGATAAAATCACCTGGAGTCAAGAAAACTTCCCAGAATAGGATTCAGTAGAGATGCATTGTTGAGTCCCTTTGCTCTTCAAGAAGCTAAGAGAAGCTAAGAGAAATAATTTGAAGTATGTCTACGAGCCTGGACATTATAAAGTTTAAAGGCATATTTCCATTTCAATTATTGTAAATGGCCCATAAAGTTGTGGATGTCATTTAGCTGATGTGGTCATGTTCCCATGCTCTATTTCCCCTTTGATTCTCATTTACTAATATTCATCCACCCACTGACCCAGTCCCTGACATGGATTTGAACTCTTCTGATGGTTTTATTCTGTTCTTCCACTCACACCCAGGGGGCTCCTAAGAGGAGGAGGAGGGTGGAAGAGGAGGGTGGAAGAGGAGGGTGTGAGAGGAAGAGGAAGAGAGTGTGAGAGGAGGAGGAGGGTTTAAGCTATCTACTAACCCTAACCCTTATCCTAACCCTAAACTTAACCCTTACACCATCCATTATTCTAAACCTAACCCTAACTGTAACCTTAGCAAGCAGTTGTTTATCAACAGATGGTTTGATAGTATGATCATCTGTAGAGCAGGACTATCCGGACTATCCAAATGAAGTGTAACCCTTCAAATACTTGACATAGCTTGGTGTTTTTGTTTTTGGGACTGTTCCATTTTACCACTGGCTATCTAAATTTAGTGCATCTCAATTATTTGAAAATACTCTATATGCATTTGACCCAAGTCAGAGTCACACTCAAAATAGCTTGGTGTTTTTGTTTTTGGGACTGTTCCATTTTACCACTGGCTATCTAAATTTAGTGCATCTCAAGTATTTGAAAATACTGTATATGCATTTGACCCAAGTCAGATATGGATTGAGACAGAGTAGCAATGATGGCGACAATTCTATTTTTATTCACTGAACCTTTGAAGGCATTTATCCAATCATTCACTAGTCATTCATTATATCTGCCCTTTTCCACTTGCACCACTTCAAGAGGCAAGAGAGAAAAAGATAGGACCTTTTTTGCCTCTTATTATCCTATCTAGATATTGTCTTAAACTCATCGTGGGAATGTAGTCATTTTTTCTTCACCTCACACAAGTGAATTAAGTCATTTAATTTATTTTTTTATTTTTTTTACATCCATTGAAATTATAAATACTTCCTCACAGTATTTGAAAAATCATTCCATCACTATGCCCTTCGATAATCAGTGTCGCTGATAAATAGGTTATGTTGCGTGTATTTGTTTCCATTTGAATGATTGTCAATAACATTTTCATACTACAGCATTGCTGTCATCTTTATACTTTCCTTGTCATTTCATGATCGTATAGCCTACTTTCAGAAAACATAAGGTAGGATTAGATTTTGTTTTACATGTTTAAACTATCATAGTCCAAACACACCAAGACAGTTGTGAAGAGGGCATGACAACACCTTTTCCCACTCAGGAGAAAAGATTTGGCATGGGTCCCCAGATCCTCAAAAAGTCCTACAGCTGCAACATCAAGAGCATCCTGACCGGTTGCATCACCGCCTAGAATGAAAACTGCTCGGCATCCGACTGTAAGGCGCTACAGAGGGTAGTGCGTACGGCCCAGTACATCACTGGGGCCAAGCTTCCTGCCATCCAGGACCTATATACAAGGCGGTGTCAGAGAAAGGCCCAAAAAATGGTCAAAGACTCCAATCACCTAATACTGTTCTCTCCGCTACCACACGGCAAGCAGTGCCGTAGCGCCAAGTCTAGGTCCAAAAGGCTCCTTAACAGCTTCTACCCCCAAACCATAAGACTGCTGAACAATTAATCAAATGGCCATCCCGGACTATTTACATTGTCCCCCTTTGTTTTTACATTGTTGCTACTCACTGTTTATTTTCTATGCATAGTCACTTTACCCCTACCTGCATGTACAAATTACCTTGACTAACCTGTACACATTGATTCGGTACTGATATCCCCTGTATATAGCATTGTTAATGTTATTTTATTGTGTTACTTACTATAGTATTTTTTTGGTTTGTTTATTTAGTAAATATTTTCTTAACTCTATTTCTTGAACTGCATTGTAAGTAAGCATTTCACGGTAAGGTCTACACCTGTTGTATTCTGCGCATGTGACAAATAAAATTTGATTTGATTTGATTTAAAAGGAGAAGTTTCTGCTTGTGTCTGACATTTGCTGGTGGCTTTGATTGACGGGTGCTTTTACGGGGGTGTGCATGTGTAAGTTCGCTGATTTTCTCTATAGGCCTATATGTCCATAGAAAGTTTCCTAAAGTACCCAGTCTGGATGCCATCTCTTCAATAAAAATATAACGCTCCTGTCATTATTTAATCTTGTAAAATGCCTATTTTAAGTAGCTTAGGCTACATTATTTATCTTATTACGGCGTCCTCTCTTTGAAAAACATATGCCAATACGAAAATATGACAGCATGGCATGTGATGCAAATGTTATGCAAATATTTCGGGAAAAGTGGGAGAAAATCCACCGGACTTTGTTTGAAATACGATTTGTATTTATAACTTTCTTCTGCAGAAAAGCCAAAAGACAAGGATCGTTAGACAGAGTCATTCCAACACCTTGTGATCCATTGAGATGGGAACACTAGGGTGCCATTGTGTGATATCACCTGAGGCACTGTACATCATGTATATCATCTAATGTATATCATCTAATATCATCTAAAGTAAGTGAAGGCAACTGAGGACTTTGAAGCCTCATGTCTCCTCTCCATGTAGGGCACACCTTAAATACATAAACCATGATAGTACAATAAAAAAAAAGACCATGGCACTATAATTTTTTTTTGGTCACTACCATGGCAGGAAAAATCCATGGTACGTTTGCAAAACCATTGCATTTTCCTGCTATGGTAGTGACCAAATGATAGTACCACAGTATTTTTTCATTGTACTACCATGGTACACTTTTGTAAGGGGTGTCCTATGGGGGGAGGAGACAGAAGTACTCATTTGCCTTCACTTAGATTAGAAAATGCATGAGATACAATACCTCAGGTGATATCACACAAAGGCACCATAGTGTTCACATCTCAATGGATCACAAGGTGTTGGAATTACTTTCTAAAGATCCTGTGGATGGTAGTTAGGCGATAGTGCTGTGAGTATCTCTCTGTATGTCCTATGTCCTGTGTGTCTCTGTCTCTATGTATCACTCTGTCTGATGGTCTGTGTCCCATCATTTTTCAGGTAAAGTGACCAAAAACGTAGTAATTTATGGTACTCACATAATGCAACATTGGCTATTTGCTCTGCAATGGAAAAGTGTAGGTCTAGTGTACCCTCTTAAACCTAGGGACCTGGATAGGGTATGGTGAGAAGAATGAAGGGAGTCTGAAACCTAAAAGATTTTAAATAAACTCAGCAAAAAAAGAAACGTCCTCTCACTGTCAACTGCGTTTATTTCAGCAAACTTAACATGTGTAAATCTTTGTATAAACATAACAAGATTCAACAATGGAGACATAAACTGAACAAGTTCCACAGACATGTAACTAACAGAAATGGAATAATGTGTCCCTGAACAAAAGGGGGGTCAAAATCAAAAGTAACAGTTAGTATCTGGTGTGGCCACCAGCTGCATTAGGTGGTGGCCACCAATGCATCTCCTCCTCATGGACTGAACCAGATTTGCCAGTTCTTGCTGTGAGATGTTACCCCACTATTCCACCAAGGCACCTGCAAGTTCCTGGACATGTCTGGGGGGAATGGCCCTAGCCCTCACCCTCCGATCCAACAGGTCCTGCTCAATGGGATTGAGATCCAGGCTCTTCGCTGGCCATGGCAGAACACTGACATTCCTGTCTTGCAGGAAAACAATCACAGAACGAGCAATATGGCTGGTGGCTTTGTCATGCTGGAGGGTCATGTCAGGATGAGCCTGCAGGAAGGGTACCACAAAAGGGATGAGGAGGTCTTCCCTGTAACGCACAGCGTTGAGATTGCCTGCAATGACAACAAGCTCAGTTCGATGATGCTGTGACACACCGCCCCAGACCATGACGGACCCTCCACCTCCAAATCGATCCCGCTCCAGAGTACAGGCCTTGGTGTAATGCTCCTTCCTTCGACGATAAACGCGATTCTGACCATCAACCCGATGAGAAAAAACTGTGACTCATGAGTGAAGAGCACTTTTTGCACGTCCTGTCTGGTCTAGTGACGGTGGGTTTGTGCCCATAGGCGACATTGTTGCCGGTGATGTCTGGTGAGGACCTGCCTTACAACAGGCCTACAAGCCCTCAGTCCACCTTCTCTCAGCCTATTGTGGACATTCTGAGCACTGATGGAGGGATTGTGCGTACCTGGTGTAACTCGGGCAGTTGTTGTTGCCATCCTGTACCTGTCCCGCAGTTGTGATGTTCAAATGTACCTATCCTGTGCAGGTGTGGTCGTCCACTGCGCGGACGATCAGCTGTCCGTCCTGTCTCCCTGTAGCGCGGTCCCTGTAGCGCGGTCACAGTACGGACATTGCAATTTATTGCCCTGGCCACATCTGCAGTCCTCATGCCTCCTTGCAATATGCCTAAGGCACGTTCATGCAGATGAACAGGGACCATGGGCATTTTTCTTTTGGTGTTTTTCAGAGTCAGTAGAAAGGCCTCTTTAGTGTCCTATGTTTTCATGACTGTGACCTGTGATCTGTAAGCTGTTAGTGTCTTAATGACCGTTCCACAGGTGCATGTTCATTAATTGTTTATGGTTCATTGAACAAGCATGGGAAACATGATTTAAACCCTTTAAAAAGAAGATTATTTGGATTTTTACGAATTATCTTTGAAAGACAGGATCCTGAAAAAGGGACGTATCTTTATTTGCTGAGTTTAGTTTTTCTGGTGCTTCACTCATCAATATAGTTTTCAGTTGGCTCTCCCTCATTCAACTGACTTGGCTATTCTTATACAATTCTAAATAGCCAACATACTAAAAAACTATTTGTAAAAAGCAAATATTATCTTGTCTCATAAATACATTTTCACCATGTAATTCTCAACATATCCCTAAAAACAGCAAGCTATAATGTTTCCCTTTGTTTAGACTCTGTGTGAATGTTCGTTGGTCTTGTCGCCATGAGAACGACAGGCTAACTTGACTGGAGCTAACTTTTGATGATTTTAGCTTCTATGCTAACAGACTTTTATAAATTAATAAACTATCAAAACATCATAAAAAAATTACAATTTCCACTTAACTTGGTCTTTCATATCATATGCTTTATAACTCGCTCACTGTGGGGTTCCCGAGTGGCTTAGCGGTCTAAGGCACTGCATCTCAGGGCTAGAAGCGTCACTACAGACCCTGGTTCGATTCCAGGCTGTATCACAACTGGCCGTGATTGGAAGTCCCATAGGGTGGCACACAATTGGCCCACGGTCGTCCGGGTTAGGGTTTGGCCAGGGTAGGCCGTCATTGTAAATAATCATTTGTTCTTAACTGACTTGCCTAGTTAAATAAAAAATAAAAAAATAAAAATTCAAATATTTTGTTTATGCGATGCTTCTCTCTTCAGTTGTCGCTCTCATTCAACTGACTGACTAGGCAGGTTAGTGCATGAGTGAGAGCGCCTGAAGCAGCCACTAGAGCGAGCGGCTCCCTCTGTGGGCCGAAACAAGCCCAACACCCCTTGACAATAAATAATATTAGGCTACTATATATCTTACATTATCCCAAATTTCAGGTTGGCAACACAGGGAACCCAAATATGAACAACATTTTTTACAATTAATACAAAATATATTGCCCCTTTCTCTCAAGTCCGGTCTCGTGACCACATGTTAAGTGGCTTGGTCTTGTCTCAGTGATACATTTTCACTCAGTCTAGACTTGGTCTCTGACAGTGAGGACTCATAATTTCTTCCCGAGACCAGCTGAGACCAGAGAGTAAAAAATGATCAGCTTCCAGTCAGTCAGTGCATAAAATCGCTTTGCCAGGTCAAATATATGTACTCCATTCCCTGAAACATTAATATGTTATTGCCTATTGAAACCTATTGAAAGGACTCCTACTTTACTTGTAACATTACTGTCTTTTACTTTCATTGGAAAATATCCATATTTCCTTGACTTCCTGGTAGGGAAGAGTGGGAGAAATTGTTGGAATGTTGTGAACTCACTATTAGTGAAGGGAAGCCGGAAAAATTGTAAGTCTTTATATCTATTATTGTAAGTCTTTATATTGTGTAGTGGCAAACCTATTGGACCTTCAGTGTGTGACAGGCTCGTGATGTTGAAAGGACAGCAACGGTCATACCAGCACACTCATGTAGGAGTACACTTTTTGTAACACAAAAATGGCCAGTCGTGTAGTGGAGGCTATATGCAGGTATACGCCTTAAATACACTTTTTTTTCAGTGGGCATTGCCTATACTCACTTCTTAATTCCTTCTGTTGCGTATCAAAGTAGTGTAGTGGAGGTATACAACTTATTAAATATATAGTACAATAGAGAAATCATGAATGCAGAAAGTAGCATACACAATCTCAAAGCATGTGAAATATATTCACATGTGCGCAGCACACATATTCCGCTGAAACTAGGCTATCATCTGCAGGCTGCAAAAGCGCACAGCTCTCAACTACTTGTCGCATGGAGCAGCTCTCAGAAGAATGACATCGGTAGCCGGTAGGTAGGAAATAACTTTCAACTTATGATATCTACCAGTAAATGCTAGCTAGAGCAACAATGTGTATGCAAACCAGGTATTGACAAAATTTGCTCCTTAGTCTTGGTTAGTAGGCTATTTGTGATGTGCAATCCAGTTATCATGCACTGTTTGCATGAATATTTGGCAATGCTTTCCCAAAAAAACTTACCCATTAAATGTTGACTGCAATGTAGGCCTACATGACATAATTATATAAAACTGATGTGAATCAATAAGGAGGGCATTTGTTTGCTCAATTGAATTAAAAGCAACTACACCCTCCAAAAACTAGATTTTTCCCAGACCTCAAAAATGGTTTCCTGATGTGGTTTAAACATTGTTGTCAACAAATTGTTGTCGTTTTTTGTTTTTGTTTCATCTATAGGCAAACATAAGGTTTTTCCACACAGGGCACCTTTCCTTCACAAAGGACCCACTTCTCCAGGCACCACTACATCACTGCATAGGGCCCAATGAAAAGACAGCGGTTCATTCATTTGGATATAATAAGCCAGTAGGTCCCAAACAAAAACACAACCAATAGGCTAAGCATTTCCCAATCAAAGTTTAAGTAAGTTAGCAGTGATCTAAAGTTTAAAAGCAACAATGTTTCACACAGAAGTTATTTTCAAAGAGATGGCTAACAACAAAAGCTGCAACAAAAAATATTTTATACCACTTGTTGAAAGTTATTCTTGAAAAGGGAGAAGCTAACAAATTAGCAACAACATCCTATTTCGATAACACCTGATGCAGCCACTGCAAACTAGCTTACAACAAAAGCTAGCTAGCTAGACTGTGGGAAAACTACTGCTTGATATCGCACAGTTACCTGTTGGCCATTACAAGTCAATGTGATTGGTTGATTCCACTGTCACTCCAAAAATATGCCCTAATACAGTTGAATGACATATGCCTTCTACCAAGCTTCTGATGGCTTAGCCAATGGCTGACCTTAGCTAGTTAGATTTATCTCCCCAGAGATTGCCAAAGAAAAATGCTGATTGGATATGTTTTTCTCTTCAGTGTTAATGTTTTCCTTTCTAACAAAAACTGAAGAGATTAAATCAGAACAACATTGAAAATAATAATATAACTACTATTATTATTAGTTGTATTATTTTAGAAATCCTCAAAGTTCCCATTTGTGTTTGGGTTAGTAAACATTTATATAGTGGCTCTATTTTCCTTCAGCATAAATTGTTTCACCATTCTGAATGTCTAAAGAATCTACATGTCCTTCTGAAATATGAACACAGAAATACTGGACATTTTGAACTCTTATGGAAGCGATTTGACAAAATTACAGTCTCGGTCTTGACTCGGTCTCGAACCTCTCCTCCCCTTTCCGGTGTTGTTGGTAACTCGGTCTTGCCCACCCTCCACTCTTGGTTTTGACTCGGACTCAATTCGCTCTGGTCTTGGCCTTGAATGGGTCACACCAACTGTTTCCCTTTTCTTTGATGTTACAGACAAACTAGGACCAACAATAGTAGCCTGACTGACTTCAGAAACATGCCCAATGTAAAATTAATAAAGATGGTACCATATGATAATCATGGTATTTCCATAATCTACATCTACCATGGTTTAAATGATGCAATACCATGGTATTATTTAGGTGCATTGCAGTACCATCATACTTCAAATCTAAAATCATGGTATATTTTCATGATTCAGATTTAGACCATGGTAATGATTAGGTACAATGCCAGTACCATGGTAGTACCATCATACCTCAAAGCTAAAACCAAACGGTACATTGTAGTACCATGGTATGAATGAAATAACCATTGAATGAAATAACCAGTGCTGTAAGGGACAGCACAAGTCTTCAGCTCAACAGAAACAGCGTGAATAATATACATTTCTATAATACATTCTGCTTTTTCTCTCTCTTCTCAAGTGACACATGTTTGACTTTTCACAGCACATTGAAATTGAGAGCAAGTGTGAAGACAGCCATTTCGATTAGTCTTTTTTCATCGTTTTTTTATTCTATATGCTTTGTTTTTATTGAGAAACACAAAGTACAAACAAAGTAAAAGAACAAAAATAAAGATCTGGCAGTTACAGCGCACATCATACATTCATCATATTAGTTACATTGACATCATCTTTGAATTAAACCATTTTCAAAAACGAAACCCATTTTTACCAGTATTCCTGACCTCTCTCCTCTTGACTTCTTAAAGCAAAGGTCATACGCTCAATATGGTGTATTTATTTTACATTATCTATCCATTGTGTGATGGTGGGGGGGTCTTTTTGTAGCCATTTCCCAGTGATAGCCTTTTTTTCTGGATGCCAGTAGGACCTTCAACCGGTACCTTTCTCTATTGTGTAAGTTATCAGGTATTTCACCCAAGTACAAAGAAATTAATGTTTGTTCTATGTCAAATCCCATTATTTTTCCAATGTTAGATCTTATTCTCCCCAGTAAGTTTCGATTGCAGGGCAGGTCCAAAAGATGTGAGAGTGATCCAACCTCGATAGACCGCATTCTCTCCAACAAGGGTGTAGGGAGCCAGTCTGTTTTGATTTCAGTTTAGGTGTTATGAAGAAACGTAAAACATTCTTCCAACAGAATTCTCTCCATGATCTTGAGTTGGTGGAGCTTTGTTGAGTCTCAAATATGTTCAACCATTTTTCATCAGTTATTTAAATGTTAAGTTCCTCCTCCCATTTCTGTTTAATATAGTTTGTAGAATGTTTCATTTTTTTCTCATAGTTTTGTATGAATTCTGGATAAATAGGGTAAAAGGGTAAAGAGTCTGGACAAATTGTGAGTTTGATGGCCAATTGAGACACTGACTTTAGTCTTACAGAGTCGGGGGAATAAAAGGCCCAAAAATTACGCTACACTGTTGATCTGGCTTAACTGTTTTGAGTCCTAGTTGCCCTACCACCACCCAGACTACACTGCCTTCATTGAATCATAGAGAGACAGATGGCTGATCCAATACCTCCTCCTAAACTCTACACTCCCTGTTCTTTATCCCTATGCCCCCCACTCCTCAACCCCATCCTCCCTTACTCCTTGTTACCTAGTCAATGTGGAGTAATCCATACAGGCACACACGCACACACTCAAGCACACAAACACACACACACACACTTGGTTGAAAGCATGGGTATTACTCGATTAGCCGCCCGGCCTGCCCTTGACTCATCCTCCATGTGTTTACCTGGCAGCCCCCAGAGCCAACACCATCTCCTAAAACACACATTCACTCAGTACCACGCCACACCTCTTAGCTACCAGCGTTAAAAAACACACACGTAGACACACACACATAGGCAGGAAAGACACACACACACACACACACACACACACACACACACACACACACACACACACACACACACACACACACACACACACACACACACACACACACACACACACACACACACACACACCCTGACAGCATTAAACACACACACTTTATATACCCCATGGACAAGGTGCCTGGACCGGGCATGGAATAACAATGTAAATAACACTCTAAGCTCTCTGGTAAAGAGACAAACCTCAATACCCGCTGCTCATTAGCATGGTACTAATTGGTGCCATGTTGGAGTGCATTCCTACTATGCTGGCGGGCAACGCTGGGCTGCTCTCTGCAGGGTTCTGTCAGTCTGCGTCTTTTTACCTCTTGTGTCTGAGCCTAGCTCTAAAGGAAGGCTCTGGCCTCAGATTAAAACAGACAATGTGTGTGTGTGTGTGTGTGTGTGTGTGTGTGTGTGTGTGTGTGTGTGTGTGTGTGTGTGTGTGTGTGTGTGTGTGTCAGTTCCATTCACTGCTTTGACAGCATATTGGCAGGACGGCACCCACAATGCTCTGCATCCACAATGCAAAAGGACTAAGTGCTTTAAATATCCCTCAATTCACACTCCCACATGAAAAAACATTACAGTTTACAATAGAATACAATAGTACTTACTATATCATTCTGTAGTAAATTTTTGTGTACTGTAGAATAATATACTACACACTGTAGTATCCCTTGATGATGTGTAGTATACTGTAAAATACCATAATAAATGCTAAACAAGTAAATACTACAGTAATGTCTGAAAAACACGGTACTTTTTTAACCATAGTAATAATACAGTATTTAATGTACACATGCCCTGCCCATTCCCCTGACCCATATCTCAATTCGTGACACCCATAGGTGTCGATGATCCCTTATTGATGTCACTTGTTTAATCCACTTAAATCAGTGTACAGTCGTGGCCAAAGGTTTTGAGAATGACACAAATATAAATTTTCACAAAGTCTGCTGCCTCAGTTTGTATGATGGCAATTTGCATATACTCCAGAATGTTATGAAGAGTGATCAGATGAATTGCAAATAATTGCAAAGTCCCTCTTTGCCATGCAAATGAACTGAATCCCCAACTAACATTTCCAGTGCATTTCAGCCCTGCCACAAAAGGACCAGCTGACATCATGTCAGTGATTCTTTCGTTAACACAGGTGTGAGTGTTGACGAGGACAAGGCTGGAGATCACTCTGTCATGCTGATTGAGTTTGAATAATAGATTGGAAGCGTCAAAAGGAGGGTGGTGGTTGGAATCATTGTTCTTCCTCTGTCAACCATGGTTACCTGCGAGGAAACACGTGCCGTCATCATTGCTTTGCACAAAAAGGGCTTCACAGGCAAGGATATTGCTGCCAGTAAGATTGCACCTAAATCAACCGTTTATCAGATCATCAAGAACTTCAAGGAGAGCAGTTCAATTGTTGTGAAGAAGGCTTCAGGGCGCCCAAGAAAGTCCAGCAAGAGCCAGGACCGTCTCCTAAAGTTGGATTCAGTTGCGGTATCAGGGCACCAGGAATGGCAGCAGGCAGGTGTGAGTGCATCTGCACGCACAGTGAGGCGAAGACTTTTGGAGGATGGCCTGGTGTCAAGAAGGGCAGCAAAGAAGCCACTTCTCTCCAGGAAAAACATCAGGGACAGACTGATATTCTGCAAAAGGTACGTCTTCCCTGTGGCTCAGTTGGTAGAGCATGGTGTTTTCAACGCCAGCATGGTGTGTGCAATGCCAGGGTTGTGGGTTCGATTCCAACGGGGGGCCTGTACAAACAAAAAAATATATACATTTTTTTTAAATGCATGAAATGAAATGTATGAAATGTATGTATTCACTACTGTAAGTCGCTCTGGATAAGAGCGTCTGCTAAATGACTAAAATGTAAAAATGTAAAAAATGTACAGGGATTGGATTGCTGAGGACTGGGGTAAAGTCATTTTCTCTGATGAATCCCCTTTCTGATTGTTTGGGGGATCCGGAAAAAAGCTTGTCCGGAGAAGACAAGGTGAGCGCTACCATCAATCCTGTGTCATGCCAGCAGTAAAGCATCCTGAGACCATTCATGTGAGGGGTTGCTTCTCAGCCAAGGGAGTGGGCTCACTCACAATTTTCCCTAAGAACACAGCCATGAATAAAGAATGGTACCAACACATCCTCCGAGAGCAACTTCTCCCAACCATCCAGGAACCGTTTGGTGACGAACAATGCCTTTTCCAGCATGATGGAACACCTTGCCATAAGGCAAAAGTGATAACTAAGTGGCTCGGGGAACAAAACATCAATATTTTGGGTCCATGGCCAGGAAACTCCCCAGACCTTAATCCCATTGACAACTTGTGATCAATCCTCAAGAGGACAAACAAAAACCCACAAATTCTGACAAACTCCAAGCATTGATTATGCAAGAATGGGCTGCCATCTGTCAGGATGTGGCCCAGAAGTTAATTGACAGCATGCCAGGGCAGATTGCAGAGGTCTTGACAAAGAAGGGTCAACACTGCAAATATTGACTCTTAGCATCAACTTCATGTAATTGCCAATAAAAGCCTTTGACACTTATGAAATGCTTGTAACTAACTTCAGTATTCCAGAGTAACATCTGACAAAAATATCTAAAGACACTGAAGCAGCAAACTTTGTGGAAATTAATATTTGTGTCATTCTCAAAACCTTTGGCCACGACTGTAGATGAAGGGGAGGAGACATGTTAACCTGTTAGGGCTAGGGGGCAGTATTGACACAGCCAGATAAAAAACGTACCCGATTTAATCTGGTTACTACTCCTGCCCAGTAACTAGAATATGCATATAATTATTGGCTTTGGATAGAAAACACTCCAAAGTTTCTAAAACTGTTTGAATGGTGTCTGTGAGTATAACAGAACTCAAATGGCAGGTCAAAACCTGAGAAGATTCTGTACAGGAAGTACCCTGTCTGACCATTTCTTGGCCTTCTTTGCCATCTCTATCCATTACAAAGGATCTCTGCTGTTACGTGACACTTCCTACGGCTCACATGGTCTCTCAGAAGGCGGCAAAAAGCTGAATCGTGGCTTTGCAGGCTCTGGCTGAAAAAAAGTAGCGCGTTTGGGTAGTGGCTGGTTAAAGTACTGTGAGACTCAGGCTCGTGCCCGCGTCGACAGAATGCTTTGTTTTCTTTCCTCTGTTTACCTAAACGGAGATTCCCGGTCGGAATATTATCGCTTTTGGCATAAAAATGGCATAAAAATTGATTTTAAACAGCGGTTGACATGCTTCGAAGTACGGTAATGGTGGGTGTCTAAATGGCTAGCCGTGATGGCTGGGCTATCTACTGAGAATATTGCAAAATGTGCTTTCACCGAAAAGCTATTTTAAAATCGGACACCTCGATTGCACAAAGGAGTTCTGTATCTATAATTCTTAAAATAATTGTTATGTTTTTTGTGAACGTTTATCGTGAGAAATTTAGTAAATTGTTAGTAAATTCCCCGGAAGTTTGCGGGGGGTATGCTAGTTCTGAACGTCACATGCTAATGTAAAAAGCTGGTTTTTGATATAAATATGAACTTGATTGAACAAAACAGGCATGTATTGTATAACATAATGTCTTAGGATTGTCATCTGATGAAGATCATCAAAGGTTAGTGCTGCATTTAGCTGTCTTCTGGGTTTTTGTGACATTATATGCTGGCTTGAAAAATGGGTGTCTGATTATTTCTGGCTGGGTACTCTGCTGACATAATCTAATGTTTTGCTTTCGTTGTAAAGCCTTTTTGAAATCGGACAGTGTGGTTAGATTAACGAGAGTCTTGTCTTTAAAATGCTGTAAAATAGTCATATGTTTGAGAAATTGAAGTAATAGCATTTCTAAGGTATTTGAAAATCGCGCCACGGCATTCAACTGGCTGTTGCGTAGCTGGGACGAATTCGTCCCGCCTAGCCCAGAGAGGTTAAAGGAGGATTTTTAAACCTTGAAACAATTGAAACATGGATTGTGTATGTGTGCTATACAGAGGGTGAATGGGCAAGACAAAATATTTAAGTGCCTTTGAACAGGGTATGGTAGTAGATGCCAAGCACACCGGTTTGAATGTATCAAGAACTGCAATGCTGCTGGATTTTTCACGCTCAACAGTTTCCCGTGTGTATCAAGAATGGTTCACCACTCAAAGGACATCCAGTAAACTTGACATAACTGGGGGAAGCATTGGAGACAACATGGGCCAGCATCCCTTTGAAATGCTTTCAACACCTTGTAGAGTCCATGCCCCGACTAATTGAACCGGTTATGAGGGCAAAAGGGGGTACAACTCAATATTAGGAAGGTAGTGTACATACCAAGTATAGACCATATATTGTGTTCCCTACAGGTTATAGAAAAGAGCAGAAGCTCTGACCTATCCATTCAGACCCCAGTCCTACCTACTTACAGGTTATGTAAAATGTGCTAATTTAGTATTTCTCCAGTAGGTTTCCTCAAAGAGAAAGCCCCCACTTCTATATACTACAGTAATGTCAACAAAGAACACTACAGTAAATACTACAGTCCACAAAACCACCACAGTAAATACCATGGTACTACAGTAAATACTACATACTAACATTTTATTTTACTACAGTATTTATACTTGTCACGTCCTGACCAGTATAAGGGTTATTTGTTATTGTAGTTTGGTCAGGACGTGGCAGAGGGTATTTGTTTTATGTGGTTCGGGGTGGGGGTTTATTTAGTAGTGTGTTTGATTTATTATTTCCGGGTTTTGGTTTATGTTCTATGTTTTGTACTTCTATGTTCTTTCTGGGTTGGTATATTTCTATGTGTAGGTTAATGGGGGGTTGGACTCTCAATTGGAGGCAGGTGCTTTCTCGTTGCCTCTGATTGAGAGTCCTATATATGGGTAATTGTTTGGTTTAGTGTTGGTGGGAGATTGTTTCTTGTTTTGCCTGTGTGAGCGTTACAAGACTGTTTTGTTGTTCGTGCGTTTCGTTCTGTTGTTTTTGGTGTTCTCTTTATTTAAAATAAATGATAAGATGAGCATCCACATTCCTGCTGCGTTTTGGTTCTCCATTCCCGACGACAAGTTACAGAATCTCCCACCACAAATGGACCAAGCAGCGGAGTAAGGAGCAAGGGGAATTCGGTGAGGACCGGGAACGCTACCGGGGTACACGACTGGCGGGGCAACCGGAGAGGCAGCCCCCAAAACATTTTTTGGGGGGGCACACGGACAGATCGGCGGAGCCGAGGATGGAACCAGAGCTAGTCGGGGTAAAATTGGAGGTGAGAGAAACAGAGACTATAAAGGAATTGATGGGAAAATTGGAGGAGAAAAGGATGAGAGAGCTACTGTGTTGGAGTATTAGGCACGACATTCGCCCTACAGAGCGTGTCCTAATGATATCACCTGAGTTAGTGTTTATTACTAGTACTGAGGTGCGTGCTAGCTGTCTGGTGAAGATAGTACCAGCACCAGGCCTCCAGTTTGTCAGCCCAGTCCAACTCGTCCTGTTCCCGCTCCCCGCACTAGCCCTGAAGTGCGAACCCCTAGTCTGGCACGTCCAGTACCAGCACCACGCACCTGGCTTCCAGCGCGTCAGCCCAGTCCGACTCATTCTGTTCCCGCTCCCCGCACTAGCCCTGAGGTGCGTGTTCCCAGGCTGATACCTCCAGTACCAGCACCACGCATCAGGCTTCCAGTGCGTCAGCCCAGTCCGACTCGTCCTGTTCCCGCTCCCCGCACTAGCCCTGAGGTGCGTGTTCCCAGGCTGATACCTCCAGTACCAGCACCACGCATCAGGCTTCCAGTGCGTCAACCCAGTCCGACTCGGCCTGTTCCCGCTCCCCGCACTAGCCCTGAGGTGCGTGTTCCCAGGCTGATACCTCCAGTACCAGCACCACGCATCAGGCTTCCAGTGCGTCAACCCAGTCCGACTTGGCCTGTTCCCGCTCCCCGCACTAGCCCTGAGGTGCGTGTCCCCAGGCTGATACCTCCAGTACCAGCACCACGCATCAGGCTTCCAGTGCGTCAGCCCAGCCTCGAGAGTTCGGCACCAGTGTGCGGTCCAGAGTATCCGGCACCAGTGTGCGGTCCAGAGTATCCGGCACCAGTGTGCGGTCCAGAGTATCCGGCACCAGTGTGCGGTCCAGAGTATCCGGCACCAGTGTCTAGTCCGGAACCGAGGGGGTCTGCCTGTGACCCGGAACCGAGGGAGTCTATCAGCGACCCGGAACTGAGTAAGTCTATCAACGATCCAGAACTATATATAAGTAACTGTGTTTCAAATGAGTCTACCTACAGTGTGGAACGGAAGAGGTCTGCCTACGATCCGGAACGAGGGGAGTCTGCCTACGGCCCGAAACTGATCAAGTCTGTCTGCATTCTGGAGGACAGTAGGCCGGAGCCTGAACCACCACCTGTATAGGTGGGTTGGGGAGGGGGGTGTAGCACAAGTGCCGTCAGGTGACGGCAACCACCCTCCCTTCCCTCCCTTTAGTTTAGGGGGATTTTTTGTTGTTGTTTTGGGGTTTTTTGTTTATTTATGAGGTGCATCCGGGGTCTGCACCTTTAGGGGGGGGGGGGTACTGTCACGTCCTGACCAGTATAAGGTTTATTGTAGTTTGGTCAGGACGTGGCAGAGGGTATTTGTTTTATGTGGTTCGGGGTGGTGGTTTATTTAGTAGGGTGTTTGATTTATTATTTCTGGGTTTTGGTTTATGTTCTATGTTTTGTACTTCTATGTTCTTTCTGGGTTGGTATATTTCTATGTGTAGGTTAATGGGGGGTTGGACTCTCAATTGGAGGCAGGTGCTTTCTCGTTGCCTCTGATTGAGAGTCCTATATATGGGTAATTGTTTGGTTTAGTGTTGGTGGGAGATTGTTTCTTGTTTTGCCTGTGTGAGCCTTACTAGACTGTTTTGTTGTTCGTGCGTTTCGATGTTTTTGGTGTTCTCTTTATTTAAAATAAATGATAAGATGAGCATCCACATTCCTGCTGCGGTTTGGTCCTCCATTCCCGACGACAACCGTTACAATACTATAGTAAACTGTAAATACTACACTACACAATAGTATACTTCAGTGAATAATAGTGTAAAGTCCACAAAAACAAGAAATTCAATAATATAGCATTTTTTTCCTGTGGGCAAAGACAATAGTGTGTCCCAAATTGCACCATATTCCTCATATAATGCACTACTTTTGATCAGAGCCATATGAGCCCTTGTGAAAATTATTTTTCTGTATGAGGATTAGTGGACCATTTTGGATGCAGACAAGGAGACCCTGAGAAAAAGCCAGGTTTAATTGTTTGATTGGTCTGTATAGAACTGACATGAATGTGGGCTATCTACTTTTCTCTATTTCAAAGAGCAATTGTTGTAATTATAATGTTGTAGAATAATTTAATACAGTGGTACATCACTAACACTCAGAGGCATGCAAGCAAACACATGCCCGCACAAACACACACACCCTTGACAATAACCCATTGCTGCTAGCCATGTCTGTACCGGTGGGAATATCTACTATTGATCTGTTCCATTCTGGGCTAAAGTAAATGTACTATTCACAATCTGCCTTGGACTCTAATTCATATTTGAGCGATAGCCCGATATTATTGGAGCTTTGCCTGGAGCGGGATCTGTTCCAAGTCTAGAGAGAGTGACTCTATTGTCTCCTGTTTTATATAGCCTGTTGGGTGAGCCAGAAAAGTGGCCAGATGTTGGAGTACAGTACTGTACTTTAACGGATGAGTTATTGTTGTCTGATATTGACCTGAATATGTGTAACGTGCGTAATATATATCAGTAACGTGCGAAATGTGACATTGGAAATGATGGCGAGCAGTAATGAGTCATACGAGTCACAGCACTTTTCAACAATTTCTTTCTCTGGTCTAAAATTAATATGTGTAGGTGAAAAGGATCATGAATGGGTGAATACTGAGAGCGTGTTTTTGATTGTGTGTGAGTATTGGAGTGTATGTGTAGGTGGTCTTTCTGTTTGTGAATGTGTGGCCATGGACTGGAGAGAGTGGGTGAGTATGTTTGTAAGATGAAATGCATGAATGAAGAAAGGAAGGAAAAAATAAAAAGGAGGAGGAAGCAGGGAAGGAAGGCATGAAGGAAGGGAGGAAGGCATGAAGGAAGGAAAGAAGGAAATAATCAAAGTAGTAAAGAAGCAAAGGAATGGAATACAAGGAAGGAAGGAACACAGGAAGGATGGAAAGAAGGATATCAGGCTGGAGACACTGTTCCATCCCTTGTGCCAGCCCTACTCTGCTCCAACCTGTTTACTATGTCCCCTGTCTAACCATCTGCCTGTCTGGCTTTGCGAGGACCCCAGTCTGCTGATAGCTGTCTGAGCGTGTGTCCGTCCTGTCTAAATGGGTCCCATGGCTTGAGTGGCTGCTCTGGCTGTGTGTGGCTTAATGAGTTAGAGCAGGAAAACACACAGCTAATGAAATGCAAAAGACAGACAACCCCGTGCTCTCCATCCATCTGAATAGGGGCAGAGCCGAGCAGGCAACAGATGGTCGGTCTGCATTATGAGTTGACGGGTGGGCCACACACACATATGCACACAAAGCCATGCACATGCATGGACACGCACAGAAAAGATGCATGTGGACTCCACAGGTTACACATATTACACACTCCAATGAAAAGCAGGAGTAAGCATTATGTAATGTCAAGGCCATTCTGCAGGCTCATTTTTAGAACAGCAATGTATGTGCCAGTGCATTTAAAGTGTGTCTTTCCACAAAACAGAGAGAGAAAGAGAGAGAGAGATGGGCTAACCACACAGACACCATTTCAATAAGGTCCCCCTCCGGAGTGCGGGAGCCAATCGTCAATAACAGCCATCGCAGCGGGAAACCAACCTAGGGGAGGAGTGGAGGGCTGGAGGAAGTCTCCCAGTACTCTAGCAGCTTTGTGGTCTGGTGGAATCTCAGTCACGTGTTCTACATTCCATTAATTACACCGGGACACCAGAAAACTTTGGGACCCCGTGAGGCCGGGCAAGCTCATAAATCAAACGTGGCGGACTGGGTTCAGATCATTTTAATAAGTCCTCAGACCTGGACATCGACCTTATTTCACTGAGCGAACACACACGCGCACACACACAATATCCATTAACTCTGTCTGGCTGCAATCTGGGTGCAATCGTATAAAATTATGAATTAATGTGATTGCTATTGTTTCTTGTCTTATTTGACGTACTGTCTGAGCAACTCGGTCAATATGGCTAACTTATAGTTAAAATGATCGCCTTATGCATGCAAATTAGGGTATTGAAGACTTCAGGATTGGGATTTTGTCGATTAATAGGGGTGTGTGTGCAAGTGAATGTGAGCAAATGTGTTTGTTTAAGTGTTGGAGTGTGCATGTGTGTGTCTGTCCGTGATTGCACATGAGTTTGAGTGTGTGTTTACGTGTGTGTGAGTAATGGAGTGTATGTGTAGGTGGTCTTTCTGTTTGTGAATGTGCGGCCATGGACTGGAGAGTGGGTGAGTATGTTTGTTTGTGCTTACACTGAGTGGGCTGAAGTGTGTGGGTGTGTGTTTGTCTAACAATACATTCATATCTGGACCCGGGGCTGCACTGCTTAACTACACACATTAGTCACCCAGACAGGCTGTGCAGAGATACAGCCACGGTGGACCCCTGCACGCACACACACACACACACACACACTCCGCAGCTGAATAGATGTTTTCACCAGCCAGACATTAACATGTGATTGTCTCATTAATGTCTCACAAATGTCTCGTTCATTTCTCATCAGCATAGATCATGAGCCAACACAAAGCATTCCCGATCCAGATACCTGCCTGCCTGTCAGTCAGTGTGTGAGGTGGGGGAGACGGTTTGTATGAGTCTGTGTGTGTGTTTGTGTTAGTTCTGCTGTCCATCAATGATAAGACACAGAAACATATTGGGTGTGCTGAGACTAGAGAAACTGGTCCAAGTCAACACACTCCAACCATGAGAGAGAGAGGGCCAAAGCATAACCACGCATGCAAGTCCAAGCTGACTGGCTCAATGGCACGTGAAGTCCGAGCCGTTTGGATGAACAGCGCCATGAGGTCCAATGCAATTGGCCAGACTAACCATCAGACTTGAGCGCCAGCAGGAGGCTGCGATAGCGGCACTCCACACTCACATCTCTCAGACACACACTCACACTTTCTCCATCTACACAGGGAGTGAGTCCAGGACACTGTCTTGGTAGCATTTCCATTCTGCGTGCAAGGTCACTCTGGCCTCATGTGGCACGGTTGAGCCGTTTGACCACGTGCAAACCTTGTCACAGTTCGTGCTGATTGACAGTCATGTGTAACTGTTATATATGCAGGCCATCTCTGGCAGCCATGGACCTAGAGCACTAGAACCTCTGCCATTACAATTTAGAGTGGGGAGCGGTCCAACTCGCTTAATACATGGTTCATCTGCTGTGTGGAAATCAACAGATACCCAACTTTGTCTTCCTGTGTCCCAGCTCGCCATCCTTCCCCACATCCAAAAGCAATTAGCTTGAGCCCGATCCATCATTGTTTCTCTCTCCTCCAACCAACTGGTTCTCTCGCTCTCCCTCCCTCCCTACAGACAATACACACTATACAGTTTAAGACCACTATTAACCATTTGGTTCATGAAATTTCAACATTCACAAGTAAGGTCTCCAGCTTAGACAACAGAACCTACAGTACAGTAAAGGTAATACACAATGCAGTGCCGATAATAAAAGTGTTCAACCCACTGTGGGTTCCTGTCAGTTCAGTAGCAGAGCAGCAGCATACATTATGGGGGGCAGACTGCCTAGCTGCCTGGCCGCTCTTATCGGTCCAACCTGCCCTGGAGCTGGGAATGAGGGCCAGTCACGGTTCTTTGGTCTGCCAGGAGATGGGTCATTATCATGTGTGTCTGCGGCCCTATCTCCTCTGGAAATCTCTTTTATATGCTCGGCAGCCTTTCGGACACATACACCCTTTTCTAAGGGCCCAATATGAAAGGATGTCCATAGTGATCATTGGAGATGGAAATATGTAGCTATAGCACATCTAAAAGGTGTGTTAAGATGTGTTTCACTCCATCCATGGAGTCTGCATCCCAAATGACACCATATTCCCTTTAAGTTATACTACTTTTGACCAGAGCCCAATGGGCCTTTGTTAAAAGGAATGCACATTATCCTGAATAGGGTGTCATTTGGGACGCAGAGGGAATGTTTGGTAATTGAATGATACAGTCTGGGGAATCAGCGTTTTCTAACTGACTCATTCATGCCCTCTCCTCTGCAACTATGTCCCAGCTAGTTGCAGTATTTGAAAGTGTGTTCTCAGACAATTTTTAAGATAAAGGTTAAATAAATAAATATTATTTGTGACCTGACAATACCTTCATAATTGCCAACAACAGAGGGGAGGTAGAAATGTATTTAATTGTAGAAAGTAAATTGATGACCATAATATGTTTTGGGTCAGTACTCAATGGGGGGGACAATGAAACTCAAATTAATGAATACAATTTATTGACCCAAAATTTGTCACCAGTATAAAGATACATACAGGGAAAATAAAGACACACAGGAATAATGCTTAAAGATGACATTGTTTGTTTTTGTGAAATTGTTCGAATTTTTCATTACTGAAAATGTGTCAATTAATCCTGTATAGATTATGTATCACTAAGAATGACTTGGCACAAGCATAAAAACATGATTCCTTCTTTCCTTCATTAATTAATACATTACTTTTTTCCCATTCATTCTAAAATTTGGCATTTATTGTTGTCAGTGTACAAATGATGTGCCCTCTCTTTTTGTGAACAAATGAATTGCCTAGAAAAGTACCAGCCAGACCACTAAACATATTGACATTACATTTCATACACATGAATCATCTACAGACAGACTGAGTAACATTGCGAAAATGTAATGATGAAACTGCCCGACATGTTTGATCATGGTAGGGAATCCAAAAAACCAAGATCAAAGCATATAACATATTTAGCCTTTAGGTGTATCACAGCAACAACCCAGGGTGCATTTACATACATGTAGTTCTGAACAAACAAAGAAACAGGATTACAGGAGCTGGTCTGGTTCTCGATGCAGGATGCAGATACACACACAAAACGCCCCCCCCCCCCCATCCCATTATCATGATTGGCAGAGAGTTTTGTTGTCCTCGTGGTCAGTCTCCACAATTTGATCATTAACAAAACCTTATCCGTTAAGTGGCACTATTGAATGCCAAGACGGAGGTCGTGAATACCAAATGTCAGTTAGTCATGATATTCTCGCCCGGCTCATGTCTCCACCCGCCGTCATATTATTTGTTTCTGTAATCATCCCTCTCTTTCCAAAAGTGTGGTTTATTAAGGTAATGCTAATCGCTGTGCCCTGGCGTGAAATAAGCCGGGGTGGATGGGGGCCAGACTCGCGCTCCATTTTGTTTGTGTGTGTGTGTGTGTGTGTGTGTGTGTGTGTGTGTGTGTGTGTGTGTGTGTGTGTGTGTGTGTGTGTGTGTGTATGTTGTTTGTTTTCTGTATCACATTTGATTTCCATAAAATTTGTTTTCCTCCCACGCGATTCAGATTCAGCATTGCCATAGATATTCTGGTGGGAGACGACGAGCGTTGTTCCCCATCACTAGGTTAAAAACCTATTTTAGACAGTGAGAGAAAGAGAGCAGCATTCAGATGAATGAGGGATTCTGATCTGTGCATTAAGAGGAAAATGATGAGGTGGGTGTTAGGTGGAGAGACACAGCAGCCTCCGGGGAGTACTTTGTTTTTCTCTCTGCTATTCCTATGCTGTGGAGAAAGAAGTCACAACGGCACACATTAGAGGAGACGTTCATAGAAACAAAATTGTATTCGCAAATACGTGTCTGCGGGCATATACACAGACACAAATCTGCAAACACACACACACAAACATTCCTCCACCCCACCCACACACTGCATTGCTAATCTGAATTACCGGGATCATTGTTCAGTCAAATCCAGCAGTAAAATCTGCATTAGCAATGTGCTACTGTACTTATTGAGCAGATACAAGCAGACATCCCAGCTAGCATATTTGGTTCCTTGGAAGTTGTGGGAACGTATGTGTTTGGTTTCACATTGGTTGTGGGAATGAAGGCATATGTTTCCTGATCGGTACAACTGGACTCTTTTTTAAACGTTCTGAGTAAATAAGTGACATTTTTGCCTATTCTGGGAACATTTATTTTTAGGTTGCAGGGAGGATTAGATAATGTTTTACTCCGGTTCCTTGAAAGTTTTCCTGGGAGGTTTTAGTAATGCTCTGAGAACGGAAAGTATAGGTTATTTTGATAATTTTGAATAACTTCCTTAAAACTTTCACTGACTGTTTCAATAACACTGCTAGCTTATTTTGGGTTACCTTTTTTTGTTTTACTCCAAGCACAGATAGGGCATATGGAACAGCTTTTCTTTAGGCATTAATCATGAAAATACATGTCTTTTTTTTATTGTGAAACGGCATCAGTGAGATTCAAATCTATAACCTTGTGTTCTCTATTCCTGGTATTAGTCCACTGCGCTGCCAGGATGGAGGTGGCATGCTATATTTTCTTAAGCATACAAAGCTGTTAATTTTAGTCTATTCAAACAGACCCCAAATCAAAAGAAACAATCACTTATTAAGAGCAGGTGTGGCCAATTAGAGGGCACCGCACCACTCCTGAATACACTTAACAAGATAGAGGTTAGAGAGAGTTTTGTTGATGCGGAAAATGGAATGTAAGAATGTTTTTAAATAACATTATTAGAACGTTCTCTGAATGTTACTAATTTTCTTGTGGTTTTTATGGAACATTTTCTTAATATTCTCTGAACAATGAAAAAATAACTTTAAATAGAACCATAAGGAAACATTATGCTGAGGTACTGAAATTCCTACAGAAGAAGTGTTTTTTATGGAACATTTTCTTAACCTTCTCTGAACAATAGGAGAACATTACCATTGTCAAACCAGTTGGAGAACGTTCCTAGAACATTGCCAAAATGTTTATTAAATGTTTGAACTTTAGGGAAACGCTCTGTTAAAGTAATGACATATGAAGAAAATAGTGTTTTTGTCAAGTTCCTTAAATGTGCTGAGAATGTTCCAAAACCAAGCAACTATTCTGCACAATTCCCAGAAAGTTATGGTAAGGTTGTTCGCAAAATAATCATAGGACAACCATGTTCTCACCAAGCTCTAAGAAACATATGGTTCTCAGAACGTTATGTGCTAGCTAGGATAGGAATAATAACCACCCGAGATATTATACCAGTTATCTGATACAATAGCATCATAAAGGGTTCAGATAGGATGAAGGTGACAATTATAATTATCCCTAGCAAAGAAATCCTCCTTTTCTGCCCTGGTAATCTCAACACATAACAGAACCATTAACTAAGATATGGAAGTAATATGAGCAGTGGGAGTATGGCGGTAGCAGAACACGTGCACGTGCGTCCGTGTGAATATGTGCAGCAATGCTTGTGTGTGTGTGTATATGTGTGTGTGTGGTGTGTGTGTGTTTTTGTAGTGTGAACAAGAGAGCAAGAGCCCCCTCAGGACACAAAGCATTAAGATCAAACACGGAGGGTTAGTAAACAATCAAGGCGCAATCGGCACACAAAAAGTCACTAATGAGCTAGCAAGCTAGCAGGAGAGCTAGCGAGAGAGACAAAAGTCATGGGGTGGTGGGTAGTGGTGTCATCCCCCTAAGAGGAAAGAGAGCAGGGCAGAGGAGGGGAAAGAGGAGGAGAAATGTTTTGCCTCTGGGTCTCTACTTGTGGCATGTCGTTACATTTCAATTAAGACAGTCGGTACACACACTCGCACCCACCCACGCCATACTGTGAGACCAGTGGGTTCCCTATTGCTTTACTGTGGGCGAGGACTGGTGCCAATGTGCTTGGACGGATGACTCGAGCACTGTGCCCAGGCAGTTTCTGGAGTTATGATTATGACTGCTGGTTGTGAGTGAGCGAGAGTGGGTAACTTGCTTACTGTGTTGGGTGATTAACCTTTTGAGAGGGTACTATTAACTCTCTCTTTCTCTCCTCTCACTCTGTGCTAACAGGGGAGGTAGCGAGGGATGGGTGTCACTAGGGATGTGGTGGTCATGAAATGTTGTCAGCCGGTGACTGTCAAGCAAATAACTGCCGGCCTCACGGTAACTGACCGTTAATTAACATACCTTTGGAACATCTAAATGTAAAAACGTCTAATAAATCCATGTAATATAGCCTACACCATCACAATATATCCATTATTTATTTTAGACAGGTCTAAAGAAACATGATATGAAGAAAATATTCTCCTCATGTAAGGCCCTGATTTGGCTATGCCATATGGCTGTGGGCTTCGCTAGTTCATCTAGCAGATTATATTTGCTTAGAATTCCATGGATATTTTCTCCAATTGATTTGAGGGAGTTCGCACATGCGGCTATTCTGTGTTGAGCAGTTAACCTGTTGGGGATAGGGGGCAGTATTTGCACGGCCGGATAAAAAACGTACCCGATTTAATCTGGTTACTACTCCTGCCCAGTAACTAGAATATGCATATAATTGTTTGATTTGGATAGAAATCACCCTAAAGTTTCTAAAACTGTTTGAATGGTGTCTGTGAGTATAACAGAACTCATTTGGCAGGCCAAAACCTGAGAAGATTACAAACAGGAAGCGCCCTCTCTGACCATTTCTTGGCCTTCTTTGTCATCTCTATCCAAAACAGGGGATCTCTGCTGTAACGTGACATTTTCTAACGCTCCCATAGGCTCTCAGAAGGCGCCAGAACGTTGAATGATGACTTTGCAGGCCATGGCTGAAAAACAGTAGCGCATTTGGTAAGTGGTCGATCTGAGAACAATAAGACGGGGGCGCGCGTGCACGAGACGACTCCATGTTTACATTTTCAGTCTTTGAACGAAAACAACGAAGTTTTACCCAGTCAGTAACCAAGTGAGCACAGAAATGATGCCAAAATGATGGAACACCCCTTTTGCCAGAGTACTTAAAGGACTCCTAACAAAATGTACATTAGACCAGTATGCATGCAGTGTGAGCTGAATATGTTACAAATGGTTAAATCTCCACAGACCAGCGTGACCGACAGCGTGAGTTGAAGGTTATGAAATGGTTAGAAACTCTGAAACTTTCAACAGAGAAGACTAGACTAAAACACCGGCTGCAGCTCTGCATGTAACATAGTCTAGGAAACTCAGCTGAAGACAAGAGGGGAAGAATAGTTCCCTCGCACCACCGTGTGATACTCTGATGTATCCATTCTAATGAACTCTTCAAGAACAGAGGCCAACTACAACAACAAAGGACATTGTGACCTCCGGTGGACAACCGGAGACTCACACAACCAGAGTCTTACATCCCATTGAGTTCCCATCTTCCCAACATCGAGTTCAAGACGAGAGGGAAGACAGAGAAAGACATCTAAGCGTAAATATATGTTGCTTTTCTAAATCCGAATGAGCGGTTGTTAGGGTGCTAAATATCCATATTTCCGGTGAGCGTATTATTCAACTGTATGCATGATAATTGAATGCCTTTGTCTCTCCCTTTGTCTTTCTTTCTGAATCTTCCATTTTGTGTAACAAGCCATCATATTGGGTTAGTCCACTAGGGGATTTCATTGCATTATGTTTATGTGTGATTATTTAGTTAGTTAGTAAATAAATATTTAAGCCAATTTGTGTATCGCAGATTCATCATTTAGGTTAGGATTCGTGCAGATTTACGGATTATGCGACATTCAGAAACAGACTGCTATGAGGAAAACATTGACTGTTATGATCGAGATATTCTTATATATTCTTGAGTTAATTCAGGGAACAGTAACTCATTAAACAAACTTTTCCCATGGTGCCCCAAGGTAGTAATGAGTTAATTGTTATATGATTAATTTAATCACGTAATAATTAAACACAGTTCATTGATTTGATAAAATAAGTCATCACATTAATGGTAGTCACGTCACGACACCCCCATAGTACAAAAGTTGACCTATTCTATTCTGTGCAAGAAATACATATTCCAATCATAATCTGGGACAGTTGAGGGATGCGATAGATCCCAAATTAATAAAACCACTAGCATCAAAAAACCTGATATAAGCAATGAGTCTGATGCAACAGATGAGAACATTTAGCTTAAAATGTTGATAAACTTTCAGGCTATTTCTTCACATTATCAGCGCACCAATGTGCACACGGCAGTAGGCTATAAGCGTGAATGTTCCACGAGCAGGAAAACACCATTCACAAAAGTGACCACAAATGTGATTATGCATGTGATGGTTTTATTATAAAAAGGTGCATTTTTATGGTGAAAATTATATTCACCAAACTTGAAACTCAGGCACTGCTTATGTATGCCAGTTAGGCTCTACACCCGTTGTAAAGAGGATTAATGTACTTCATTTTAAGAAGTTATTTAGCCACTTTAGTTGTGATACAAACGTTATCAAAACATATAGGCCTATGGGCTTGGCTACATGAGGTGTGCGACTGTTTAAGCTTAAGCTGGGCATCATTCACAAGTGATAATACTGTACATCATTCACAAGTGATAGGCTAATATTGTCACCCATCACACCATTCTTGATTTAATATTGTCTTTACATATACAAAATAATATACAGTACCAGTCAAAAGTTTGGCCACACCTACTCATTACAGGGTTTTTCTTTATTTTTAGTATTTTCTACATTTCTCATGTTCTCTAAGTATTTGATTAGAATTTCGATTACATTTGCATTGATGTCAGAGTGATTACAGGGATAAGTGCGGGGTACCAGACAGTTAGCAAGTTTGGTACTAATGACCATCAGCAGCATCAGAGCTTGGAGAAGCCTAATTATCATGACTAAAAGGTCACATAGAATTTGACTGCCGTCATGACTCGTGACCGCCAGTGTGGCGGTAATACGGTCACCGTAACAGCCCGAAGTGTCACTTTCTTCCTCGTTATTCTCTCACATCTCTGGGGCTGTGAGTTCTGCCACAAGGCCTCGAAAGGGTCCAAACCACCAAACAGGCGCTTGTTTCAACCCTCCACTGATCTGCCATACAGCACCACCACTGCTACCTTTTCTACTACCAATCAACACACAATTACACACGCAAGCATGAATGCATGCATGCACACACACACACAAACGACGCACAACACACACACACATACACACACACGAACAACGTGCAAACCAACACCCACACACAGTGTGAAAGACACACGTGTTTTCATTCAGCTACGTCCTCTGCAAACTGCCTTTGGGAATGTTGTGATCTTTCTCTACAATCTCAATCTGATTACTTTCCAGGCAGATGTTGAAAACAAGGTTATCCTTCAATTAACCCAAAAAACATTGGATTTTCTTCATGCTTTTTAAATGTTAATCTACAGATTTCTGTCAATTTATCAATGCTCCCCATGGAAAAACAAACAACCAAACATATAGAGATTAATCAAGAAGTGGTTATCTTGAAGTTTGAGTTTTGTGTATTCACATCTCATGATCTTACTGCAAAGTGAGGACCACTTTCAAAGGCCTTGGATATAGGACACCCTTGAGGATAGTTGAGTATACAGTACGTGGCAAAAGCTTTGAAGATATTCCAAAACGCATACTGTGCAAATGTTTTGGGCAGTGTCAGCTCTGTTTGAAGTGTATAACCTCCCAACGTGACTGATTTGACAGGCACATCGCTGAAATGATTAAATTGAAAGAAATCAATCACATGACTCATAGATATACTGTACAGTCATTTGTAGCCTAGATGGGACAGTTTCAGCCCCCAAAGCCTGATTAGTTAATACCCTAGAGCAGTGTTTCCCAACCCTGGTCCTCGAGTATCCTCAACAGTACACATTTTTATTGTAACCCTGGACAAGCACACCTGATTCAACTGTTCAACTAATCCTCAAGCCCTCAATGAGGTGCGTTTGTCCGGCGCTGCAATGAAAATGTGAAGGACTAGCATTGGGAAACACTGCCCAAGGGCTAACAATTCTGATTAGTTCAGATTCCATGGAGTGGTGGCTGCTTTTCCCTATATAAAATATATGTGGACACATTGACTGTAAACACAGTGATCTTTCCAGGAGGGAATTTATCTTCCAGCCTGTTTCTTCTTAGTGTCCCTACATTATCTATGACAGGAAGACATTATGTGTTATGGCGGTAAACGTATTCATCAGTTAAAGCATGTTTTATGTTGAACTAGATTACAGATAAAGAGATTTGCCGAACGTATAATATTTATATTTCCAAATACTCTAATGGAATCCTCTTGATATTATTCAGAAAGCAAGGGTCTTATTCACTTGTTCCTTACACTGGGGGTAAATCATCCCTGGTGTATTCTGTGTTTGGCAGTAGCGAGCGGAACTTACAGTTGAAGTTGGAAGTTTACATACACTTAGGTTGGAGTCATTAAAACTCGTTTTTCAACCACTCCACAAATTTCTTGTTAACAAACTATAGTTTTGTCAAGTCGGTTAGGACATCTACTTTGTGCATGACAGTAATTTTTCCAACAATTGTTTACAGACAGATTATTTCACTTATAATTCACTGTGTCACTATTCTAGTGGGTCAGAAGTTTACATACACTAAGTTGACTATGCCTTTAAATAGCTTGGAAAATTCCAGAAAATGATGTCAAGGCTTTAGAAGCTTCTGATAGGCTAAATGACATAATTTGAGTCAATTGGAGGTGTACCTATGGATGTATTTCAAGGCCTACCTTCAAACTCAGTGCCTCTGCTTGACATCATGGGAAAATCAAAAGAAATCAGCAAAGACCTCAGAAAAAGAATTGTAGACCTCCACAAGTCTGGTTCATCCTTGGGAGCAATTTCCAAACGCCTGAAGGTACCACTTTCATCTGTACAAACAATAGTATGCAAGTATACACACCATGGGACCACGCAGCCGTCATACCGTGCAGGAAGGAGACGCGTTCTGTCTCCTAGAGATGAACGTACTTTGGTGTGAAAAGTGCAAATCAATCTCAGAACAACAGCAAAGGACCTTGTGAAGATGCTGGAGGAAACAGGTACAAAAGTGTTTATAACCACAGTAAAACGAGTCCTATATCGACATAACCTGAAAGGTCGCTCAGTAAGGAAGAAGCCACTGCTCCAAAACCATCATTAAAAAGCCAGACTACGGTTTGCAACTGCACATGGGGACAAAGATCGTACTTTTTGGAGAAATGTCCTCTGGTCTGATGAAACAAAAATTGAACTGTTTGGCCATAATGACCATTGTTATGTTTGGAGGAAAAAGGGGGAGGCTTGCAAGCCGAAGAACACCATCTCAACCGTGAAGCACGGGGGTGGCAGCATCATGTTGTAGGGGTGCTTTGCTGCAGGAGGGACTGGTGCACTTCACAAAATAGATGGCATCATGAGGGAGAAAAATGATTTGGATATATTGAAGCAACATCTCAAGACATCAGTCAGGAAGTTAAAGCTTGGTCACAATTGGGTCTTCCAAATGGACAATGACCCCAAGCATACTTCCAAAGTTGTGACAGAACGGCTTAAGGACAACAAAGTCAAGGTATTGGAATGGCCATCACAAAGCCCTAACCTCAATGCTATAGCAAATTTGTGGGCAGAACTGAAAAAGCATGTGCGAGCAAGGAAGCCTACAAACCTGACTCAGTTACACCAGCTCTGTCAGGAGGAATGGGCCATAATTCACCCAACTTATTGTGGGAAGCATGTGGAAGGCTACACAAGTTAAATAATTTAAAGGCAATGCTACCAAATACTAATTGAGTGTATGTAAACTTCTTACCCACTGGGAATGTGATGAAAGAAATAAAAGCTGAAATAAATAATTCTCTCTACTATTATTCTGTTATTTCACATTCTTCAAATAAAGTGGTGATCCTAATTGACCTAAGACAGGCAATTTGTACTAGGATTAAATGTCAGGAATAGTGAAAAACTGAGTTTAAATGTATTTGGCTAAGGTGTATGTAAACTTCCGACTTTTGGAGAGCCACGGTGTTTCAAAACAATTATATTATTTGATTGGGTTCAAAGAATCACACAGATGCATGCATATAACCTCCCCCTTGCACTTTCTGTCTCGCTCTACACACCCACATGAACATGCATACACACACCTGATACATTATACTCATAGCAGGTATAGCAACATTGTAGTTGCACTTAGGACCACTCATGGTAAAGTGTAAATCAGCTGATCATAGCAATCTATCTCATCCTGGAATATCCAAGGCCTGAGGTCATTTGCCTTTGGCCTAAAGAAGCAGTAACCTGAAATCGGAAATACAGACATTGTCATCCTACAAGAAACATGGTATAGAGGAGATGGACCCACTGGTTGCCCTCTAGGTTACAGAGAGCTGGTAGTCCCATCCACCAAACTACCAGGTGTGAAACAAGGAAGGGACTCAGGGGGTATGCTAATTTGGTATAGAGCAGACCTAACTCACTCCATTAAATTAATCAAAACAAGAACATTTTACATTTGGCTAGAAATTCAAAAGGAAATGATCTTAACAGAGAAAAATGTTCTCTGGTGCGCTACCTATATCCCCCTACTAGAACCCCAATACTTTAATGAAGACAGCTTCTTCATCCTGGAGGGGGAAATCAATCATTTCCAGCCCCAGGGACATGTACTAGTCTGTGGTGACCTAAATGCCAGAACCGGACAAGAACCTGACACCCTCAGCACACAGGGGGACAAACACCTGCCGGGAGGTGACAGCATTCCCTCCCCATATGCCCCCCTAGGCACAACTATGAAAACATAACCAACAAAAACGGGTCACAACTCTTGCAGCTCTGTCACACGCTGTGTATGTACATAGTCTATGGTAGGCTTCGAGGGGACTCATATAGTAGGTACACCTATAGCTCATCTCTTGGCAGTAGTACTGTAGACTATTTTATCAAGACTTTATCATGACAAGATCTGTGGTGGCATTGTCTCTGCGTATTTTAGAGTGGCCTTTTATTGTCCCCAGCCCAAGGTGCACTTGTGTAATGATCATGTTGCTTAATCAACTTCATGATATGCCACACCTGTCAGTTGTATGGCTTGATTAAGGAGAAAGGAGTCAAGGAGAAATGCTCACTAACAGGGATGTAAACAAGTTTGTGCCAACAATTGAGAGAAATAAGCTTTTTGTGTGTTTGTAACATTTCTGGGATCTTGTTTATTTCAGCTAATGAAACACGGGACCAACACATTACATGTTGGGTTCATATTTTTGTTCAGTGTAAATCAGCTAGTTAGCTATGATGCTGAAGCAATCTGACCAGTCCTTACCTGTGATTTGAGTTGTTTCTGTTGCTGACATCTGCCTCTTAGACCAACTAACAAATAGTCGAATTGAAGTCTTCCCTGTTCCTGATTGTACACTACCATTGGCAGCGGCGGTCCTGGCCGTTCTGCTGCCCTAGGCGAGACAAAATTGCAGCCCTCTGTAAAACTACATTAGGCCCAGTAAGCAAAAAGACAACTAAAATATGTTGAAGTTAGGTTCAATTGAGGTTCTGAATGAAAGGTAATTTATTTGGGTCAAATCAAAGCTGGTCCAGACCGGATAAAATCTTAACCAAACACAGCCATCTATGATTGGTTGAGATTTGGTTTGAACCGAACCAAAAATCAATTTCCGTGGATGTTGAAATCAAGACGGGTCCGTACCACACCAAATCTGAACCAAACATAGACATCTATGATTGGTAGAGACTTGATCCGGACCAAAAACCCATTGTCCGTGGAAATCAAGGCCGATCTGGACTACACAAAAAAAGACGTCCAGTCTGACAGGACCAAAAAAAAGACGTCCAAAAGGCGTCAGCGTCAGTCCGTGCTTACTGAGGTATAGCCTACGGTGTTGCCTGAAATGGAATTTTAGGAATGCCCATCCATGTGGTAGGCCCAACGCTTCTAAAACAGACCTTTGCATTGGCTTTATTAGTCCTGATTCCTGTGACTCATCAATTTGGCTATTTAAACTTAATATCAGCTACCAAACATTATCAAGAGGAGTTATCCTGAGCCTATTTGCAATGTGTTTACGCAGCGGGAAATACTAAGTATTTTCTTTTTCTCTTTGATCAACTCGTCAAAAATGTATGGATACAAACTTGAAACCACTGATCATTACAATTTAGCCCACGGGATGAAACTCCTTGACATCAGTTGTGAGTAGCTTGACTGTCCGTTCCATATTGTCCATTTTACTTTGACCTGTCAATAACATGTCAGAATATTTTTTTAATTAATTGGGCGGCATTTAGGTTAGGCTATTTGATCAGAGAAACCTGCATGATGTAAAAGACTGTCTCATTACATTGCCAGTATCTCAAGCCTGTAGTCTACAGAAAAGGCAATATACTCTTTCTACCATATGCTATATCTGTTACATGATTTATGTTAGATCATTTTTTTGACAGAACGTTGGTGGAGCACCACAGTGATGCGTCTCTCCAACAGCACCCTGGAGAGGCGCGCTGGGAATGGACAAGATAAAAGTGGGCACTGCTTATCACAGGGGCATCAGCACTCACATAAAAAGCCCATATGCTACTGGTTGAGAGAAATTGTCATTGTTTTTGGGCAGAATTATGTGAGGTTTTATGTGTTGTTGGAGGTGCATCTTGGTCAGTTTACCTCATAAAATTATATCCTCGTCAATCTATTGCCATAGGTGGATGCCTAATCCTTCCTAATGAGCGGGCCATCTCTGACCGCTGGGTGCCAGTAGCTTCTGCCTTCAGGACGAGTGCTGAAGGAGGGGATTTTCAAATATATATATATTTTTTATTATCCTGTTTGATGGTTAATTCATTAAAATAACAAAAGAGAAAATAGACTAAAATGAAATAAAATGCAATAATTAACATTACGCCACCAATCTGAAAATGGCACTTTTCTCGTATCACCCTTAAATATCGATCTGTGCACTTGCCTGGTTGTAGTTTTTCTCGTTTTATTTTGTAGTGGTTCACAACAAGCTCCAGTTTCTGCATCCTGTGTTTAGCTGCTTTGGCTTTCCCAGAATGCATTTTGTTTACTCCCAGTCCAGTCCTGGGGGGCATCTTTATGTTTTAACACAACACTTGACTTGAGTAAAGTCTGCCTGACCTACACCAGATGCAGTTGGAGAGAGACAGATAAAGAGAGAGGGGGGGGGGAAACAAAGTGAGAGAGAGAGAGAGAGACAAAAGACAATAGGTGGTGAGGTCATGTGAGAAGATGTAGTTGAGGAGAGAGAAAGAGAGCGAGAAAGAGAGGTGGGGGGGTCACTCTTTCTCTCTCCTCCTTGCTGTAAAAAAGCCACTCCCTGCATACCTACTATCAGCTAATGGACTCCTAGGGACTAGAACTCGGTTTTCCTCTGGTCTGCAATGAAACATTTATGAAAGGACCAATATAATGCATAAGTCCTCCCAGAAGAGAGGAAAATATATGCAGGTCTAATGGTTGGCAGCACAGGTGGTGGGTAAACTTAATAAACAGAGAAAGGGGAGAGAATGTGCCCTGTGCTTGCTCACTCAAATAACAATCTCAACTTTTAATATAGTAAACAAGGGTAATTTGAGCTATTCTATAGATTACTATGTTGCCCAATGCACAGTACTTGGAGAGGTTGGAGCAGAGGACAACCATCCTACGGAGCTATTATAAGAGCTATTAAATGACATTATTATCTTTCTACAAATAGCACAAAAGTGGGATGATGGTGAACCCATACCCACTTGAGCCTCAACATGCAATTTCTTCCATTCAGACCGCAAACAATTACCCCTTAATGTAGCCATCAGAAAGCAGAGTACAGTAATTGCAATTGTGGACTGTTGTTACAAAGAATGTCCCCCTGCTCTGAACCACTTGAGAGCCCTCAATGACTCTCCAACTCCAAATTTTGCCCTTACCTCACCCCCCTCCCTCCCTCCTCGACCTGATCTGCCTGTACATAGTCCCTCTACTGACATCCGACAAACGCTTGTCACTGTGTACATAGTCACTCTACTGACATCTGACAAACGCTTGTCACTGTGTCACTAATCAAATTGCATGCGGTGTCGCCCAACAGGCTCTGTTTCGATGGTCAAGGATGAGGGTTAGTTAAGTGGATGTTAACTGCTGGATGAGCCAGGTTGTGTTGGCTTGTTCACTTCGTCTTTCTACTCCAAACCTTTTATCATTGGTGAATAAAGTGTTCACAACAGTAGACACAGCCGTCCTGCAGAGTTGCAATCCTAGTACACTCAACAGGGTCAGTTGTTGGCACAATGAGAATCTATTAAATGTATCAGGGGATGAGACCGAATGGATATTTTAATGTCAGCTTGTCAGTGTGCACACTTTTTTCCCCACTCTCACCTTTCCCAGCAATGAATGTTTGGTTAATGGGTTTGGAGTGTAATGTGTGTGTGTGTCTGAAGCAAATGGCGATTGATAAAGGACACAGAAGAGGACCAAATGGATGGTGAGGAGAGATGTGACGATTCAAAGTGTCTTTGACCATTGGAGGACCAGGTGTTGACAAGGTGAAAAAGTGACAACCTCCTACACACAAAGGGCTGCTACAACAATAGAGTAGGACACAAATGGGCAGAATTGGGAGATGGGGGAATGAGGAATGATAGATAGTAAGGCCACTTTAGTTTTTTCGTTGAGAGATTGGCTTTGTGAGGAAGGACGCTCTTATTAGACCTTATTGACTGTGCTTGTCAAAGAGCTTGCTGCCAAATAGCGGCATAATGTAAATGCACTATACTGAGTTTAGAAAGTTCTGTATATTTAACAGTTACAGTGAGGCACCATGACCTGGCTGGTTTTTGACAGGAATAGAAAGACAAAGACACTGAATAAATGATGCAGGTGAAGATAATATACAGTGCCTTGCGAAAGTATTCGGCCCCCTTGGACTTTTCGACCTTTTGCCACATTTCAGGCTTCAAACATAAAGATATAAAACTGTAATTTTTTGTGAAGAATCAACAACAAGTGGGACACAATCATGAAGTGGAACGAAATTTATTGGATATTTCAAACTTTTTTAACAAATAAAAAACTGAAAAATTGGCCGTGCAAAATTATTCAGCCCCCTTAAGTTAATACTCTGTAGCGCCACCTTTTGCTGCGATTACAGCTGTAAGTCGCTTGGGGTATGTCTCTATCAGTTTTGCACATCGAGAGACTGAAGTTTTTGCCCATTCCTCCTTGCAAAACAGCTCGAGCTCAGTGAGGTTGGATGGAGAGCGTTTGTGAACAGCAGTTTTCAGTTCTTTCCACAGATTCTCGATTGGATTCAGGTCTGGACTTTGACTTGGCCATTCTAACACCTGGATATGTTTATTTGTGAACCATTCCATTGTAGATTTTGCTTTATGTTTTGGATGATTGTCTTGTTTGAAGACAAATCTCCGTCCCAGTCTCAGGTCTTTTGCAGACTCCATCAGGTTTTCTTCCAGAATGGTCCTGTATTTGGCTCCATCCATCTTCCCATCAATTTTAACCATCTTCCCTGCCCCTGCTGAAGAAAAGCAGGCCCAAACCATGATGCTGCCACCACCATGTTTGACAGTGGGGATGGTGTGTTCAGAGTGATGAGCTGTGTTGCTTTTACGCCAAACATAACGTTTTGCATTGTTGCCAAAAAGTTTGATTTTCGTTTCATCTGACCAGAGCACCTTCTTCCACATGTTTGGTGTGTCTCCCAGGTGGCTAGTGGCAAACTTTAAACGACACTTTTTATGGATATCTTTAAGAAATGGCTTTCTTCTTGCCACTCTTCCATAAAGGCCAGATTTGTGCAGTATACGACTGATTGTTGTCCTATGGACAGAGTCTCCCACCTCAGCTGTAGATCTCTGCAGTTCATCCAGAGTGATCATGGGCCTCTTGGCTGCATCTCTGATCAGTCTTCTCCTTGTATGAGCTGAAAGTTTAGAGGGACGGCCGGGTCTTCGTAGATTTGCAGTGGTCTGATACTCCTTCCATTTCAATATTATCGCTTGCACAGTGCTCCTTGGGATGTTTAAAGCTTGGGAAATCTTTTTGTATCCAAATCCGGCTTTAAACTTCTCCACAACAGTATCTCGGAGATTCCCAGAAGACAGCTAAATGCAGCACTCACCTTTGATGATCTTCATCAGATGACAACCCTAGGACATTATGTTATACAATACATGCATGTTTTGTTCAATCAAGTTCATATTTATATCAAAAACCAGCTTTTTACATTAGCATGTGACGTTCAGAACTAGCATACCCCCCGCAAACTTCCGGGGAATTCGCTAACATTTTACTAAATTACTCACGATAAACGTTCACAAAAAGCATAACAATTATTTTAAGAATTATAGATACAGACCTCCTCTATGCACTCGATATGTCCGATTTTAAAATAGCTTTTTGGTGAAAGCACATTTTGCAATATTCTAAGTACATAGCCCAGGCATCACGGGCTCGCTATTTAGACACCCGGCAAGTTTAGCACTCACCATAATCATATTTACTATTATAAAATTTCATTACCTTTTGTTGTCTTCGTCAGAATACACACCCAGGACTGCTACTTCAATAACAAATGTTGGTTTGGTCCAAAATAATCCATCGTTATATCCGAATAGCGGCGTTTTGTTCGTGCGTTCCAGACACTATCCGAAATAGTAAAGAAGTGTCACGCGCATGGCGCAATTCGTGACAATAAAATTCTAAGTATTCCATTACCGTACTTCGAAGCATGTCAACCGCTGTTTAAAATCAATTTTTACGAAATTTTTCTCGTAGAAAAGCGATAATATTCCGACAGGGAATCTCCTTTTCGGCAAACAGAGGAAAAAATCCCAAAGGCGGGGGCGGTCGGGGTCACGCGCATAAGCTAGTGTCTCTTGATCGGCCACTTGAGAAAGGCGATAATGTGTTTCAGCCTGGGGCTGGAATGACGACATTCTGTTTTTTCCCGGGCTCTGAGCGCCTATGGACGACGTGGGAAGTGTCACGTTAGAGCAGAGATCCTTAGTAAATGATAGAGATGGAAAAGAAGTTCAACAAATGGTCAGACAGGCCACTTCCTGTAAAGGAATCTCTCAGGTTTTGACCTGCCATTTGAGTTCTGTTATACTCACAGACACCATTCAAACAGTTTTAGAAAATTTAGGGTGTTTTCTATCCATATGTAATAAGTATATGCATATTCTAGTTACTGGGTAGGAGTGGTAACCAGATTAAATCGGGTATGTTTTTTATCCAGCCGTGTCAATGCTGCCCCCTAGCCCTAACAGGTTAACAAGGGACACCGGCTAATTGAAATGTATTCCAGGTGACTACATCATGAAGCTGGTTGAGGGAATGCCAAGAGTGTGCAAAGCTGTCATGAAGAATTTCAAATATAAAATATATTTTGATTAGTTTTACACTTTTTTGGTTACTAGATGATTCCATATGTGTTATTTCATAGTGTTGATGTCTTCACTACTATTTTACAATGAATAAAATAGTAAAAATAAAGAAAAAACCTTGAATGAGTAGGTGTGTCCAAACGTATTACTGGTGTTGTATATTTTTTCTGCTACTTAATACCTGGGCATCATAGCATTTATGTAAATAAAAAGGATGCTTCATAACATCATATCAACTGCAATTGTCATCCTCCCTCGGATACACTTTTGAAGTTTAACTGGGATGGGAGTCGATTGAGGTTTGGTGAAAGAGCACGTGGTCTCCTACTGCAGTGGCCCCCGAAATAGCTCTATCCTTGATTCCCTTCCCTGCCAGCCTGCATGCGGGTCCTGTCAGCTCAGCCATTCTACAGTTTCATGGATCACTTCCCTCAGCATTTCCTTATTATGCCGACATCATCAACAGGGTGGAAGAAGGAAGGGAAAAGGCAGCAGTGCCACACAGGACAGATGGCTCGCTTTGATGATGCGTCTTTGATGTGCCTTGGCGTTGGCACCGTTTCAGACAGCCCGGCTAATTTGACAGCCCACTTCGGCATCCGTTGAAGTTGCGATGCAGGCGTCGGGGGAAAAAACACCAAAAGTAGCAATAAATATGAGGTTTACAGGCAATCAATCACACTAAAAGCTTGGCGATATGGACAAAAATGCATATCGTGAAAAATTGGATGAATTGATGTGATAACAATAAATAGAACGATAAGTTTAGAACATTAATGTGCACCACAGTTTTATTTTTTATTATCCTTTAAAACTACTACTAATCATGATGAACGATATCAGCAAAATGTCTGCGATAAGTGTTTGGAATGGTTAGTGTCGATACTTTTCAGTTTATCGTCCCAGCTCTAAATCACACTGTTAATGGGTTTAAGATTAAGCGATTGGTCTCTTCGGTCTTTGAGATGAACGTCTCTCTGTGATCTGCCTTGACAGATTATACTGACATAGTTATAGAGGCTGGGGATATAGGTACTTGATCCATGTAAATTAGAAATACAAAGAAATGCAGAGTATTTCATCTAAGATATTTATTCCCACTGTAATTCCTTCTCATTCAGGTTCTGGTGGCAATTTGTGATTGGCTTCATGGTTGACATCACACTACTGCCCTCTGGCCCGCTTGAATATGAGAGTGAGATGGCGTCCCGAAAAGTGTTGAATTGCTGTCACAAACTTGGTGTAATGAATTAGTTATATGAATAAAAAAAATTGAGACAAAACCAACAAACCCATTGAACTTGTATTTTTTATTCGGTACATGAGAATTTAACCGCAAAAGTAATTTTTATGTGCACTACGTCATCACACATAGCCTTTTATCCGCAACAAGTCAATTTGATGGTAACATCTCTGGCGGGAAAATGTGCATATTGTTTTTATGCAGATTTCAGAATATTCATATTAAAATCTGTCGCCAATTGGATGGAAACATACTTACATTGTACAATTTCCTCATAGCCCATCATCTCTCCAGAAGGCATTACATCACATTGGTTGCATTCCAGATCGTCTTGTTTGCAGTGGAGCTGCACATCTCAGAAGATTGCATTGTCATATTCATGCGGTTCCTGATATAATTAACCCAGTGTGACTGCAATAAAGTCATCCTGTAACGCGGTCCTTCTGAGAGAGAACCCAAAGTCAATATTTGAAGATAAAGGGGGAACGTGGATACAGCATGAAGAGCGACGTCGCCAGTAATAATGATTCCAAAACAGATGTTACAGGAAGGAGAGGAAGAACTCCTTATGGGTAATTAGATAGATTAGTGGCTACAGTTGGAACAATTAAATGAAGGTGGCTCAGTGAGATGAATTGAAGTCTGCTAAAGGCCCGGGCCGTGTACTCCCACGCCTCAGTGCCGTAATGGAAGCCCGGCTCTAGCCCAAAGTATTCATCACCATCATATCTAATACCCTTTCGATAATGTTGCCACACGAAGGACGTATTAGTCAGACATTCTCCCCCAAAATTACAACACTGCATTATTTGAAGGTTCTGGAGGGTTATTTTGGCAACAGGCACTAGATTTGTGACTCATATGATGAAATCTAACCTATTTAGGCATATAATGAGGGACTGGGACAGAAATATACAGGACTGTCAATGTAGTGCAGAGATATTTCTCCAGGAGGTTGATTAAGAAAAGAGTTTTGATAAGGTACTCAAGTTGTCATATGAGACAAGTGTGCTTGGATGCTGGCTCCAAACAAAGGAACCACAGGTCACAAAATTGCAGCTGTTGAGGACTAATAAAAGGACTGAGGAAACAGTTTGACTAAGAGAAGTAACTTTTTTCATTTCACTATATATTCATAACTGTCTTAGTCATTGCATGGTTGTTGTTTACACATATTGTGACTCACTGATACCGGCTGTGTGAAAGAAAAGGGATTTTAAAAAAGGGTCAATTTGTGTTGAGTATATACACACACAATTTTGCATCTTCATACAGCTGCCAAAAGTTGATAAAAAACCCTTTTCAACTTCAAAGTCCTTGTGTGAACCTTCTAAGAAAAGCAATTTGTTCAAGAGTGAACAGTAATTTGCCCCGGGACAACAGCTTTGAAAGATCAGCTGTTTTCATGAACAGACCATTTTGTTGTTACTGGGAAAAACGCACGCTTTTGCACAAAATATTGCACCCATATGCTGTGTGATACAAGTAATGTATTCCACTGCCTTGGGATGAGCTAACCTGAGGGAATATCACCAATGTCATTTTATCAATTAAACAGTGTTCATCTCTGAATAATTATGCATGTCATTAGTCATTAAAGCTGTAATAGCTACATCCTGTAAGGGTATAAATAATATGATGTTTTCATTTAATTCTTAGGGGTTTCAAAACAGTGCAACTAACGTACTGAAACCAAACCTTTATAGCGACAAAATTTCACTATGTACTGGTAACTAGTTCAGTTAAATCTGACTATGCAAAGAAAGAAGAGAAACAGAGCAAGTGCATAGCACAGCCCTTTTAAAACATCATAGTTTGTAGATCCCACTGTAGAATTAAAATCAAACTCACACTGCAGAAACCCACCCAGCAAACTGACAGCATGTTTCATTTCATACTGGGTTCTTGGCTCCAACAATCAATATTAAGAGAGGTCAATGAAGTCCCCTCAGAGGAGTTGTAACGGTATGTATTGAGGGAAGGAAGAAAACATTTCTCCTCATTCGTAGGGGTTAATGCCAAGGGCGGTCACATGTCAAACTGGGTCATGGAGAACAGCTGCAGCTGCCTGGATATGAAACGGTGTGTGTGTGCACATTGCATCGTGCATTCTAAAATGGGGAACGGTGGGCACTTTCATTACTGGAACACTGAAGTACATACAACTATATTACAAAGAGTTGATAACGAGTTTTTGCCAAAAGAAAAAAGACAAGTGTACAAAGAAGAGCAGAACAATATCACAGACAGTGCCGAATAAAAGCACTACACCTTCATTCAGCTGTTTAAAAAATAACAGGAGTCATTATCTACCAAGCTTTTGAACTCCATACTTTAACACAAATCCCATCTTTAGAGACATTACAAAAGGAATATTCCCCTTGAAGAGAGAGAGAGACATATTGACATGTTTGCCAGACATTTTTGCTACCTTTGAACAGTGGAGTTGAGTGAAATGTTGATTGGCACATGTCAACTGAAGGACAGTTAAGGTGCCACATCTCAAACTGAATACTGCAATGCAAAATCAACATATAAAAACAGTGTGCAGTTGCTTGCTATGTGACTATGTCCTCTTAGGTGAACTGTCCTTGATCATAGATTAGTCAGAATTACCCTTCAATGGACGATCAAACATCGTCATCGTCTTCATAATTTATCTGACACCAACACTGAGCCTCTAAAAATAGTCATCACTTAGCTTTTTTTCCTTTAGCTCATCTTTAACCCCAATGACTGTAATTAACACCAATTAGTACATTTCATAATCTAACTTAATTGACAACGTAGGGTTGCCTGACAACAAACGATAGGGTTGATCTCCCTAGCTGAGCACAGCTCTGTCATCACTCAGTAATTGTGCAGCCCACCATCCACACACAGCAATATTCCTAAAGATGTCATTACATCTATGGAATATAATTACTTGCCTGCATTCAATCTAATCAATCCTCCCAATTGGCCTCTATATTCTGTGATATCTATTGGCAGGTATTGGATCCGAAGGCATGAATTAGCCAGAATGCCCTCATTTCATCATGACCATATTGCTGCAGTAAATATAGATTTAGCCTCCGTCTTAAATGGCACCCTTTTCCCTGTATAGTGCACTGCTTTAGACCAGAACCCTATGGGCACTGGTCAAAAGTAGTGCACTATGTAGGGAATGTGGTGACATTTGGGACACATACTTAGTGATGCACATCTGTCAACCACTCCTTGTAGATAAACCGGAAAGATCAGTTTACCTGGGGCAGAAATGGATTCTTAAGCAATTTCAAACTGCTAACAGATTGGTGGTGACTGATATCCAGTTGTGTCAGAGTTACACCTTTGTGAGTTAAACCTGTGTAATTTTGGCTGCATAGTGTTTGATTGTTTGGTTTTTGTCCTCGGCAATAGCCAAATGGGGTCAATTGAGGCAACCTATTTCACTATGCACCGGGAGTCTCAGAAATCAAGCAAAGAAAGAGAGAGAGAATGGAGAGGGAAAAGAGACAGAGAAAGAGACATTGAGGTACAAATTAATGTCAGAATAAGAAAGAAAGAATAAGGCAAGAAAGAGTTTCAGTGAATATTGACTGCCGAGGTGGGGAAACCAAACCGTTAATACCAAGTAAAAGAGAACATAAAATGTAGACAGACAGACAAAAATGTCATTAAGCAAGGGAACAGAGAGACATAAATCCAAGAGAGAGAACGTGAACGCAATAGAGCAGGAAGGAGGGAGAGAGAGAGAGAGAGAGAGGAGGGAGAGAGGATAGGAGGGGGGCAAGCGGCCTGGCCTAATGTCAGACTGACAGGTGATAAAGATTAGGTTGTCAAAGTACAGGAGGGGCTGTCAGCGTGATGGTGTACAAGCTTCATTTCCCTCTGACAGATACAAGAGCGGCATTGTGCACACCAGGAAAAAAGAACACTGCAATTTTATTCCCTCCCATCGCATTTCTCAGCAATTAGAGATGTGTGAATATGGCCAACTGCAGTTTATCCATTTCTGTTACATTTAGCGGGAGGGTTTTTCAACGGGAGTTTAACCATTTTCTCCCTACACTCGCTGTCAATAGGCTACAGCTACGCTATGAAGATCAATACGATTTGGTTTGATGTTAAGAGACTACATAACACTTACATTACCAAGAATATAGATCAATAAAGAATAATTCTGCACATTTGTATCCTCTGTTATGCTTGTCTCTACAGTGTATTGTACATTGCTGTGCAATGTCCACTTAATTTGAGTATTGAGAAAAGAAAAATTGTAGTACTTGCCTTCTCCATACAGAGTAAACTGTCTTCAAGTATTACATTATCAAACCTTGTGTATGGCTATTCTATAGGATCGTTGTGGATTTTTGACCGACTGGGTTAAAACCTAAATTTTATGTTAGCAAGCTGAGCTAAAGCATATTAAATAAATCTAAAGCTAAAATAAGACCAGTCTAGCACGAACTACTAAGTAATTCTATGCAACCACACACTGTATGGACACTAAATAGTCAGATAAGATGCAACATCTGTGTAAAGTATATTCTACTGAGGTATCCGTCACTGTAATTTGTATGTTGTGAGTTATAGCAACTGTCTTTCATACTTGGTTCCAGATTGATTCTGGCTAGCCTGTGTTGGCCTGGGAGCGTAGTGGTCTGTTTATGATCATATTGATCCAGCCTCAGCCTGATAAACACTGGTCATCCCGGTCCATCAGAACAGAAAGGTCACTAACGTCCATCAGCGCAACTCAAGACATGACTGATATACACTACATGACCAAAGGTATGTGGACACCTGCTCATCGAACATCTCATTCCAAGATCATGGGCATTAATATGGAGTTGGTCCCCCCTTTGCTACTATAACAGTCTCCACTCTTCTGGGAAGCTCCCGACAAACAGTTCTTGTGCTGACGTTGCTTCCAAAGGCAGTTTGGAACTCGGAAGTGGGTGTTGCAACCGAGGACAGACTATTTTTTTCAGCACTCGGCCGTTCTTTGAGCTTGTGTGGCCTACCACTTCGCAGCTAAGGCCATTCTACTGTCAATGTTTGAATATGGAGATTGCATGGCTGTGTGCTCGATTTTATACACCTGTCAGCAACGGGTGTGGTTAAAATAGTCGAATCCACTAATTTGAAGGGGTGTACACATAGTTTCGTATATATAGTTTATCAGTGTATTATTAGACATGCCTCGCACATATCTCACTGTCTGTACATACAGATGGAAAACAATGTGATACATGGGCTGACACAGTCCAGTGTAGTGTTTTAGTACTCTAAATGAGTGCCCTCTTTCTACTGTGATCTGAAAACAATGATAATGAACAAGGAGAGCGAAAGTACAGTTGATGTAGAAATCTACAAAGACCAAAACTACCACTCTTGTTCTAGAGACTAAACACTACAGCACTCACATGGCAGTAGCACCATATTCCAAAAGGCCCAGTGCTTATACTCTTGACCCAGCATTCCTGTCTTCCTCTCAACGCTCAGGTGGAGAGCATATGATGAAGCCAAGGTCAGAGTCAAGAGCAAACCTATCCGGCACGGGAGGGGAGGTAGGGCGTTATAAAAGACGGAGGGGGAAAGTATTATTGCATGCTTAATTAACACAATCCCATTGCCTTCAGGCTGCGACGGAGGCAATTTGAGGGCATTCTACAGAAAAAATTGAGGAGACAATTAATAAAATACTTCAAAAATGGGTGTCGAAAATCAGAGTGAAATGGAGGTCTTTTGATATAAAAAAAATGAAAGACCTCGGGTTGGGGAGAGGAGGGGAAGGAGGGGGGAGGGATAATGGCCTAGTCTTATACGACTTTGAGGGCAGGGAAATGGCCTAGTCTTATACTCAACTAAGTGACTTGGTTGGAGGGAAGGCCGTAACGGTTTAATTACGATCTGAAAAATCAGGGAGCAATCATTGAGTATTAACTAAAGAAGAGGGAAGGTCAGGGTCATATATACAGTACCAGTCTAAAGTTTGGACACACCTACTCATTCAAGGGTTTTTCTTTATTTTTACCATTTTCTACATTGTAGAATAATAGTGAAGACTTTAAAACTATGATATAACACATATGGAATCATGTAGTTGTAACGGTCGTCGTATATACTGGACCAAGGCGCAGCGGGTTGAGTGCTGATTTTTAACTTTATTTGAACACGTAACAAACAAAACAAGAAAACGTACGAAGGAACAGTATTGCAGGCTAACACAGCAGTGCAACAACAACTTCCCACAAAGGGACAGGTGAAACAGGGCTACATAAGTATGACTCTCAATCAGCAACAACGATGTACAGCTGTTCCTGATTGAGAGCCATACCAGGCCAACACAAAGAAATACACAACATAGAAAACCATAGAAATACAAAACAAGAACATTACCCAAAAACCCCGGAACACATTAATCAAACACCGCTCTTACATAAATACATATCCCATTTAACCCTGAACCACATAAAACAAATACCCCCTGCCACGTCCTGACCAAACTACAATAACCAATAACCCCTTATACTGGTACGGACGTGACAGTAGTATCCAAAAAAGTGTTACTACATGATTATATTTTAGATTATTTAAAGTAGCCAACCTTTGCATTGATGACAGCTTTGCACACTCTTTGCATTCTATCAACCAGCTTCACCTGCAATGCTTTTCCAACAGTCTTGAAGGAGTTCCCACATATGCTGAGCACTTGACTGCTTTTCCTTCATTCTGCAGTCCAACTCATCCCAAACCATCACAACTGGGTTGAGGTCGGGTGATTTTGGAGGCCAGGTCATCGGATGCAGCACTTCATCTTCTCATGCTTGGTCAAATAGCCCTTACACAGCCTGGAAGTGTGTTGGTGATTTTCATGTTGAAAAACAAATGGATAGTCCCACTAACATACTGACTACAGTCGTGGCCAAATGTTTTGAGAATGACACAAATATTAATTTCCACAAAGTTTGCTGCTTCGCTGTCTTTAGATATTTTTGTCAGATGTTACTATGGAATACTGAAGTATAATTACAAGCAATTCATAAGTGTCAAAGGCTTTTATTGACAATTACATGAAGTTGATGCAAAAAGTCAATATTTGCAGTGTTGACCCTTCTTTTTCAAGAACTCTGCAATCCGCCCTTGCATGCTGTCAATTAACTTCTGGGCCACATCCTGACTGATGGCAGCCCATTCTTGCATAGTCAATGCTTGGAGTTTGTCAGAACTTGTGGGTTTTTGTTTGTCCACCAGCCTCTCGAGGATTGACCACACGTTCTCAAAGGGATTACGGTCTGGGGAGTTTCCTGGCCATGGACCCAAAATATCGATGTTTTGTTCACCGAGCCACTTAGTTATCACTTTTCCTTATGGCACGGTGCTCCATCATGCTGGAAAAGGCATTGTTCATCACCAAACTGTTCCTTGATGGTTGGGAAAAGTTGCTCTCGGATGATGTGTTGGTACCATTCTTTATTCATGGCTGTGTTCTTAGGCAAAATTGTGAGTGAGCCCACTCCCTTGGCTGAGAAGCAACCCCACACATGAATGGTCTCAGGATGCTTTACTGTTGGCATGACACAGGACTGATGGTAGCGCTCACCTTGTCTTCTCTGGACAAGCTTTTTTCCGGATCCCCCAAACAATCGGAAAGGGGATTCATCAGAGAAAATGACTTTACCCCAGTCCTCAGCAGTCCAATCCCTGTATATCAGAATATCAGTCTGTCCCTGATGTTTTTCCTGGAGAGAAGTGGCTTCTTTGCTGCCTTTCTTGACACCAGGCCATCCTCCAAAAGTCTTTGCCTCACTGTGCTTGCAGATGCCCTCACACCAGCCTGCTGCCATTCCTGAGCAAGCTCTGTACTGGTGGTGCCCCGATCCCGCAGCTGAATCAACTTTAGGAGACGGTCCTGGCGCTTGCTGGACTTTCTTGGGCGCCCTGAAGCCTTCTTCACAACAATTGAACCTCTCTCCTTGAAGTTATTGATGATCCGATAAATGTTTGATTTCGGTGCAATCTTACGGGCAGCAATATCCTTGCCTGTGAAGCCCTTTTTGTGCAAAGCAATGATGACGGCACATGTTTCCTTGCAGGTAACCATGGTTGACAGAGGAAGAACAATGATTCCAAGCACAGCCCTCCTTTTGAAGCTTCCAGTCTGTTATTCAAACTCAATCAGCATGACAGAGTGATCTCCAGCCTTGTCCTTGTCAACACTCACACCTGTGTTAATGAGAGAATCACTGACATGATGTCAGCTGGTCCTTTTGTGGCAGGGCTGAAATGCAGTGGAAATGTTTTTGGGGGATTCAGTTAATTTGCATGGTAAAGAGGGACTTTGCAATTAATTGCAATTCATCTGATCACTCTTCAAAACATTCTGGAGTATATGCAAATTGCCATCATACAAACTGAGGCAGCAGACTTTGTGAAAATGTATATTTGTGTCATTCTCTAAACTTTTGGCCATGACTGTACACCGCTTGCGTGAGCATTGAAAAATATATTTAAACATACATGTTATTCAATTATTGCACCCACATTGCTCGCTTGCGCCAACGACCTTCTGCGTTGCCAAGCACTAAAAAAGAAGTCAGTTCTATTTGTGATGCTGATCGCGGTGCATGTCCTGCCTCTCCCATCTCCTCATTGGTTTAAAGAAGCAGATACCCACGTGCCATCTCCTCATTGGTTATACCCACGTGGGCGATTGAAAGACAACTCAGTTCCTCGGTCATCGTGGTAATACTATGAAAGTTTAGATGCCAATCGCCATATAAATTCAAAAGAAGAAAAAGCCTGGAAGGATGAGAGATGACTACAAACAATTTGGTTGACCGTTTTATGTGTGGATTAATTGTCGGCGTTGAGGACCTTGTGCATTTAAGGTAAAATAACAACTTAACGTTTATATCCCAGGATAAATTAGCTAGCAACAGCAAGCTAGCTAAATAGGACAAATTAGCTAGCAACTGCAAGCTAGCTAGCTAAATTGCCATAAATGTTCAATGCTTTTTGACATGTCCCCGAATTAATATAAATGGTTCAGAGGTTGTTTTGATATTTTAACCTGCAAGTCGTGATCGCGTTTGGTGTGGGGGGACAAAATCAATTTGCACACGATGGCGCATGCACACGGACGGTTTGGGTACAATGTAAGCGCAAACCAGATGGGATGGTGTATAGTGGCAGAATTTTGTGGTAGCCATGCTGGTTAAGCGCGCCTTGAATTCTAAATAAATCACAGACAGTGTCACCAGCAAAGCACCCCCACACCATCACACAACATCACACACCATTTTCCTCCATGCTTTACGGTGGGAACCACACATGCGGAGATCATCCGTTCACCTACTCTGCATCTCACAAAGACAGGACGGTTAAAGCCAAAAATCTCAAATTTGGACTCAGACCAAAAGGACCGATTTCCACTGGTCTAATGTCCATTGCTCGTGTTTCTTGACCCAAGCAAGTCTCTTATTCTTATTGGTGTCCTTTAGTAGTGGTTTGTTTGTAGCAATTCAAACATGGCCTGATTCACACAGTCTCAAATCAAATTCTGCGCTGAATTCTTACAGTGAAATGCTTACTTACAAGCCCTTCACCAACAATGCAGTTTTAAGAAAAATAAGTGTTAAGTAAAAAATAGATCATTAAAAAATAATAAATAATTAAAAAGCAACAGTAAAATAACAGTAGCAAGGCTATATACATGGGGTACCGGTACAGAGTCAATGTGCAGGGACACAGGTTAGTCGAGGTAATTGAGGTAATATGTATATGTAGGTAGAGTTAGTGACTATGCATAGATAATAAACAGAAAGTAGCAGCAGTGTAAAAATGGGGGGGGGGGGGGGGGGGGGGTGAACATCTGAACAGTTGATGTTGAGATGTGTCTGTTACCTGAACTCTGTGAAGCATTTATTTGCGCTGCAATTTCTGAGTCTTGTAACTCTAATGAAAAAATCCTCTGCAGCAGAGATAACTCTGGGTCTTCCTTTCCTGTGGTGGTCCTCCTGAGAGCCAGTTTCATAATATCACTTGATGGTTTTTGGCACTGCACTTGAAGAAACTTCATGAAATGTTACAGATTAACTGACCTTCATGTCTTAATGATGGACTGTCATTTGTCTTTGCTTATTTGAGCTGTTCTTGCCATAATATGGACTTGGTCTTTAACCAAATAGGGCTATGTTCTGTATACCCCCCCTACCTTGTAACAACACAACTGATTTGCTCAAACGCATTACGAAGGAAAGAAATTCCACAAATTCACTTTTAACAATGCACACCTGTTAATTGAAATGCATTCCAGGTGACTACCTCATTAAGCTGGTTGAGAGAATGCCAAGAATGTGCAAAGCTGTCATCAAGGCAAAGGGTGGCTACTTTGAATAATCTAAAATGTAAAATATATTTTGATTTGTTTAACACTTTTCTGGTTTGTACGTGATTCCATGTGTTATTTCATAGTTTTAATGTCTTCACTATTATTCTACAATATAGAAAATACAGCAAGAATAAGCCCTCTAATGGCTACAGTTTGTCTCAGTTAAGGCATGTACTATGTGTGTGTGTACTGTGTGTGTGTGTGTACGCACTTCAGTGTGTGTTTCCCCTACATATTGCTCTTCATTCTCTCAAATTACCCCTGTGTTGGTCAATCAACTCCTGCTCTCTGTGATTAAAACAATGCATATATATTTAACTGGGCGAGTCAGTTAAGAACAAATTCTTATTTACAATGACAGCCTAGGAACAGTGGGTTAACTGTCTTTTTCAGGGGCAGAACGACAGATTTTTACCTTGTCAGCTCGGGGATTCGAGCTAGCAACCTTTTGGTTACTGGCCCAATGCTCTAACCACTAGGCTACCTGCCCCTCCAGGTGATCCTTTGTTTCTCCACTTGTCTGTTTGTTTTCCCATTAAGTACAGAATTACAGTCTCATTTCCTTAGGTCGAAAATAAACCCATAGAAACGCATTAGGCTTATTTGGACAGATCTTGGCAGAAGTGAAACCTCTCACTTTGCCTCTTCTTTGCTGCTTATGGTGAATGACGTGAAGGAGAGGCTTGAAGAATCAGGACACTTCCGAGTTTTCAGTTCTTCATTCGCTGATAGGGGGTCCTGAGTGCTCTGACCATTGCTGACTCAAATGAATGAAATTAGTAGAAAAATGTGTATTTTGACTAAACGACCCATCACTATCTGTCTTTGCTTGCTGAAGACTGAGCTTGGACTGTGCTTTTATACTTGTCCCAGTCCCACCTACCTATTGGACAGATGCCCTGAGGAGATGCCGGTGGGCAGGGTCAAACGTGGTGATGGGCAGTCAAATGTCCCAATCAGAGGTCACTGAGTGTGGTATGTAACTGGAGAGCTCCAGAGGTGCAAACAGACTAGCCTGTAAACAATGGGGACCCATCCCCCACCTGTGGCAGGGTGACGGAGTCAGGCTGAGCTGGGGGCAGGTAGACTACTTGTTTCAAAGGTTAGAGATGGCTTTGAGTTAGTGTTCAGGAGAGGGACTGTAAGGGTTTTCCATACACACACACTGAAGTACAGCAGGATCGAAGTGCCTACAAAAGCTGTTCTTGTTACCTTTTGTAAAACTGCACAGATCAATATTTCTCCAGTCATTTAGATTTGGATAAAGCACTCAGAGTGTATCCCACATGGCACCCGATTCCCTATTCAGAGCACTACTTTTGACCACGACTCTATGAGCTGGTCGTATGGGCCATTGTCAAAAGTAGTGCACTACGTAGAGAAAAGCGTACAATTTGGGATTCATCCAGACACAGACACAGCTGCTTCAGAATTGTTCAGTGTCATCTGGCCATTCAAGCACCACAGTGGAAAAAGGGTGCGGCGAGCCAAGCAAAACACTCTCAGAGGTACAAAAGAGGAGAGGAGAAAAGGATGGAATGCAGAAGAGTGGCAGTCTAAGCGAGAGATAAAATAGTGAAATGAGACGTGGACAGATACGGAGGAGAATTAGTTTCTCTTTTTTTTATGTTACTTACAATGCATTATGCTAGGAATGGAATGAACAGGCTCTGTAATCTGCATTGATAATAACCTATTGGTTTTCCTTCAAAAACATAAAACAAAATGTGAAACAAGTATCTGAAGGATATCAAAGAGCCTATGTATTTGACCCACATCTGTTAGCTACAAAGTAGTGTGTCGCTTTCCCCATTCTAGCATAAGGAGGCCTTGAGCCTTGAACATTATGCTCAATTCTGTTTACTTGACCCCTAACCCCAATCAATATTGTCAAAAAACCTTTTACCACTGAGGTATGAAGTGCCCAGTATCGACCCCTGTGCACTTTGAAGTCCACTTAATCGACAAGGGCTGATGGATCCATCCCTCTATGGGTGGGTATCTGCTAATCAAACATCTTGTGTGTGTGTGTGTGTGTGTGTGTGTGTGTGTGTGTGTGTGTGTGTGTGTGTGTGTGTGTGTGTGTGTGTGTGTGTGTGTGTGTGTGTGTGTGTGTGTGTGTGTGTGTGTGTGTATACACTCATTCACAGTGCAGTTCATTAATCGATGCAGAACAACCTTAGTGCAAAGTTACACACAGTTACAGGCATGCCACAGAAATAGCTAAATAGTGGTGGTCACTGGATCCCTGTGCAGAATAAGGGAGATATGATATGAAGCATTGTTAGTGGGTGGCAGATAGACCACTATTGTATACAGCAAGAAAGAGAGGTGTCCCAGTGAGACCCAGATAAAAGGAAAACAGAGGGGGAGGGAAAGAGAGGGGGATGAGAGAGAGAAAGAGATATAATAGTATGTGGGAAAGACACAAAGCAGGTGGAGGGGATTCAAGAGTGAGAGAGAGATCTAGAGACTGATACAAAAAAGAGAGTGAAGAAATAATCACAGTGGGAGATAGACACAAAGGAGGTGAAGAGGATATTAGAGAGAAATCAATGTGGAAGAGAAACATTGTGAATGGGGTGGGCATACAGAGCACAGACAAAGACTCCGCGGCAGATATGAAAACACTCTCAGAGACAACTACATGACAAAAACATGATTAGTGTGGGTGGAAGAACAGCAATTTGCTCTGAAGGAATTAATGTGCTGTGTTGGTGATCATCTATCTGCTATGTGTGTGTTTGTGGGTGTGTGTGCGTACCTGTGTGTGTGCATGTGTGTGTGCATGTGTGTGTGCATGCATGTGTGTATGTGTGTGAGAGAGAGAACATGTGATACATAACTTTGATAACCATTTGACAGTCACAACACATATCATGACCATTGATTACCACTCCAGTATATTAGTCTGATGAGAATGAAGCACACACACCATTATGGCCTTTGATAACATCAGATGACTGTGACCTCTTAGTTGAGAAGTGACGCAGAGCCATGTTCTAATTACAAGAACAGTTTGCACATTTTCCCTGTCACAGCTTGTGATCACGGGTAGACCTGGAAAAAAGCATTGTCTCTATAGAGATGCACTGATATGCGCACGCACACTATTGCAAGCATGAAAACAATCGCAAGTGCGCACACACACACACACTCTGACATAACCTTAACCATTATCACAAACGCTGACGTAAAATGACAATTTACAATAAACAACAAAGTGCAAAACCGACAATCCCTCTCGGCGGCTCCAGTGGGGTTCCCCAAAACCTCATGCATACAGTAGAACACATTACTGGGTAATCCATACTGTGCCCTGACACATAGCTATCAGAAAGTGTGGGACAAGGAGGAGGGGAAGAGGAGAGAAAAAAAAGAGAGGGAAGAGAAAGAAAGAGGACGATGCGGCTTGTAATCCTGTAAAAGGATTAAGAGATGGAGCATCTTCAGACACAGGGGTTGCGTCGCAAATGGCACCCTTTTCCCTATATAAGTGCACTCTTTTTGACTAGGGGCCATAAGGATCTGGTCAAAAGTAGTGCACTATGTATTAAATAGGTTGCCATTTGGGACACATTCCCAAAGAGGGACTGCAGTGGCCTCCTGCATGTAATGTTACTCAACAATACCGTTGAAACAGCGTCAAAACAATGTTAGACATGGGACTGATGACCCTTCGATACATTTCTGTTTATCTTATAAATATTACACACAGTATTGCCTGTGATATGCAATGTTCCGTATGTGGGTCTTTATATAAACTAAGGTACCAGTGAGGGTTTCCTACACTGGACAACTTGTTACAGCTGTTTCATGTCATTACATTAAGATAAGGGGGGGGGGATCATGACTATATTCAATAAAAAAATGTTATCCTTTATCATGGGTTGGTGTCTTGACGGATTTGTCCAAAATTGTGTGAAATAAAATGTTACTTTTCTGTCCTTTTGGTAGTGTAAGTTGTCGTTATATCATATATTAAGCATTAATCAGTTAAAATTAGACATTGAACGTAAATCCTGTAAGAATCCTGAATCTAGCTGTCAGACAGTTTTTTGTATAGAGATCTCAGAAATGAAGTGCAACTACATAACATTTAGTGTCTTCTGTTACCGGGTGAACACAGTTTTCATGGGCAAACCGAAAGTCACCTTACCTTGATACTTAAAACCTAAATCTATACAGTCATTAAAGGGATACTTTGGGATTTTGGCAATGAGGCCCTTTCTCTACTTCCCCAGAGTCAGATGAACTCGTGAATACCATTTTTGTGTTATGCTAGCAGATACCCATAGACTTCCAGTTATTGTGCTAATGCTAGTTAGCATTGGCTCACAAAACTACCTCTAACTTCCTTCATACTGGACAAAGAGACATTAAAAAGTTATCCACAAGTTAATGTGACTCTGGTTAAGTAAATACCACAATTCCGAAGTTTCCCTTTAACGTGGTTCTTAAATAATTATGCATAATACTTGTTGGATGCGCATTTGGTGTCCAGTTGATTAGTTACGCCATGATATTTTCACACATCATCATCTGATCTAGTAAGGAATTTTCTCAATGACAGTCAAGTGACGAACAGCTGTTGTGATAGCGCTTGCGATACAACAACAACCCAAGTGTTCGTGAGGAATGTCCAGAATAATTTGGTGACTTATTCGCAACGCGGGTGAAGACACTTGTGCCTGGATCCACATTGGATCTAATATTCCTAGCGAATTGATGTTGATCATCTGTTGTTGTCTGCTTGATTTACAGCAGGGTCTCGTTAGACTTAACAGAGAAAGCATCAAGGTAATGTGTTAATGTTTTCATTACTGGGCGCAATTGTGTAGGATAGACTACTGCGCAACACCCAATGCTATTCCTATTAATTATTATGGACATAATGACAACAAATTATATTTCCTATTGGGCAATATGATCTGGAAATCAAATAACATGAAAAGTATGTTTTCTTTTTCATGTTACACCTGAAATTTTAAACAATACAAGGGTCTTGAACTTTAATTTGGATATCAGAAATTTAAGTACTCTAATATGCCTACCTTGAAATCAGGCATTCCCTCAATTTGGTGCTCGTAATTATTGTTACCTTATAATTAGTGATTTAATTTTTTATTCGTTTTTGTGATAGATGCGGCCACATTTGTTTGTTTCCCACCGCTTCAATTGAAGGGTGTTGCCCTACTCTGTTGTGGTAAAACCATGTGTGTGTCACGTCCTGACCATAGAGATTCCTTATTTTCTATGGTAGAGTAGGTCAGGGCATGACTGGGGGGTTAGTCTAGTTTATTATTTCTATGTGGGGTTCTAGGTTTGTTTTTCTATGTTGGTGATTGTGTATGATTCCCAATTAGAGGCAGCTGGTAATCGTTGTCTCTAATTGGGATCATACTTAAGTAGCATGTTATTCCACCTGTGGGTTATGGGATATTGTTTATGTGTAGTTGCATTGTCATGTTTCGTTTATTCTTTATTGTTTTTGTATTGTGCTTAGTTTCACTATATAATAAAAGATGTGGAACGCTACTCACGCTGCGCCTTTGTCCATTTCTAACAACGAACGTGACAGTGTGGTTATTATGAGGAAGACAGCATCTAACGCTGGCTTCAACTTGGCTTTCCATACAATCAATCCATTAAAAAAGTAACCTACCTGGTTGTTGGTCACTTTCTTATTATAAAAACAGTCCCTGAAAGTGCTTACATTTGGCTTGACAATGTCTGTATGAACCCTGCTTAAAGGATGTATATTCCCCTAGGCCTATGTTGTTGTATAGGTGGAGTTATGGGTCAATTTACATATATTTTATTTCCACTAAGCAGACGAGGTGAGGGAGGTGAGGGCCCTCGGAGTGTGGTGTCAGGAAAATAACCTCACTCAACGTCAACAAAACAAAGGAGATGGTCGTGGACTTCAGGAAACAGCAGAGGGAGCACCCCCCTATCCACATCGATGGGACAGTAGTGGAGAGGGTTTGAAAGGTTTAAGTTCCTCGGCGTACACATCACGGACAAACTGAAATGGTCCAACCACACAGACAGCGTGGTGAAGAAGGCGCAGCAGCGCCTCAACCTCAGGAGGCTGAAGAAACTTGGCTTGTCACCAAAAACACTCACAAACTTTTACAGATGCACAATCGAGAGCATCCTGTCGAGCTGTATCACCGCGTGGTACGGCAACTGCTTCGCCCATAACCGTAAGGCTCTCCAGAGGGTAGTGAGGTCTGCACAATGCATCACCGGGGGCAAACTACCTGCCCTCCAGGACACCTACACCACCCGATGTCACAGGAAGGCCAAAAAGATCATCAAGAACAACAACCACCCGAGCCACTGCCTGTTCACCCCGCTATCATCCAGAAGGCAAGGTCAGTACAGCTGCATCAAAGCAGGGACCGAGAGACTGAAAAACAGCTAACATCACTAACATTGAGTGGCTGCTGCCAACATACTGACTCAACTACAGCCACTTTAATAATGGAAAAATTGATGTAATAAATGTATCACTAGCCGCTTTAAACAATGCCACTTCATATAATGTTTACATACCATACATTACTCATCTCATATGTATATACTGTACTCTATACCATCTACTGCATCTTGCCATCTTGATATAATGTATCACTAGCCACTTTAAACAATGCCACTTTTATATGTTTACATATCCTACATTACTCATCTCATATGTATATAATGTACTCTATACCATCCACTGCATTTTGCCTATGCTGTTCTATACCATCACTTATTTATATATTTTATGTACATATTCTTATTCATTCCTTTACACTTGTGTGTATAAGGTAATTGTTGTGAAATGGTTAGGTTAGATTACTCATTGGATTTTACTGCATTGTCGGAACTAGAAGCACAAGCATTTCGCTACACTCGCATTAACATTTGCTAACCATATGTATGTGACAAATAACATTTGATCTGATTTGATTTGACATGTGGAACTGCATGAAAATACTTTTCATTTTTGTTTCAAAACATTTTAGAAATGTTTCTCTCAATGTCACCATTGGGTCCATTATTTATAGCAAGACTCATTTATGCACGTATGTGCACACACCCACCCGCTGGAGGAAAGCCTGCTATTACCTTTGAAAATATTATATTTGCTACAGTGTGCCATTTAGTATACCGTTTTATACGTACAGCCTCTCCACGAAAGAGAGCATCAATACTCTTTAGGAATGGATCAATCTGTGGTTCAGCTCTCTGTCCTATAAGGGAAGCAAGCTTAGCATCTCCTGCTGAGACCACACACACACACACACACACACACACACACTCCAGGATTGATAAGTAATTGAAACCGACAGGGGGGAGGTCTAAATCTTTCTCAAAGATTGCTAGAGAAGGATCAAAGACAGGCACATGCACACACACACACACACACACACACACACACACACACACACACACACACACACACACACACACACACACACACACACACACACCACACACACACACACACACACACACACACACACACACACACACCCCCTTGGGGCACTTTGATTGACAGCTTTGTGTTGCTACCCCAGGGCCACTACCTTAATGCTTTGCCTTTTTTGATCTGTCTGCCATGGGCTAAATTGATTGCATGTTGTTCAGAATGCCACAAACTAACAGCCTATACAATCTCTACTTAATCCTGGGTCTTGCTCTCTACTGAAGCATAAAGTCAATAGAAAGGCTGTAAGACTCTCCCCTGCCCAATCAGAGGCTTGACAGGCTATTCAGGCCTGTAGGGTGATGTACACAAAAGGATCCTAAAGGACCTAAGAGGTGAGTATTTGGGAACATTTCAGGTCATCTTGAAGATTGTGGTATCATGTTAATATGTGTTGTGAGATCTGGTGCAGCAAAGTCCTGGAGCAGGACTGTTAAATGTTATATTCACAACGGGTCCATCTTTCCAGTCAGCACAGGATTCAAACATCCAATATAAGGACTCAAAACAGATTTGAATCCAAATATGTCTCATCAAGTCACACAGAAAGCAAGACTGGCAGTTCAAAATGCCAGAGAGATAGAAAAAACACAATCTCATTCATAGCATGAAGCAAAATACCAGTCAGTCTGGTATCAGCGGTCTGTACAGCCACATTGAAAACTGCATTTCAGTCCTGTTTTTAACATAGAAATAATTTCTTACCTGGGTAGTCAGTGAGGAGGAGGGAAGGGTTGCCATTGGACAGGAGAAAGGATTCCAAGTAAGACAGGATGACAGAGAGAGAAAGAATACAAATTATTTCTCACCTTGCTCACACCTAATGAACTCTTAAGAAATTAGGTGTTATCTAACATCCTTAATGATGTGATATCATTACACCAGCGGTGTAAATTGGGTATGGCAGAGACTGGAAGTCACTATACCCTAGCTTAACACCAATCATTTAAAATAGGCTACTATATGCCTAGGATGCTAGGTAACTGCTGTTCGACTTCATGAAACTAAACTGAACAAAAATATAAACACAACATGTAAAGTGTTTGATCCCATGTTTCATGAGCTGAAAAAAAAATGTCCCAGAAATGTTACCTGTTGGACAAAAAGCTTATATCTCTCAAATTTTGTGCACAGATTTGTTGACATCCTTGACAGTAAGCATTCCTCCTTTGCCAAGATAAAAATCCATCCACCTAACAGGGGTGGCATATCAAGAAGCTAATTAAACTGCATTATCATTACACAGGTGCACCTTGTGCTGAGGACAACAAAAGGCCACTCTAAAATGTACAGTTTTGTCACCCATCACAATGCCACGGATGTCTCAAGGTTTGAGGGAGCGTGCAGTTAGCATGCTGACTGCAAGAATGTCCACTAAAGCTGTTGTCAGAGAATTGAATGTTCATTTCTCTACCATAAGCCGCCTCCAAAGTTGTTTTAGAGAATGTGGCAGTACGTTCAACCGGCCTAACAAACTGCAGACCACATGTAACCACGCCAGCCCAGGACCTCCACATCTTGCTTCATCACCTGCGGGATCTTCTGAGACCAACTACCCGGACAACTGATGAAACTGAGGAGTATTTCTGTCTGTAAAAAAGCCCTTTTGTGGGGAAAAACTCATTCTGATTGGCTAGGTCTGGCTCCCCATTGGGTGGGCCTATGCCCTCCCAGGCCCAACCATGGCTGCACTCCTGCCCAGTCATGTGAAATCCATAGATTAGGGCCTAATGAATTTATTTAAATTGACTGATTTCCTAATATGTGATCCGATTCAGGAAACTAGGCGTATGTCGCAAGTCACGACTTCACAGGAGAGCCGTTTGAACGTAAAAAATATTTTATCAAAATGCCTTTTTTAGCAGAAATGCCTTCTCGAACATGTGAACTTTCATGTGCCTTAATAACAAACTTGTATGCCATCTGTAAATACGAATAAAATTGTTAAATTACGAGCCTAGTTGGTTAAGCCACAGAAAAAGCCAGAAAACTTCCCACTAGCCATGATTGGCTGAGATAATGAGTGGGCTGGACATGCCGAGAGAGGAGTTTGGATTGGTCTGCCATATAAAAGGCCTCTGTCTATTTGAGCTGGTTAGTCTGTTGGTAATCCAGTCGAACGCAGATTTAAAAAAAAAAAATTATTGTGTAGTGGAGCTGCATACATGTTGCTATCCACTTTCTGGAGGATCAAGTTTTGAAATCAGTGGAATTAGAACATGATAGCTTGTCACGGTTGTTGTCTGGAATGGAGGACCAAAACGCAGCAGGAATGTGGATGCTCATCTTGATTTATTTATAAAATAAAGTGAACACCAAAATAATAAACAACGAAGAACTCACGAACAACAAACAGTCTTGTAAGGCTCACACAGGCAAAACAAGAAACAATCTCCCACAAACACTAAACCAAACAATTACCCATATATAGGACTCAAGGACTCAGAGGCAACGAGAAACACCTGCCTCCAATTGAGAGTCCAGCACCCAAACCTAAACATAGAAAACCTAAACTAGACAACATGCAGAAATACAACCTAGAACAACTAACCTAGAACATACACCCAAAACCCAGGAACACATAAATCAAACACCCCTCTCTAACACACACAAAACCCCCACCATACAAAACAAACATCCCTCTGCCACGTCCTGACCAAACTACTAAACAACTACTCCCTCTGCTGGTCAGGACGTGACATAGCTAAAGAGATAGCGAAAACACCTGTCTCCAGATTACATCTTCAAACTAAAGGGCAACTGTGGCATGGCATTTGTGACAGGGATATGCGTCCATCATACATGTGATGGACGCGTCCAGCATACAACCAAAGTGGTTTCATTTCAAGCTAAAGTGTACTGTTAAATAACATTAGCTGGCTGGCTCCATAGCTGACATTATTATTCGTATCCCAGAGCCGTTTGCTTTTCAAGTTAGAGCCTAATGTTAGCTAGTTAACAGTGAACATGTTTGGTTAGCCCCCTGCATATTCATGCAAGGTAGTAATGACATGATTTAACACTGTTCATTGATGTTTAACTAGCTAATGTTAGCTAGCTGGCTCGTTAGCTAGCATTACGTGATGAATGTGATCTTACACATTGTTTACCTAGCTAGCTAGTTATATGTTTTAAGCTAAAGTGTACAACACCCGTTGAATATGGCCAATGTCAGCAAAAAAGTGTAATGAAACTGATGCCAGCAGAGCTGGTTAGGCTATTTTCATGTTATCCATAGGTAAACAAATCATCGGGCAGAGCGTCAAGTGTGCGCTCTGAACGCTCCTAGAGTGAAATGAGATGGGTGGGGCTAAAGCTTAAGAGGGTGTGTACAATGCTGAATGGGTGTAGACAAAGAAGATCGCTTCATGAGATACCAAAACATTCAAAGGCCATTTTCTCAAAAGTGAGTTTACAAGTTTATCAACTTTCAAAGCAAAATTACTTTCCCATTGTTCCTCAAAAATGCAGTGTATGATATTCCATGTAGCTTAGTCTCTACTTTTATCCAATGTAAAAAACAAAATATCAAATTTTGCTACACAAGACCACATCCAGGTGGTGAGTCACGTATGAACTGTAACTTAGTAAAATTGTTCAGTAAAGTGTTTAATCCCGGTGCTGAGCAAGGGCGTAGCAGATGATTGCTGTATGATGTGTTTGAGGTGGATGAAGCTACAGCAGCTAAGTTATTAAATTGTGTACAAATGCAGTATGAGCAAATGCAAATCAATTTATAACATTTCTGACATGCGTTTTTCTGGATATTTTTGTTGTTCTTCTGTCTCTCACTATTCAAATAAACCTACCATTAAAATTATAGACTGATCCTTTCTTTGTCAGTGGGCAAACGTACAAAATCAGCAGGGGATCAAATACTTTTTTCCCCCACTGTAACTGTTCTGAGACATCAAGACGACTCCATGGCTATTCTAAATATTACAAAAGTTTCCATGGAGAAGTCAAATAATGGAACACACAATACTATCCATGTTAGGGAATGTAAAACAAAAATAAATTCAGGAAAACAATAAAATCCAACTATCGACAAAGAAAAAACTACAAATACAGTATACCTTTCAAGATAGGGAATGTTGTAAATAATTAGTATTCAACTTTCTATATATAGTATTTATAAATAGCTAAAAGACCGCATTAGAATAAAGGATCATTATTAAAAATAATATATCTTCAGATATAAGGAACTGGAACACAAAAGTCCTCACAAGCCTGAAATAAGGATGGAATCAACATGGTAGGGATAAAACAGAGGACATAGTGATTGTGAGTTAAGTGACTGAAAATGGAAAATGGTTGCAAAATGCCAGAGCCAATGTGTGTCTGCAAGCAGGAGTTGTGACAGAGAGCTTTCAATTTGATGCAGGTATGGGATATACATCTGAAATAAATTATAAATATAGTTTACTTATTGTCCTATCATGATGGAACAGTCCCCAACCCTATACACCCACCTGAGCGACCCATACACTAAGGAGAAGTCTGCAATACCGCCCCCTCAAGATTCTGAGCATGCCTGGCAGGGTTGGTCTTACAAAGCCCCCGGATGGGTGAGCATAATGTACAAGAAATTTCACAAAGCTGCTAATGAGAACCTTGATGACCTCGTACCTAGCCGGTGGGAATTCCGGTGGGGTGCACGCACCCAGGTAGTGGCAGTGCTGGCAACACTAGCTGCAGTAACCCATGGGGAGGGGGTCATACTTGGACAATCAATCAGAGAGGGGGAAAATTATTGTGGCCCTGGTGGCACAAAATTACTGCACAGAGATGATTGGGAAAATATAATTGAGGTGAGGGTGTTGGAAATGCTTTTGGTAGTTGATCTGCTTCTGTTCTGTGGGTGGCACTGTGTACTCTTTTTAATGGATGGGTCCCAATCTTCCAAAGGCCCTAGGATCCAGGGGGACCGGGGTGGTCTGCCAGTCACTGGGATGATAACCCAACATGGGACGAGGGTCGGTTTTAGAGGGTGGAATATTGGAGAGCAATTGGACGTTTACTTAGTAGCAAATAAAATATTATGGTACAGCTACAATATGTGGACACTCAAACATTATGGGACTTTTTTAAGTTTACAAACATACACTACTGGTCAAAAGTTTTACACCTACTCTTTGAAGGGTTTTTCTTTATTTGTACCATTTACTACATTGTAGAATAATAGTGAAGACATTAAAACTATGAAATAAAACATATGGAATCATGTTGTAACCAGAAAAGTGTTACTACATGATTATATTTTAGATTCTTCAAAGTAGCCACCCTTTGCCTTGATGACAGCTTTGCACACTCTTGGCATTCTCTCAACCAGCTTCACCTGGAATGCTTTTCCAACAGTCTTGAAGGAGTTCCCACATATGCTGAGCACTTGTTGGCTGCTTTTCCTTCACTCTGTTGTCCGACTCATCCCAAATCATCTCAATTTGGTTAAGGTCGGGGGGTTGTGGAGGTCAGGTCACCTGATGCCGCACTCCATCACTCTCCTTCTTGGTAAAATAGGGGGGGGGGTCAAAATATTATTCTCCCATGGGCAAAGAAACTCAAAAGGGGTGATATTAATTAACAATAATTTGATCCGAATGTGCAAATTGTCCAAACAGATCCGCAAGGTAGATGATTATTTTAAATATGTTATTGGACCATAAACCGATTTGGCTAGTTAATCTGTTTGACTCAAATAATGATGATCCACGCAACTTTGAAAATATAGATAATAATTGATCAAGTCTATTATTATGGTGGGAGATTATAATACGGTTTTAAATACCTCAATGGACCGTAAAGGAAATCACACTACAAACGTTCCCCCTCATGCACTCAAGGAAATCACAAATATCATGGATATATTGGAATTAGTGGATATATGGAGGCTTAAATATCCTTACCTAGTGAGATATACATGGCGGAGGCTCAATCAAGCTAGTCGACTTTACTACTGTACTTTCTTATGTCATTCTCACTGGCACCGAAAGTTTTAAAAAAAGTGTTGATAGGGTACAGAATGCAGTCGGACAATCAAATAATTGGCATATATATGACTCTTACCAAATTTCCACGTGTGCGAGGATATTGGGATTTAATCAAAGCCTACTGGATGATAAAAACAAGTTAGCTACTTTTTCCTGACATAACATAGGTAAAGCTGATCCCTTTATTGTATGGGACACTTTTAAAATGTGCCTTTAGAGGTCATGCAATTCAATACTCATCCTTAAAACAAAATCAATTTAGGTCATAAGAGCTCATATTAACAAAGGAAATAGAAGGACTAACAGTACAGATAGCAACAAAAACTGTACCATAGAGGCACAGAATATGTTAAAGGGATATACAAAAGGAAATGGTGGAATTTTTTAAAGAAATATAAAGTGCACCAAATTATTTTTTAATCTTCAACATAGAAATGCTACCAAAATGAATTTAGTGAAAATTGTTACAAATGACAGTCATCCACGATTCACCAAACGATAGTTTGAAAGAGGAAGCAAAGTACTTTAAGCATGCGTTTTCATTTCAGTCTTCTCCATCTCCAATAGCCAAAATGAATTATATGGATTTTATTCTATTAATAATGTAAAATTAACAGCTGTACAGAAAGACTAATGTGAAGTGCAAATTACAGAGGAGGAACTTCTTGACGCAATTAAAGCATTTAAGTCCTGGAAAATGCCAGGGCTGGATGGTATACTAGTTGAGGTATACCAAACCTTTTTTTATGTACTCAAAGGACTGTTATTAGCATGTTTTAACCACTCCTATAAAAATTGTAGATTATCAGATACTCAATAAGGGTCTGATTTCATTTTTACTGAAACAGGACCCAAATGGTACATATAAAATTCTAGCAAAATGCATAGCATTAAAAAGGTATTGTCGGATATTATTCATCCTAATCAGAATGTTTTTTACATGGACAATACATTGGAGATAATATCAGACATGTACTGGAAACAATAGAACACTATTAAAAATGTGGGATACCAGGCAAGACCAAGACCGGAGGGCCCGGGGACAAGGGGCCCGAGACAGAGTCAAGACCGAGACCAGAAAAATGCGAGTCCAATTCAAGACCATGATTGTACATTTTTCAAATAACCACCATAATAAGAGTTATTAATGTCCAGTATTTATATGTTCATATTTCAGAACATATGGATTATTTACACATTCAGAATAGTGAAAAACATACATGCTGAGGTAAAATAGAGTCACTCTAGAAATTATTACTAACCCAAACATAGTGGGGAACAATGGACCTTCTACGCCCTCAGAGAAGGGCTAAGGATTTATAAAATAATTATAATAATCTAATCTAATTATAATTATATTATTTTCAATGATGTTCTGATTTTCTGATTAAAAAAAATACACCGATATAGGTTCAATAGGCTCACTGACATAGGTTCAGCTAATTCACCAACATAGGTTCAATTATTTGAATTCCATTTAGTTTGGGGTGTTTCAGTGAACTCGATGCCCAGTTTCTCTAGAGATAAATCAGATCAAGCCCAAACTGTGCGATGTAGTAGGGAGTTGTAGTTTCCATAAGGCCAATATTCTATATAATTACCACGTTTTCTGCACTAAACTAACTACAATAACCAAAAATCCATTGCACACCCGCCTACTTCTACGGTCTGTGTGGAGCAGACACAGAGTAGAGAAAATAGAACCCACGACCGAGAGGAATAGAAAGCATTTGCTTCATGAGGTATCTCTACCAAAGAAATACATGATCTAAGTGATTGATAATTGGTATTCAGCAGTTATAAAAGTATGCCTTATTTACTTTGAAGAACTACTAAAATAGTGATTTTGTCAAAACAGCATAGGCAGCAGCTCTATAGAGATTCGAAGATGACATGGAATTAAATAATAATGTCATCAAATAAAACAAATGTAATTAATATACGACTGAAATATTTTTTTTAAGTAACGTGAATAAATAACCTTGTCACATGTGAGTTCCAAATATCTCTAACAGTTGTCCCAGGGTGAGTTTTATTAGCACTACATGACCAAAAAAATGTGGACACCTGTGCGTTGAACATCTCATTCCAAAATCATGAGCATTAATATGGAGTTGGTCCCCCCTTTGCTTCTATAACAGCCTCCACTCTTCTGGGAAGGCTTTCCACTAGATGTTGGAACATTGATGCAGGGACTTGCTTTCATTCAGTCAACAGAGCTTTAGTGAGGTCGGACACTGATGTTGGGTGATTAGGCCAGGCTCGCAGTCAGTGTTCCAGTTCATCCCGAAGGTGTTCAATGGGGTTGAGGTCAGGGCTCTGTGCAGGCCAGTCATGTTCTTCCACACCGATCTCGACAAACCAGAATCACCTAGAATGTCATTGTATGCTGTAGTGTTAAGATTCCCCTTCATTGGAGCTAAGGGGAGGAGCCCGAACCATGGAAAATAGCCCCATCCTCATCCACCAAACTTTACAGTTGGCACTATGCATTGGGGCAGGTAGCGTTTTCCCGGCATCCGCCAAACCCAGATTAGTCTGTCGGACTGCTAGATGGTGAAGCGTGATTCAACACTCCAGAGAAGGCGTTTCCACTGCACCAGAGTCCAATAGCGGCAAGCTTTACACCACTTCAGCCGATGCTTGGCATTGTTTATGGTGATTTTAGGCTTGTGTGCACCTACTCGGCCATGGAAACCCATTTCATGAAGCTCCCGACAAACAGTTATTGTGCTGATGTTGCTTTTAGAGGCAGTTTTGAACTCTGTAGTGAGTGTTGCAACCAAGGACAGACAATTTTTTACACGTTTCAGCACTTGGCGGTCCAGTTCTGTGAACTTGTGAGACCTACTACTTCGCGGCTGAGCCGTTGTTGCTCCTAGACGTTTCCACTTCACAATAACAGCAATTACAGTTGACCGGGGCAGCTCTAGCAGGGCACAAATTTGACGAACTGACTTGTTGGAAAGGTGTTGTCACATTGAAAGACACTGAGCTCTTCATTAAGGCTATTCTACTACCAATGTTTGTCTACGGAGATTGCATGGCTTGCATTGCATGTGTGTTTGATTTTATACACCTGTCAGCAACGGGTGTGACTGAAATAGCCAAATCCACTAATTTGAAGGGTTGTCCACACATTTTGTATATAGTGTATGTGTGTGATGTCAGAATGCACTCACTGTTCCAAAATGTGATTGTTACGCAACAGGGCAGTTAACCCATGCTGCCCTTAAACCAAGGCACGCTGCCTGCTATGTTACCTATAGGCTTTTTCAACTTGTCAATTTCAAATTAGTTTCAAACAGTTTGAATTGGGGTGTGTTCCACCTCATTAATTCACATGGAAGTAGCCCATTTCACTGTTGTGGACAATTTACGTTTGAGGCTTTCCTGGTGTTTCCCCAGATCAAGTATGCAGACATTTGCGCATCTCCAGTCAGAACAGAACTTGCACAAACTCCCCCCGAAACATTTTCCTGCTGGCGCCCGCATTGCCTTCATTGTTGTTTTCCTTACTAATAATATCTTTCCACATGTGTGCATTCCTAATCAAAGTAAGTTACTTATAATGTTATCATTATAGTTTCTGTATATCATGTTGTCGTTTCTACTGTAGCACACCATATGTACAGTATGTGTGGAGCATAATGTATTTACAGTTTTATGTACATGTTTTCAAGTACTGGTGACAAATTATGCATCCTGCTTCTTGCATATATTGTAATGGACACGTGACCCATTTCAGGAAACTAGGCGTATGTCACGGGTCACTACTTCACAGGAAAGCTGTTTGAACGTTAACTTTTTTTTATTAAAATGTTTTTTTGTTGTTGTCAGAAATGCCTTCTCGAATAAAAAACATGAGCTGACGCACAACCAGAGAAAATTATTTTATGTAGATGTGCTGACTAATGGTGAATAAACTATAAGCTATACAAATAAATAGACTGGCACACTCCATATATAAACTCCCAGTAATGTATGGGGTAAATCACCAACGTTTTGGCACTGTGCCTTCTTCAGGGTAATGTCATGAATGCTTGAACCAGGTTATATAGACAAACAGTGCAATTAGTCCAACAATGACAATAGTGAGGGGTGTGTAATAATTATTAAGTTAATTAGAATGAATTGAGTGAAACTGTTAAAAAAACAATAGTTTATGGCATATTGAATATATTAGGCTATTGTTATCATATGGACACAATTGAAAAGTGTACATAATATTAGCATCAACATACATTGTTTAATTCAATTTAACATATTTAATTGTTTCCTATTTCATTTCATTTTAGTGTTACATGTAATCTTTAGGTGCAACCATAATGCATAATGCATCATCAACAGGGGGAACATATTGGGTGTACACTGATAAGCTGTAGAAAGAATATATCAATTTGCACTTGTTCATAAAAAATAAAAAAATTGTTCATAAGAAGAGCCTGAGATCAAAGTCAATATTCAGACCACTAGGGGTCAATGTTTTAGACAGGATATCCAGTAAGCCTCCCTTTGTAGTAGTAGGATCTTGATGTTACCTCCTCTCCTTGGTAGAGCAACATGCTAAATGCCTGTGTATTTGAGGGAGGAGATTGGATGGTTAGCTTCAACAAAGCGAGCTGCTAATGGATAGTCAATGTTCTTATACCTGATTGAGCTGTGGCGTTCAGCTGTGCGTTGTTTTGTCTTTTAGTTTCTGGAGCATTGAAGGTCCCTACGTAGGCTTTCCCACATGAACAGGTGGATGACATGGTACCCCTGACAGGGATTGTACACCCTGTATGTGGGTGTCTGAAGAAGGATGTTTTTATAGTGCTATTGCATTGTGCGCATGAGCCACATTTGTAGTTCCCATTTGGAGTGGGTGTCAAGAGTGTCTGAGCGGGCTCAGGGGGCATGTCAGATCTCACCAAGCTATCTCCAATATTGCTTATAGACCACCAGTGGGGGTTCCTTGAAGAGGTGTGCGATTGTTTTGTCTGATTGCAGAAAATGCCAGTGCTTTTTCAATATTGCTTTCATTTCATCCGAACACTTTGTGAACTTGGTGCAAAATTGGTGTCAAAATCTGACTGGTGGCCACAGATTAGTTTAACCCTGCATAACTAGCTATATGGTAGACCATTCTTGAGGGGAAGAGGATGCATAAGTCCAGGTAGTTTATTTTTCTCTCATCAGTCTGCATGGTGAATTTGAGGTATTCAGAGCTCTTGTTTAGTAGAATTTTGAATTTATTTAGTTCCTGCTGACTTCCTTCCCAAAGCAGAAAGACATTATGTATCTCTTCCATAGGAGGATTTTAGAAAGTAGGGGGTCTCTCTGTTTTGTAAAGGAGTGCTTCCTCAAATTGTCCCACAAACAGGTTTGCATAGTTGGGGGATAAGGGGGAGCCCATGGCTACACCGCGAATTTGAAGGAAAAAGTCTGACTCAAAGACAAAGTAGTTATTGGACAATACCAGTTCTGTAAATTGTAAGATGCAATCATTGGATGGAGCAAGGGCAGAGAATCTCTGCTGAAGGAAGTGTTGCAGCGCCTGCAAGCCTCCAGTGTGTGAGATGTTAGTGTGCAAGCTCTCCACATTAAAAGTGGCCAGCAGGGTGCCCTCTGGTATCCTTCCTAAGCACTCTATCAATTAGATCATGTGACTAGTGTCTTTGACACAAGATGGGAGATTCTCAACCATCGGTTTAATGTGGTGATCCACAAACTTAGAAATGTTTGATGTCAAAGAGTTGATGGCTGCTACAATGAATCTACCTGGAGGAGGAGACTGTTTTTTTGTGTAATTTAGCAACTATATAGAAAGTTGATATCTTAGCAAATTTCACACAAATATTCAAATAATTTTTGGGTGATTTGTCCTGATTCCAAACAGCTTTCCACTGTGGATGAGATATTATGCTGGAATTCTAGGGTATGGTCATAATTCAGTTTGCGATATAAGTCACTTTTGGATAGTTGTCGGCGACATTCATTCACATAGTCACATTTGTTTTGTAAACAAATTCCTCCTCTGTCACATTTTTTTTATGATAATCGAAGGATCTGACTAAGAGCCATTCTCTCGTCTCTAATCAGGTTATCATAGGATGTGTGTTTCTGTTTGTCTTGCAGTAGGTCACCTACATAATATTTAACAATCCTGCAGAAGGTTTCTACGGACGCATTGCGTTTGGGGGGGAGGTACAAATGAACTTTTTGCTCTAAATGTGGTTCTCTCAGAATTCTTAGGTACCTCAGCTGGGTTAATTGCTCACGGTAGGGTAGATAAGTCTATTGATTAGGGAAAGGGGGATACCTAGTCATCAGTTCAACTGAATGCATTCACTGAAATGTGTCTTCCCTCTGAATCAGAGAGGTGCGGGGGGCTGCCATGTGTGGTAGACATATGTATACATCTCACTGAGGATGACATTTCATGTAAATTTCACTCTTATCCAAGAACTCACGCAATCTCAGATTACTGAAAAACTTCAATAGATCTATCTGGGCGTCAAAGTCATTAATGTATGCAGTGGGTACAAATGATAACCCCTTATTGAGAACACTAAAGTGAGCAAGTATCTATTTTAATAGAGCATCACTGCAACAACTGTTTCAGAGCACTCTCGTCTCAGTGTGCCAGAGTGCAGACTAACTGATATATTTACGAATGCTCAACACCGTTGAATATGGCCGGTGTCAGTAAACGTTGGCAAAATTTTTTAATTAAATTGTTGCCAGGAGCACAGTTACAGTCACCAACGCCCTGGATAACATGAAAACAGCCTAACCAGCTCTGCTAGGCTGAGTAAAAGGGTAGCATTTGGGTGGGGGTTGAAGCTTAAGATGATTCTCATGCCATTGCATACGTTCAGTGTGAACCAGTGACTTGACACCAAGCAAACTGTACAAACAAAACGGAAACGACACAGGACGCCTGACTCTCCTCCACCAGTCATACAAGGAGAATGATCTAATGCCTCCCATCAAAAAGAGAGCTGGCCCAAGCAAGCACAGGTTACACCTAAAGCATGAGGACTTGCATCGAGAGGTGAACTTCATCAACAACTACGCAGAGGATAACGCAATAGTATTACCAGGACGAAGTGTGGCATAAGGAATCGATATATAAGGAATCGATGACAACACTTGGTCTATAAAGCATAAACAACACGTTTTGATTATTTAATTGACCTCCAACATGATTGGCACTACTTTTATTGATCTCACATTATTTCTGTATTTTCCAGAGGTATGTGTAGTCGGGCTGTGTGTTATCATTTTAACTTACAGTTTCCAAGATTATGTTTCTGTATGCAGTGCTGCTGCTATGCATGTAACATTGCACGTTACATTTTCTTTTCATTAACTTATCTTAATGTTCTTTTGTTGTCTCCTGTTCCTTTTGACCTTATGTAGCCAGGTCCCATCTACTTTTTGTGTGGCTTGTTTGGTGTCTGCTGTGAAGGAATACCACAACAAGTCAACTACTTGATTGATAAAGGCATGTCATGCCAGCAAAGGCAGCAGCATAGTCATCAACTACATGCACCATTTTTTCATCACACCAAGTTTGTTCCCAACTGGTGCTTCGGCCTCATCAAGCAGCGCTTCAAAAAGACCAGAGTGAACACGTTGTCTGAGATTGCTGGTGTTGTGAAGGACAGCACTGTGACAAGGGTCAACATCCTAAAGCTGTTTGGACTGGAGGATAGTACGGTGCTAGTGGAAAGCTATGGCTGGCAACAACTCCTGACTCTGTACTTCAGAACACTGCCACAGATCAAGCAGTACCAGCACTTCAGGTGAATATCATTTTCATTGTAATAGGTTATTCTTCTTATCTAAACTTGGGAGGTGAATTGATGTTGTGCAAGGTTGTAATGTCTGTTTTACAGCTTCGATGCTATGGAGCCTGGTGTTGTTGTCGCCAAGGAACATTCGGACTCGGTCGGGACAAGGTTTCAGCTGCTGCGCAATGCTGACATCCTTCCTCCCATAAATGGTCTGCCTGTACAAGCACCACCTGGACTGGACACAGCTAGACAAACGTATATTTTTGAGAAGATCAGGGAGTTTTGCGACAAAGAGGCTATGGACATCACATGCCCTGCACCAAAGTCAAGGGCAGGACAGAAACAGGCTCTCGGAATATAGATTCCCTTGTTCATGAGTGGTTCGGACACACTATCTGCAGTGCCTCCATTCAAATGACTCTCTCCTAACACACACGCCATATGTTGCTGCTACTATTATTATTCCTTTTTTTATCCTGCTGCTCAGCCACATTACCCCTGATTGTATGTACATAACAACCTCATCTATCACTGATATTGTTATTGATATTGTATATCCTGTTTAGGATAGGGGGCAGTATTTTCATGGCCGGATAAAAAACGTACCCGATTTAATCTGGTTATTACTCCTGCCCAGAAACTAGAATATGCATATAATAATTTTATTTGGATAGACAACACCCTAACATTTCTAAAACTGTTTGAATGGTGTCTGTGAGTATAACAGAACTCATATGGCAGGCCAAAACCTGAGAAGATTCTATATGGGAAGTGCCCTGTCTGACCATTTCTTGTCCTTCTATAGCGTCTTTATTGAAAATAGAGGATCTCTGCTGTAACGTGACATTTTCTAAGGCTCCCATAGGCTCTCAGAAGGTGCTAGAATGGGGAATGATGACTCTGCAGTCCCTGGGCGAAAAACAGTAGGGGTTTTGGAAAGTGGTCGTTCTGAGAACAATGACACTGGTGCGCACGTGCATGTGAAGACTCCATTTTCTATTTTCAGTGTTTGAACGAAAACAAGGTCTCCCGGTCGGAATATTATCGCTATTTTACGAGAAAAATCGCATAAAAATTGATTTTAAACAGCGTTTGACATGCTTCGAAGTACGGTAATGGAATATTTTGAATTTTTTTGTCACAATACGCAGTGTCTTGAACGCAAGAACAAACGCAGCTATTTGGATATAACTATGGATTATTTGGAACCAAAACAACATTGGGTGTTGAAGTAGAAGTCCTGGGAGTGCATTCTGACGAAGAACAGCAAAGGTAATCCAATTTTTCTTATAGTAAATCTGAGTTTGGTGAGTGCCAAACTTGGTGGGTGTCAAAATAGCTAGCCATAATGGCCGGGCTATCTACTCTGAATATTACAAAATGTGCTTTCACCGAAAAGCTATTTTAAAATTGGACACCGCGTTTGCATAAAGGAGTTCTGTATCTATAATTCTTAAAATAATTGTTATGTTTTTGTGAACGTTTATCGTGAGTAATTTAGTAAATTCACCGGATGTTTTCGGTGGGTATGCTAGTTCTGAACGTCACATGCTAATGTAAAAAGCTGGTTTTTGATATAAATATGAACTTGATTGAACAAAACATGCATGTATTGTATAACATAATGTCCTAGGAGTGTCATCTGATGAAGATCATCAAAGGTTAGTGCTGCATTTAGCTGTGGTTTTGGTTTTTGTGACATTATATGCTAGCTTGAAAAATGGGTGTGTGATTATTTCTGGCTGGGTACTCTCCTGACATAATCTAATGTTTTGCTTTCGTTGTAAAGCCTTTTTGAAATCGGACAATGTGGTTAGATAAAGGAGAGTCTTGTCTTTAAAATGGTGTAAAATAGTCATATGTTTGAAAAATTGAAGTTTTTGAATTTCTGAGGTGTTTGTAATTCGCGCCACGCTCTATCATTGGATATTGGCGAGGCGTTCCGCTAGCGGCACATCTAGATGTAAGAGGATATACTGTATATTATTTTACTTATATTGACACTATTACTGATATTGCTACTAAGCAAGTAACCATTTGGCTGCACCGTTTACACCTTCTGTGGAGACCCATCCACTTAGCAATATGTGGCTGGGGGTTATAGCATTTCTTTCACATGGCCCATCAATTTAAATAAAATCAAATCAAATGTATTTATATAGCCCTTCGTACATCAGCTGATATCTCAAAGTGCTGTACAGAAACCCAGCCTAAAACCCCAAACAGCAAACAGCAACAAACAAGTGTATCTGGGTAAGCGTCCTCTAATATTTATTAAATATTTTTATCTGGACACTTTCTGTTTACCTGAAACTTTTCCTTACTTACTACTTTTACCACATCTTTACCTCAGTACTCACTGTTTAGCACATGACCTCTCATCCTTAAGAGGGTGTGAACAATGCTGAATGGGTGTAGACAAAGGAGAGCACTCCAGTAGGTACCAAAACATTAAAAAGGCAATTTTCTCAAAAGTGAGTTTACAAGTTTATCAACTTTCAAAGCATACTGTAATTACTTTCCCATTGTTCTTCAAATGCAGTTGCTACATAAGACCGAATCGAGGTGATCGGTCACATATAAGAATTAATGAATGACTGTACAGCATCATGTCAATGTGGAGGCTCATTTACAAATGCAACGCTTACTCCGGCATAATACACTGAACAAAAATATAAAATGCAACATGCAACAATTTATAAGACTTTCCTCAGTCAATTGAAATAAATTCATTAGGACCTAATCTATGGACTTCACGACTGGGAATACAGATGCATCTGTTGGTCACAGAATCCTTAAAAAAAAGGTAGTCAGTATACTGTACCAGTCAGTATTTGGTGTGACCACCATTTGCCTCATGCAGCGCGACACATCTCCTTCGCATAGAGTTGATCAGGCTGTTGATTGTGCCCTGTGGAATGTTGTCCCACTTAGGTTTGGGCTGCATCCAAATTGTCATACATTCATACTGACATTCTGCCATAATTGGATATTCGGAAATACCGGCACTTAACACAAGGGGTGCTATTGTCAAACTCCACTTAGACTCTCCTAACCAGTACATGTGAAATCCCATAGATAATGCCAATTAAATGCTAACGATGGCATTGCAAACATTTTATACAGTCTCTGACCTACACTATTTGCAAGACCGACATACATCCCAGCTCAAAGTTATACAAGTAACTCAAAAATACTAATATGTGTTTGCTGCATGCACAAAACAAATATTAGACAGCAAGGCTATTGATCTAGGAAGGGATTATCTGCTGTTACCAAGCAAACATTGATTTTGGAAGATCCTAACCACTTAGCTAGATAAATTAGCAAACCAATTGCACAACTGCAGAACATTTAGCACATTTTAGGCAGTTAACTTAATAGTCATAATATATCTAGCTGGTGAAGAAGCTGAATATGGATGTCCTGGGCTGACGTGGTTACACGTGGTCTGTGGTTGTGAGGCAGGTTGGATGTACGGCCAAATTATGTAAAATGACGGAGGTGGCTTATGGTAGAGAAATGAACATTCAATTATCTGGCAACAGTTCTGGTGGACATTCCTGCAGCCAGTATGCCAATTGCACACTCCCTCAAAACTTGAGACATCTGTGGCATTGTATTGTGTGACTAAACTGCACATTTTAGAGTGGCCTTTTATTGTCCCCAGCACAAGGTGCACCTATGTAATGATCATACTGTTTAATCAGCTTCATGATATGCCATGTAGGAGAAAATTCATGACTATGGGTAATTTTCCAGTATCTGTACTGTTATCCCAGAAGTAGTGAGCAGAATCAACATAGGGTTAATTAATAGACATGTGTAAGGAGAATAAAGGCTGAGGCCAGGTGAATGAACAGAGCTGGATCAACATAGAGTTAATCACTAGAACGTAAGCCGAAAATGTATGCCTGTGATGTTATAGGCCTGAGGGAAGTCATTACCTGGTCCTGTGACTAGCATTGAGACATGCAATTGGCTTTATGTATGTATTCCTGTGCTGTTGTAGGCCTGAGGGATGTCATTGCCTGGTCCTGTGACTGGCTTTAGGGCATGTAGTTGTATTGTATATGTATGTCTGTGCCATTACAGGCTTGGGGAGAGCCATTGTTTAGTCCTATGAGTATCATTGGACAGACACCTGCATTATGTGTGTCTTATTTTTGTATCATATACGCCACCAATAGAATCTGTAAACAAGCAGGAATTGAGACAGAAAGATAATGGTGGCGAGAGGCCAAGGGGTGTTAATCATCTACATAAAGGGGAGTGACCATGTGTGTTATCTGAAAGTGGAAACCTATAAGGCCTGTGGCAAGAGAATTTAGTTGCTCCATGGAATTTCTCGGCTTTGTTACTTTTTGTAATAAAGTCTATTTGAATTCACAAGCTCCGGTATCTGAGAAATATTTGATTCAATGTTTCGACGACAGCCACACCTGTCAGGTGGATGGATTATCTTGGCAACATTAACAGGGATGTAAAAAAAAGTGTGCACCAAATCTGAGAGAAATACGCTTTGCGTAATGAACATTTCAGGAATGTTTTATTTCAGTTCATGAAACATGGGTCCAACACTTTACATGTTGTGTTTATGTATTTATTCAGTATAATAAAGGGGAGATTATAATTAGATATGATGCAGAGGCATAGAATACAGTAACTAGTATATTTTAATGCATTTACACTTGTATACAGAAACTAATTGGAGCTCTAAGGCATTGCATTGGAAGCTGACTTGGTACCAAACTTGGTGTATGTTGGCTGGTGTGTGTGTGTTTTGGCAGGTTTTAGTGTGTCGACTGGTGTGTGTTTTACATATCCCAGCAGGTGGTGATGTTACAGAGAGAGGTCCTTCAGATATTAATAACAGCTTGAGGGGAATACACGCACCATCAGCATCCTCCATCACCGCCCGCATGCATGTCACACCTAATTTACAAGGCATGCTATCCCACTCCCAGCCACTGTCCAGGTGTATTAGCACAAGCCATAGCCACTCAGACCATCAACATGATTTTTATCTTAGAAAACTCCTTGAGACTACTTGCGAGTAGAGGCTCTTCCTGGGAGGCTGGGTTCTTTACTTTCCTACTAGCTGGATGGGGAGGACATGGTTATGTTCTAATAAAATATGTCTGTCTGGATGGACTTGACAGTGACAGAGGAGAAAGGAGAGAGAGGGACAGAGGATAAAGAGAGAGAAAGGGACAGAGTAAAAAGAGAGAGAGGATAGAGAGCCATTAACTGTCGTGATTCTTCACCCTGCTGCCTTGCAGCCCTACCAGAGACCTGAAGGACGGAGGGAGAGAGATGTAGGTGAGGTGAGGTGTGTGGGTGGGTGGGTGGAGGGAAGGAGAGAGATAGAGACAGAGGTGTGTGTGTGTATGTGTGTATGTGTGTGTGTGTGTGTGTGTGTGTGTGTTTGAGAGACATCTGAGGTGAGAGACAGATCAGACCACTTTCCAGACAAACCTATTTTATCAGGTAATTTTGTGGTCTGAGACAAGGCCGTTAGTCTCGGTGTTGAAACAATAAATGTACTGTAAAACTTCCATTGATCATAAAGTCTCCTGCAAGAGATAGACTCTTACAATAGACAACACGATGAGTAGGGCTGTGTACTCACACAAACTAGGCTATAAAGTATATATCATGTGCCATTTTACAGTGGAAGTAAATAAACTGTCACGGGTGTCGTAAGGATTAGACCAAAACGCAGCGGGAATGTGTATACTCATCTTTTTAATAGGCAGAAAGAAGGAAAACTGAAACAAAACACACGTATACAAAACCAACGACGATAACAGTCTTGTCAGGCACACAGCTAAACAAGAAACAACTACCCATAAAATCCCATAGAAAAACACCCCTCTTAAATAGGACCTTCAATTAGAAGCAACTAGGATCAGCTGCTTCCAATTGAAGGTCAACCCAACAAAAACCACATAGAAATAGACATACTAGAACTAACAGAAATAGACTAACAAGAACATAACCCAACAAACCCCGAACGACTCTAAACAAACACCGCTCTTAAATAAGAACATAGCCCAACAAACCCCGAAACACTCTAAGCAAACACACCCCTGCCACGTCCTGACCAAACTACAATAACAAATAACCCCTTTACTGGTCAGGATGTGACATAAACAGACAACAAATGGGATTAGTGTACTGTATTATTGGAGAAAAGCTATGGAAGGAATTAATTGAGGAGTGGGACAGTGAAGGGTTAAACTCTCAAAAGAAGGGGTCAGAGAGTAACAGATATGGATGATGGTATGTCATGTTATACTCCATGGCATTGCACCACTGTCAGTGTATGCACGCTCATGTCGGCCTGCCTGCTTGCCTCTGTCTGTATGCATTTGTGTGTGAATGTGTGCGTGTTTCTCAGGCCCAGAAGCCAGGATATGCACTTTGAAGTTTGTAGAAATTTTAAAATAATGTATGAGACTATAACACAATTGATATGGTAGCCAAAAATCCAAAGAAGAACCCATGCTATTTCAATGTAAAGCTATGGGTCCTATGCAATTCCAGCTCCCAGATTGCAATTCGTATGGCTTCCACTAGATGTCAACAGTCTTTGTTCAAGGTTTCAGGCTTGTTTCTTCCAAAACGAGGAACAATTTTGAGTTTTGGTACAAGGAGTCACAGTTGGAAATCAGTCTGTGGGCGCGTGACGAAGAGGACGTGCATTTGCTCATTTTACTTTTCTATTGAACTTACTTCTTTCCGTATGAAATATTATAGTTTAATTACATTTTAGGGTACCTGAGGTTTGAATAGAAACATAGTTTGACTTGTTTTAACAAAGTTTAGCGGTAGATTTTTGGAATCCTTTGTCTGCATGTTGAACGAGTGGATTACTGAAATCGATGGCGCCAACTAAACTGACTTTTTGGGATATAAAGGATTTTATCTAACAAAATGACCATTCATGTTGTAGCTGGGACCCTTGGGATTGCAAACAGTGGAAGAATTTCAAAAAGTAAGTGATTATTTAATCGCTATTTGTGATTTTATGAAACCTGTGCTGGTTGAAAAATATGTGGGGCGCCGTCCTCAAACAATCGCATGGTATGCTTTCACTGTAAAGCCTATTGTAAATCGGACAATGCAGTTCGATTAACAAAAATGTATGCTTTTAACCGATATAAGATACTTGTATGTTTATAAATGTTTAATATTAAGATTCTTTATTTGAATTGCGCGCCCTCCAATTTCACCGGTTGTGTGACGGATGTGCAGACGGGACACCTAGCCCTAAGAAGTTTCCTCCCTTCATCTACACTGATTTGAAGTGGATTTAACAAGTGACATTAATAAGGGATCATAGCTTCCACCTGGATTCACCTGGTCAGTCTTTGTCATGGAAAGAGTTATTATTATTTTTTTTACCCCTTTTTCTCCCCAATTTCGTGGTATCCAATTGGTAGTAGTTACAGTCTTGTCTCATTGCTGCAACTCCCGTATGGACTCGGTGAGAGGCGAAGGTCGAGAGCCATGTGACCTCTGAAACACAACCCAACCAAGCCGCACTGCTTCTTGACACAATGCACATCCAACCCAGACGCCAGCTGCACCAATGTGTCGGAGGAAACACCGTACACCTGGCGACCTGGTCAGCGTGCACTGCGCCTGGCACGCCACAGGAGTCGCTAGTGCACGATGAGACAAGGATATCCCTGCCGGCCAAACCCTCCCTAACCCGGACGACGCTGGGCCAATTGTGCGCCGCCCCATGGGCCTCCTGGTCGCGGCCAGCTGCAACAGAGCCTGGGCTCGAACCCAGAATCTCTGGTGGCAATGCAGTACCTTAGACCACTGCGCCACCCGGGAGGCTATGGAAAGAGTTCTTAATGTTTTGTTCACTCCATGTATATTATGTGTGTGTGTGTGTCTGAGTGCAAGTGCAAGTGTGTGTGTGTGTGTGTGTGTATCAGTGTGCAACTCTGTCCTTACACTGAATGGTGACCTGTGATTCAGTGTAGGTTCAATGACAATGGTAATACTTGTGGAAAGCATTAGTGACTGATTCTCAGTCATGTTTCAGAAATCCTCTGATCCAATCCCTTTATAGTTCACTACCTTTGGTCCAAAATAGTGCACTATAAAGGGAATAGGGTGCCATTTGAGACGCAAACTTAGTCCCCCATAACTCTCTGCTAGCCTTAGAGTAGCTAAGTGTGATCCTTTCAATAGCAATTCAGGGTTTGTGGTCCAATCATTGCATAGTAAATAAATTATTGCATGAGGAAATATAATATGTAATCAGAGTATCAACCTGAGTGGTTAAAATGATGACTTACATACGGTAAACAAAACAAACATTTAACAGTATGAGGAGAGAGACAAAATAAGAAAAAAATAGAGGGATTTGGGTTAGAGATACTGTATGTGTGATGATACGGGGAGATTATGGATGTACATGTAACTGTCAAAATAATGGAAACCCTTGAGTAAATGAGGGATACAAAGTAGGTGTGGTGCCTTAGTTAATTAACATCCCAACATGCTTAGGGTCATGTATAAAATGCTGGGCATGCCATTATTTTGGCTATCATGGCTATGCCCCCATAGGATGACAATTCCCCCATCCACAGGGCACGAATGGTCACTGAATGGATTGATGAGCATGAAAACTATGTAAACCATATGCCATTGCCATCCCAGTCACCAGATCTCAACTCAATTGAACACTTATGGGAGATTCTGGAGTGGAGCCTGAGACAGCGTTTTCCACCACCATCAACAAAACACCACTTTATGGAAGTTCTCACGGAAGACTGGTATCGCTTCCTGCCAATAGAGTTCCAGACACTTGCAGAATCTATGCCAAAGTGCATTGAAGCTGTTCTGGACGTTCGTAGTGGCCCAACGCCCTATTAAGACACTTTATGTTTGTGTTTCCTTTATTTTGGCAGTTACTTGTAGGCGTGTGTGTGTTAGAGAAAGAGAGAAAGAGAGAAAGGGGGATAAGACACAGGTCAGTAAGCAGCACCATTTATCTTCCTGCATCATTAGCCCCGGCGATGTAGCCCAGGATCCTGAACCACCATGGAGTGCGCTCTGACTCTTTGTCTCTCGTCCCTCACTTCATCTCCTCTCTCCGCTCCTCTCTGACGATATCCGATCCTCGTTTGCTAAGTCAAACGACACCGCTGGTCCTGCTCACACTGCCCTACCCTGTGCTTTGACCTCTTTCTCCCCTCTCTCTCCAGATGAAATCTCGCGTCTTGTGACGGCCGGCCGCCCAACAACCTGCCCACTTGACCCTATCCCCTCCTCTCTTCTCCAGACCATTTCCGGAGACCTTCTCCCCTACCTCACCTCGCTCATCAACTCATCCTTGACCGCTGGCTACGTCCCTTCCGTCTTCAAGAGAGCGAGAGTTGCACCCCTTCTGAAAAAACCTACACTTGATCCCTCCGATGTCAACAACTACAGACCAGTATCCCTTCTTTCTTTTCTCTCCAAAACTCTTGAACGTGCCGTCCTTGGCCAGCTCTCCTGCTATCTCTCTCAGAATGACCTTCTTGATCCTAATCAGTCAGGTTTCAAGACTGGGCATTCAACTGAGACTGCTCTTCTCTGTGTCACGGAGGCTCTCCGCACTGCTAAAGTTAACTCTCTCTCCTCTGCTCTCATCCTTCTAGACCTATCTGCTGCCTTTGATACTGTGAACCATCAGATCCTCCTCTCCACCCTCTCCGAGTTGGGCATCTCCGGCGCGGCCCACGCTTGGATTGCGTCCTACCTGACAGGTCGCTCCTACCAGGTGGCGTGGCGAGAATCTGTCTCCGCACCATGCGCTCTCACCACTGGTGTCCCCCAGGGCTCTGTTCTAGGCCCTCTCCTATTCTCGCTATACACCAAGTCACTTGGCTCTGTCATATCCTCACATGGTCTCTCCTATCATTGCTATGCAGACGACACACAATGAATCTTCTCCTTTCCCACTTCTGATAACCAGGCGGCGAATCGCATCTCTGCATGTCTGTCAGACATATCAGTGTGGATGACGGATCACCACCTCAAGCTGAACCTCGGCAAGACGGAGCTGCTCTTCCTCCCGGGGAAGGACTGCCCGTTGCATGATCTCGCCATCACGGTTGACAACTCCCTTGTGTCCTCCTCCCAGAGTGCTAAGAACCTTGGAGTGACCCTGGACAACACCCTGTCGTTCTCCACTAACATCAAGGCGGTGACCCGATCCTGTAGGTTCATGCTCTACAACATTCGCAGAGTACGACCCTGCCTCACACAGGAAGCGGCGCAGGTCCTAATCCAGGCACTTGTCATCTCCCGTCTGGATTACTGCAACTCGCTGTTGGCTGGGCTCCCTGCCTGTGCCATTAAACCCCTACAACTCATCCAGAACGCCGCAGCCCGTCTGGTGTTCAACCTTCCCAAGTTCTCTCACGTCACCCCGCTCCTCCGCTCTCTCCACTGGCTTCCAGTTGAAGCTCGCATCCGCTACAAGACCATGGTGATTGCTTACGGAGCAGTGAAGGGAACGGCACCTCCATACCTTCAGGCTCTGATCAGGCCCTACACCCAAACAAGGGCACTGCGTTCATCCACCTCTGGCCTGCTGGCCCCCCTACCTCTGAGGAAGCACAGTTCCCGCTCAGCCCAGTCAAAACTGTTCGCTGCTCTGGCACCCCAATGGTGGAACAAGCTCGCTCACGACGCCAGGACAGCGGAGTCAATAACCACCTTCCGGAGACACCTGAAACCCCACCTCTTTAAGGAATACCTAGGATAGGATAAAGTAATCCTTCTAACCCCCCCCCCCCCTTAAAAGATTTAGATGCACTATTGTAAAGTGGTTGTTCCACTGGATATCATAAAGTGAATGCACCAATTTGTAAGTCGCTCTGGATAAGAGCGTCTGCTAAATGACTTAAATGTAATGTAATGTAATGTAATCTCCCTTTCTCTCGCCCTTTCCCCCTCCATCTCTCTACCCTAATATATCTCTTTCCCTCTACCCCATCTCTCTCTCCCTCCCTCGCTCCCTCTCTCCCTCGCTTGCTTGCTCTAGCCCCATCCTTCACTCTCTAACACTGGCCATGAATGTCAAGGAGGTTTGGCTTAGCATCCAGCCTGGCCAGCTCTCTGCCCACCAAACCCCTGCCACACTGCAAGGTCATACCAGACCCTGCAGGTACAACCCCTAAATGTTCTACCAGTGAAAACTTCCAGAACATAAAACTACTAAGAGAGAGCGAGCGTAAGAGAGATGGAGAGATGCCCTGTTATCTATTATATCTGATTGATTCCATCTAGTCCAATGTGTTACGGTCGAGCTACAGGAAGATGATACAGTTTCAGAGTTCGGTAAGGTGTGTGTGTGTGTGTGTAACCACACGACAGCCATTTTGTAGGGGTTTAAACTAGACCTGTCCTTCAACGCGGTCTCAACCCGAAGCCAAATACCTTTTCCAGTACTATTCTATCACCCCCTAAATGACAAAATTGTATTCATTTACATTAATCCTCACAAGGAACAACTCAGTGCGACATAATCTCCATATTTTACACACCAAATTGCACTTCATCGCAATTTGGGGGATTGGGAACAGGTGTTGTAGCACTACCTTCTATTTGATTCCATAGTAACTATATTTTCTAGTCAACGAGGTGTCACTTGGCTGCTTAACCGTGTGTTAAAACATCTCCAATCTTCATATTCATAAAAAGGGGGAATGAATCCACATCTGTGTGGATGTTCAAATCGCTACCTAGCGCCGGTGAAAATTGTAGAGCTGTTAAATGAAGCAAAAGTGAGACACTCCGAACGATGGAAGTTCCTTTTTAGCACAGCGAAGAATTCAGAGTTTGCTCGTTTCACGATGAGATGAGGAGCTCTTGTCATTAGACTAGGATGGTGACAGAGGACTTGGTAAGGACATTTGTAGTGTGACTGAACTCATGGACTAGGGCTTCCAGCCTAAACCTTATGACATGTTTACAAGTACAATCTTAGGCTTGAATTTTATTGTATTTTTTAATTTTTAAAATTATTTTATTTTATTTGTCACATGCGCTGAATACAACGTGTAGACCTTACCATGAAATGCTTACTTATAAGCACTTACCCAATAATGCAGAGTTTTTAAGAAGCTAGTAAGAAAAATGTGCGAAATAAATAAACTACAGGAATAGTAACACAATGAAATACCTGAAAAGGCAACATAAAAGGGATATGAGTTAGTCGAGGTAATTGAGGTATTTGTAAATGTAGGTAGGGGAGGGGTAAAGTGACTATACATAGAAAATAAAACAGAGTAGCAGCATACAGTGGGGAAAAAAATTATTGTGGCTGTTTTTCTGCAAAGGGACCAGGACGACTGATCCGTGTAAAGGAAAGAATGAATGGGGCCATGTATCGTGAGATTTTGAGTGAAAACCTCCTTCCATCAGCAAGGGCATTGAAGATGAAACATGGCTGGGTCTTTCAGCATGACAATGATCCCAAACACACCGCCCGGGCAACGAAGGAGTGGCTTCGTAAGAAGCATTTCAAGGTCCTGGAGTGGCCTAGCCAGTCTCCAGATCTCAACCCCATAGAAAATCTTTGGAGGGAGTTGAGAGTCAGTGTTGCCCAGCGACAGCCCCAAAACATCACTGCTCTAGAGGAGATCTGCATGGCGGAATGGGCCAAAATACCAGCAACAGTGTGTGAAAACCTTGTGAAGACTTACAGAAAACGTTTGACCTGTGTCATTGCCAACAAAGGGTATATAACAAAGTATTGAGATAGACTTTTGTTATTGACCAAATACTTATTTTCACCATCATTTGCAAATAAATTCATTAAAAATCCTACAATGTGATTTTCTGGATTTTTTTTTCTCATTTTGTCTGTCATCGTCGAAGTGTACCTATGATGAAAATTACAGGCCTCTCTCATCTTTTTAAGTGGGAGAACTTGCACAATTGGTGGCTGACTAAATACTTTTTTCCCCCACTGTATGTGAAGAGTGTGAAGGAATGTGAATGTGTTTGTGTGTGTGTGTCCCATGCCAACTCTTTTCAGCCTCCTGAGGGGGAATAGGCGTTGTTGTGCCCTTTTCACAACTGTCTTGGTCTGTTTGGACCATGATAGGTCCTTAGTGATGTGGACACCAAGGATCTTGATGCTCTCGACCCGCTCCACTACAGCCCTGTTGATGTGAATGGGGGCGTGCTTGGCCCTCCTTTTCATGTAGTCCACAATCCGCTCCTTTGTCTTGATCACGTTGAGGGAGAGGTTGTTGTCCTGGCACCACATTGCAAGGTCTCTGACCTCCTCCCTATAGGCTGTCTCATCGTCGTCGTCGATCAGGCCTACCACCGTTGTGTCATCTGTAACCTTAAAGATGGTGTTGAAATCGTGCGTGGCCACACAGTTGTGGGTGAACAGGGAGTACAGGAGGGGACTAAGAACGCACCCCTGAGGGGCCCCCGTGTTGATGGTCAGCGTGGTGGATGTGTTGTTGCCTACCCTCACCACCTGGAGGTGGCCCATCAGGAAGTCCAAGATCCAGTTGCAAAAGGAGGTGTTCAGTCCCAGGGACCTTAGCATAGTGATGAGCTTGGAGTGCACTATGGTGTTGAACGCTGAGGTGTAGTCAATGAACAGCACTCTCACATAGGTGTTCCTTTTGTCCAGGTGGGAAAGGGCTGTGTGGACTGCAATAGTGATTGTGTCATCTGTGGATCTGTTGGGAGGGTATGCGAATTGAAGTGAGTCCAGGGTTTCTGGAATGATGTTGATGTGAGCCATGACCAGCCTTTCAAAGCATTTCATGGCTACAGATGTGAGTGCTACAAGGCGGCAGTCATTTAGGTTAGTTACAAAAAAAATGTAAACAACGCAATTTTTTTTTTAAACAATTGGTCAGGAGCCCCGTAAAACGGTGCCATTCTTCCATCAGGGTTATCCATCAGGGCGTCGACCGGGTTTGGCCGGTGTAGGCCGTCATGGAAATAAGAATTTGTTCTTAACTGACTTGTCTAGTTAAATAAAAGGTTAAATAAAAAAGAATAAAACAAGAAAGGGCCAGCCAGGACCACGCTTACCACATGCTCAGGAAAAATTCTGGGCCTAGCTAAGGTAGAACCTACAATTATGGCCAGGAATTTTTACTGGTTAGGTCATGTGATGAGAAAACAAAATGTGGGAGTTTTTCCAGACCATGTATCCCCTGACCAAACTCTTTGCCCACATTCTCAATATGGACATGGTTTACGGTGCCTCCCCTAGGTTCTTATCTCCCTGTAAGAAAGAAAGTCTCTCTCCTTTTGGGTGGACAGATAGAGAGGGTAGTTATTCTGTCAGCACGAGATGGAGAGTGTATTTATCTTATCGTTGAAGATAGACAGCATACTTCTTTAGGAGTTTAGGATGGAGCACTGTTTATTTAGAGAAGAGCAGTGCTGGCTGGTCCCATATTGCGGCAACTAGTGTTCAGGGAGTATCCCTCCACGTCCTAGTGAGGGAGTGATTTTCCATCGGTGGAACGGCACATACACACAGCAAACAACACACACACACACACACACACACACACACACACACACACACACACACACACACACACACACACACACACACACACACACACACACACACACACACACACACACAGAGAGAGAGAGAGAGACTGAATGTTCTGACTATGAATGTGGGTTGCCAGACAGGAGACAAGCAGCATATTACCTTTCACCTGCCATTGGGGTGCGACAGGAACAAACAAACACAAAGACGTATAAACAGTGTTGTGAGCACCATAATAAACTACAGGTCCCGGAACAAACTACAAGTACCACCATGCAATTATATAGCCACAGAATTAAATAAAACAATTCATTTGATCATGTATTTCTATTAGAGCCCGACCAATTCTGATTTTAGTGTGGAAATATTCACCGATATATCTTCCAATATTTGTATTATTATAGCTGGAATCAGGGTCCCAACTTTCATTGGGGACATGTACCCCACACATTCTGAAATTGCATGTTTGTCCCCCCAGTTATATCATTGGAATGTGATCCAAAACTAGGCAACAATGTGATTTAGGACCATGCGGACACCTCCGAGTGGTCGGGTAGGCTGTGTGTTTATCTGACTGGTTAAAAAATATATATAATTGCACATCTGGTTGGAATATATATATTTGTTTTGTGCTTAAAACAGCCCTACAAAGATACTCAGAAAGTGTAAGAACTTAGGATCACCAGAAAGATCATATTTGTTTATGGAAAAATGGTGTTACTCTCTAGTCTAGTAAAAGGAGGATAAACTGCACTGATTCCAGCCCAAATATTGCCTAGGCACTGAAGAATGAGCTGCTGGCTATGTTTTCATCGATTGTAGGGCTGTAGCCAATGAATTCTGGTAGTTGTCACTTGAAAGGAAAAACATCAATAACAAAATTCACCGTTCGCACAGCGCTGCCTCTCGCACAAAGGGTTAGGGTTTAGTGTAGGGACGTCCCGAGGATCCCAGATAGCATGAACTGTGAAGTGAACTGTGTCAAGTACTCTCACACAGCTAGTTAGCTGGCTAGCTAGCTAGCTTATGGGCTCCCGAGTGGCGCAGCGGTCTTAAGGCACTGCATCTCAATGCTAGAGGCGTCACTACAGAACCCTGGTTCGAATCCAGGCTGTATCACAACCGGCAGTGATTAGGAGTCCCATAGGGCGGTGCACAATTGGCCCGGCGTCGTCGGGTTTGGCCGGTGTAGGCCGTCATTGTAAATAAGAATTTGTTCCTAACGGACTTGCCTAGTTAAACAAAAAAAAGTGAAAATATATAGCCATGCAAAGGGCGCAAAAAAGTTACATTCTATGAAGTGCTTTTTTGCAGAGCGTTTTCATCTAATATCGGTCCTTTTCAATGGATTAAACGCTGATACAAATACATTGGTAAAAGGCTAAAATCGGCAGATAATATTAGTCGACTGATAAATCCATCGGGCTCTAATTTCTATGGATATAGCATTGCTGTAGTAGCAATATCCTCATATGGAGCCAGCTAAGAGCAATCTAAATGAATCTTCAAATTAATAACTCTACTTCATCTAGGGAATAAGTCAGCGTCACTCTATCCACTTGAGGTGTTTTACTGTATTTAGCATAGAGGCTAATGTGATGTACTGTCTAGTACTTAATGCAATACTCATTCTCATATCAATGCTACAAGCCTCTGCCGCATACCCCAAGTGTGTAACTTATACCGTTCAGCTTCTAGGCTGCCTAAGGAAAACAGATATGTTGGAATGCATCAGATAAACACATAGGGTACCACTTTCCTCCCAGTCGCCTCCCAGCTCATTATCCACAGGGCAACTGCGTTGGCAACCGGGTCACGCCTCTCTGGTAAAAGAGCTGTAATGGAGGAAGCTGGAGGGGGTTCACAAGCTCCTCAGACATGGTAACAGAACACAAAGGCCACATGTTCCATGTGTTCCACAGCGTTCCTCACCACTACACCACCTCAAATGGTGTCAAAGGAAACGCCCACTCAGACAGATGACTGCTGGGTTTCTAATCATACAATCCACAGAGGATCGTCTTCCCTGGGAAGACAGTGAAACATCAGCAGGTAGCTGGGAGACTGCAGGGATAATGTCGGAGCTAGCATATCTCGCAGTGGGAGACTGGGCAAAAGATAACCTCCATTGTAAGCAATCAGACGTCTAATTGTAGCTGTGAACACGTCCATAACTACCACGGAGGGGAAGAAACAACAACAAATGCAATTGATTGCAGTGCATGTGTATGTACTTAAAAATGGTGATATATAGTGTGGTTTATAACAAGGGACATTGGCACTAGAAGTGATTCATACAGCAAATACATATTGAGCTACTGCGCCAATCTAATACTGAACTACTTAGTATTAAACAGTAAGTAAGATGGTTAGCAATGTACATCAGAATGTATATAAATTCATTTTATAAGTACAATTTGACAGAAACAAAACAGTCCATACCTTCCAGATGAGTAGAATTTTTTACAAATGGGGAAATTCAAGATGAATCAAACAAACACATTCTGAATGGGAGGGTGACTTTGGAGCTCAACTGTAGTTTCAAAGACAGGAAGGGGGCATAGGGGGTAGGGCGGACAGGTGGGCTATTTTTGACCCTTGTCCAATCACCATCACTCACTATGTGGTGTGGGTGTGACCCTTCTATTTCCCAGGCCTGCTGAGGTATCGATCGGCATTGCCTCTCCAGGTGCCTTGCCCCTCATCAATCGGGCAATTTGAGAGGTGGAGAGGTAGAGAGAGAGAGAGAAATAAATCCATAAAGAAAAACTTAAATTGCCTTTTCTGTCTCAGCGAGAGGGCCCCTCTGACTTTGACATTTTGAGTTGATGTCACAGGAGGTTGGTGGCACCTTAATTGGGAGCAATGAAGTGGTGACACAGGTTACTGTACTAAACCTCAAATTACCTCTAAGTCCAGCAGAATAATCACAAAACTTTTAGTGGAGCAACCACTAACCACAAAGAGTTAAATTGCTCATTCCGAATGGGTGTTGGAGGATCCATATGCTTATGTTCATTAGACAACAAACATATTTTTTTTTGACTGAAACAGGTAGGGACTACCTTGACTCGTCCAGTTAGAAACACTCATTTTCGTTTTCCCTTGCAAAAAACATTTAGCTACAGAGTGCACTAATAAACATGACCCAGTCTTCTGTCCCCAGCTAGTCCATGTGCTATGAGGAGCATGGGCTGGGACTGCTGATACAAAGTAGCTGACGTGTTACACAAGTAATTACTGGACACACTGCTGGACATCTATCTGGATGGTGATTGATAAGATGCGCTCATTGACTAGGCCTTCAATATTTCTTTGTTGTCACTGCCTTTAATGCCAGGACCATTATTGACCTGACAAAGGATTTCTGGTCAGGAGATACAGTGCCTTCAGAAAGTATTCAGACCTCTTGACTTTTTCCACCTTTTGTTACGTTACAGCCTTAATCCAAAAAGTATTGAATTGTTTTTTTCCCTCATCAATCTTCACAGAATACCCCATAATGACAAAGAAAAACACGTTTTTAGAAATGTTTGCCAATTTATTTATATATATATATATATATATATATATATATATATACTGCTCCAAAAAATAAAGGGAACACTTAAACAACACATCCTAGATCTGAATGAAATAAATAATCTTATTAAATACTTTTTTCTTTACATAGTTGAATGTGCTGACAACAAAATCACACAAAAATAATCAATGGAAATCCAATTTATCAACCCATGGAGGTCTGGATTTGGAGTCACACTCAAAATTAAAGTGGAAAACCACACTACAGGCTGATCCAACTTTGATGTAATGTCCTTAAAACAAGTCAAAATGAGTCTCAGTAGTGTGTGTGCCCTCCACGTGCCTGTATGACCTCCCTACAACGCCTGGGCATGCTCCTGATGAGGTGGCGGATGGTCTCCTGAGGGATCTCCTCCCAGACCTGGACTAAAGCATCCGCCAACTCCTGGACAGTCTGTGGTGCAACGTGGCGTTGGTGGATGGAGCGAGACATGATGTCCCAGATGTGCTCAATTGGATTCAGGTCTGGGGAACGGGTGGGCCAGTCCATAGCATCAATGCCTTCCTCTTGCAGGAACTGCTGACACACTCCAGCCACATGAGGTCTAGCATTGTCTTTCATTAGGAGGAACCCAGGGCCAACCGCACAAGCATATGGTCTCACAAGGGGTCTGAGGATCCCTAATGGCAGTCAGGCTACCTCTGGCGAGCACATGGAGGGCTGTGCGGCCCCCCAAAGAAATGCCACCCCACACCATGACTGACCCACCGCCAAACCGGTCATGCTGGAGGATGTTGCAGGCAGCAGAACGTTCTCCACGGCGTCTCCAGACTCTGTCACGTCTGTCACGTGCTCAGTGTGAACCTGCTTTCATCTGTGAAGAGCACAGGGTGCCAGTGGCGAAATTGCCAATATTGGTGTTCTCTGGCAAATGCCAAACGTCCTGCACGGTGTTGGGCTGTAAGCACAACCCCCACCTGTGGACGTCGGGCCCTCATACCACCCTCATGGAGTCTGTTTCTGACCGTTTGAGCAGACACATGCACATTTGTGGCCTGCTGGAGGTCATTTTGCAGGGCTCTGGCAGTACTTCTCCTGCTCCTCCTTGCACAAAGGCGGAGGTAGCGGTCCTGCTGCTGGGTTGTTGCCCTCCTACGGCCTCCTCCACATCTCCTGATGTACTGGCCTGTCTCCTGGTAGCGCCTCCATGCTCTGGACACTACGCTGACAGACACAGCAAACCTTCTTGCCACAGCTCGCATTGATGTGCCATCCTGGATGAGCTGCACTACCTGAGCCACGTGTGTGGGTTGTAGACTCCGTCTCATGCTACCACTAGAGTGAAAGCACCGCCAGCATTCAAAAGTGACCAAAACATCAGCCAGGAAGCATAGGAACTGAGAAGTGGTCTGTGGTCCCCGCCTGCAGAACCACTCCTTTATTGGGGGTGTCTTGCTAATTGCCTATAATTTCCACCTGTTGTCTATTCCATTTGCACAACAGCATGTGAAATTTATTGTCAATCAGTGTTGCTTCCTAAGAGGACAGTTTGATTTCACAGAAGTGTGATTTACTTGGAGTTACATTGTGTTGTTTAAGTGTTCCCTTTATTTTTTTGAGCAGTGTGTGTGTATATATATATATATATATATATATATATATATATATATATATATATATATATATATTAATATAAAAACTGAAATATCACATTTACATAAGTATCCAGACCATTTACTCAGTACTATATTTGGCAGTGATTAAAGCATAGAGTCTTCTTGGGTATGACACTACAAGTTTGGCACACCTGTATTTGGAGAGTCTCTCCAATATGTTCAATCGGGTTCAAGTCCAGGCTCTGGCTGGGCCACTTAAGGGCATTGAGGCTTGTCCTGAAGCCACTCTTGCGTTGTCTTGGCTGTGTGCTTAGGGTTGTTGTCCTGTTGGAAGGTGAACCTTTGCCCCAGTCTGAGGTCCTGAGTGCTCTGGAGCAGGTTTTTAATCAAGGATCTCTCTGTACTTTGCTCCGTTCATTTTTCCCTCAATCCTGACTAGTCTCCCAGTCCCTGCCGCTGAAAAACATCCCCACAGCATGATGCTGCCACCACGCTTCTCCGTACCAATGGTGACAGGTTTCCTCCAGATGTAATGCTTGGAATTCAGGCCAAAGAGTTCAATCTTGGTTTCATCAGACCAGAGAATTTTGTTTCTTATGGTCAGAGTCTTTAGGTAACTTTTGGCAAACTCCAAGCAGGAGTGGCATCTGTCTGGCTACTACCATAAAGGCCTGATTGGTGGAGTGCTGCAGAGATGGTTGTCCTCCTGGAAGGTTCTCCCACCTCCACAGAGCAACTCTAGAGCTCTGTCAGAGTGACCATCAGGTTCTTGGTCAGCTCTCTGACCAAGGCCCTTCTCCCCTGATTGCTCAGTTTGGCCAGGCGGCCAGCTCTAGGAAGAGTTGTGGTTTTTCCAAACTTCTTCCATTTAAGAATGATGGAGGCCACTATGTTCTTGGGGACCTTCAATGCTGCAGAAATGTTTTGTTACCGTTCCCTAGATCTGTGCCTCGACACAATCCTGTCTCGAAGCTCAACGGACAATTCCCTTGAACTCATGGCTGGGTTTTTGCTCTGACATGCACTGTCAACTGTGGGACCTTATATAGACAGGTGTGTGCCTTTCCATATCATGTCAAATCAATTGAATTTACCACAGGTGCCTCCAATCAACTTTTAGAAACAGCTCAAGGATGATCAATGGAAACAGGATGCACCTGAGTTCAATTTTGAGTCTCATTGCAAAGAGCCTGAATGCTTATGTAAATAAGGTACGTTTTTAATTTTTAATACATTTGCAAACATTTCTAAAAACCTGTTTTCGCTTTGTCATTATGGGGTATTGTGTGTAGATTGCTGAGTTAAAAAAAACATTTAATCTATTTTAGAATAAAGCTGTAACGTAACAAAATGTGGAAAAAGTTAAGGGGTCGGAAATATTTCAGAATGCACTGTACGGAGACTGCTACATCCTGATGGAGAATAGGGCTCTTGAATAGTTTTAAAAAGCATCCTTTCTACCTTGATTCCTAAGAAAAATTGGGAATTGCCTCATTTCATTCATTAATGGGTACTTTTTCTTAATTTTTCCTCTACACAACAAGATGACCCAATATAACAAGCTATGGACTAGACACAAAATGGAATTTGGATGTTGAAAAGCCAGGCTGACATAATGTCCTTAGCGTACAATAGCCATCTTCACGCCACTGTCTGTGTTCCATCTTTCTCCACAGTAGCATTAATGGTATGTCAGGATGGCCTTGACAACTATTAGCTTTGATTCTAAATGATGTGGGGTATGTCCCAAATGGCACCCTATTATGTATATAGTGCACTACTTTCGACCAAAGTTCTATGGGACCTGGGCCCATATCCACAAAGCATCTCAGAGTAGGAGTGCTGATCTAGGATCTGTCCATATAATCTTACTCACTGATCTAAAGGCAAAACGGATCTTAGATCAGCACTCCTACTTCAAGAAGCATTGTGGTTACAGGCCCAGGTTAAATGTTGTACACTATGTAGGGAATAGGGTGCCATTTGGGACGCATCTACAGTGTGTCAGACAATGGAGTGTATTTCCCACTTTACAAGCCCTGACTGGTAAAAAGATAGCAAATATAAGAAAGCGGGAGAACGTCAGCTGCAATCATGGAGAACACAGTCCTACTACCCACGTGAGTGTGTGTGTGTGTGTGTGTGTGTGTGTGTGTGTGTGTGTGTGTGTGTGTGTGTGTGTACACACTGACAATAACTGTTCTGTACGTAGAACACTTCCACCCACGCCCTGCTTGTGGAATGAATAGAACATCTGCAGGCAATTGCAAGAGAGGGAGAGAGGGGCAGAGAAAAAAAGAGTGTGACAGAGATGGCGAGAGGGAAGAGAGAGCGGAGATATATAGATAAATAGTCAACGAGAGAGCGAGTTGAATGAGAGAGAGGTAGAGAAAGGAGAGAGAGAGAGAGACCTGGCTCTCAAGAGAAGACAGGCTATGTGCACACTGCCCATACATTTACGTGGAAACTGAGCTGCACTTCCTAACCTCCTGCCAAATGTATGACCATATTAGAGACACATATTTCCCCTCAGATTACACAGACCCACGAAGAATTCAAAAACAAATCAAATGTTGATCAACTCCCATATCTATTGGGTGAAATACCACAGTGTGCAGTCACAGCATCAAGATTTGTGACCTGTGGCCAGAAGAAAAGGGCAACTAATGAAGAACAAACACCATTGTAAATACAACCCATATTTATGTTAATTTATTTTGTACTTTGTGTATTTTAACTATTTTTACATCGTTGCAACACTGGATATAGGCATGACATTTGAAATGTCTTTATTATTTTGTAACTTTTGTGAATGTAATGTTTACTGTTAATAAAGCCCCTTAAAAAGACAGAGAGAGAGATATTCTCCCTCACAGCCTCTTCATGCCTCGTGCCAATACCATATAGTTATCCCTCTAGGGTGGAGGAGAGAGGGAGAGAAGATCCCTTTGTTCCTGCTCTCTCTCTGTGTTCCGGGGTGTCGGGAGCTCTAACGGACCTGGGTCCGATCCAGAGGTGTGCGATGCAGCATGAGAAAAAGAGGAGAGGTGATGACAGACGGCCCTGTCTCACACCCAATACGGCCTGACTTCAGAGAGCTTAGGCTCTGAAGAGCTCTCACGATGGTGAGAGCAGGAGCTCTCCTCTGCTCCCTCTTTCTGAGTTTCTGTCTCCCAATTTCTGCTTCTCGTTCCCTTTCAATCGCTCCCTTCCTCCCTCTCGATCTCTCCTTCTGTTTCTCTTTCTCTCCTTCTCCTTGTCCTCCCTTTTTAAATCTCACCCGCCTATTGTTGTTTGCCAGCTGTAAAGCCAGTGTGGGGTTGAGAGAGAGCCCGGTGGCTGAGGTTGCTGCTGAGCCCCTCTCTCTTTGTTTAATCCGTGGCACTGGGAGAGTAGGAAGAACACAATGATAGTGTGTTTGGCTACTGATATCTCACTAATACTGCCAGAATCCCCTACTAGTCCCAGTGGACACAGGCTCCATGCCTTGTCCAAATCCCTCTAAACCCTGGTCTTTTTCTATACATTTGCATTGGATGAAAAATACTCCTTCCTTAGAAATATGAATGGTGTCACTTGTAGAGGATTCATTGACCCTGGACTTTGTAGTGATATTCGTTGCTAGCACAAAATAATGAATGAGATGTTGTGTGCCTTTTCCCCCAAATGAAATTAGAGGGTTTTATGCAAATCCAAGATATTCACAGGAACTGGACAAAATGAAGATATAATATGAAGGGAAAAGAGGAATGTCTGCTTTGCGGATTTCAAAGTTAAAGGTTTTCAATTCCATTATCTCAGATGCATTTCAATTTCAGGACTCTTGATGTACTACTAATAGTGTACTTATACATGTATTCCAGCTGTGCCCTTGACTAGGTGCTTCCCAATAATATTGCCATCCTCCTGAAGTGTATACTCATTCACTAATTTCCACAAATCTAAAAGCATTTAAATGGTGGAGGCATGGGCTGCTGGGATATCCTCTTACATCTAGACGTTCCGCTAGCGGAACATCTGCTCCAATATCCAATGATAGGCGTGGCGCGAATTACAAATTCCTCAAAAATACAAAAACTTCAATTTTTCAAACATATGACTATTTCACAGCATTTTAAAGACAAGACTCTCCTTTATCTAACCACACTGTCCGATTTCAAAAAGGCTTTACAGCGAAAGCAAAACATTAGATTATGTCAGCAGACTACCCAGCCAGAAATAATCAGACACCCATTTTTCAAGCTAGCATATAATGTCACAAAAACCCAGAAGACAGCTAAATGCAGCACTAACCTTTGATGATCTTCATCAGATGACAACCCTAGGACATTATGTTATACAATACATGCATGTTTTGTTCAATCAAGTTCATATTTATATCAAAAAACAGCTTTTTACATTAGCATGTGACGTTCAGAACTAGCATACCCCCCGCAAACTTCCGGGGAATTTACTAACAATTTACTAAATTACTCACGATAAACGTTCACAAAAAGCATAACAATTATTTTAAGAATTATAGATACAGAACTCCTCTATGCACTCGATATGTCCGATTTTAAAATAGCTTTTTGGTGAAAGCACATTTTGCAATATTCTAAGTACATAGCCCAGCCATCACGGGCTAGCTATTTAGACACCCGGCAAGTTTAGCCTTCACCAAAATCAGATTTACTATTATAAAAGTTTGATTACCTTTTGTTGTCTTCGTCAGAATGCACACCCAGGACTGCTACTTCAATAACAAATGTTGGTTTGGTCCAAAATAATCCATCGTTATATCCGAATAGCGGCGTTTTGTTCGTGCGTTCCAGACACTATCCGAAATAGTAAAGAAGTGTCGCGCGCATGGCGCAATTCGTGACAATAAAATTCTAAATATTCCATTACCGTACTTCGAAGCATGTCAACCGCTGTTTGTAAAAAGCTGGTTTTTGATATAAATATGAACTTGATTGAACAAAACATGCATGTATTGTATAACATAATGTCCTAGGGTTGTCATCTGATGAAGATCATCAAAGGTGAGTGCTGCATTTAGCTGTCTTCTGGGTTTTGGTGACATTATATGCTGGCTTGAAAAATGGGTGTCTGATTATTTCTGGCTTGGTACTCTGCTGACATAATCTAATGTTTTGCTTTCGTTGTAAAGCCTTTTTGAAATCGGACAGTGTGGTTAGATTAACGAGAGTCTTGTCTTTAAATGGCTGTAAAATAGTCATATGTTTGAGAAATTGAAGTAATAGGATTTTTAAGGTTTTGAAAATCGCGCCACAGGCTGGCAGTGGCTGTTACGTAGGTGGGACGAATTCGTCCCGCCTAGCCCAGAGAGGTTAAACAACTTCTTTGCGCGCATTGAGGACAATACAGTGCCACCAACACGGCCCGCTACCAAAGACTATGGGTTCTCCTTCAACGTGGTTGATGTGAGTAAAACATTTAAATGTGTTTACCCTAGCAAGGCTGCCGGCCCAGACGGCATATCTAGCTGCATCCTCAGAGCATGCACAGACCAGCTGGCTGGTGTGTTTACGGACATATTCAATCAATCCCTATCCCAGTCTGCTGTTCCCACATGCTTCAAGATGGCCACCATTGTTCCTGTTCCCAAGAAAGCTAAAGTAACTGAACTAAATGACTATCGCCCCATAGCACTCACTTCTGTCATCAAAGTGCTTTGAGAAACTAATCAGGGATCATATCACCTCCACCTACCTGATACACTAGACACACTCCAATTTGCTTACCGCCCCAATAGGTCCACAGACGATGCAATCGCCAAAACACTGCACACTGCCCTATCCCATCTGGACAAGAGGAATACCTATGAAAGAATGCTGTTCATTGACTAAAGCTCAGCATTCAACACCATAGTACCCTCCAAACTCATCATTAAGCTTGAGACCCTGGGTCACGACCCCACCCTGTGCAACTGGGTCCGGGACTTTGAGGGGCCGCCCCCAGGTGGTGAAGGTAGGAAACAACATCTCCACCCCGCTGATCCTCAACTCTGGGGCCCAACCAGGGTGCGTTCTCAGTCCTCTCCTGTACACCTCCAACTCAATCATCAACTTTGCAGATGACACAGTGGTAGGCTTGATTACCAACAACAACGAGAGCCTACAGGGAGGAGGTTAGGGCACTTGGATTGTGTTGTCAGGAAAATAACCTTGCACACCCCTATCCACATCAACAGGACAGCAGTGTAGAAGGTGGAAAGTTTTAAGTTCCTCGGCGGACACATGGACAAACTAAAATGGTCCACCCACACAACATCGCCTCTTCAACCTCAGGAGGCTGAAGAAATTTGGCTTGTCCCCTAAAACCCTCACAAACTTCTACAGATGCACAATCGAGGGGATCCTGTCGGGCTGTATCACCACCTGGTATGACAACTGCACTGCCCGCAACCGCAAGGCTCTCCAGAGGGTAGTATGGTCTGCACAACGCATCACCAGGGGCAAGCTACCTGCCCTCCAGGACACCTACAGCACCCAATGTCACAGGAAGGCCAAAAAGATCATCAAGGATAACAACCACCTGAGTCACCGCCCCGCTATCATCCAGAAGGTGAGGTCAGTACAGGTGCATCAAAGTTGGGACCGATAGCTTCTATCTCAAGGCCATCAGACCTTAGAGAGGCTGCTGCCAACATACAGACTCAAATCACTGGCCACTTTAATAAACAGAGTTAATAATGGTGTCACTTTAAATAATACCACTTTAATAATGCTTACATATCCTACATTACTCATCTTATGCTGTATTTTATGCCGTATTTTGCATCTTGCCTATGCCGCACAGCCATCGTGCATCAATATTTATATGTACATATTCTTATTCCATCCCCTTACATTGTGTGTATAAGGTATTCATTGTGAATTTGTTAGATTACTTGTTAGATATTACTGCACTGTCAGAACTAGAAGCACAAGAATTTCGCTACACCTGCATTAACATCTGCTAACCATGTGTATATGACTAGGGTTGCACATTTTGGGGAATATTCAGAGGTGGAAACTTTCTGTGGGAATTAATGGGAAAATATGGGAATGAACAGAAATATATACTGCTCAAAAAAATAAAGGGAACACTTAAACAACACATCCTAGATCTGAATGAAAGAAATAATCTTATTAAATACTTTTTTCTTTACATAGTTGAATGTGCTGACAAGAAAATCACACAAAAATAATCAATGGAAATCCAATTTATCAACCCATGGAGGTCTGGATTTGGAGTCACAGTCAAAATTAAAGTGGAAAACCACACTACAGGCTGATCCAACTTTGATGTAATGTCCTTAAAACAAGTCAAAATGAGGCTCAGTAGTGTGTGTGCCCTCCACGTGCCTGTATGACCTCCCTACAATGCCTGGGCATGCTCCTGATGAGGTGGCGGATGGTCTCCTGAGGGATCTCCTCCCAGACCTGGACTAAAGCATCCGCCAACTCCTGGACAGTCTGTGGTGCAACGTGGCGTTGGTGGATGGAGCGAGACATGATGTCCCAGATGTGCTCAATTGGATTCAGGTCTGGGCCAGTCCATAGCATCAATGCCTTCCTCTTGCAGGAACTGCTGACACACTCCAGCCACATGAGGTCTAGCATTGTCTTGCATTAGGAGAAACCCAGGGCCAACCGCACCAGCATATGGTCTCACAAGGGGTCTGAGGATCTCATCTCGGTACCTAATAGCAGTCAGGCTACCTCTGGCGAGCACATGGAGGGCTGTGCGGCCCCCCAAAGAAATGCCACCCCACACCATGACTGACCCACCGCCAAACTGGTCATGCTGGAGGATGTTGCAGGCAGCAGAACGTTCTCCATGGCGTCTCCAGACTCTGTGACGTCTGTCACATGTGCTCAGTGTGAACCTGCTTTCATCTGTGAAGAGCACAGGGCGCCAGTGGCGAATTTGCCAATCTTGGTGTTCTCTGGCAAATGCCAAACATCCTGCACGGTGTTGGGCTGTAAGCACAACCCACACCTGTGGACGTCGGGCCCTCATACCACCCTCATGGAGTCTGTTTCTAATCGTTTGAGCAGACACATGCACATTTGTGGCCTGCTGGAGGTCTTTTGCAGGGCTCTGGCAGTGCTCCTCCTGCTCCTCCTTGCACAAAGGCGGAGTTAGCGGTCCTGCTGCTGAGTTGTTGCCCTCCTACGGCCTCCTCCACATCTTGGAGTTACATTGTGTTGTTTAAGTGTTCCCTTTATTTTTTTGAGCAGTGTATATAAATGTCGATATTTTTAGCACTGGATATATTTACCATATCATATGGAGACAGAAACATAAACCTAAACCTTTTACCTTATCATAAGTATGCATAAATGCAAATTATTAAATCCTTCCAATAGAAATAAAAAATATATATTTTGTCACGAATTGAACTTTAATGAAATGAGTTGACTCTTCACATGGGATGATTTCACTGAACAACAAAAAAAGGGAATATTGAATGATCCCCAATGATCCATTGCATCTCCCAAAAACGTTTTCAACATACATTTGTAAAATGATAGCCTAGAAACTAAAGCTTTGGTTGTCTTCCTTTCAGCCTTCATGTCTTCTCCCTGGACCTCCTCAATGTCCACTTCTTGAACATCAGACTCTGAGGCCTCATCTTCACTGTCACTTTCCAACCTTGTTGAGGATGGCTCATTGTCAGACTCAAAAAGCCACAAATTTGCCAGGATGGCCACCAATTTGTCAACCCTTGTATTGGTCAGTCTGTTGCGTGCTTTGGTCTGTGTTCCCAAACAAGGACCAGTTGCGGTCTGAGGCAGCTGATGTTGGTGGGATTTGGAGGATGATGGAGGCAACAGGGGAAAGAGCCTCAGATCCACAAAGTCGCTTCCACCAGGTGGCTGATGAGATATGTTGGCACGACTGCCATATTGCATCTCGATTCCAAAGCCCTTGCTTGGAAGTGTACTTCGCTAGACTGCCAAGAACTTTCCCCTTATCCAGGCTGAGGTGGCGAGACACAATAGTGATGACACCATAGGCCTTGTTGATCTCTGCACTAGACAGGACGCTCTTGCCAGCATACTTGGGGTCCAACATGTATGCTGCGGCGTGTATGGGCTTCACACAGAAGTCTTCACGCTTTTTGATGTATTTCAGAACTGCAGTTTCCTCTGCTTGGAGCAACAGTGAAGTGGGCAGGGCAGTACGTATTTCTTCTCTTAGATCTGCAAGCAGTCTGAACATCAGACAGGATGGTATTGTCTCCCTCAATCCGTGCAATGGCTACTGCTATAGGTTTCAGGAGTTTCAGGATGCTTACCACTCTCTCATAAAATACATCATCCAGAAGGATCCTCTTGATGGGGCTGTCCATATCGGCAGACTGTGATATGGCCATATCTTGGTGACACCTTCCCCTACAGGAGACTGTCCAACATGATGACACCACCACCCCAACGGGTGTTGCTGGGCAGCTTCAATGCGGTCCTCTTATTCTTCTCACTTTGCTTGGTGAGGTACATTGCTGCTATAACCTCATGACCCTTCACATACCTAACCATTTCCTTGGCTCTCTTGTAGAGTGTATACATTGTTTTCAGTGCCATGATGTCATTGAGGAGCAGATGCAATGCATGGTTTAAACACACTTTGCTGTAGGCTACTATTTACTAGTTAACAAAAAATCATATATGTCATAAAATATATTCACCCCACCCAGTATTATAATCAAAACTTACCAGAAAGCATGTAGTCCTTGGCTCAGACAGTGTAGTAGTGTGGTCTCAATAGCATCTCATTAGTGCGCAAGATCTTGAGAATCAGTTGTACATGTGATGGAAGAGTGCACAGCCGGAACCGGAACCCCCAACAGAAGCTAGCCAGCTGACTAGCCACTAGCTAGCGGTCATCAGCTAGCCTTTAGCCTGGACAACAACTGCCAGTCTGCACAGCGCGATTCAACCCAGAGCATACTGGACTCTTTTTCCCCACATCTCCAGATTCCTACCGCAAGCTCTGAACCTTTTCACCTGGATTATCACAGCTAGCTATCTGCTATCTGAGTGGCTACTCCTGGCTAACATTTCTGTCCCAAAGCAAGCACCAATTAGCCTGGAGCTAGCCAATGCTACACCCATCTCCTGGCTAGCTGAAGTGGTCCATCAGCTACTCCTTGGGCTACAATACCTATTTTGCCAATTGGCCTGGACCCCTTTTACTGCCTATACGGAGCCCCGCCGATCCTTCACGACTGGTCTACCGATATAATCTGTCCAAGGGGGTTTTCAACAGGTTCCGTCGTGACTCAGTAGTCCCGTATAGCTCAGTTGGTAGAGCATGGTGTTTGCAACACCAGGGTTGTGGGTTCGATTCCCACGGGGGACCAGTACAGAGAAAAAATGTATGAAATGTATGCATTCACTACTGTAAGTCGCTCTGGATAAGAGCGTCTACTAAATGCCTAAAATGTAAATGTAAAAAATGTGACGTCCCCTGAATGCCCATCTGCTTGCCTGCTAGCCGCGGCCTGCTAGCTGTCTAGAGCATATCGGACTGTTAGCTGAAGAGGTCCATCAGCCAATTTTCTTGTGCCACTATACCTATTTTGCTAATTGGCCTGGACCCTTTTACTACACGGAGCCCTGCCGATCCATCACGACTGGTCTGCCGGTGTAACCGCCTGAGGGGGCTACAACTGACTCTTCCGTTAGCCTGCCTTCTGCTAGCCTGCTAGCCCCGGCCCACTAGCTGTCTGACTCGCCGTGTCTCCAGCCCGCCTAGCTACTCACTAGACCCTATGATCACTCGCATGCCTCTCCCTAATGTCAATATGCCTTGTCCATTGCTGTTTTGGTTAGTGATTGTCTTATTTCACCGTAGAGCCACCAGCCCTGCTCAATATGCCTTAGCTAACCCATTTGTTCCACCTCCAACACATGTGGTGACCTCACCTGGTTTAAATGGTGTCTCCAAAGACCACCCCTCATCACTGTCAAACGCTCCCTAAAACACTTCAGTGAGCAGGCCGTTCTATTCGACCTGGCCCGGGTATCCTGGAAGGAAATTGACCTCATTCCGTCAGTAGAGGATGCCTGGTTATTCTTTAAAAGTATTTTCCTCACCATCTTAAATAAGCATGCCCCATTCAAAAAATGTACAACAAGGAACAGATACAGCCCTTGGTTCACTCCAGACCTGACTGCCCTTGACCAGCACAAAAACATCCTGTGGAGTACTGCATTAGCATCGAATAGCCACCGCGATAAGCAACTTTTCATGGAAGTTAGGAACCAATATACATAGGCAGTTTGAAAAAGCTAACCTTTGCTTTCCTAACAGAAATTTGCATCATGTAGCACAAACTCCAAAGATAGAATAAGAGTACCTCCTCCCAGCTGCACACTGCACTGAGGCTAGGAAACACTGTCACCACCGATAAATCCATAATAATTGAGAATTTCAATAAGCATTTTTCTACGATTGGCCATGCTTTCCACCTGGCTACCCCTACCCTGGTTAACAGCCCTGCACCCCCCTCAGCAACTTGCCCCAGCCTCCCCATTTCTCCTTCACCCAAATCCAGATAGCCGATGTTCGGAAAGAGCTGCAAAATCTTGACCCCTACAAATCATCTGGGCTAGACAATCTGGACCCTCTTTTTCTATAATTATCCGCCGCAATTGTTGCAACCCCTATTACTAGCCTGTTCAACCTCTCTTTTGTATCGTCTGAGATAACCAAAGATTGGAAAGCTGTCGCGGTCATCCTCCTCTTGAAAGGGGGAGACACTCTAGACACAAACTGTTACATCCCCATCTATCCTACCCTGCCTTTCTTAGGTCTTCGAAAGCCAAGTTAACAAACAGATCACCGACCATTTTGAATCACACCGTTCCATCTCCGCTATGCAATCTGGTTTCTGAGCTGGTCATGGGTGCACCTCAGCCACGCTCAAGGTCCTAAACGATATCATACCCGCCATCTATAAGAGACAATACCGTGCAGCTGTATTCATCGACCTGGCCAAGGGTTTCGACTCTGTCAATCACCACATTCCTATCGGCAGACTCAACAGCCTTGGTTCCTCAAATGATTGCCTCGCCTGGTTCACCAACTACTTATCTGATAGAGTTCTATGTGTCAATTCGGAGGGGCTGTTGTCCGGACATCTTGCAGTCTTTATGGGGGTGCCACAGGGCCGACTCCTTTCTCTCTATACATCAATGATGTCGCTCTTGCTGCTGATGATTCTCTGATCCACCTCTACGCAGACGACACCATTCTGTATACTTCTGGCCCTTCTTTGGACACTGTGTTAACTAACCTCCAGACAAGCTTCAATGCCATACAACTCTCCTTCTGTGGCCTCCAACTGCTCTTAAATGCAAGTAAAACTAAATGTATGCTCTTCAAGCGATCGCTTCCACGCACCTGCCCGCTGTCCAGCGTCACTACTCTGGACGGTTCTGACTTAGAGTATGTGGACAACTACAAATACCTAGGTGTCTGGTTAGACTGTAAACTCTCCTTCCAGACTCACATTAAGCATCTCCAATCCAAAATTAAATCTAGAATTGGCTTCCTACTTCGCAACAAAGCATCCTTCACTCATGCTGCCAAACATACCCTCGTAAAACTGACTATCCTACTGATCCTTGACTTTGGCGATGTCATTTACAAAATAGCCTCCAACACTCTACTCAGCAAATTGGATGCAGTCTTTCACAGTGCCATCCGTTTTGTCACCAAAGTCCCATATACAACCCACCACTGCGACCTGTACGCTCTCGTTGGCTGGCCATTGCTTCATATTCATTGTCAAACCCACTGGCTCCAGGTCATCTATCAGTCTTTGATAGGTAAAACCCCGCCTTATCTTAGCTCACTGGTCACCATAGCAGCACCCACCCGTAGCACGCACTCCAGCAGGTATATTTCACTGGTCACCCCATAAGCCAATTCCTCCTTTGGCCGCCTTTCCTTCCAGTTCTCTGCTGCCAATGACTGGAACGAATTGCAAAAATCACTGAAACTGGAGAATAATATCTTCCTCTCTAACATTTAGCACCAGCTGTCAGAGCAGCTCACAGATCATTGCACCTGTACACAGCCAATCTGTAAATAGCCCATCCAACTACCTCATCCCCATACTGTTATTTATTTCTTTACTCCTTTGCACCCCAGTATCTCTACTTGCACATTCATCTTCTGCACATCTATCACTCCAGTGTTTAATTGCAAAATTGTAATTATTTTGCCAATATGGCCTATTTATTGCCTTACCTCCCTTATCTTACCTCATTTGCACACACAGTATATAGAGTTTTCTATTGTGTTATTGACTGTATGTTTGTTTATTCCATGTATTCTGTGTTGTTTGTGTTGCACTGCTTTGCTTTATCTTGGCCAGGTCACAGTTGTAAATGAGAACTTGTTCTCAACTGGCCTGCCTGGTTAAATAAAGTTTAAATTAAGCCATAAAAATAAAAAACGGGATTGAAGAATGCACTGTGCATGCAGAGTGTTGCAATTCCATTGAATTGGGGATAGTTTAACCAAAATATTCCACAATACCTAGAATTGTCTTATGTGTATCCCACAAAAAAAAGGTTCACTGTTATAAGCTAACTTTTTTGATGAATTTAAGCAAAATTCCCCCAAATTCCCAGACTTAACTTCCATTGGAAAATTTCCAAACATTTTCCGGAAGGTTTCCAACCCTTTGCAACCCTTTATGTGACCAATAAAACTGGATTTGATTTTACTCACTGACAAGTTCTTTACCTCACCTTGTCATGTACATTACTTATACAGCTTTTATGGTGTTGTACATTACAAGCCCAGCTAGCACAAGAGACTGAATATAATTTTTCTGATGCTTTTCAAACCCATGACCTCAGAAATGCAACACTACTATTTGCTTATTTTCTATAGCATTCTTCACCCCTTTCTGTACATGAAACATCAAGCTAGCACAAGACTGAATGTTTTGTTCTCGTCTTCTCAAAACCATGACATCTGATGTACTACTAATAATGTGTATAATGTGTCCTACACTTACTAAGTTAATCATCAAACTAAATTACACATGTAATTATACGTGAGTGTGCAGGCAACCACAAAGGAGACAGTGATAAAAGAAGTTTTCTTTAAAAAAAAAAGAATAAGAAAAACTGTGTGTGTAGAAAATAATTGGACGGTATAGTGCAATGAAAGCATGCCACACATACACACTCAGTTTATAGGTTGCCAATTAGCTGCTGATCAGATGAAAGCAAAGTAATGAAAGGATATACTTCCACGGAGAGAAACGAGAGAAGCTCGGGGGAGGTGGGGGTCTGTAGAGAATGGCACCCTCCGCTTCACCTTACCCAACACAAATAATAACAGCAGAGTGAGGTTGAACACACACACACACACACACACACACACATCAGGGGGCGTATAATAAGAATACACTGATCAAAGGGCATTCCTTTTAACTGCCTGATCAAAAACATCCCCGTAACCGCACCGATAGAGACAAATAGGCCCACACACTGAATCCAATCCGGGTTGGGGGATAGGACCCAATGTTCCTCTGCTACTCAACTTAAAGGATGGCCTCCACCTCCGTTGCACATTCCACTGATATGGGCCGCAATGATGCAATATAAATATCAGCGTTTGCTACACGTTGGCGAATGCTCAGGAGTGTGCTCCAGAGACACCAGGTAAATGTGTGTGTTTGGGACTGGTGTTTGAGGAGGGGTGTGGGTGTGTATGTGTGTGCTCCTTCCTGTCTAATTGGATACTTGGACACAGGGTAGCGGGGGGGCTATTGTCCATTCAAGTAAGACGTTTTCCTTCAAGTCAGACTACAATATACCTTTTGGTGGGGGAAGAAATGGACAGGTCACACCCAACCCTTATGCATTTTCACCACTCCTTCCTATTCAATGTAATCATCAATTCACTTTAAATTAGAAAATGTCAGTGTATCAGCCTGCAGTGAATTACAATTCTCAACTGGAGAATTCTATTCCCAGATACTCTTGAAGAGTGGTAATGTTTGTCTCGACCTCAATCAATCTCCCTTATTGTGTGACAGGTAAAGAAGGTCATGAAATGTAGCACTGCATTCAAGACCAAACAAATACAACATTCCACTTTTATGAGATTGCGTCGCACTGAAAAACCCCAGCTATAAAGCAAATATACTGTAAGACAATCAAGATTGGGCATCGCAAGGGAGGAAAGCAATCTCTTTCACAACCTTGCAATACTGAGTTTGACATTCGGATTTACATTCTTGGAATAGCTCTAACTTCAATAAGTATATTATGCCCCTAGCTTAAGTGCATGGTGAGTATGTTTATGTGCATCTTCCAGTTGAGTAAACCCTCTTGGGACTGATGTTTGTAAGCTTGCCTTGGAACCAGATAGGCAATTTGAAACCCAAATTCAACTGCTCCCACAGATCACTGCAGTATATCCAATGCTGAATTCATCCCTTCAATTGTTTCTACACTTATTTTACAAGGTTAACATGAACTAAGTGTTTAGACAACTCTACCCATGCAGACTAGTGACAAAGTGACAGGCCAAACACAGAACATTTAATTACAACACTCAGCAGGCCTCCACGCACCTCATTAAGGCAATTAAAATGCCTGTAAATGACATCACCTACGAGGCTCAGTGCTAGCCAGAGAACTTCATTCCCTACTATTAACTGCAAATGCTGTGCTTGAAAGTTCCAACTGCTTACCGGCACCAAGAATAATCTGCAAGGAAACACGATGCATTTACTGCATTTAATGTAACAAAACAGTTCAAATTGCTGTGTGTTCTTCAAATATTGTACATTCCCCACAATCTGAACACTACACTGTTTGCTAAAAATGTTTGCTACAGTGTTTGCTAGAAATCTTCTTAACCGAAGAAAGTGACTGTGGGGTCGTTCCATGTCATTTCAGCAAAACACGACACCCACCATCTCAGAGTGTTCGGAAATTGTTTGTGTGGTTAGAATCAGATAAGACTAGCATTCCTGCACCATTATTTTGTTGAAATATAATTTGATCTCTGAGAAATTAAGCTAACTGAATGCACCAAAGTTGTCAATTTTAAATGATCAGATTCATATAATTTTCAATAAATATAGTACACAACATCCAATTTGGATCAAACTTTTTTTAAACTATGAGTAAGACATGAGGAATCCAATTTGCAAATGCCACCCACGGACTCCCGACACCCCACCCCCAACCCAGCAACAAGTATACAATATCAGTTATGGAGTTGCGGCTCAAAGTATTGTTTCTTCATCCTATGTAATGCATTCTCAGTGAATTTGGCAATATCATTTTATTTTTTATTCAGAGAAATTATTCATTGAAGTTGTTAGGTTTATGTCCCATCCTACATGCTGAACCAGGTTCTGACTAATAGATAGTGCTGTTCCAGATTATATATATATTTTTTTAAGAATCCCCCTCAATGGTGAAGGAATAGTGCACCCACATCACGAAATGGCAAATTGGTTTCCTTACCGTGTAAGCAGTCTTTGGACAAGGTATGTCAAAACCAAAGCACGGATTGCTGTTGTCTACTGCAAGTCAGTGGTACACCACATGGCCAAAAGTATGTGGATTCGGCTATTTCAGCCACACCCGTTGCTGACAGGTGTATACAATTGAGCACACAGCCATGCAATCTCCATAGACAAACCTTGGCAGAAGAATGGCCTTACTGAAGAGCTTAGTGACATTCAACGTGGCACAGTCATAGGATGCCACCTTTCCAACAAGTCACTTCGTCAAATTTCTGCCATGCTAAAGCTGCCCCGGTCAACTGTAAGTGCTGTTATTGTCAACTGTAAGTGCTGTTATTAAGTGGAAACATCTAGGAGCAACAACGGCTCAGGGGCAAATTGGTAGGCCACACAAGCTCACAGAACGGGACCGCCAAGTGCTGAAGGATGCAGCATGTAAAAAAAAAAATCTGTCCTCGATTGCAACACTCACTACCGAGTTCCAAACTGCCTCTGGAAGCAACATCAGCACAAGAACTGTTTGCAAGGAGCTTCATGAAATGGGTTTCAATGGCTGAGTAGCTGCACACAAGCCTAAAATCACCATGTGCAATGCCAAGCATTGGCTGGAGTGGTGTAATGCTCGCCGCCATTGGACTCTGGAGCAGTTAAAATGCGTTCTCTAGAGTGATGAATCACGCTTCACTGTCTGTCAGTCCGACGGACGAATCTGGGTTTGGCGGTTGCCAGTAGAACACTACCTGCCCCAATGCAGAGTGCCAACTGTGGTCTGGGGATTGTTTATCATGGTTTGGACTAGGCCCCTTGGTTCCAGTGAAGGGAAATATTAACGCTGCCGCACACAATGACATTCTAGACGATTCTGGTTTGTCGAGATCAGTCGGGGAGAACTTGACTGGCCTGCACAGAGCCCTGACCTCAACCCCATCGAACACCTTCGGGATGAATTGGAATGCCAAGTGTGAGCCAGGTCTAATCGCCCGACCTCACTAATGCTCATCACTGAATGGAAGCAAGTCCCAGGAGCAATGTTCCAACATCAAGTGGAAAGCCTTCCCAGAAGAGTGGAGGCTGTTATTGTTGCAAATGGGGGGACCAACTCCATATTAATGGCCATGATTTTGGAATGAGATGTTCAACGGACATGTAGTGTACCTATTTTAGCAATTTTGCGCTTTGTATGCAAATCATCTGTAAATAACATCATTGAGTTACACAATACACTTTAAGATACTTATGGATGATTTGGACATGAGGTGTGAAAATGTCAATATACAGTTGAATTCAGAAGTTTACATACACTGAGGTTGGAGTCATTAAAACTCATTTTTCAACCACTCCACAAATGTCTTGTTAACAAACTATAGTTTTTGCAAGTCGGTGAGGACATCTACTTTGTGCATGACAAGTAATTTTCCAACAATTGTTTACAGATTATTTCACTTATCATTCACTGTATCACAAATCCAGTGGGTCAGGAGTCTATATACACTAAGTTGACTGTGCCTTTAAACAGCTTGGAAAATTCCAGAAAATGATGTCATGGCTTTAGAAGCTTCTGATAGGCTAATTGACATAATTTGAGTCAATTGGAGGTGTACCTGTGGATGTATTTCAAGGCCTACCTTCAAACTCAGTGCCTCTTTGCTTGACATCATAGGAAAATCAAAAGAAATCAGCCAAGACCTAAAAAAAAAACAATAGTAGACCTCCACAAGTCTGGTTCATCCGTGGGAGCAATTTCCAAATGCCTGAAGGTATCGCATTCATCTGTACATACAATAGTACGCAAGTATAAACACCATGGGACCACGCAGATGTCATACCGCTCAGGAAGGAGACGCGTTCTCTCTCCTAGAGATGAACATACTTTGGTGCAAAAAGTGCAAATCAATCCTAGAACAACAGCAAAGGACCTTGTGAAGATGCTGGAGGAAACAGGTACAAAAGTATCTATATCCACAGTACAACGAGTCCAATATCGACATAACCTGAAAGGCCGCTCAGCAAGGAAGACGCCACTGCTCCAAAACCGCCATAAAAAAGCCAGACTACGGTTTCCAACTGAACATGGGGACAAAGATCGTACTTTTTGGAGAAATGTCCTCTGGTCTGATGAAACAAAAATAGAACTGTTTGGCCATAATGACCATCGTTATGTTTGGAGGAAAAAGGGGGAGGCTTGCAAGCCGAAGAACACCATCCCAAACATGAAGCACGGGATGGCAGCATCATGTTGTGGGGGTGCTTTGCTGCAGGAATAACTGGTGCACTTCACAAAATAGATGGCATCATGAGGGAGAAAAATTATGTGGATATATTGAAGCAACATCTCAAGACATCAGTCAGGAAGTTAAAGCTTGGTCGCAAATGGGTCTTCCAAATGGACATTGACCCCAAGCATACTTCTAAAGTTGTGGCAAAATGGCTTAAGGACAACAAAGTCTAGGTATTGGAGTGGCCATCACAAAGCCCTTACCTCAATCCTATAGAAAATGTGTGGGAAGAACTGAAAAAGTGCGTGCTAGCAAGGAGGCCTACAAACCTGACTCAGTTACACCAGCTCTGTCAGGAGGAATGGGCCAAAATTTACCCAACTTATTGTGGGAAGCTTGTGGAAGGCTTCCCGAAATGCTTGACCCAAGTTAAACAATTTAAAGGCAATGCTACCAAATACTAATTGAGTATATGTAAACTTCTGACCCACTGGGAATGTGATGAAAGAAATAAAAGCTGAAATAAATAATTCTCTCCTCCACTATTCTGACATGTCACATTCTTAAAATAAAGTGGTGATCCTAACTGACAGTGACTTTTTACTAGGATTAAATGTCAGGAATTGTGAAAAAGTTTAAATGTATTTGGCTAAAGTGTATGTGAACTTCCGACTTCAACTATAGGTACCATTGACTTGCATTGGATTTGTGCTAAAATGTTAGCATTTGAAACAATAGACAACAAAACCAAAGCATGAATTTCTGTCATTCCTTCTTTATAGACTGATTACAGGGTAAGGAAACCAATGTGATTTTGTAATTTAGGTGGGTCAAAATCCTCTTTCTTGTGCTTTTTGAGGTGGAAACACCTTATGTTTTTCTTTGAACCCAAAATGACTTGAGCAGAGATTGGAGAGAGGTCTATAATTGAGTAGTATAAATTACTACTATTGAGGTAGAGTGAGCAGAACAAATTGCCACCAAAAGGGTCATTTTACCCCACAAAGCAAATGTGATTATTTCTCCATAGCGCTGTTCAAACCCTACCATTTACTAGGCTTTAAAATGGTGTTTGTCTTTACTAAAACGCCATCTAACAATTTTACCAGGTTTACGTCGTTTACCAGACTGTCATTCACTGTTAGATTACTTCAGCCTGTCATACGGAGTTAAAATTGTGTAGAAAGGAGAGTGAGTGAGTATTCCATCGCTTTAAGAGACATGACACCTGCACCTCCATTCGAAACAATAATTACCCTTGTTCACAGTCACACCACCAAGAACAATGCTCAGTAAGTGCACAGCGTGTGCCCATTGAGCAGAGAGTGCCGTGACCTGAAAATGGCGCTGGAAGAAATGGCAGCAGTTTTACGGGCGCCCAACCAATTGTGCTACTATGTATTTTTTTTGCGTTATTTGTAACTTATTTTGTACATAATGTTTCTGCAACCGTATCTTACGGCAAAAAAGAGCTTCTGGATATCAGGACAGCAATCACTCACCTCAGATTAGACAAAGATTTTTTCTTCAACAAGCAAGATGCACAGGACATTCTCCAAACACCCGACAGGGCCAACATCCCTGTTACTTGCAAGAGGAAGAAACGCAGGCACAGAGGACACAGAGCAGGATGCCTCGTGAGGTCCGGCAGAAGGCGAGTGGGAAAGCTGCCGTTACCGTCATTATTACTCGCCAACGTGCAGTCATTTGACAATATATTAGATGAGGTAAGATCACAAATATCCTACCAAAGGGACATCAAAAACTGTAATATCCTATGTTTCACGGAATCGTGGCTGAATGACGACACGGATATTCAGCTAGCAGGATATTTGACCTATAAGTCAGACCACATATAAAGCATGCATTGTGAAAGGCGGTCATCAATGGATCCAGAGAAAGGGACTCGCACGAACACACACAATGTTAGTGTTGAAAGCCGGTAACCATTGCGTGTCCATCTGTTTGCGTTGCCCATGCAGTGAACGCCACAGAAGTAGCTCCCTGCGACAGCCCTAAAAGCCAAAAACCCTCCACAGAGCCATTTCATCTCTGAATCATCACATTTTATCCCGCCATAAAAAAGTGTCAGCTCATATATTTTTGTATGACAGTGTAGCATTGTGATTTATGATAATTGAAACATTGAAAAGAACATCAGAGGCATGCTTTGTCCAGTTACCCAGCATTATGTGGGAGATAGCGCCCCAGTGGCGGTGCACGATCTCTGGCAGGCATGGGAAGGCAGACCAGGGCTGCACCTCAGTAGTTTGAAGTAGCTTCCTCTCCTTCTGGAAAAGGGAAGGGGAAAGGACAGGTGCTTGCCAGAGGATTGGGAAACACCCATCCAGTTCCATCAGATTGGTGCAAATGAAAGAAAGGATACAAGGACAGGAAGCCACATTTTGACCACCAAGATGCATCCCAGGACTGACTGTTGTCTCAAGGAATTGGCCAGGATTCATTAGACTGGTCAGACTAGCTAATTACCTCCAGTGACCCAAAGCCTCTCTCCCTGACTGAGGGACCAGACTGAGCTAATGTACAGGTTCAGGTTCTGAACCAGATTCACTATTCTGCATTAACATGATAATGCACCTGTTAATCCATTTTGTTTAGACGTTCAGATGATTCATAGATCAACACCAATGTTGAAGCCTACCTTGATGAAGGAGCACCAAGTATTTTGCCTCTCCTCTACGTTAAGCTATTTACCAGGGGAAGTAGATCAGTATCCATGGTGACTCAATTGTTGTTTCAGAGAAACAGATGGGGTTTGCCCTTTTGTATTGTGCTTTAGCACAGGTGTTCCCAAACTTTCACTCGGGGCCCCCCTTCCAGCATTTGGTAACATCCTGCGCTGAGCCCCCCTGCGCCACATCTATTTCTGTGGGTACAAGAACTGTTCATGACACAAACTGTTCACACCCCTCATTGGTGGACGGAGAAAATTTAGCAAGTTTAAATCTTATTTCCTGCAATTCTACATATTTTGTCAAGGGGTGCAAATAACAGTTTTAAAGCTAATTCCCTTGCAATTCTATACATTTTGTCATGTCTAATGTGTATTCATGTGATATGAGTGACAAAAAAATTACAACAGTATCTTTCGGCTAATAAACGTTAGCTGACATGGGCTAGTTGATCTGGACATTTCTGATAACTTACAAATAGCTCTCTAAGATATGCAATGACTAACATGACAACAGGAACTGAGACCCTTCTGCCCCACAGTTTGGGAACCACTGCATTAGCACACCGTTAATGTGAGGTAGAATACTCCTGAGGGCAGTGAAAACACAAGGTAACATCTCAATGGATTTTTGACTTGAGTGAACGGACGGTAACTTTCGAAGCTCACATTCACTACATGCATAATCGTCTAATAACAAGTAGACATGCAAGAGGCACACCTATCTTGGTCACCGAGACTTTCAGGGTAAAGAAATAGCTGTTATTTCAAATGTCAATACATGATCATAGTCATACTCCCTCACAGCAAAGGCATTGGGTATAACCGTGTGTTTTGAATTCAATCAACTGAGGTTGGTCAACATAATTGAGACAGAATGGTAAAGCTAACAGTGTGAATGACAGCTATTTAACCTCATGTGTTTTAGCATTAGCTACACTAGCAGTAGCTACATTGGCTCATGGGTTCCCCAGGGTCTGTGATGATGACAGTGATTAGCACATTATCACAGTGATGTTGTTTAGTGGCCTCTAATCTACATACTGTCATCATGTGTCAGCTGTGAGGCCAGCTGCCAACAGACCAACCAGAAGCAGATGCAGTTGTAAAATATACTGTGGGAAAAAGCAGAACGCCGGTGAAGATAGTTGGTTGCGAGTAACATAGGGCACTCATGCTAACGATGCTAATTTGGTGTAATATGTATGCAAATGCTATTCACCAAACCAAAAATTGTGTGAAAGGCAATTATATGCGTTTACCCTTGACTACATCCCTGCAATCAATGTGTTGTCTTAAGCAGCTGAAGCATTTTTTAGACCGTCTTATGAAAATGATGATCCTATTCAGCTTTCTGCTCAGGTAAGACCATTGACAGTGATCTAGTTTTGAGGCAGGTCAGGTATAGAGGAACGTGTCTCGGAATACCAAGCAGCTCATCCAACAAACATCTCACATTCACAAGAGTGAGGTTCGAGAACGCTGTTGAACTTTCCACTTTATCTTTCTCAGGTGGAGATCAAAAGATGGAGGGGGATTGAAGTGTCCTGAATAGAAGCTGTTTCTAGCCCATCAAAGAGACGGTGGATCTCAGCAACTCAGTGAGATGACTTTATTTAGTACACGACCCCCCTGACCCCATCTCCAGGGTCATATCGAGTCATCGCCACGGAAACCTTTCGGCCAAGACGAGCTGCTCTAGGCCCAATTAACTGATAAAGGTTGGGCGGCGGGGAGCCAAGCCATGAGACATCTGAGTTGACGGATCAATCATCTAGGTTTCTCCATCCCTCCTTCCATACTCTCCCTCCTACACTCTGGCTACTGTAGACAAGTGAAAAGACCCATGGGAGAGCAAGCCCTTCATCCCCCTCCCCCCTCACCCAGCATCCCATCCCTCCCTCTCGTTGCAAATGCCACGGCTGATTAAGATGGAGTGGCATATACACGCCACTGTGGCGCCCAGAGCCTCTGGTCTTTCCCCAACACATCCATCCCCTGTGCTAGCTGCCACAATTCCCATCCCCTCCGTTCCCTTCTTCCCCATTATACATTATAGATCACATATAAGTCCTGTTGCGACGCTCCCTGGCCCACTCGCTTAGCAAAACTCCAGGTACCAAGCGTGTGTGTGACAGGCACAAATACGCCTATCGCTTGTAGTGCTTGCATCTCGGCCACATCCTCTACACCCCTTTAAAAATAATGATTTGATGGGCGAGGGGGTGTTTTGGGGCTTTTATGTTATGCCGTCGGTGTTAAAAATACTCCAACGCAAACGTGCAGTGTAGTGTATGCAAATACACGTTTATTGACTCAGGTCTGAGTCAAACATGTACATCAAGTACATTAACCTATTTGAGGTGTACTTTTGGCACTTTTACATTGGTTCCACTGCACAGGAGAAACTGAATCAAGAGTATCTAAAATATTTGAAATATGTACAGTTGATGTCGGAAGTTTACATACACTGAGGTTGTAGTCATTAAAACTCATTTTCCAACCACTCCACAAATGTCTTGTTAACAAACTATAGTTTTGGCAAGTCGGTTAGGACATCTACTTTGTGCATGACACAAGTAATTTTCCCAGCATTTGTTTACAGACAGATTATTTCACTTATAATTCACTGTATCACAATTCCAGTGGGTCAGAAGGTTACATACACTAAGTTAAGTGTGCCTTTAAACAGCTTGGAAAATTCCAGAAAATGATGTCATGGCTTTAAAAGCTTCTGATAGGCTAATTGACATCATTTGAGTCAATTGGAGGTGTACCTGTGGATGTATTTCAAGGCCTACCTTCAAACTCAGTGCCTCTTTGCTTGACATCATAGGAAAATCAAAAGAAACCAGCCAAGACCTAAAACAAAACAATTGTAGACCTCCACAAGTCTGGTTCATCTGTGGGAGCAATGCCTGAAGGTATCACGTCCATCTGTACAAACAATAGTATGCAAGTATAAACACCATGGGACCACGCAGATGTCATACCACTCAGGAAGGAGACGCGTTCTGTCTCCTATAGATAAACGTACTCTGGTGCGAAAAGTGCAAATCAATCCTAGAACAACAGCAAAGGACCTTGTGAAGATGCTGGAGGAAACATGTACAAAAGTATCTATATCCACAGTAAAATAATTCCTCTATCGACATAACCTGAAAGGCCGCTCAGCAAGGAAGAAGCCACTGCTCCAAAACCGCCATAAAAAGCCAGACTATGGTTTGCAACTGCATATGGGGACAAAGACCGTACTTTTTGGAGAAATGTCCTCTGATGAAACAAAAATGGAACTGTTTGGCCATGATGACCATCGTTATGTTTGGAGGAAAAAGGGGGAGGCTTGCAAGCCGAAGAACACCATCCCAACCGTGAAGCTCGGGGTGGCAGCATCATGTTGTGGGGGTGCTTTGCTGCAGGAATAACTGGTGCACTTCACAAAATAGATGGCATCATGAGGGAGAAAAATGATGTGGATATATTGAAGCAACATCTCAAGACATCAGTCAGGAAGTTAAAGCTTGGTCGCAAATGGGTCTTCCAAATGGAAATTGACCCCAAGCATACTTCCAAAGTTTTGGCAAAATGGCTTAAGGACAGCAAAGTCAAGGTATTGGAGTGGCCATCTCAAAGCCCTGACCTCAATCCTATAGAAAATTTGTGGGAAGAACTGAAAAAGCGTGTGCGAGCAAGGAGGCCTTCAGACCTGACTCAGTTACACCAGCTCTGTCAGGAGGAATGCGCCAAAATTCACCCAACTTATTGTGGGAAGCTTGTGGAAGGCTTCCCGAAACGCTTGACCCAAGTTAAACAATTTAAAGGCAATGCTACCAAATACTAATTGAGTATATGTAAACGTCTGACCCACTGGGAATGTGATGAAAGAAATAAAGCTGAAATAAATCATTCTCTCTACTATTATTCTGAAATTTCACAATCTTAAAATAAAGTGGTGATCCTAAATGAACCTAAAACAGGGAATTTTTACTCAGATTAAATATCAGGAATTGGGAAAAACTGAGTTTAAATGTATTTGGCTAAGGTGTATGTAAACTTCCGACTTCAACTGTAGCTACTTGACCAAGGTAGGCAGGCAGAGTATATAGCTAGAAGTTAGACAAACACACTCAAAGACAGACATAGAGTAGCCACATTCAATGGTAAATAGATTATTTCAGGATAAACAGTGGCACTATAGTATTAGCTAACACACTTAATCTCCATTGTTAATTGCAATTTGTTATAGCATACCCTGAATATAATGTTTGATGACCGCTGAATAAGCGGAAAATAAAGTTGAAAAAGAGCAATTAAAATAGCCACCACACTAAATCCTACAAAGCAAGCCGCTCTCTCCCAGTGAATGTTCCAATTACTCGCTAACATGGGGTGAAACTTTGCCTAATGCCCTGTGGATCACCGTCCAATTATCCCCGTTCAGCATGTACCAATCTTCCAACTCATCATTAGTTTACTTATTTGGACAATTGCCCCCGACTCCAAATCCAATGATAAAAAAACTGCACCATGACCAAAGATGAGATAAAAACACAATAATGATAATAACAATAATATGAGATTTTGAGTGCTCCGCAAGACCAACAAAACAAAAAAGAAAAAGAGAGGTAGAACTTGAATGGCACCCTGTCACAATACTGAATAGTGATAGAACTTTGGATATCTTGTCTAGTCATGGGGTGATTTGCCTGCTCGAGAATGTTGGGAATGGGACACTTGTTGGATGCTGCTGGGATGGGTTTGTTAGAACATACTGGAATACAGGTCACATATTGGAAGTCAAGTACAGTTTGCTTCAATAAAAAAAAGTGCTATCTATGTTATCATTCCCACTGTATTATAAATCATGCGTATGTCTTGTCGCAAGGGGTTAGGAGAAAGCAATTGAGAGAGTTAACATGTTTATGTTGAAAGTGCACACCTTCGACAAATTCAAAGTGGATCAAGAAAAGCACTCAGCAGCTTAAACTTGTATCTTCTCCTATTTAAGTTTGATTTAAAAAGCATTATCAAAATACAAAAAAAGATAAACGCAACATCTCTGCTATTGAATCTAGTCTTCCAAGAATAGCTGAATATTTTACACAAAGCATAGTGACTTTTGGCTCAAAATGTATGTTGAATAAAAAAAGGTTAATTCACAATCACACTGGATTCGAGAGGAACCCATTACCTGTACGCTGGAATTTAATATTATCATTTTTTACTATGGCAATATCTCAGGGATTATATTTGCATCCAATGGTGTTTCAGTGGGCATTGCGTATAGTTCTTATGCCCACTGATGCGTATCAAAGAAGTGGAGGTATACGCTGTATCAATTATGTAGTATAATAGAGAAATCATGCACTTTCTGGCTAATTTCAATACAACTTCCTCCATTTGAACTTCCACACACTGATACACCTTCTGTCATTCCACATCCATACTGGACCATGCAGATAATACATTTTCTGCATTAAAACTGAGCAATCGGCAACATGAAAAACTGACAACTGAAAAATTGCTTGTTTTTTGTTATTGTTTTTACATATAAACTAAAAAACGATTTCATGTCACGATTTTCACATGTAGGTGGGTTTAAATGTGGAATGCCTGTCATTGGCTAAATGCATAGCCAACTCTTCATGTCCCTTCAAAGTAGTTCACCCTTTTAACATCATTCTATTAAATCTATGATCTATCAATCTATTAATTCTAAGATAAGTTGATATTTTTCATTTCTACTTTAGATTTAAGATTATAAACTAGTCACAACAATGAGTGTTTGACTAATTAAGGAACTGCTGTGAATATAAATGGTTAGCTAACTGATATACAGTGCCTTAAGAGAGTACCCCTTGACTTATTCCACATTTTGTTACAGCAGTGGTCACCAATTTTTTCTTATTCAAGATCACTTTCTGGGTCAAAATGCAAGCTACGCCAATCAGGAACATTCAATGTTGTCTTGGTAAGCAACCTCAGCGTAGATTTGGCCTTGTGTTTCAGGTTATTGTACTGCTGAAAGATTTATTAGTCTCCCAGTCTGTTGGAAAGCAGACTGAACCAGATTTTCTTCTAGGATTGCAAACAGTGGAAGATCTTCAAAGGTAAGTGATTTATTTTATCGCTAATTCTGACTTTTGTGACGCCTCTGCTGGTTTGGAAAATGTTTTTAATGCTTTTGTATGCTGGGCGCATGGTATGCTTTCGCCGTGAAGCCTTTTTGAAATCTGACAAAGCGGCTGGATTAACAAAAAGTTAAGCTTTTAAATGATGTATGACACTTGCATTTTCATGAATGTTTAATATTATGGTATTTTACATTTTGAATTTCACGCTCTGCAATTTTACCGGATGAAATTGCAGAGCCCCACCTTTCCCAAAGAGGTTTTAAATAAACTTTTCTGTGGTTCCCCAGATTACTATTTAATTAATTGTTATATAATTAATTGCATGATAATTGAACGTGTTATGTAATTATTCGATGAATAGCCGTCATCGCATTGATGGTACCAAAGTCACGACAACAGGATGCATGTTTTAGAATATGTTTTATTCTGTACAGGCTTCATTCTTTTCACTGTGTCTTTTAGGTTAGTATTGTGGAGTAGCTACAATGTTGTTTATCCATCCTCAGTTCTCATTTCACAACCATTACATTTTGTAACTGGTTTAAAATCAACATTGGCCTCATGGTGAAATCAATGAGCAGTTTCCTTCCTCTCCGGCCAACGAGTTAGGAAGGACGCCTGTATCTTTGTAGTGACTGAGTTTATTGATACACCATCCAAAGTGTAATTAATAACTTCACCATGCAGGGATATTCAGGGTGTGCTTTTTTTTATTTTTACACATCTACCAATTGGTGCCCTTCTTTGTGAGGCATTGGAAAACCTCCCTGGTTTTTGTGGTTGAAGCAGTGCTTGAAATGCACTACTCAATTGAGGGACCTTATAGATAATTGTATATGTGGGATACAGAGATGGGGTAGTCATTAAAAAATATTGTTAACCACTATTATTGAACACAGAATGAGTCCATGCAACTTATCATGTTAAGCACATTTAAACACCTGAAATTATTTAGCCTTGCCATAACAAAGGGGTTGAATACTTATTGACTCAAACATTTCAGCTTTTCATTTTTTATGCATTTCTAAAACTTTCTACAAGAGAAATTCCACTTTGACATTATGGGGTATTGTGTGTAGATCAGTGACACAACATCTCAAATTCAGGCTGTAACACAACAAAATGTGGAAAAGGGGTGTGAATACTTTCTGAAGGCACTGTATAAAAGACAATATCCAGGCCAATACAGTTTGTGTTGACCTGACTGAAATACTAATCAGGTTACCGTGGGTTACCAAGTCTGTCACAACTATGGCAATAGAAACACATTTTATCTCTAAGGATACAACCACCCTTCATTCAAAAAGGCTTTTCATACAGCATCCCATAATTAACCACTCATTGTCGGACTAAAATACCATTGCTGTTTCTATAGCAACCAGTCTCGGGGCCACCACTTTTACTGTTAACATTCCGGGAGTGGGAGGACGAGGAGAGGTGAAGAGTGAAAGAACAAAAGAAGAGTGCAGCTGAGATAGAAATGGACAAGATACTGTAAGATTAGATAGTTTTACCAAAGCAATGGACATTTATTAAAGTAACAAAACCATAGTGTGGATTGCTGTCTCACCTTGTCAATAGGCTACTGTCAAGGTAAGGGAGCAAATATAGATCTGTAATTTAACTAAACTATCCCTTTAAGACAACATTCAATGCAACATCAACACAATATCTTAGGTCTTATCCTGACATAAATAGCAACCACAATAACCTAGAGACACAGTTCGCTATTTTACAGCAACAAGATCCCATAGTACAGTATCAAACCAACAATTCATATTCCAATAACGGGAGTCGATGTTGACTTCCTTCACCAAACCAACTCTGTCTCAGTTCAACAAAACTACATTTTCCATGGGATTCCATCGGCGTTGTTCTGATTTGTTGCCTAAATCTGGAACATTCCAGAGAAATATTCCTAGCTTTCCCCCCTGACAGGAATGGTCGGGCTTTCTAATATAATTAGGTAAAAAACAAACATTAAAGCATTACATGAAAGACTCATTTAGAAAAATCCATATTTCCAATTAAGCCTGATTAGAGGGCCTCCAGAGGCCTTGTGGGGGGTGAGTGGAAGCGTGTGGAAGGAGGGGAATGAAGGAAGGAGGGAAGACTTCTGTTTTCCTCTTTATAAGCGAGTGAAACCAGGCCATGAGGGCTAATTAGACAGCAAGGTGTGTTCCTTTTCTTTCCAAATACCTCTCTTTCTCTTGTTCCTTCTCTCTCTTTGAGAAATTGGTTTGGTAATTAGACTTTCAATCTTTCTCTTCCACTCTCTCTCCTGCTCAGACACTCACTATGTCTCTTACCATCTGTCTTTCTCTTTCTCTTCTCTTTTTCTCTCTCCTGCTCAGACTCTCTCTTTCTCTCTTTCTTGCAATCTCCTTCTCTCTTTCTCATCTCCTGTCCTTCCTTTCTCCTCTTTCACTTTCCCTCAGCAGGAAGAAAAGGCAGGATGGGAGTTTAACTGGGTTCCTGTAATGGGAGCAATAGGAGATGGGTCTAATGGCGCAACAGGAGACTTCGGAGAAAGTTCAGACTCTGCATGCATCTCAAGTCATGCTGCCCTGGTCTAACAACTTAAAAGTCTATTGAACTGAGGGCATCTCACTGGGTAATTTTTTTACACCTCAAAATGAGTCCACTGTAATAAATTATTGTATGAGTTATTTAACTGTGAACAATGTTACAAAATAGCTAAGAGTAATAAATTGCAAGCATTTCGCTACACCCGCAATAACATCTGCTAAATATGTGTATGTGACATACAATTTCATTTGATTCGATTTTTTATAAATTTGTTCTTCAATTCTCAGTATATTCTTGTTATGAACTTAAATTCTAAGTATACTATCAAATCATTATTGGTAGTGACAGTGCAATTCCTTTGTTGGCCAATACCATCATAACTTTTTTCCTGTGCCATTAGAGAGTAATGGGCCAAAGAAAAATAAATATCAAGTACGGTAACAGCTTAACAGCAAAGCTTGTGAGTGTTTGATTCCTTTGTTTGTCTCAATAAAAGTAAATGGTTACCTTGTTACGTTAATGTATTTCAATGGCCGCTGACTGAGTCACACTTTGTTATGAAGAATGGAAAAACAAAGGATGGAAAAATACAGGGGTAACATCCCAAAGGCACGCTATTCCTTACATGATGCACTACTTTTGACCAGAGGCCTATGGGCCCTGTTCAAAAGTACTGCACTATATAGGGAATAGGGTGCCATTTGGGACACAAACAGGCTCTTTAAAGTTCTGTCACACACAGAGTAGAATTACTCTTGATTGGATCTAAATCAGCCAATCACTCAATCACTCTTTTCACTTAATGACAATGGTTGAGAGGAGTGCTCTTTGAGTGTTCATGGGTGTGTGTGTTCGTGTGTGACAGTATGTATCCATAATCATTTTTTTTTGCTCTGAATCTTTTTAAATGCACACAATTACAAAGCCATTAAAAGTAATGAAATAAACCCAGGAAGAACTCATTAGTCTAAGAGCTAGTGATTGAGGAGAACTTGGAGTGGAAAACCACCCCCCTAAGTTTAAATCAAGGAGCAGATTACGACACAGAGACAATGTCTGCATCTCAAATGACACATTATAGGCCATGAGAGAAACCCTAATGCACAATAAGGAATAGGGTGCCATGTGGGACACATCCCATTTCTGTCACTGGACTGTCTTTGTTTCGTGTGGAAGCAGTAAAAATACAGTACAGGGCACCTTGGCTGCCAATGTCATGGACCAAGCCAGGAACCAAGGGCTGGGAAGACATGGCTTGGGCCCAATAAAAACCAACCGACAAGCAAATAATTCATTCATACACTCATAAAAAAAGGTCAATAAAGGCACCATATATTGTGCCATGCTGCCATTGTTTCATGGTAAACATTACGTCACAATATAAAAACTAAGATTCAATCAAAAAAATATTATTTTTATATTTGTGCAAAGCCTATGACAATAGGCCTACATAGGCTAGGGAATTAATATATTTTATCCTTGGGCTCAATCAAGTACTACTACTAATGTCACTCATACTATCATTCATTCACATAAAGTATGTGGATCATGTCCAATCTTTATTGAATGACAACCCTATGGCCCAAGATTGGTGGTGGTGATATGAGCTTGGTTTAGGCCTAAGAAATCCTGTTGCTGCCACATAACACAGAGAAATAAAAAAAGCAAGTGAGCGAACAAGAGGCTGCTCAGGATAATCTGCTCAGGAGAAACAGAGAGAGACAGAGACAGAGACAGAGACAGACAGACAGGCACAGAGAGACACACAGACACAAATACAGACACATAGACAAAAACAGGCAGACACAGACAGACACACAGACACAAAGACAGACAGATACACACAGACAGACACATAGACACCGAGACAGACACCGAGACAGAGACACACATAATACAGAGAAAGAAAAAAGCAAGTGAGCGAGAGGCTTAAATCGGCTCAGGACAGACAGACAGACAGACAGACAGACAGACAGACAGACAGACACACAGACAGAGAGACTCACAGAGAGACTCACAGAGAGAGAAAGACACACAGAGAGAGAGACATTTTTGGTATGATGCAGGGTGGCTGCTCCCCCGCATATTTCCACTGAGACTGGTGAAGGACACACTGTACTGTTCCTTCTCCGGTAGAGGGATGAGCAGGATGAAAGAGAGATAAGGAGAGGGAGAGGGTGGAGAGTGAAAAGTAGAATGAGGAAGTGAGAGGAGAGTGAAAGGGAGAAAGTGGGACAGAATGTAAAGACAATGATGATAGGCATCATGATAATGCATTGCATGTAGAGTATACTGTCCTTCTCAAGTATCAACATTTGCTGCCGTTTTGTACTATAACACTCACTCCACATCATCTATCACTGAATTAGTGAAGACATATTTTGCCAAATTGAACATGGGGAGGATTAAATGGCTACGATACCGTGAGGGCCAGATTGGGGAATATAGCCAGAACACCAAAGTTCACAACTTTAATCTTCCCCAAAATCCCATGGCTTCCACAAAAAAACAGGACTTTGGTTAAACATCCATTCTGAAAAACAACCGTTTTGCTAGGAATAAGACTAACCAAATTAATTCTGAGGAGAAAAAGGGAAGACTCTGCTGTCGGGCCTATATATAAAATACCCCAAAACCTACATTCCCGGACCGAAGATACATTATCTATATCTAGATATGATATAGTATGAAGTGGCTCACCTCTTGAACTCCTAGATATACTACATCAGGGCAGTGATAGTTACAAATGTCTCATCTCCCAGACCATCCCCAAGTCTCCTCTTCTGATGTATTTATATTTCATCAACAGCCAATATAAATCATATAGCCTGCTAGAGAAGCTATGGGGTAAACAAAAAATAGATCATGTGAATGTTTCCAGAACGTTATATTAGGTTCTGGTAAAGGTACTAATGAGAGAGACTACCCAGCAAACCAAAAATAGATTATGTGAATGTTCTCAGAATGTTCCATTAGGTTGTGGGAAAGGCGCCAGAGACACAAGGCTAACCACTGTTTGCTGCTTCACCATTGCTACAGGTAGAGAGGATAGCTAGCAAACCAAAATATGATAAGTGAATGTTACCAGAACATTCCATTTGGTTGTTGGAAATAGGCTTACCACTATTTGCCGCTTTCACTATTGCTATGTACCTCTGTTCACTACACGTTGACAGTATTTCAAGGCGTATTTCAAGCCGAAGTAAAAACACGGCAGCCGATCAAATGTGCCGCTTCAGTTAACGTTAATTACGAAAGATCAAAAGGCATGTTACATGCGAAAGTTGCGTTGAAAGACGGGATTCTTATTGGAGATAGAAATAGATAAAGGTCAGAGTCTTCCCCGAGTGACAGCACGGGAAGCATCTGTCACTGGTAATAATCGATTTATCTGCGCATGAAGAAGATAACTTGATATACCAGAAGTAGACAGAAAATCTGAATTAAAACACTTCACTCAAGGACAAAGGGAAGAATGTGACGTTTTTTTTTTGTAGCATCCCTAGGGAATTTAAACAAGGTTGAACAACGGGGGCAAAATAAGGGTAACAGTATGGGAAGGAATGAGGTGTCAATAAGACACGGGGGAGATCAATGGTGTTTTATGCAGTACTAGAAGAAATAAATAAATAAGGAGTAAACTTTTGGTGTAACAAAAACAAGTCAAACTCTGTGTGTATGGGCTTAAGTCTGTGCAAGCATGGGTAAGCATCCAAAATCATTGACGACGGCCTGCGTTCCTCCATAGCAACACTACACACACACACACACACACACACACACACACACACACACACATGCACGCACACACTCCCCCCCTTAAAGCTCACTCTGCAATCAACCTTTCGTACCTCTGTTGGTTGGCTGAACTCTACTCTGGTTCTATTCTAACCCTGCAACCCGGCTGAAGCCAAGACTTTTTGTTTTTCCCTTATCGCTCCCCCCTATCACTTAAATGTAACGGCCCACCATGGGAGACGGCATTAAGACTAAAACGACATGAAGCACAACAAGTTTTAATCCAGCTGGTGAGAGGTGGTCTGGACCTGGACGGTAATGTGGAGCGGGGACGGGTGTATGCTACCAGCAGGGGGTGCCACCTTCTATGGGTAGATATGAGGTGGATGGGGGTATCGGACACAGGGATGGGTTAGGGAGTCAGTGGAGGTTATCAACCAGGCATGACAGCGGGGGGTGGCTTAGAATGACGGGGTGAGAAATAAGGACAAAGCCTGTGAGGCAGGGTTCGATGCAGTCTCTCTCTACCTCTCTCTCTTTTCCACTCTCTCTTGCACTCTTTTTTCTCCTGCTCAGACTCAATTTCGTTCTCTTTCTCTCTCTCTGATAAAGTAAATATTCTGCTCCCTCCGATAGCACATGACTTTTCCCTCTCTTCCTGCAGTTGTCCCATTTTAATTCACTCTCTTTTATTATGTTCATTTCCTTTCTCATCCTCTTCACATTACTCCTTGCATACAATCTCCTCTGAGCCATTGGAGCCATCTGGTTTTATGCCAATCATTGCATCTCTTCTGATTTCCTGTGTGACTGACTGGCTTGAAGCTTTCTGTTTTAGCTAAATAATAAGGAGTAGAGGGAAGCTGATCGTGGTTCAGTTTGGAATTTCCCCCACTAATGATTAAGGTTAGGATTTGGGGAGGGGAAGCTGATCCTAGATCTGTACATAGGGGAGACTTCATACTGAACCTATATGATAATGAGGGAAACAACATAGCGTGGGAAACACAAAATGTTGAGACTCAGTAAGATGGTAACAGGCCGCGCCAGGAGACCATTCTTACAGTCACAATGTCTGCAGTTTCACACCATGCTGCAGTCTGGAGCAGCTGAGTGCAATCACACATCGTTAACATAGCACATCGTTAACACTCCTTTCACACCAGGCGGGGGATGTTGTTACAGTAACAGAGGAGAGCAGATAACTTACACATACATCTGCTTTATTACAGTATCTAAATCAACCACTAGCCCCTACCAGCTAAGCTCTCCTGTAGATCTGAAATTATTGGAAAGGCTAAGCAATATGGTAATATCCCCACCCAGTTTTAAACGTAGTATACGCACATCCAATAACTTGCATTTGCTTGCTACCAAAAGATAAACTGAATCAGGAAAAGATACCCGGACAATGATGAATTATCCAGTCATTCATCAGTGTGCAGGTATCTATTATTTATTTCAATATTTCCATCAAGCCAATCAGAATACAATGTGAAGCTATTATCATTACACTTACTGTATATCTATCCTAGGGGTGAAAATGGGCAGAATTCAGCATTAGTCAGCTGCACCAGCAGCCCATAGGAAAATACTACTATTAACTGGATCAATGATTTGAGAGCATGTCACTAAAGCCATACCAACAACATGACTCAGTTAAATCTGTCCATAACATTAGCAATGACACTGACGAGAAAAAACAGACACACACACACACACACACACACACGACCACACACACACACACACACACACACACACACACACACACACACACACACCACACACACACACACACACACACACACACACACACACACACACACACACACACACACACAGTGACTTACAAAAACATTTGTTGAGTTCAAAGAACTTTACCAAACTCTGGCCATATCAACTATGGTAGCTGAAAATGCACACACAAGAACTACAGTAGGGGCTATATAGCAAACATAACAACATACACACACAAAGATAAGCAAAAACACATGCACAACAGATATGTGTAAGGGCTGTCTTCAGGAATGGACCAAAATGCAGCGGAGTTAGTATTCATCTTTCAATTTAATTAGAAAGAACACTATAACAAACAAAACAAGGAAACTGACAGCCAACAGTCCTGTCAGGTGCAAACACACTAAACAAGAAACAATTACCCACAAAACCCAAAGGAAAAACATGCTCCTTATGTGTGACTCCCAATCAACCACAACCCTCTACAGCTGTGCTTGATTGGAAGTCACACGGCCAAAATCAATGAAACAATAAAAAACACACACTCCCTTCTGCCACGTCCTGACCCGACTACACCCTCTACTGGTCAGGACGTGACAATATGTTAGGGGCTCTGCATAAAAACTTTTTTTTTTCAGATTTTCTCCACCTTTCTCAGGAAACTAAATTGCAAATGATATTGTTCTAAAGAGTAAAAAAAAATGGCAGAAATTGAGGGGAAAATAGTGATAAAGTACATGCGTACTGTGGAAGGACCACCAGAGGGCAGGCTGGGCTCACGGATAATAGCCCAACAAGGCATGTGAGACAAGGTAACCAGAGTCAATTAAGCACAGCTGACGGTACTAATGAGATATTCTCTTTCCCCTACAAGAGAGAGGATGGAACCAGCAAGAAAGGGGGAAGGTAAACTATCTCTGGAGAATGGCTACGGAGAGAGAGGTGCTATCCAAGAAGATCCATTAAGACAGTGACGAATATGTGATTGTTGTTATAGTTTGAAGATAATCGTAACGTGATCCTGTGTCATGTAAAGAAGATGTATGTTGTTCCTTTGGAGATTCTCATTGTGTTGGAGTGTTTGTATTGTCGGAAATCCCTCAATAGAGAACTGTGTTGAATCAAGAAAACCTACTCTGGGCTCGTTTATTCCACCTTTCCACTTTAGAGTGACACCAAATGACTTGGTCCGCTCACATTGGTGGAGAATGTGGGCATTAGGTGGACGAGTGACACAAGGATAAGTGAGTAAATCAAGATTCTTCCAATAAACACAGAGGAACCATTCAAGAACGATGGACAACGCCCTACTACAACAGTTGATCACGGCACAGCAAACAACCATAGAACTCCTGCAGCAACAGCTGAGTCAGCGAGAAGAACCTAGAGTTAAGCCTAGAGCAGCTGCTCACGCAATATTACCTCGGCTCTCCAAGGAGGATGATATCGAGGCCTTCCTCATGACCTTCGAAAGGAGGTCCACAGAATGGGCGAGCGCATTAGCCCCTCTTTTGACCGGGGTGGCCCAGGAAGCCTATTTTGACCTGGACTCACGTGAAGCTGCAGACTATGGGCGACTAAAAACCGAGATCCTGTCCCGGTACCAGCTGACTACCAGAGATAGAGCTGTAAAGTTCCATCAGTGGACCTATATGGCGGACCAACCCGTCCGTGCCCAGATCTTCGCTCTAATACGACTGATGAAACAGTGGCTGGAACCCGGAAAGGGAGTAGGACATGTAATTGAGACCCTCGTTGTGGACAAGATATTGAGGGAATTACCCAGTGACTTAAAAAGGGTTGTGGGTCAAACCAACCCGTTGTCAGCCGACGACATAGCCCAGGCGGTGGAAACATACCGATCTACAGGGGAGTTGTTAAAAGGGGACAAGAAGGAACAGAAGGATTCTGCAAATCCCGTACCACGACTCGCCCCGGCACGTCCGCCACCAAAACCTCCAAACCCCCTCCGGAGGTGGGAGAAGTCATCCCCCACACAGCAGGGTCGGTGTTATAAATGTCAGTCTCCAGACCATTATGCCTCACAATGTCCTAGCAAGGACGAGTCCATGGTCACGGAGTCATCGCTGCCCATCCCGGTGCGAGAGGGCATGATCAACACTGTTGGTTAAAAGAAATAGCCCCAGCCCCAGAGATTCCGGTTCGAGTAGAAGGACAAGATGTGGTAGCCATTCTTGACTCGGGAAGTATGGTTACGTTAGTAGAGAAGCGGATGGTGACCTCAGCAACACTGCTACCAGACAAAGTAACCGTGTCCTGTATCCATGGAGACACCCACTATTACCCCACCGTGAATCTGTCTATTCTCACTCCGAAAGGAAGGTGTACAGTCAGGGCAGGGAAAGTACCCCAGCTGAAGGTGCCATTATTGATAGGGAGAGACTGTCCTCTATATAAAGAGCTGCGGCAGATGACGTTATGCATGGGAAGAAGGGGGACAGGAAAGAAGAAAAAACCCAAATCCAAGCCCGAGGTAGTAGTCCTACAAGGTGACGTAGCCTCGTCCTTGTCCTCTGGAGCAGAGGAAAAAATAGAAACCCAACGTTTACGACAGATATTCCAGGAAACCACCGATAAATACATCTGCGAAGGGTTATACACGACGCAGGAAGGAAGGAGCAACCAGGCGCTAAGAGATATATTTGAAGCCCCATCCGAGGAGGGAACCTGGAAGGGATTCTCCTCGGGTACCCCTGGAGGGGATGGGGAACAACCTCCACACCCCTCTACCGAGGTTGACCTGCCCCAGGAATTAAAGGGACAGTTCAGCACCTCGCAGCATAGAGACCCAGACCTAAGGGAGGCCATGAGGAAGGTGAAGGTGATCGACGGGAGGAACGTCGACGGATCAGGTGAGCCCCCTCTTCCTTACTATGCAATCAGGCGGGGTCTCTTATATTGGGTCGTGCAACGAAGGGGGGAAATCCAGGAATTACTAATGGTGCCTAGACCATACAGGGATACAGTCCTACAGTTAGCCCATTCCCACATCCTAGGAGGACACCTGGCACGGGACAAGACTATTGACAGAATCATGCAGAGATTCTATTGGCCCCGTGTCACCCGGGATGTGGCCAGGTATTGTAGGACGTGTGATCAATGTCAGCGTACAGCTCCACGGCCACACCTATGTAACCCTTTGATTCCTCTCCCCATCATAGAGACTCCCTTTGAACGCATAGCTATGGACCTCGTGGGACCCCTCCCAAAATCTGCCAGAGGACACGAGTACATCCTAGTGGTCGTAGATTACGCTACCAAGTTCCCAGAGGCCATACCCCTGCGTAACATGTCGTCCAAGGGAATTGCCAAGGAATTGTTCATGATGTTCTCTCGGGTAGGCCTTCCCAAGACGATCCTAACCGATCAGGGAACCCCGTTCATGTCCCGGTTGATGAAGAACTTGTGTCGGTTATATCAGGTTCAACAGATACGTACAAGCATATTCCACCCTCAAACAGACGGGTTGTGCGAACGCTTGAACAAAACGATTAAAAGCATGTTGAGAAGAGTGGTGTCCAGAGACGGGAAAAACTGGGACATGCTTCTCCCACACTTAATGTTTGCCCTGCGAGAAGTACCCCAGGCGTCCACTGGATTCTCCCCGTTTGAATTGCTCTACGGCAGACCCTGTCGAGGGATCCTCGACTTAGCCAAGGAGACCTGGGAGACCCAACCATGTCCCTTTCGATCCACAATAGAACATGTTACCCTGATGAGAGACCGCCTGTCGGCAGTGTGGCCCATAGTAAAGGAGCATATGGAGAAGGCGCAAAGGACCCAAGGCTGGGCCTACGATAAGTCTGCGACATCCCGTGAGTTCTCAGTGGGAGAGAAAGTGATGGTGCTCGTGCCCACAGCTGAACACTGCTTGCTGGCGCAGTGGAGGGGGCCCTACGAGGTAATGAAAAGGGTCTCACCGGTCAATTACCTCATCAAACAACCCGACAGGAGGAAGAAGGTCCAACTCTATCACATAAACCTGTTGAAGAAGTACCATGGAAGAGAGGAGGAGGTGGCTTTGATGGCCATGGAGGCCCAAGGAAAAGAGGAGGTTCTACCACAGGTGCGCCATGGCCAAACTCTCTTGCCGGAACAGTCGAGACAGCTAGACAAGCTGATTATTCACTTCGGCCGGGTATTCTCTCCATTCCCAGGACAAACAGATGTCTTGTTCCACCATATCCACACTGAACCCGGCAAGAAGGTGCATATCAGTCCTTACAGGATTCCTGAGGCCCGCCGAGTCATCGTCAAGAACGAGGTAAGGGAGATGCTGAGGATGGGTGTGATCGAGCCATCGACGAGTGAGTGGTCCAGTTCCATAGTCCTGGTCCCAAACCCGATGGTAGTATGAGACTGCAACGACTTTAGGAGCGTGAATGCAATCTCTACATTCGACGCGCATCCCATGCCCCGCGTGGATGAACTCTTGGAGCGCTTAAGAAAGGCCAAGTTCATCACCACCCTGGATTTGACGAAAGGATATTGGCAAGTGCCGGTGGCCCCAGAGGACCGCCCAAAGACCGCCTTCGCCACACCGGAGGGGCTTTTTCAGTATGTGAGGATGCCCTTCGGACTGCATGGTGCTGCTGCAACTTTCCAACGCCTCATGGATGCCATTCTACGGCCCCATCAAGAGTACGCAGCGGCGTACATAGACGATGTGGTCATCCACAGCGAGGACTGGGATAGTCACCTCCTACGACTACGGGCGGTGCTCATGAGTCTGGAAGCCACAGGGTTGACGGCCAATCCCAAAAAATGCTGCCTGGGTCTGTCCGAAGCGGAATACCTGGGGTACACCGTGGGGAATGGGAAAATACGCCCACAGGCAGAGAAGACCAGGGCAATTCGGGACTGGCCTCGACCCCAGACCAAGCGGGACGTTCGGGCCTTAGGGATAACGGAATATTATCGCCGTTTTATCCCTGGATATGCAACCATTGCCAACCCCCTCACAAACCTCATCAAGAAAAACTTGCCAAACCGGGTAGAGTGGAAAGATGAGGCGGAGGAGGCCTTTCAATTGCTAAAAGAGGACCTGTGTTCTGATCCCGTCCTACAGGCTCCGGACTTCTCACAAGAGTTTATTGTACAGGTAGATGCCTCGGATACGGGGCTCGGGGCCGTACTAGCTCAGGGTGAAGGCGAAGCAGAGAGGCCGATTCTTTTTATAAGTAGAAAGCTCAGCGATCGGGAACAGAGATATGCTACCGTAGAGAAAGAGGCCCTAGCCATTAAGTGGGCCCTCGATTATCTCCGGTACTACCTACTGGGTCGGAGGTTTGCATTAGTTACGGACCATGCGCCCCTCACGTGGATGGCGGGTAAGAGAAACAATAACAACCGAATAGCCAGATGGTTTCTTGCTTTACAACCGTTCTCTTTCCATGTCATCCACAGGGCCGGATCGAGGAACGGGAATGCAGACGCGCTGTCCCGATGCGACCAAGACGGTGCGTCTGGCGCCCGACCCTCCGGTCTGGTCCTGAGGGGGGAGGTATGTGGAAGGACCACCAGAGGGCAGGCTGGGCTCACGGATAATAGCCCAACAAGGCATGTGAGACAAGGTAACCAGAAGCAATTAAGCACAGCTGACGGTACTAATGAGATATTCTCTTTCCCCTACAAGGAAGAGGATGGAACCAGAGAATGGCTACGGAGAGAGGTGCTATCCAAGAAGATCCATTAAGACGGTGACGAATATGTGATTGTTGTTATAGTTTGAAGATAATCGTAACGTGATCCTGTGTCATCTAAAGAAGATGTATGTTGTTCCTTTGGAGATTCCCATTGACTGTGTTGGAGTGTTTGTATTGTTGGAAATCCCTCAATAGAGAACTGTGTTGAATCAAGAACCTACTCTGGACTCGTTTATTCCACCTTTCCACTTTAGAGTGACACCAAATGACTTGGTCCGCTCACAGTACAGTGAAAACACGTGTTTGCTAACATGTTCGTGTGCATCTGGGACTCTGTTGGCCACCTGAGCCACCTGTCTCTATCTGCCGAATGCCAGCTGTGGACGGGCTGCACGGCTGCACTGGGCTACGGAGGGAACACGCACACACACACAAGCATGGGCTCGGAGGCACGCACCCATGTACACACCCTTTCTCATATACACACACACACACACACACACACACACACACACACACACACCACAGTCCTGTAGGCCATGTTCCTCCATTAGTGGTGACACACACCCCCCAGGTCCTGATGTCGGACGTTACATGGAGTTCTGCCGCCCAGACAGGTGTTGCCATTGATCACCAGAGGGCTCTTTATGACAGCCATAATTATAAAGCATGGAGTGTGAGTGTGTGTGTGAGGGCAGACGAAAACTAAAAAGATGACCATCCCGCTTTGTTGTTGCATCTAATCAATCATCTGCTGTCAGTGACCTCATCCAAAATGGCACCCTAATCCCTACATGAGCCCTGGTCAAAAGTAGTGCACTATGTACGGAATAGGCTGCCATTAAGGACGTACACATTGTTATGTTTTTATATTAGATTTAGTCATAGTCTCCTACCCCTCTGCTCAGGTTAGTGACACTGTTTGTACTTTGCCTTAATACACTTAAAGCGCACCCCTTTTCCAGGCAAGTTAACCTGTTGGGTCTAGGGGGCAGCATTTGCACGTCTGGATAAAAAAAATTTACCCGATTTAATCTGGTTACTAATCCTACCCAGTAACTAGAATATGCATATACTTATTATATATGGATAGAAAACACTCTAAAGTTTCTAAAACTGTTTGAATGGTGTCTGTGAGTATAACAGAACTCATTTGGCAGGCAAAACCCTGAGACATTTTCTGACAGGAAGTGGATACCTGATGTGTTGTATTGACTTTAAACCTATCCCATTGAAAAACACAGGGGCTTAGGAATATTTTGGCACTTCCTATTGCTTCCACTAGATGTCACCAGCCTTTACAAAGTGTTTTGAGTCTTCTGGAGGGAGATCTGACCGAACAAGAGCCATGGAACGATGATGTCCCATTAGACACCTGGCGCGCGAGTTCATGTTGGGTACCCTCGTTCCAATACGTTATAAAAGAGTATGCATTCGTCCACCTTGAATATTATTCATGTTCTGGTTAAAAAAGGCCCTAATGATTTATGCTATACAATGTTTGACATGTTTGAACGAACGGAAATATATTTTTCCCCCTCGTTCATGACGAGAAGTCCGGCTGGCTTACATCATGTGCTAACGAGACTGAGATTTTTGGACATAAATGATGAGCTTTTTTGAACAAAACTACATTCGTTATGGACCTGTGATACCTGGAAGTGACATCTGATGAAGAGAATCAAAGGTAATGGATTATTTACATAGTATTTTCGATTTTAGATCTCCCCAACATGACGTCTAGTCTGTATCGCAACGCGTATTTTTCTGGGCGCAGTGCTCAGATTATTGCAAAGTGTGATTTCCCAGTAAGGTTATTTTTAAATCTGGCAAGTTGATTGCGTTCAAGAGATGTAAATCTATAATTCTTTAAATGACAATATAATATTTTACCAATGTTTTCTAATTTTAATTATTTAATTTGTGGTGTTGACTTGACTGCCGGTTATTGGAGGGAAACGATTTCCTCAACATCAATGCCATAGTAAAACGCTGTTTTTGGATATAAATATGAACTTGATAGAACTAAAAATGCATGCATTGTCTAACATAATGTCCTAGGAGTGTCATCTGATGGAGATTGTAAAAGGTTAGTGCATCATTTTAGCTGGTTTTATGGTTTTGGTGACCCTGTCTTTGACTTGACAAAACATTACACACAACTCTTGTAAATGTACTGTCCTAACATACTCTAAATTTATGCTTTCGCCGTAAAACCTTTTTGAAATCGTAAAACGTGGTTAGATTAAGGAGATGTTTATCTTTCAAATGGTGTAAAATAGTTGTATTTTTGAAAAATTTGAATTTTGACATTTATTTGGATTCAAATTTGCCGCTCTTGAAATGCACCTGCTGTTGATGGAGTGCACCACGGGTGGCACGCTAGCGTCCCACCTAGCCCCAAGAGGTTAAAAAAAGCAATTTGTTATTTTTTTCTCCCTGTTTGCTTTTACAGCTTTGTGCTCAGAACAGCGAACCTTACATAAAATTACAGGCAGGCCATACGAAAATGTCAATGAGATGCGGCTTCCCGTGAGTGAGTGAGTGAGTGAGTGATAGCTGGCAGGAAAGAGATGGAGAGATAGCGAGACAAAGAGTTAGTGGAAGAGAGAGAGCGAGAGTAGGGTGGCCTTGCCGGTTTGGACGAGGGTGGATGTGAACATCTCTTTCATACTCCTTTCACATTGAGTGGCCTAATTCATCTCTCTGCGTTCGCTTTGTCATCCTTTATTTCTGATCTCTACTCTTCCCGTCCAACAGATACATCACTGCGAGAATAATCTGTTGATCTGGCTTGGTCTGAGCACAGCAGTGTGCCATAGGGTTGGCTGTAGATTTAGAATCTGGATCACTGATTATCCCTCTGTGTGCGTGCGCATGGCCTGTGCAATTTTTTTTTACAAATAAAATAAAAGAGGTAGGGACAGAGAGAGAAAGAGAGAGAGAGAGATGTAGACAGCCAGGCAGGCAAACACACACACACACACACACCCTCCCTCCTCCCTATCACGGGTCGTAATTCGAATTGTATCCAATACCGCAGCAATTAGCAAAATGGAGGAGGACCCTCTGTCCACACACACGGCACACCCGCTTCATCCCACTAATCACCATAGGGAGAGTGTGTGTGTATGTATATATATATATATATATATATATATATATATATATATGTTTGTGAGTGTGTGTGATTTAGCCTCTGCGTCCACAGAGAGGGCCCAATTAGTTCAGTGGGGATGGTCCGTAGCGCGCACATACACTAGCTAGATAGTCCTGGGGGAGACAGGATACTGTACATAACCACTATATAACCACCGAGGTAAAACCCACGGGTGCATCCCAGATGACACCCTATTCCCTACATAGTGCACTACTTTGGACCAGAGTAGTGCACTACATAGGGAATAGAGTGCAATTTGGGAGACATGCCATGATTAGAAATAGGTTTCAGGAAACAAAAAGTCTCAGACTATGACTCTGCAGCCCCACACATTCATTTAAAATCAGACACGAGCAGATATTCAAACAGCACTAGCAGACTGGCTCTTTTTGTCTGTCCCAAATGGCCTCCTTTTCCCTATATAGAGCACTACTTTTCACCAAGGCACATAGTGCACTACTCTATGTACAAAAAGGGTGTGACTTAGGGCACACAGTTAGAAAGAGAGGGCTGGCGGTATAGGAAAAGGATCGACATTGAATAAATGATACCTGTGACATGGAGTAGGTCATTTTATATTCTGCACACTGAAAATACAACATACATTTTTGTACTTATACATTAATATGTACCCATTGATTCTTGGAGAATATAACTTATAAATGTCTCGTGAGCTTTGTTTCACTTTTGCATCCTATCAGAACCCAAAATATAAGCTTGTTTTACTCCAATGTTTGAAAACAGTAAAAGTAAACAAAAGCTGTACAGTCAAAAAATATGGTTAAAAGTAACATTTTGTCATGGGATGGTCCGTCCTTGCATCTATATCTCTGTCTATGAATTTGAGGTACTCAGTTTTCCTGCTGTGCATAGGGCCTCTACTTCACATTTTGCAATGACTTGGGTCAATTCCAGGTAGAAGAGAGCCACAACTGCTCCAAGCTTGAGGAGTGTGTTATTATCATAGCCACCACCACTGGCCACTAGTGTTGCACGGTATACCGAAACTTCTGTACTTTTTCAATACTAGAACATGAAAAACGGTACTAGAACTTTTGTGACCTTCGGTACTTATGTCAAAGGTGTCTCACTGATCAACTCTGTCTATCAGCGCAGCCGATATCCCCCTTATAGCACGAAAGCACCTTGCCTGCTCCACTTAGCCTCCACTGGGAGTCTGGACTGCATCATGTTTAAATCCCCAATCATGCTGCACAGAAGTTAACACACTTGAATGATGTAGATATGTTGAAACAGTTAATTACTGTTCGCAAAACAATGTCAATACAGGCTGGAACACTTTACAATGAAGATGATACCGGTAGCTTCCAGCTATGTAGGCTAGCTTTTCTTGGTAGCTTACAGCTGAAGTTATCAAATCACTACCCTCTGGTACTTTGTAATAATATGCAAATCATAATGAAAAATGTCTGATTTCAAAGCCACCAAAAAACTTTATTTAATCACTTAATCAATCTCTCTCTCCCAAAGATTATCTATTGCCTCCCTCTTGCCTTGTGAATTACAGTATGTCATTACTGTTAAAGTAAGCTACTTCTATGCAAATGTTGTTGATCAGTATAATAAAATGATTCCAAAATGGAAGACTCATCTGCAGCCCCATGAAATCAGCCAAAACAAGCGCAATAACTCAATGCATGCACACACTCCTATTGAATATGCATTCACCTGTATTGTGAATAGGCCTAGGCAATCTCTTGATTAACCCAGTTTATCAGCAGAGGTTTACCATTCAAAAACATTATTACCATTATGCAGCTATGTAGTTAGATTGTTTTTAACCAAAGTAAAATTGATTGTATGAGGTATAATTGATTCATTAATGCATTTATGGCTGTATCTGAAAAATGTCAAATGTAATGATATTGAACTCAAAAGATGCCCAACGATTGAACAGAACAGTAGCTGAGTTTCTGTCTAGCTCAAGTGTCATTCTGTGCCTATGTTAATATGGCTTATTCTTCTGCAGTGGTATTGTTTTGGTAGTAAGTATTGTGATGGTATTGAGAATTGTGATACTAAACCTGGTATAGAAGTCAAAATGTGGGTATCGTGACAACACTACTGGCCACACATGCAAAAATACACACACACACACACACACACACACACACACACACACACACACACACACACACACACACACACACACACACACACACACACACACACAAGAAATGTGCTACTTTGGCTGACGCACACAATGAAGCATCCTTTGGGATCATGGTAGTGTGAAAACAATGCACACCATAGCCTTAATGATGTGTGATGTTGGCCTCCAGCTCCAGTACTATAAGCAAGGTTGTTGTTGAGTGGAATTTCCATGACTTAGGCTGCATCCCAAATGTGTCACCCTATTCAATATGCAGTGCCCTGCTTTTGTCCAGGGCCCATAGGTCTCAGGCCAAAATGTGTGCACTATGTAGGGAATAAGGTGCCATTTGGGACACATATTCAGCCTGCAGTGGCAGATGTTGGATGTGCTGCTTGGGCCAAGGGAGTCAAGCCTTAAGGATGAGTGGGAGTGTAACTTTTAAAACGCCTTAATTCTTCCGAGTACAAACACACAAATAATTACACATCTGCTACACAGCTGGGTATTTATTACAGACACATATGTGCACGCACCCTCACACGCATGTCAAAACCCAGCAGGAGTAGGACATGGGTGAGCAAACGTGATGCAGAGCCATCATCTTCCACTGTTTGTGTGTGTGGGCGTGTCGAAAATGTGTGCTGACTGCTTGTCGTGGGACTGCTGATATGTGCTAACCACAGCCTGCGCTACTCTATCCCTTCTCTAATGATTCTCTTACATCCAATCACAGGACAGATAATTAAATCCCGCCCGTGGCAAGGAGACACTGTTTACATCGCCGGGTGTCGTCAGGGGCTCTGGCCAGTCAGGTGGTGTTTACAGGAACCAAAGTAATAAGGGAATGGCGCTTGACTTGAATGGAGGTGGTAAGTTGCAGTGACAGTGCTATAAACTCAACACTAGTGGAGACAAAAGTCTCTCACTACCTGAGACCAACTGTCCAATCCAGTAAAGTCTTAAGTACGATCCTAATTCAGCTGTGCACCGTTCTTAGGGCTAGGTTCCCAACACTGGTACAGACTAACACCTCTCACTACAGGCTACATGAACAGCCCGTTCTAAGGGATCACCTTAGGCAAGGCAATGCACAGATTTTATTGAAATGAGTAGTTGTTTAGGATGCAAGGTGATGTACAGCAGTAATTCTACCCAGCACTTTTCGCAGGCCAATCCCCTTAAACGCAAAGTTTCTCCCTCATATCAAGTGATTCAGGATCAACTTCAGTACCTAACCATGGATCGCGTTTGAGATCGACTACATTGCAGTCTGACTGCGCAGAATCAGTGATTTCACAAAACACCTTGCACCCCAAATAACTATTCATAATGTGATCAAGATGAAAAATTCTATGCCTCGCCCTGCTCAAACTGATCCCCTGAAACACGTTGACGGTCTCTAGGTAAACCCAATACTGATTCTGGGTGGGAGTGGAGTGGGAGAGATTCAGCAGTTGTGCTCGGGTAGAACAGCACCACTTGAACCCCTCCAATTGACTCAGGTGTAAATTAATGCAAAATGAAAGCAGACAGCAAAAGTGCTCGCTAATTATCCATAATAGCAGGAATTTAATTCAAACCGGAGACAATAGCTCCCAACCAATGTATCTATCTGAACATTTGTTTGTGGCTGAATGAGTCGCAGAACAAAAAAAACGACATAATTAAAAGTAAACAGTCTGAACTCCCTCTTTTCTTTCTCTCTTTCTCTGAGACATACAGACGCACATATAGTACACACACACACACACACACACACACACACACACACACACACACACACACACACACACACACACACACACACACACACACACACACACACACACACACACACACACACACACACACACACACACACACACCTGCGGCGAGTATCAGTGCAGCAGCTGGCATAGCCCTAGGCAGTGGGACTCCTCTTTGGCTCACAGCGCTGTATTTAAGACTCATCGCCTGGGGGGCCTGCCAGGAGCTGTCTATCACTGGGACTAGACACACACAGAAACACACCAGGGTTTCTGTTAGCTGGTAATAGCCGGCTTTTGGCCAATAAAAAAAAAGAAAAGTTGTGAAAATTGGCACCCAAACTAATTAAAAATCCCATTGCAAAATAATGGATTTTAGCCTATTCATTGATTGAAATACCAGTCGATGTAGCACGAGAGGTGATACAGCTCAAACAGCTGTTTGTTGCAGCTAGAGTGAAACGTGCTTTAAAAGCCGAATCATTGCGCAACAATTGTACATGAAATCAAGTGTAAAAACAACTATGGCCACGATTAAAAAGAGCAACTATTTTTATTTCTCTGTTATTGAAGCGTGGTTCCCATTCAGGTGCAAATAGGCAGGATTCAGAGCGTCAAACACCATTTTGCAATGAGCTGGAAGTAGTATGCGTTTTGAAAATATATACTTAATTGTTTGAAACCTGAATGTTGTACTACAATACATCATATTTTTTTTTTATTTCACCTTTATTTAACCAGGTAGGCCAGTTGAGAACAAGTTCTCATTTACAACTGCGACCTGGCCAAGATAAAGCAAAGCAGCGCAACAAAAACAACACAGAGTTACACATGGAATAAACAAACATACAGGCAATAACAATAGAAAAATATATATACAGTGTGTGCAAATGTAGTAAGATTAGGGAGGTAAGGCAATAAATAGGCCATAGTGGCAAAATAATTACAATTTAGCATTAACACTGGAGTGATAGATGTACAGATGATGATGTAGAGATACTTGGGGTGCAAAAGAGAAAAAATAATTAACAATATGGGGATGAGGTAGTTGGGTGGGCTATTTACAGATGGACTGTGTAGAGGTGCAGTGAACGGTGAGCTGCTCTGACAGCTGATGCTTGAAGTTAGTGAGGGAGATATAAGTCTCCAGCTTCAGTGATTTTTGCAATTCGTTCCAGTCATTGGCAGCAGAGAACTGGAAGGAAAGGCAGCCAAAAGGAGGAGTTGGCTTTGGGGATGACCAATGAAATATACCTGCTGGAGCGCGTGCTACGGGTGGGTGTTGCTATGGTGACCAGTGAGCTGAGATAAGGTGGGGCTTTACCTAGCAAAGACCTATCGATTACCTGGAGCCAGTGGATTTGGCGACCAATATGAAGCAAAGGCCAGCCAACGAGAGTTGTGAAGAGGGCACGACAAAACCTATTCCCCCTCAAGAGACTGAAAAGATTTGGCATGGGTCCTCAGATCCTCAAAAGGTTCTACAGCTGCAGCATCGAGAGCATCCTGACTGGTTGCATCACTGCCTGGTATGGCAACTGCTCGGCCTCCGACCACAAGGCACTACAGAGGGTAGTGCGTACGGCCCAGTACATTATCGGGGCCAAGCTTCCTGCCATCCAGGACCTCTATACCAGGCGGTGTCAGAGGAAGGCCCTAAATATTGTCAAAGACTCCAGCCACCCTAGTCATAGAATGTTCTCTCTGCTACCACATGGCAAGTGGTACCGGAGCGCCAAGTCCAGCTCCAAAAGGCTTCTTAACAGCTTCTACCCCCAAGCCATAAGACTCCTGAACATCTAATCAAATGGCTACCCAGACTATTTGCATTGCCCCCCTCTTTTAGACCGCTGCTACTCTCTGTTGTTACCATCTATGCATAGTCACTTTACTAAATCTACCTACATGTACAAATTACCTCAACTAACCGGTGCCCCTGCACATTGACTCTGTACTGGTACCCCCCTGAATAGTCTCGCTATTGTTATTTTACTGCTGCTCTTTAATTACTTGTTACTTTTATTTCTTATTCTTATCCGTACACCTGTTGTATTCGGCGCATGTGACAAATAACATTATTTGATCTTTGCTACGTGGCACATTCCAAGGTCAAGTGAGGCTCTTCCTGCTTATACCGCCAGTGACCTTCTGTTGTTTGTTGAAGGGAGGAATGTTTGTATTCTGAAAAACAGCACCTTCTGTTTGTGTCAAAGGAGTCATGTTCCGTTGTTAGCATTTGGCTGTGCGTGCGTGCGTGTGCTTGCGTGTGTGTGTGTGTGTGTGTGTGTGTGTGTAAGAGTTGACTACTACCTCCCGTCAGATCGTTGGGGTGCATTTAAATAACTACTGTGTCTGGTAATGCGTTCCAAGGCTTTGAATACATCTCCTCTCCATCTGTCCATGTCAAAGCATCCAGTCTCACCAAAATGAATTATTCAACTCGTAACATTGTTATTTTCTTATGTTGTACATGTTTTGTTATGGATCTATTCCGAAGGTGCTTGGGCTGATCTTTGAGAAGGCATGCATCGAGACTCATGCTCATTCAATGTCACCCACATACAATAGAATAAGACTTTTTGTTGTGACACTGGAGGAATTGAGATTTCCCTTTCAATGGATAATAGAAAAGAAAGTATTCACACAAACATCTCAATTCAACCCGAGTGTAGGCCTATATCATATTCATCCCCGTATTGTTAGCAACAAAATGATGTCAATGCCCAAGGCAGGGTGAGACAAGATAAGAGAAGGGATGAACAAAATTATTGGAGGAGGCGAGTTACCGGTTGAAATTATGATAGAAAAATGCATACACGCCCCCAAACATCTCCATATTGTTGCCTACAAAAAGGCCCAAGGCAGGGTTAAACAATCAGAGTGAAAGGATGAACAAAATGAGTGAAAGGAGGAGAGAAAGCTACAAGGTGCACGGCCTAGCTGAGAGTAAACTGAAGGCGGGCAATGGAGGGAGTGCTCGCTCAAGGCCATCCTGTCATCTCCAAGAGAAAAGACAGGATGATCAGAATGGGTGAAAGGATGAGAGAAAGGTACAGGTGGATGCCCTAGCTTGGCATCTTCGTTTCCCTCTAACCAGCAGTCAGGCTGTCATATACACTAAATAGCAGCCAACAAATACACAGTTACAAACAGTAGCTTGGCTCACTGCCCTATCACTGTGGGTATCCTGGACTTGGGTGGATACACATGTGAACATTTGGACCACTGAAGGAATAGGATGGAGAGGGGGAGAGAAACATGTTTTTGGGCTTCATAAAAGTTTGAGGAAAATGTACTAAGTGTTTGCGTCTTTTGCATTGGTCAATGCTATTTTACCCCAGAGGGAATTAAACATTGAAGGAATAAGCCATCCAACCATGTTGGTCAAAATATACAAACATTGTTTGAAATACATTCTCTAGTATCTAAAGCTCTTTAAAATAGGTACAATACTGTTAAAAGTTTGTAGTCACTTAGAAATGTTCTTGTTTTCCATGAAAATACATTTCTATTTTATTTCACCTTTATTTAACCAGGTAGGCTAGTTGAGAACAAGTTCTCATTTGCAACTGCGACCTGGCCAAGATAAAGCATAGCAATTCGACACATACAACAACACACAAACAAAACAAACAGTCAATAATACAGTAGAACAAAATAAATCAAAAAGCCTATATACAGTGAGTGCAAATGAGGTAGGTTAAGGCAATAAATAGGCCATGGTGGCGAAGCAATTACAATATAGCAATTAAACACTGGAATGGTAGATGTGCAGAAGATGAATGTGCAAGTAGAGATACTGGGGTGCAAAGGATCAAGATAAATAAATAAATACAGTATGGGGATGAGGTAGGTAGATAGATGGGCTGTTTACAGATGGGCTATGTACAGGTGCAGTGATCTGTGAGCTGCTCTGACAGCTGGTGCTTAAAGCTAGTGAGGGAGATATGAGTCTCCACCTTCAGAGATTTTTGCAGTTCGTTCCAGTCATTGGCAGCAGAGAACTGGAAGGAAAGACGACCAAAGGAGGAATTGGCTTTGGGGGTGACCAGTGAGATATACCTGCTGGAGCGCGTGCTACGAGTGGGTGCTGCTATGCTGACCAGTGAGCTGAGATAAGGTGGGGCTTTACCAAGCAGAGACTTGTAGGTAACCTGTAGCCAGTGGGTTTGGCGACGAGTATGAAGCGAGTGCCAACCAACATGAGCATTCAGGTCACTTTGGTGACAAAACAGATGGCACTGTGAAAGACTGCATCCAGTTTGTTGAGTAGAGTGTTGGAGGCTATTTTATAGATGACATCACCGAAGTCGAGGAGCAGTAGGATGGTCAGTTTTACGAGGGTATGTTTGGCAGCATGAGTGAAGGATGCTTTGTTGCGAAGTAGGAAGCCGATTCTAGATTTAATTTTGGATTGGAGATGCTTAATGTGAGTCTGGAAGGAGAGTTTACAGTCTAACCAGACACCCAGGTATTTGTAGTTGTCCACGTATTCTAAGTCAGAGCCGTCCAGAGTAGTGATGCTGGACGGGCGAGCAGGTGCGGGCAGTGAAAGACTGAATAGCATGCATTTAGTTTTACTTGCGTTTAAGTGCAGTTGGAGGCCACGGAAGGAGAGTTGTAATGGCATTGAAACTCGTATGGAGGTTAGTTAACACAGTGTCCAAAGAGGGGCCAGAAGTATACAGAATGGTGTCGTCTGCGTAGAGGTGGATCAGAGAATCACCAGCAGCAAGAGCAACATCATTGATGTATACAGAGAAGAGAGTCGGCCCGAGAATTGAACCCTGTGGCACACCCATAGAGACTGCCTGTAACGGCTGTCTTCTGTAGAAATGGACCAAGGCGCAGCAGGTATGTGAATACTCATCTTTAATTAAAATAAAGAAGTAAAGCATCCACTTAACAATGCAAACAAAGTAACAACAGCTACAGTTCTGCAGGCTATGAAACGCAGTGCAAAAAACAACCACCCACAACCCCAAAGAAAAACACACACACCTATATAGGACTTCCAATCAAAGGCAACTATACACACCTGCCTTCAATTGGAAGTCCCAATCATCCACCCAACATTTAACCAATACAAACATGCCACGTCCTGACCCCAAAACTAAAACACTAGCTCCATCTGCTGGTCAGGATGTGACAGTACCCCCCCCTCAAGGTGCAGACCCCGGAATGCACCTACCAACAAAAAAAAACCAACACAAAACCCATAAACAATAACCCTAAAACAATAAGGGAGGGAAGGGAGGGTGGCTGCCGTCACCGACGGCACTGTGCTACACCCTCCCTCCCCAACCCACCTATCCTGGAGGTGGCTCAGGTGCAGGGCGTGGACCTTGCTCCACCGTCGGCGTAGCCCACTTCGGTGGCGCTGCTAACTGCGCCGGGCAGATGGGCCACTTGGGCTGACCCTGGCAGACGGACCACTCGTGCTGGGCCGGAGGACAGGAGGACCCCTTGGGCTGGACCGGGGGACAGGAGGGCCACTCGGGCTGGGCCGGGGGACAGGAGAGCCACTCGGGCTGGGCCGGGGGACAGGAGAGCCACTCGGGCTGGACCGGAGGGCAGGAGGGCCACTCGGGCTGGACCGGAGGGCAGGAGGGCCACTCGGGCTGGGCCGGAGGGCAGGAGGGCCACTCGGGCTGGGCCGGAGGGCAGGAGGGCCCCTCGGGCTGGGCCGGAGAGCAGGAGGGCCCCTCGGGCTGGGCCGGAGAGCAGGAGGGCCCCTCGGTCTGGGCCGGAGAGCAGGAGGGCCCCTCGGGCTGGGCCGGAGAGCAGGAGGGCCCCTCGGGCTGGGCCGGAGAGCAGGAGGGCCCCTCGGGCTGGGCCGGAGAGCAGGAGGGCCCCTCAGGCTGGGCCGGAGAGCAGGAGGGCCCCTCGGGCTGGGCCGGAGAGCAGGAGGGCCCCTCGGGCTGGGCCGGAGAGCAGGAGGGCCCCTCGGGCTGGGCCGGAGAGCAGGAGGGCCCCTCGGGCTGGGCCGGAGAGCAGGAGGGCCACTCGGGCTGGGCCGGAGGACAGGAGGGCCACTCGGGCCGATCCTGACAGGCAGGGCACCCTGGCAGAACCGGGCAGTCTGGCCACTCTGGCAGAACCGGGCAGTCTGGCCACTCTGGCAGAACCGGGCAGTCTGGCCACCCTGGCAGTTCAGGGCAGTCTGGCCACCCTGGCAGTTCAGGGCAGTCTGGCCACCCTGGCAGTTCAGGGCAGTCTGGCCACTCTGGCAGTTCAGGACTGGCGGGCAGCTCTGACGACTGTTGACTGGCGGGCAGCTCTGACGACTGTTGACTGGCGGGCAGCTCTGACGACTGTTGACTGGCGGGCAGCTCTGACGACTGTTGACTGGCAGGCAGCTCTGGTGATGGTTGACTGGCGGGCAGCACTGACGACTGTTGACTGGCGGGCAGCTCTGGTGACTGTTGACTGGCGAGGCTGGGTTGACACACTAGACTCCTGATGCGTGGGGCTGGTATAGGACGTGCCAGCCTGGAGACACGCACCTCCATGCTAGTGCGTCTGGCGGGAAACACCGGACCGAAAGGGCGCACTGGCGGTCTTGAGTGCAGGGTTGGCATCACCCCTTCCGGCTCGATGCTCCCCTTGCCCTGGCACCTGCGGGGCGCTGGTACTGGGCGAACTGGGCTGTGCGTCCGTATAGGCGAGATGGTGCGCACCTCAGCGTAACATGGCGCCCTCCACCTCGTACGCACCTCCCTGTAGTCACGGGTAGCTGGCTTACGGCTCTTCCCTGGCCTGGCCAAACTACCCGTGTGCCCCCCCCCAAAAAAATCTTGGGGCTGCCTCTCGGGTTTCCTAGCCAACCGTGTTCCAGCGTAACGTTCCCGATGGTTCCTCTGTCCAGCTGCCACCACTCTCCTGAGTGCCTCCACCTGTTCCCATGGGAGGCGATCCCTTCCGGCCAGGATCTCTTCCCAGGTGTAGGCTCCCTTGCCGTCCAGGACGTCCTCCCATGTCCATTGTTCCCTTTTTCTCTCCTGTGGCTTCCTCCTCTTCTGCTGCTTGGTCCTTTGGTGGGTGGTTCTGTAACGGCTGTCTTCTGTAGAAATGGACCAAGGCGCAGCAGGTATGTGAATACTCATCTTTAATTAAAATAAAGAAGTAAAGCATCCACTTAACAATGCAAACAAAGTAACAACAGCTACAGTTCTGCAGGCTAGAAACGCAGTGCAAAAAACAACCACCCACAACCCCAAAGAAAAACACACACACCTATATAGGACTTCCAATCAAAGGCAACTATACACACCTGCCTTCAATTGGAAGTCCCAATCATCCACCCAACATTTAACCAATACAAACATGCCACGTCCTGACCCCAAAACTAAAACACTAGCTCCATCTGCTGGTCAGGACGTGACACTGCCAGAGGTCTGTGCCCTCCGATTTGTGCCCTCCGATTTGACACAATGAACTCTATCAGAGAAGTAGTTGGTAAACCAGGCGGGGCAATCATTTGAGGAACCAAGGCTGTCGAGTCTGCCAATAAGAATGTGGTGATTGACAGTCGAGAGCCTTGGCCAGGTCGATGAATACGGCTGCACAGTAATGTCTCTTATCGATGGCGGTTATGATGTCGTTTAGGACCTTGAGCGTGGCTGAGGTGCACCCATGACCAGCTCTGAAACCAGATTGCATAGCGGAGAAGGTATGATGGGATTCGAAATGGTCGGTAATCTGTTTGTTAACTTGGCATTCGAAGACCTTAGAAAGATAGGGTAGGTTAGATATAGGTCTATAGCAGTTTGGGTCTAGAGTGTCACCGCCTTTGAAGAGGGGGATGACCGCGGCAGCTTTCCAATCTTTGGGAATCTCAGATGACACGAAAGAGAGGTTGAACAGGCTAGTAATAGGGGTTGCAACAATTTCGGCAGATCATTTTAGAAAAAGAGAGGGTCCAGATTGTCTAGCCCGGCTGATTTGTATGGGTCCAGATTTTGCAGCTCTTTCAGAACATCAGCTGTCTGGATTTGGGTGAAGGAGAAATGGTGGGGGCATTGGCGGTTTGCTGTGGAGGGTGCCGGGCAGTTAACCGGGATAGGGGTAGCCAGGTGGAAAGCATGGCCAGCCGTAGAGAAATGCTTATTGAAATTCTCAATTATAGTGGATTTATGGATTTACTAACTAATGAAGCTGCCAGTTGAGGACCAGTAGACACTCTAATGTACTTGTCCTCTTGCTCAGTTGTGCACCGGGGCCTCCCACTCCTCTTTATATTCTGGTTAGAGCCAGTATGCACTGTTCTGTGAAGGGAGTAGTACACAGCATTGTACCAGATCTTCAGTTTCTTGGCAATTTCTCGCATGGTTTAGCCTTCATTTCTCAGAACAAGAATAGACTGACGAGTTTCAGAAGAATGGTCTTTATTTCTGGCCATTTTGAGCCTGTAATCAAACCCACAAATGCTGATGCTCCAGGTACTCAACTAGTCTGGGCGGCCAGTTTTATTGCTTCTTTAAACAGAACAAACGTTTACAGCTGTGCTAACATAATTTAAAAAGGTTTTTCTAATGATCAATTAGCCTTTTAAAATGATAAACTTGGATTAGCTAACAACGTGCCATTGGAACATAGGAGTGATGGCTGCTAATAATGGGCCTCTGTACACCTATGTAGACATTCCATAAAAAAATCTGCCATTAACAATGTCTACAGTGTATTTCAGATCAATTTGATGTTATTTTAATGTACCATTTTTTTTGCTTTTCTTTCAAAAACAAGGATATTTCTAAGTGACCCCAAGTCATGCATACAGACAGAGAGCCTTCAAAGCTCTATAGTTTTGGCATCCAGCAAGCAGTCAACAATCAGCTCGCTCAAAGGACAACAGGAAGTTGCCAACGTCCATTTTATGGTGAGCAGCGAAGGTCAAATGACATCCCAAGGGTCGAAGGTGAACGTATCTTCATAACTCACACCTTTAAAGTCCAGATAGACCCTGGGTTATTTGATTTATAACACAACTAATTTGTTCATCGAGAGATAGAGTGCACGAGAGGAAGAGATGGACGAGGGGCAAACATTTAATCTAATTTTGCCAACAAGGGGGGGGTTACCAGCATTTGTAACTTGAATCTTATAAGAATCTGTACCAAACAGTTAATCTGATAATACCAAGTATAAAAATACTTGCTTGATACATGTTTTCCAGTTATTTAAATACTTTGCAAGTGCAACTTATTTCTGTGTGAAAAATGGTCTGTTCATTCCTTTTCCATTTTTGTAGACACTGTTATCCAGAGCAATTTACAGATGTGTGTGCATACATGTTCATATTTTTTCACACTGGTCCCCCATGGGAATCGACCCCACAACCTCTACCATGTCTCAATGTACTTAATTACTGTATTGCTTTCCTTCATGGTGATGGAAAGTCTGCAGGTACAAACCTAAATGACCAGCCTATGTACAATACAGTAATGTACATTTACATTAAGTGGTCTGTAAGAATGGTAAATAAGTACTGCACAAAAATGTTTTGTTTTCCATGTCAAATTTTGATCAAGAAAAATATTTAATTTGATGTGGTTGCCCATAACTTTGCACCTCTTGATGTAAAATGTCAGGGTATTGTTCTTTCTGGCTTCCATTAGAATAACAAATCGCAGAGAAAGGGACAGGGCAATAACTCTTACAGTTCCAACTATTGACTCCTGCAAGATACTGTTCTTAATTATAAAACTACCTTTTTTGCCAAAGCAGAGATTAATATTTTTTTTTTATTTCTGCTATATCGGTTCAAATCTATATCTGTCTGCTAATACCAGTATATATTTTACCTTTATTTAACTAGGCAAGTCAAATTCTTATTTAAAATGACGGCCTACACCAGCCAAACCCTAACCCGGACAATGCTTGGCCAATTGTGCGCTACCCTATGGGAATCACAGCCAGTTGTGATACAGACTGGAATCCAACCAGGGTCTGTAGTGACACCTCTAGCACTAAGATGCAGTGCCTCAGACCGCTACGCTACTCAGGAGCCCTCTAGTAAAGGCCCAGTGTACTACATTTGTGATTTATATATTTTTTAATATATTTTTTTATTCCGATTTTTCAGGTGGTGCTACAGCATCCTCAGCACCCCTACTTCCCGTGACTATGTCTCCCTCCGCGTCTCCATCCCTCCCAACGCTAATGTGCATTAGCTCTATGTGCTGAGCTACGCTAGCTACTATGCTAGCTGAAGTCGTGAGCATTTACGATGATGATAATATATGGGGATCTTCATCATACATATGGAAGTGTATGGTAATTACACTAAAGACAGAAATTACAGTATTAACGAGTTTCCAAAACAAATCAATGTTGTGTGTCCTAAAATGGCACCCTATTCCATATAATGTACTACTTCTTACCAAAAGCACTGTATAAATGAATAGGGTACCATTTGGGACACATCCCAGTGATGACCCTGGCGATGAGCTTCTGCTCCAGGAGGTAGAGCATTTGGAAGGGCTGTGCTGTGGGTCGATGCTTCCATTACACACTCATTGTATGTGTGTGTGTGTGTGCGTGCGTGCGAGAGAGAGAGAGAGATTTGTTGGAACAAATGATATTCTTTAGGTTGTATACAAGTGGTAAGAAAGTATGGTATGTACATTGTCAACAGGAGTTCTGTTCGGAAATTTACCGGCCATTTGCAAGATTTACCGCAGACCCATATGCATTGGGTGCATAGCCAATTAGGGCGTACACCCATGAATATCAGAATGACATAAATAACATTTAGATTATGGTAATGCATCTTAATAGAACATGCAACTCATGTAATGAAGCAGCCAATTAAAAACGGCATTTTAAAACATCTGGCAAAATGCAATTTGTGGGAAAACACCATTCTAAACAGAGTACCTGAAAGTGTTTCCATATGTGACAGAGATGATGAATCTCTCTTAGAAACTTAAAAAGAGGGGGAATCTAAAGATGCAACAACTAGGATGGGTTGCTAATATGACCAGGTGTGTGCCTTTGGCTTCTGAACAACGAAAGAAAGTTAATATAAAAACCAATAGAACAGGAGATAAATGACACAGCAGCACAATAGGCCTAACTGATTGAGTTGCAGCAGTCAGTGAAAAGCTTCTAAAAACTGTGTGAAGATGTGTCTTGAGTGTAATTTAAAATGTTGACAAGAAGAAGACCTAGGATAGGATAAAGTAATCCTTCTAACCCCCCCCCCCCCTTAAAAGATTTAGATGCACTATTGTAAAGTGGTTGTTCCACTGGATATCATAAGGTGAATGCACCAATTTGTAAGTCGCTCTGGATAAGAGCGTCTGCTAAATGACTTAAATGTAAATGTAAATGTAAGAAGGGAAGGGGTGTGTGGCGAAGATATAGGCGAGGCTCTCTCCAGAATGGCTCAGCTGTCTCCCGCCAATTCTTGCGCATTCATTGTTTCATTGTCTGAATTGTTTGCCCTTTGATAAAATACGTTTATAAATTCCCCATTACATACACTACAAAAATATGTGGACACCTGCTCGTGGAACATCTCATTCCAAAATAATTGTCATGGCGCATGGTGATCTTAGGCTTGTGTGCGCGGCTGCTCGGCCATGGAAACCCATTTCATGAAGCTCCCGACGAACAGTGATTGTGCTGAAATCAGTCAATTGAAATGTATTAGGCCCTAATCTATGGATTTCACATGACTGGGCAGGGGCGCAGCTATGGGTGGGCCTGTGAGGGCATATGGCCGCCCACTTGGGAGCAATGCCCACCCACTTGGGAGCCAAGCCCTGCCAATCAGAATTAGTTTTTCCCCACAAAAGGTTTTTATTACAGACAGAAATACTCTGTTTCATCAGCTGTCCGGGTGGCTGGTCCCAGACGATCCCGCAGATGAAGAAGAGAGATGTGGAGGTCCTGGGCTGGCATGGTTACACGTGGTCTGCGGTTGTGAGGCCGGTTGGACGTACTGCCAAATTCTCTAAAACGACATTGGAAGTGGCTTATGGTAGAAAAATGAACATTCAATTCTCTGGCAACAGCCCAGGTGGACATTCTTGCAGTCAGCATGACAACTGCATGCTCCATAAAACTTGAGAATTCTTTGGCATTGTGTTGTGTGACAAAACTGCACATTCTAGAGTGGCCTTTTATTGTCCTCAGCACAAGGTGCACCTGTATAATGATCATGCTGTTTAATCAGCTTCTTGATATGCCACACCAGTCAGGTGGATGGATTATCTTGGCAAAGGAGAAATGCTCACTAACAAGAATGTAAACAAATTTGTGCACAAGATCTGAGAGAAATAAGCTTTTAGTGCGTATGAAACATTCTGGAATCTTTTATTTCAGCTCATGAATCACTTTACATGTTGCGTTTAAACTTTTGTTCAGTGTATAATAAAACTATAGTTTGAAAAATCTTTCCAACAAATCTCTCGCTCTCTCGATAATCACCAATCCTTAGTGTGAATGAGCAATGGAAGTTATAGGCCTACTGCTGCATTGGCCTATAAGCTATGAGTTCCATTCGCTCATTTCTTTAGCCACCAATGGATCACAATGTATCAATCACAATGTGTCCATATGGCAGAGGTTGGTGATATCGCAATAGTTGACTTTCAAATGTTAGATTTTTATCATTTTAATTCAGACCACATGAGAATGATTTTGAGAAACTAAAATGTTATTATTGAAATTAAACTGTTCCATGAAAATGCACATATGAAAATCATAACTGGCATGCAGAACAGTAGAAATTATAAGATAAATTGCAACCTTCCCCAAACTTCAAACTCGCACCGCCTATGAAGTCTTTATAAAATAATTGCCTTATGTTTGTCTATAGGCTACTCTGAAGAACGGTACAACATGCCTCATAATATGAAATAAAACATTCAGATTTCAAACTACATTTTCGGGCCTCTCGAGTGGCGCAGCGGTCACTACAGACCCGGGTTCGATCCCAGGCTGTGTCGCAGCTTGCCGCGACCAGGAGACCCATGAGGCAGTGCACAATTGGCCCAGTGTTGTCCGGGTCAGGGGAGGGGTTGGCCAGCCAGGATGTTCTTGTCCCATCACGCTCTAGCAAATCCTTGTGTCGGGCCGGGCGCATGCAAGCTGACTTCGAACGCTAGTTATAAAGTGTTTCCTCCGACACATTGGTGCGGTTGGTTTCTGGGTTAAGCGAGCAGTGTGTCAAGAAGCAGTGCAGCTTGGCAGGGTCATGTTTCGGAGGACGCATGGCTCTCGACCTTCGCCTCTCCCGAGTCCGTATAGGAGTTGAAGCGATGGGACAAGACTGTAACTACCAATTTGGGAGAAAAAGGGGTAAAAAAAAAAGAGAAGAAAAAAAGGATATTTTCTAAATGTATACTGCCTACAGCTCACATTGTAAAGTGGTGGGAGACGCGTTGATAGCGTGTTGCCTGCACTTGAATGGTTTGAGAAATAAAAACAGGTATTTTTAATTGTGCGACAAAACAGTTTTTACCACGCGACTGCATTTAGAAGTGGTATGCAATGAATGAGCTTATAAAAGCTCATGTTTTAGTCCAGCAGCAACCAGCTGAGGAGCCGCAGAAGAAATCCCATTCAAAATAGGCTCTGTATGCTGTGCGCGTGATAGTTGTGTTGGATAAATAAGGTAACAGGATGACTAATGAAAATACAAACAGGCCAATTTAATTTAATTATGCAAATTAACCTATAGACCAACAAGCATGATGGTCAAAAGTATTTCCATCATCTGGTATTTCCATCAATGAATAAAAAGCATTATTTTGCAATGGGATTTTTTTGGCTGGCAACAGTTTTATTTATCGGAAAGAAAAAAAAAGCTGGGGTCAAAAGCGGGCAATTGCCGGCTAATGGAATCCCTGATTGTATTTCTTGACAATGTCAAACAAATCCATATTCTGCAGCATTCAGAGTGGTAAAAAAGGACGGTGAGAGTGAATTGCCAAGAGATACAACGTTGGAACAAATCATATTGCGGGGACCTGAATGCCGCATTTGAGTAGAGAGAAAACATATGGTCTTGAGATTGATGATTCTTTAGGGGGGGAAAAAACTAGATAAAATGTGTGTGTGAAAACAAGATTACATTTGGGTGTGAGTTGTGTGGGAAATATAAGTAGATACTGTATGTTTATGTGTGTGTATGCCTGTGTGCATACATTTGTGTGTGTGCTGTAGTACTGATGGAATGGGGATTCAGCCACGGCAGCAGCAGTAGCAGCAGGTCCCCTGTCCTGTGATGAAGCGAGGGCTGATCCTATCACTGCTCCTGTGAAGGGCCATCAATAACCCAGCCATGAGCAGCTAGGGGGAGGGAGAGGGAGCACATGCCCTTCACTCTGGTTCCACTGACGAGGGGTAGGTTGTGTGTGTATGTGTGCATGTGATTGTGTGTGTGTGCATGTATGTGTGTGCCTGCGTGAGTGTGTGGCGACAGGGACAGCCAACCAGTAAGCATAAACTGATGGCCCGAGAATGGCAAGAATCTGCAATATGTATGATATATTATTTGTGAAGGAAAGAATAGCCATTTCCATATCTTTTTTCCCAACATAACAATGCAAATTAATTCAACATATTTAATCAGCATTGTAAAGGAGAAACTATTTATTACACAATCTACCTCCCAAGATGCCTGAACCACCAGAGCCGAGATGGAGGAGGAAAAGCAGGGAGAAAGAAGGTGCATCCCATATGGCACCATATTCCCAATATAGTGAACTACTTTTATCAGGGCCCATAGGGTGCTGGTCAAATGTAGAGCACTTTATAGTGAACAGGGTGCCATTTGGGATACAACCAGAGGATAGCATTATGCTACTACATCCGCCTAAGGAAATAGGACCCTGGATGATGGGAGAAAAAGGAGACCACATAAGACCGGCCAAAGCTGCTTGCCCGCTGGGGTAATTCTCTTCACATCTCCTTCCTATGACCTCCTCTTTCCCTCTTTCCCTCCCCTTGCACTCATTCCCTCTCTTTTTCATCACTTTGAGCCCTCCTTTCTTTTCTCATTTTCTTGTCAGCCTGGGTGGGTGGCTAGCGTTCCCAACAGACAGACAGACACAGAATGAGGGAGAGAGAAATCCCACTGCAGATGAGTTAACATAGTCTGGAAGTGTGACTAGCTGCATAATATCTCCTATTCCCTTTCAAAGAAAGCCTCCTTGCTCCTCTGCGAGAAATTGAGAGAGAGAGAGAAAAGTGAAAGAGAGCAAGAGAAAACACATCACTGCTACGATAAAGTCCTCCGAGCAAGGGTGTCCACAGATCTGAGAACAACCAAGCTGAGAAGGACGGCAAAAAAAAGCGAGCTAGAGCGCTTCGGAGCTCGTTCGGCTGCGCGAGTCCGTTAGCCATTACCATTAGCCTCCGGGGAGAGTCGGCACCAGAGGGACCGGCTAACTGGTTGGCTGAAGTACTATCCATTATTTATGATATAATGGCCATTTACAGCTTTGTGAAGTTTCGCAGCTGAGAACAGAGTTTGCCGTATTGCCTTTGTTTTCCAAGCCTGCGGCAAAGCTTAGCTGTGTTAGTTGTGCTGTAGTAGTGTAGCAGCCATTATCGTTTTTTCTTCCCAGTGTATTCACAGGTCAGAGGTAAGCTGGAGTCAGATGTTTGAAGTCCTAAATTTGCCTTTTATTTTTTTGTTTTAGGCAGCCATTTTGGATTAGTATTGTCAGCCTCACACGTTCGAAACAGGCTTAATTACTGTCATCCTTAAACAACGCAAAAGTACAATATGTCTTCAATAAATAATGTTATGTTACAACAACCCAGATGATTGGAGAAGTTGTTCAGGGTGACACCCTTGAACCTTGTCATAGTCTCTAATCAAAAATCATGACTAACATGGAAAGCTATTCGTTTTATTGATGAATATAAATAGAACTTCAAAATGGAACACAGCTCTAAATTAACTTAGCCTACGTTTCACATCGCCTATATTTCTTTGTTGGCATAGATTTCCCATCCATTACATTTACAACTCCACCTGACACCGCCATTGCTTTATCAAATAAAAATGTATCAATTGATTGATATGGTCCTGTCAGGGAAAATACATTTAGCTTGACGTGGATGATGGCTAATTTGATCTAGGCTCCAATTGCAGTGTTGGTAGCCAAGGGAATGAGGTGAGTCCTCTCTTACTGTCTGAGGGAAGTTACTGTGGAGAGACAATGTCGCTTTTGTCCGACTAGAACAGCGACGACTTTGGGCAGACGTGTGACTTTGTGGCGTCCTCCCCCGTCCTTCGTCGTCGTCGTCCGCAGCTGTCGGAAACGACAACAGTTTATCTGGGCCTGTCGGTCAGCTTATCTACCACTCACCTGCACATTGATAACAGATCAATAAGTAGCCTTCAATGGCGCTGTCAATGCAACAAAACCGATTCAACCCAACACCTACCCACTGCTCTCACACCCCGTAACCCCCCCCGTGGCTATTTCATGGTACATTTCTCAAACTTCTCTTTTTTGCGATTCTCAGACCAATATGGGTAGTGTGAACAGCTGATAAAATCTTTACCCTTTGATTCACAATCTTTACCCTGCTGTTTGCTGTAGAGAATATGAGCAAAGTTATCTTTCTTTTTGAAGTGTCAGACTCACCGACCTTCACCGAGCTGGAGAAAACCGTACAGAGAACAGCACGGGAGAGGATGACACTCCAACCGAGTAGTCAATCAATAATGTACCTGGGGAACGAGGAACAGGGGAGCGGTAAACGGCTTCCTGCTGTGTGTGTGTGTGTGTGTGTGTGTGTGTGTGTGTGTGTGTGTGTGTGTGGCCTCAAAAGCAGATGCACCGTAGCTTGTCAGTAACCTTCATCTCGTAATGAGAAAGCATGAGGCCAGTTATGGATATACTGTACTAGTGGATCCTCTGGGACCCTGAATTGTGATTACATTTTTTGTCATAGGCTACCTGGTTAAAAACAGTGATTCCCAGTAGGCAAAACATATCATGGGTCATCATGAAGACGTTGTTTTTTGGTTGGTATAATCATTTTCTGGTCATAAAGTTGTCATTTTCTGGTTGTACACTGATTTTCAGGTGGAAGAAAAGACACTGGGTTGTGTGTGCTTGGTTGATTCTATATCCAGGCACAACAACAATCACTCACACTCATCATTGATTCATAGAACGACTGCTGGTTTTGATCATGGCTACATTTGGTCTCATCACTGATTCATAAACAGTGGGATCAAACCGGCTGCTTCTCCAGACACTGTTGCTATATTTTCTCCCTCTTCTTTGGTTTGCTTCCCAAATGGCTCAACCACACAGAGCCAGCTTCTGCTGGAAATGAACAGGGCTGTGTCCCAAATGGCACCCTATTCCCTTTAATTGCACTACTTTTGACCAGAGCCATATAGGCCCTGGTCAAAAGTAGTGCACTACATAGGGAATAGGGTGCCATTTGGGACACAACCCTGTTCATTTCCAGGAGAAGCTGGCTCTGTGATTGAGCCAGTGCTTTCATCGCATAATCAAGGCATACAAGGATACTCTGGAATCTTCCACCCTCTGTCTGCCAACATCTCCATCAGTACGAGATGAATATGAGACGAGAGCCAAGATGAGCTTCAATCTAAGAAGAGGGACGACTGCCAAACCACCGACGTCAAACACCAAGCACAACCCGATTCCATTCCTTCGTAATATTGGATATCAAAAGGTGCAATAAGCACTCTTTACGAGAGCACATTGGCGTTTAATGCATTCACAAAAACATGATATTGACACTAAAAAGATGAGACGAGTGTTCAGAAAAAATACATGGGATAAAACACTGACAGAGTTGTGTGGAGAGAGAAAGGAGAGGTAGTTACGGACGCATCCTTAAAACACCCTACTACTTAGAAAAAGGCTTTTAATATATCGGCGGGCAGGTTTAAGCTTGGGCAATGGTGGGGAGGCCGTAAAAAAAGCACTTAGCGTGGTAATGTGCGATCTTTGGGTGTAAAAGGTAACCTTTCGAACTCCCGGAGAAAAGCATTACACTGGAAAAGTATAAATTCTAAAGGCTGGTGCGAGACTTGGGAGGGATGCGTCCCAAATGGCCCCCTATTCCCCATATGGATCTCCCTATCAGCCCTGGTCAAAAGTAGTGCACTATGAAGGAAATAGGGTACCATTTGCAGCTCAGCCTGGTTGCAGGTGCCATTAGGGTGGCTGCGTTTAAACAAGGTATTAAAAGAGACTGATGGAGAAGGATGTCTTGAATGACTAACTACAGTAGAGGCATTGTATTGTAGCCCATCTCTAATAGACAGGTACTTAAACCTGTCTAGAAAATAACCAGTAGAATCAGAATGGTCCTCTCAGTGAGTTCATAATGGCTTCTGGATCTAATTATGTACAGTGCCATGAAAAAGTATTTGCCACCTTCTGATTTTCTCTATTTTTGCATATTTCTGACAGTGAATGTTATCAGATCTTCAACTAAAACCTAATATTAGATAAAGGGAACCTAAGTTGATACTTATGTGATTTATTTAATTAACAAAAATGATGCAACACCCAATTCCCATGTGAAAAAGTTAATTGCCCTCTTACACTCAACTATTTGTGCCACCCTTTAGCTGCAATAACTGCAAACAAATGCTTCCTGTAGTTGATGATCAGTCTCTCACATAACGTTGGAGGAATTTTGGCCAATTCGTACATGCAGAACTGATTTAACTCAGCGACATTTGTAGGTTTTCAAGCATAAACTCCCTTTTTCAAGTCCTGCTACATCATTACCTCTGGACTTTTACTAGGCCATTCCAAAACTTGAAATGTGTTGCTTTTTAGCCATTTTCATGTAGACTTGATTGTGTGTTTTGGATCATTGTCTTGCTGCATGACACAGCTGTGCTTCAGCATAAGCTCACAGACGGATGGCCTGACATTCTCCTATAGAATTCTCTGATATAAAGCAGAATTCATGGCTCCTTCTATTAAGGCATGTCGTCTAGGTCCTGAGGCAGCAAACTATCCCTAATCCCTCACATTACCACTACCATGCTGGACCGTTGTTTTAAGAGGTTCTTACTGTGAAATGCAGGGTTTGGTTTTCACCAGGCATTATGGGACCCGTGTCATACAAAAAGTTTTACTTTTGAATCATCTGTACATAGAACATTATTCAAAGAGTCTGGATGATCATCCAGGTACTTTTTGGACTTCATCTGGTGACCGACAACAAACGGCTTTGGAACAGCCAAGCATATTATGGCCCAATAAGAGAGCCTGGTGCTGCAAGTGCTGTCGGTGCCGAGCTAACTGATTGGTGTTATTAGCAGGGTAAGTTCCGCACAGCACTGTTGCAGAAGGAATGTCATTTTCCCATGGCCACATAGCAGACAACATTACCCTGTGTATGTTAGGAAAAATAACCAATGTGCTTCTAAGACTAATGATAGCCTTGAAATGGTAGCCAGAGTGAGAGAATGCGAGACCTAAATGGTGCTCGGCCTAGTTCCAAGGAACATTTCATGAGATGAGGGGGGAAAGAAGGAAGTTTCTCTCCTAAAAAACACACTTACATTTTTTCTTCTTGAATGATCACTCCAAGCCCAGGCCTAAGGGGTTAATGAGCCCAGTGTACAATATAATCTACAGCTCTGGGCATTAAAATGTTAAGTTGTATTACAGCGAAGTAAAAAACACAATGGAGGCCGTAACATTGAACTACCTTCTAACATTTACTACTTTCTATCACACATGCAGGAAAGCCACTGTAGAGCAGTTGATGTCGAATCTCTCAACACGCTTTTCTAATGCGAGCGATAGTGTGAAGAAACACACACCCATACACATGAACACACGCACATACACATTATGGACACACTCATGTGCACTGTACACACACACACACACACACACACACACACACACACACACACACACACACACACACACAGATACAGCGCATACATACATAAATACATGTGCACACACCACAGTGAGCATGCGCATACACAGAAGCATAGACACACACACTCGTATGCAGTGCACACACACAAATGACTTCTACGTATGGAACCTCTTTCACATGCACAGCCAACAGCATTCGCTGTCTCTCTAAGTGATAAATGGTTTTTTCCATGCATTCTAAATACACCACACACACTCCTGCGGCAGTGCAAACACAATCTGTCAAATTTAATATGCAACAACAAATCTCTTCTTTGTTATGAGCCATATGTTGCTCTCACTTGGCAGTGAGGTGTAACACTGCAGGTAGGTCCATTCACCTGAGTGCAAAATAGATATTAATGCTATTACTGGTGTGTGTGTGTGTGTGTCTGTGTGTGTGTGTGTGTGTGTGTGTGTGTATATAGACATGGGTACTGGGGTGATCACAGAAACAATAATTGCCAGCAGCAAAGCTTTTGTACGTGTAGGCAAAAAAAAACCATCATGGTTGACTTACCTACGTAGACAGATCCATGAACATCAGCAAGCATGATGGAGGGAGAAAGAGATAAATACATTAATTAGTTCAATGGCAAACTGATCCAGGTAGCGGGAAAATCAAAGGGATGCTATGATGTATCTTTAGCAGAACTTTTTTTTTTCATTATAGAAAGAAACAAACACTAATATTGCCATGACTTCATATTCATATTTTTTATTTGTGCTGGATCTTCACCGACTCATTTGAATATGTCGAGCAAAACTTTCCACCCTCAGATGCACTGGTGTACAACAAGCAAGCAACAGCAACACCCCTCCCACTGAAAACCTGAGTTCCCCCCTGGGCTCCTACAGTTCTCCTTAATGATTTCCTTCTCCAGTCGAGAACTAATTAGCATCTCTGCTAACGTTCTCGTAATCAGGCTTCTGCTCACTGACACTGCTCATCAGGGTGCTACTGGGAATCGCAAAGATGGCGGGGGTTAAAAAAGAGGCGAGCGGAAAAGTTTACTCCGGCGGTTGACGGAGAGTCTGATCGATAGATGGCTGGAGGGAAAGGAAGAAAAGAGATGGGGGAGAGACGGAGATCACTAGGGTCCCTAGGATAAGGCGAGGTGCTGTAATTAGTTAAAGAAGGAGAAACTTTAACGGAACGGGGGGGGGGGGGGGGGCTTAGTGATTGCCGATATGCCTTTGATGTCCTTCTTCTCCGGCTGCTCTGAAAGATGCTTAGAGGGAAAGGAGATAAGCAGGGGAAGTGAAGGTGTGTGTAGGGGGGGCTTGGATATCCCTTGGCAGATCAAACCGTGTGAGCCCGTAGGCCAAGATCCATACAAGACCCAATGAGAGTGTATGTGGCTGTGAGAGAGTGTAGTAGACAAATGACACCAACCTAATATCTCAGCAAACAGTGTGTGTCTCGTAGATGAGCAATGGCTGGGTTTCACAACGCTTTATGTCCACCTTTTGCATTGAGGGAAATGTAGTCTTTCATTAGCCACCATGTGCTATGCCATGAAAACATTGCCACTTGGTGTCAACCGAACTACATGTGGTACTAATGCCATGACTGAACATGCACCATTCTCCACATCAATGCTACATTTGCAAACCTTGAGACAAAACCCACTCACTAAGGGTTTTTCTCAACAACATACTGTCGTGACTATCATTAATGTGATGACGGCTATAAGTAAAGGTGATTGCATATTGGGCAAGAGACAGAGGCTATAAGTTAGAAGCTTATTATGCATAACCCATCATTAATTGGCTAAATATAAGGCTAATACTGCATTGAATATATTACCTAAATAAGGTGTAGGCTAGGACAACTATATATATATATATATATATATATATATACATACACACTGCTCACAAAAATAAAAGGAACATTTAAACAACACAATGTAACTCCAAGTCAATCACACTTCTGTGAAATCAAACTGTCCACTTAGGAAGCAACACTGATTGACAATACATTTCACATGCTGTTGTGCAAATGGAATAGACAACAGGTGGAAATTATAGGCAATTAGCAAGACACCCCCAATAAAAGAGTGGTTCTGCAGGTGGGGACCACAAACCACTTCTCAGTTCCTATGCTTCCTGGCTGATGTTTTGGTCACTTTTGAATGCTGGCGGTGCTTTCACTCTAGTGGTAGCATGAGACGGAGTCTACAACCCACACAAGTGGCTCAGGTAGTGCAGCTCATCCAGGATGGCACATCAATGCGAGCTGTGGCAAGAAGGTTTGCTGTGTCTGTCAGCGTAGTGTCCAGAGCATGGAGGCGCTACCAGGAGACAGGCCAGTACATCAGGAGACGTGGAGGAGGCCGTAGGAGGGCAACAACCCAGCAGCAGGACCGCTACCTCCGCCTTTGTGCAAGGAGGAGCAGGAGAAGCACTGCCAGAGCCCTGCAAAATGACCTCCAGCATGCCACAAATGTGCATGTGTCTGCTCAAATGGTCAGAAACAGACTCCATGAGGGTGGTATGAGGGCCCGACGTCCACAGGTGGGGGTTGTGCTTACAGCCCAACACCGTGCAGGACGTTTGGCATTTGCCAGAGAACACCAAGATGGGCAAATTCGCCACTGGCGCCCTGTGCTCTTCACAGATGAAAGCAGGTTCACACTGAGCACGTGACAGACGTGACAGAGTCTGGAGACACCGTGGAGAACATTCTGCTGCCTGCAAGATCCTCCAGCATGACCGGTTTGGCGGTGGGTCAGTCATGGTGTGGGGTGGCATTTCTTTGGGGGGCCGCACAGCCCTCCATGTGCTCGCCAGAGGTAGCCTGACTGCCATTAGGTACCGAGATGAGATCCTCAGACCGCTTTTGAGACCATATGCTGGTGCGGTTGGCCCTGGGTTCCTCCTAATGCAAGACAATGCTAGACCTCATGTGGCTGGAGTGTGTCAGTAGTTCCTGCAAGAGGAAGGCATTGATGCTATGGACTGGCCCGCCCGTTCCCCAGACCTGAATCCAATTGAGCACATCTGGGAGATCATGTCTCGCTCCATCCACCAACGCCACGTTGCACCACAGACTGTCCAGGAGGTGGCGGATGCTTTAGTCCAGGTCTGGGAGGAGATCCCTCAGGAGACCATCCGCCACCTCATCAGGAGCATGCCCAGGCATTGTAGGGAGGTCATACAGGCACGTGGAGGCCACACACACTACTGAGCCTCATTTTGACTTGTTTTAAGGACATTACATCAAAGTTGGATCAGCCTGTAGTGTGGTTTTCCACTTTAATTTTGAGTGTGACTCCAAATCCAGACCTCCATGGGTTGATAAATTGGATTTCCATTGATTATTTTTGTGTGATTTTGTTGTCAGCACATTCAACTATGTAAAGAAAAAGTATTTAATAAGATTATTTCTTTCATTCAGATCTAGGATGTGTTGTTTAAGTGTTCCCTTTATTTTTTTGAGCAGTATATATATATAAATCTAGAATAGGATTATCTATTTTTGACGCAATTTAAATGGAGTTGCTGGAGAGAGAAAGACTGCAAGAAAGTGGTCGTGCGTGCACCGATTTAAAGCAATGATATTTGAGTGATAAGCTGTTTCAAAACTCTGCAGCTACAATTTAAAAAATGTAATCTTTCAAATTAAAAAACCCCTAAAGCCAGATGGAAATGGGTAAATTAGACGAACTCGGGACATGTGACCGCCCTCCTGAAGCATCTTACCAGTCGGTGCCACTCAAAAAGCTAGGTATTCACCTGCGCAAGTGGGGACACTTCAGGCTGAGGAGTAATTTTCACACATCCTAATGTGTTACACTCACACATCCCATCTGACTCATAAAAGACTCCTAATCATCAGACACTACAGGCTAAATCAGGAATAATCTTCTTGATCTTTGTACCGTTACATGTCCTCTATACCTACGGCCCAGTCTCACAACCCCTGCCACACACCCATATATGCCCAGTCCACTGACGTCTCTATAGGGAGTAGTCCCTTATCTGTCCATGTATTATCTAATATATTTCTCATCCAGAGTTACCTCTGCTGCAGAGGATAAGTTCATTAGAGTTACCAGCCTCAGAAATTGTAGCCCAAATAAATGCTTCAGAGTTCAAGCAACAGACAAATCAACATCAACTGTTCAGAGGAGACTGCATGAAGCAGGCCTTCATGGTCAAATTTCTACAAAGAAACCACTACTAAAGGACACCAATAATAAGAAGAGACTTGCTTGTGCCAAGAAACACGAGCAATGGACATTAGACAGGTGGAAATCTGTCCTTTGGTCTGAGGAGTCCAAAATTGAGATTTTTGGTTCCAACCACCATGTGTTTGTGAGACACAGAGTTGGTGAAAGGATGATCTCCGCATGTGTGGTTCCCCCTGTGAAGCATGGAGGAGGTGGTGTGATGGTGCTTTGCTGGTGTCACTGTCTGTGATGAATTTAACCAGCATGGCTACCACAGCATGGCTACCACAGCATTCTGCAGCGATACGGAATCCCATCTGGTTGCGCTTAGTGGGACTATCATTTGTTTTCAACAGGACAATGACCTAACACACCTCCAGGCTGTGTAAAGGGTATTTGACCAAGAAGGAGAGTGATGGAGTGCTACATGAGATGACCTGGCCTCTACAATCACCCGAACTCAATCCAATTGAGATGGTTTGGGATGAGTTGGACCGCAGACTGAAGGAAAAGCAGCCAACAAGTGCTCAACATATGTTGGAACTCCTTCAAGACTGTTGGAAAAACATTCAGTTGAAAGTGGTTGAGAGAATGCCAAGAAGGTGCAAAGCTGTCATCAAGGTAAAGGGTGGCTATGTGAAGAATCTCAAATATAAAATATATTTTGATTTGTTTAACACTTTTTTGGTTACTACATGATTCCATATGTGTTATTTCATAGTTTTGATGTCTTCACTATTATTCTACAATGTAGAAAATATTTAAAAAATAAAGAAAACCCTTGAATGAGTAGGTGTGTCCACACTTTTGACCGGTACAGTATATAGCTGGAAGTAGAAGCATAAGTGTTGTTGTCCATTAGTTTACTCCAAAAAGGTGAGGGGTAGTAGGGTTAGGGAAAAATAATAAAGGAAAATATATTTCTCTTTTATACCTCTCTGTTTCTATCTCTTTCTATGTCTCCCTCTTGCTCTCTCTCTCCAGACGGACTATTTGAAAATTGGGAGAGGAATTAGCTATGATACTGACATCTAATATTTAAAATTATTTAAAAAGATGTATATATATCCAATAGTAGGCCAAGTGCTCCTTGCCCAGGGTCTATAATCTCTCCACCTGGCCTTCTTCCGAAGGCCCAAGCTGTTCTCGATAATCAACAACTTTACCTGGGAGAGGGAAAAACAATTAGTTGTGGTGTGTGTGTGTGTGTGTGTGTGTGTGTGTGTGTGTGTGTGTGTGTGTGCCTGTCTACACGGGTGAACGTGCATGTGTCAGAATATTGTAAAATGTCAAGTACATGGCCATAAACTTCAATAGTATCTAAAAATGTACAAGAATATACCTTAACAAGACCTGAAGCAATACAATACCATCAGCATTGACAAATCAATGACAGTCGCTTCAAACACAGCACCACACTCTACACACCAGAAGATGCAACCATATTCCAACTCATCATCACTCAATCCAAAAGCCCCTCAATCTCCCTTGTTGAATCATGAAAATGCTAATCATTCTCCCTCAGTACTCCACATATTAAGGAGTACAAAAGTACTCCCCATTCTGACTCTTCTATTACCGCAGTTAGAGAAGGTTTATATTTGTGATAATGTTAACGCCCACCCAGGGCCACTGGTGGCCTTTCTCAATGGAACCAGGCTTTCATTGTGTTGTACACCGAGGAAATTTAGCATTCTGAATAGGATCCCGTCATAGTCAGAGACTGTCAGGGTCTGTGAGTCCATACTAACTGAGGGTGTGTCTCAAATGACAACTCCAGTCCACAAGGGCCTGATTGGTTTCATACTTTTTCTCCATCCCTAGCACACTGCTGATTAATCAAATTGCATTTTAAACTGAAGATCATGATTAGGTGATTATTGGAGTCAGGTATGTTAGCTGGAGCAAAACTGTGACACCAATCAGGCCCTCGCAGACTGGAATTGCCCACCCCTGCTATAGAGTGTACTACTTTTTACCAGGGCCCATATGGCTCTGGTCAAAAGTAGTGCACTAAGTAGGGAATAGGGTGTCATTTGGGACGCAGGCTGAGAGTCAGAGAGACCATGAGTCAATGCTCCTAAGGCAGAGTCACCGATAATGTGATATCTGGTGAACGTGGGAGGGAAGACGATAAGCAATGGTACAATGTGTTCAGAGAGTCCGATTGAAATGGGAGAACGTTAGAAGGGAATTTAAGAAATTAAATCAGTGACTTGAGTAGCTAAATAAAAGGTTGGCACCTAATAGAAAGAGAGAGGGGAGGAGAGATTAATGTGGTTGAACAGGAGGGATGGGAGGAATATAGAGTGAGTTAAAGAAAAAGAGGAGAGAGAAAGTGAAAGTGAGAGATGGAGAAAGAGAGATTGAGAGAGAAAAAACGAGAGATCAAGAGAGAAAAAGCGAGCGAGATGTGCCAGTTGGTTGAAGGAAAGAGAAACAATGATGGGTCGGGCTCAAGCTTATAGCTTTTGGATGTGGGGAAGAAACAGTGAGAATTCAAATGAGAGATGGAGAGAATTCAAATGACTGTCCTTCATTACAGCTTTGCAGTCGACAGACAACCAGCCGAGGCCATGCCGACCCAAAAGCAGCGAGGACAGTTACATTAAGTATTAACACATGGCCGACGTTGCACGTGAAGACTTCTCCCCGGGTCTCTATGTCTCACATGCAAATTCCATTCCAGCACCACTGTTGCTATGCAAATGTGACATATTTGTATGCAAATGGGGTGTTTTGTCAATGTATAAGTTATGGTCTCGCCGCCCCGCCAAGCCTGCGTGTGGCGGGTACTGGGTAGGACTGATGTTGATCCAACACTATTTCAACGTTGTGTTCAAACCCGGGGCCCGTTGCCCTACTGTTAGGGTGATAATATACAGTAGCTCAACAGGGCTCTGCGCCCAGTCTTTGGCCTCTCACTGGTGATTGTGCTTGGCGTGTTTGTATGCATGTGCGCGGCTTGGTTTGTTGGTCACTGTTGGTCACTGTTTAATATGTATAGAGGCAGAGACGGGTGAACATGCCAATCTTTACCTGCATACATATGCACAAACACACACAAAGCGATACACACCCCCACTCACCTCTGCATCTTTTCGTTGTTGTTTTGAAAGCCCTGTGCAGAAATTGCTTGTAATTGTATTCTCTATCGCCCCTCTCTCTCCAGTCTCTATCGACTGCATACTAGCTCCAACTCCCTCAGTTTTACTCAAGCAAAAGGTAGAGTTGTAAATGTGTCCGCATCATAAATGGCACCCTATTCCTTACATAAGGGCCCTGGTCAAAAGCAGTGCCATTTGGGATGCAACCTGTGTTTACATGTGCATTTCTATTGTTTTGTAGGGAACACAAGGTTAGACAATAATTCAGTTGGGTGCAGAATAGGGTTAGCCAGTTACTGGCCCTGGATCTGTGTTAGATGTTCATGGCCCAGACCCAGACAACCCTTGTCTGCAGGTTCGCTGCCCTGATCAAAGAAGCAGTATTCTATCTACTATAGTGTGAGAGGTCATGAGTCAGCCGGGAGACCCAAGGATCCAGTCATCCATGTATAGTGGTCTTCAGTGTTGGGACCTTCTTTGTCTGTGTCTATGGGCTGAATCCTAATTGTTAATAATTCTTACCTTGAGTAATTTTATTGCCATGCAACAAAATGTTTTCTGGAAGTTCTATCGTACCTACTAACAGGTATCTCAGATTGTGTGTGAATAATCCATTGGGTGCAATGAAACATTCACACAGACATTCGAGGTAGGCCTATGTACACACATCTCAAGCATCTTTAGTTACTAAATTATTTGTGGAGAAAGGGAAGATGGAGAGGGGTGGGGTGCAGGGGGGTTTGTAAAAGTTTTCAAACTAGAATGCCTCATTCCTTGTTTCCAGGGAAACAGAAACCCTCCTCTGGTGGTGACAAATTCCAGACAGGCATAGGGTTTTTACCTATACTGTTATTTTTCTTTCTCTGTATGTAGTAAAAAAAATGCTAATTACACCTCTTTTACACTCCATTCCCTCTCTTTTGTCCTCTCTTGTTTTTCCGCTTAGATGAGCCGTGGTTTTGCTAGCGATCTGGCAAATTACGCTAACAAGACAATTTGCACCTGAACGGCTTGTTTCAATGGAAGACATCTCACGTATCTAATTAGCCACATTGTTGCTACGCTCGTCCCGTGTTCCACATTCTTTTTACAACTAAAGTAAGCTATAAAAATGAATGGTGGCAGCGACCACCTGTAACCAACAGGTGGTCGCTGTTGGTTACACCGTTTGTAGGTTGTTTACACCGTTTGTAAATGTTGAACAACAAATTGTTCAACTGACTGATATTACAATTACATTTTGATATTTTTGCAGAAGCTCTTATTCAAAATGACTTAGAGTCTGTGCATTCAAGGTAAGACATCCACAAATGTCATATTTTGCTCCAGACTTAGGAAAAAAAGCTTTTAGTTTTGTCGCACCCCCTCTGCTGAGGAATGTGGTTGTTTTTCTTGTGTGTATGTATTTTAGTCTTTTGTCAATTGTGTGTAATTGTAAAATGCAGGATAGAGACCTTTGTCTCAATGGGACTCCATGTTGAAATAAAGTTAAAATAAAATATGACAGTCAAGTAAACTTTCCTCAATAAAACAGCTATCAGGGAAATCCCTGCTAGTAAGAAAAGACAAGTGAGCGTGTTAGTGCAAGAAAGGCAAGTACAGGACTATCCACTAACCCAGGGGTGGGCAACACATTTTTGCCCGAGGGCAAAATTCAGCGGAGGGGCGCACAGATTTTTCTGGGACGGATTTGTTCGTCAAAGGCAATTTGCGGGCCAGAAAAATTGCAGTTATTTGAAAAAGTCCATTATAATGTCTACATACTTTGTATCTAGTTTTAGATGTTCAAGAATGGCATGGAGTGCATGTTTTTTACATTTTTTTACTTAAATCTCCCGCGGGCCAGATTGAATGGCCGTTTGTTGCCTAGCCCTGCACAAACATTTACCCAGCGTTTTGACAGTGCTTGACTATTTAGAGTCAAATATTTAGTGTTGCTGCTGTTATTCACAGGTCTCAGGTCTTTCTAACTTCAGTCCTATTAACCTTTTTACATGTGAGTTCCAAATATCTCTAACGGTCGCCCCAGTGTGAGTTGTTTTATGCACGTGATGTCAGAATGCACTCACCTTTCCAAAGTGTGATTATAACGTAACAGGACAGTTAACACGCGCTGCCTGCTAATTATCTATAGGCTGTTTCAACTTGACAATTTCAAATTATTTTCTAACAAGTTGTATTTTCTAACAGTTTGAATTGAGGTGTGTTCCGCCTCCTCATTAATTCACATAGAAGTAGGACATTTCTGCGTAGCGGACAACTTACGTTTGAGGCTTTACTGAGCCAGATAAACTTCTCTCTTCGAGGAGAGCCCACCGCACTTCACTTATGTTTGCACATATCAAGTATGCATATATTTGCGCAGTCTTGCAAGAATTGGAACATTTTCTTGCTGGCGCTCACTTTGCCTTCCTTGTTGTTTTCCTTACACATAGGAACGCACACATCCAAAGTTATTATCAAAGTAAATTCCTTATTTTCTGTATATCGTGTTGTCATTTCTACTGTAGGCGCATACTGTTTGTATGTATACATGTATGTATGGAGCATAATGTATTTACAGTTTTATTGACATGTTTTCAATTACTGGTGACAAATAATGCATTCCAATTATTGCATATATTGTAATGTGTGTAAAATCCTTTTTTGAAGGTTGTACTGATTTGTATCTAGTTTTAAATGTTCAATAATTGCATGGAGTGTACCTGCCGGGGCAGCAGGTAGCCTGGTGGTTACAGTGTTGGGCCAGTAACCGAAAGGTTGCTAGATCGAATCCCAGAGCTGACTAGGTAAAAATCTGTCATTCTGCCACTGAACAAGGCAGTTAACCCAGTGTTCCTAGGCCATCATTGTAAATAAGAATTTGTTCTTAATTAACTGACTTGCCTAGTTAAATAAAATAAATGAGCTAAGCTATTTGCCAGCTATGTGTGGTGCCATGTTTGTTGACATTATACAATGTTTTCTGGGTGTCACGTAATCTGTCAGACCAAAGATGTTATAATGAGGTGAAGGAATGGTTCACTCATCTTTCGGGTAAAACTTCCGGAAGTGAATGAAGGGAAGTGGATGATAGTAGAAGACACACCCCCTTCAACATGCATACTATAAACAGACCAAACTTGTCTTGTCTCCTCTTATTATCGCCGCGCACAAACTACCCATCGTCAGATTACTTTCGATTTCTAGAAAGTGTTTTACTCAGTTATTTTGATCAATGGTGAGCTCACCCGTGATGTGATTAATTATAAGTAGTAATTGCTATTAGCTAATTCATGTTGTAGTTTCTGTCAGCCGAGAGTTACAAAAATATGACCGCTTGTGTTATGTCAATCTTTCCTCAGTTAGCGCTAGGACAAATGTGGCCTACATTTCTCAGGTTTGGATGATTGTGTTATTCTGTAGCTACTTCTGAACATCGCATCCAAAAATAAACTGCTCACATTCTGGACACAACTTTGTAAGTACTGTGTTTGTGCAAAATGTTCCTGAAAAAACATTGTGGCCAGCTCAAATGCTGATTGTTGCGTCATTCAAAACTGGACGTTCTAATCACGCCGGTTTGATCGTATGCTACTGAGACCACTGTAGAATGATCACACCAGTGTGTTAATACGTATGAAAAGGTTAACAGAGTATGGAATCATCATTTAGTGTCGCTTGTCAACCACTTCAATGCATCCTGCTAATGTATGAAGACACAGCGTCCTCAAACAAGGGGAGAGAAGATGAAATGGAAAGTTTTCAAAAGTGTAAATAATATTGTGTCGACAACAGACATGCCCAGACCAAGCACACACACACAGACATGCACACAAAACACACAAGCAAACACACACACACACACACACACACACACAAAACACGCACGCACGGACACACACGCAAACACACACACACACAGTGGAAGGCAGGAAGAGCTCTAACTGGATTTCTGATTAGGCGTCTTAGACAATAGTCTAGCACTACCTTTGATCCTAAAATGACATCCTCACAACTCAGAAAGAAGAAAGAGAGACAGAAACCAGAGTCTCAATAACAGCAGCTAGCAAATAAACGAGAATCCATATTACACCACTAGAGATGCAGCTAGTGCATTCTATTCTCTAATGTGCAATCTTGGTACAGGAGAGAAACTCCACTTTATCGATAACACAGGTCTGCAATCAAGCTAAAGCTAAAAAACTTGAGATCATAGTGTAATTTGGAAGATACCTGAAGTGTAAATAGACATAGTACGAAGTGGCAATACCTCAAATCTCAGTGTTACAGACAATATGTAACTGGTGACTGTTAGTGAGAGGCGTCCTTTCTCTTCCTCTGTCGTCCCTCCTTGTTCTTCGTCTACCTTTCTTCTCCTTCCCCCAACTCTGTGTACCTCTTCCCCCTCTCTTTCTCCTTCCTTCCTTCCTTCCTTCCTTCCTTCCTTCCTTCTCTCTCTCTCTCTCTCTCTCTCTCCCTTTTTCTCTCCTTCCCATAAATTGTTTTCTGTTTCAAGGCCATTAGACTATGTCCCTCTATTTATCTCCCTCCCTCCCTACATCTCTCTCCCGCTCTTCCTTCCTCCCTCCCTCCCCGAGACTCTTGGTACAGTGACTATCATTGATCGATTTTATCGGATGATTCGTCTTCATTAATGCTGACCAGCCCTGATCCGGTCCCTGTGGTGTGGACCTTGCGGGGCAGAGTGGAGGAGATTGGAAAAGGTACTGAAATGGCCTGGGATACACTAAACCAAGCAGTACATTCACAGCACAGGAGTGTTGTGGAGATATTGAACCCTCCAGTCAATGGATGTAATTTAATAACATCTCTTTGGGAAGTGATTCCCCGTGATTTCAATATAGAGCGAACAAGCCCGGGATAAACTAAATGACACTACACCCAGCAGTGCATTTACAGTTCAGGAGTGAAGATGTTGGATCCCCCAGTCAAAAAGTATTCCCATGATTCCAACATGGAGTGAACAGGCATGGGATACATTCAATTACACCTAGCAGTGCTTTTTAGAGCACAGGGGTATCATGTAAATATTGGACCCCTCCCAGTCAATGGATGCGATCCCCCATGATTCCAACATAGATCATAAGCTAAATTGTTGTTTCCAAAAGGTAGAACGTTCCAAAATGTGCTGTGAAATCTACGTTGACACATGTCAAGATGGTTTATGTAATATTGTTGTTGATGCACTTTAAATTACCTTGTCTTAAATTACACAAATGCTGCAACAGATAATTTAATCAGTTTTAACTTTCTGATCGACAACAAGGAAAGCCACGTCTACTCCTGCAGAACAAGTCAGAACTTATTTGCCCTAACCTGACACAACTGGTTATGACAGTGTGGACGTTTGTGATGGCGTATCGAATACTTTTTAATTAAATATTTTACTCACGTTAAATGCCTTTTGTCTCTTTCCATCATGTGTCTCTCTCTGTGTGTGTGTGTGTGTGTGTGTGTGTGTATGTGTCTCTGTGTGTGTACCTGACCTGTCCCGACCCGTCTTGTCAGCCAAGCAGGCACTAGCTAGGGCTCTACTCGTCGCTAGCTGTCACTTCTTATCACGCTAATAGACTGTCAGTTTGTCAGAGGACCGCACACACACACACACACACACACACACACACACACACACACACACACCATAGCATGCATGGGTCTCCCTACCAGAACACAATAGCTCGCTTTCTCAGCGGGGAAAACATAGCGACAGCAGGAGCGAGAAAAATAAAAAGAGGGAGAGAGAGATTTATTTTGTTTATTAAATGAGGAAAGGCGGGGGGTGGTATTTATTTTGGTGCTACTCAAGGATAGCTTTAGTTAACAGCTCTGGTGGGTTGGTGGTTGATATGGGCATGTGTGAGATGGAGGGTGGGAAGATGTTGAGTTGGGAGGGGGGGTAGTTCAGATTGAGTTCAGTAACAGTGTCAGGGGTGACATCTCCTTCTCTCCATCTTCCTCTCTCCAGCTCTCTCTCAATTTCAATTTGTCTTTATAAATCTGTCTCTGTTTAGCTCACTCTCTATCCCCCTCTATTCGTCTTGCTTTCCAGCAGGCTGGTGTTTCTGCCTCGTTGCAGAGGGAGCCCAACTCAATGCATCTGAATCATTCACACTTGTCATGTCTCATATGCAGTGTGCAGGTGTGGAAGCAAACCACGACAGCCACAGAGAGAGGTAGAGAGCGAGAGAGTAGAGTGAGAGAGAGGGAGAAAGAGAGAGAGGAAGATTAGAGGAGGTTATAGAGAGGAGTAAATGAGGACAGAAAAAACAAGGGTGCGAGTGTGTGCGCGCATGCATCTGCTTGTCATGGTACAACTATTAAGTATATATTTAGAAATAAGAGCCTCCTTCTCTCTAACCATCATCCATTAGTCCCATGTTTGTTAGGACCTGGAGAAATATGACCACCCACTAAAACTCTAATCAGAACTTCCGTGTTCACCTCTTATACAACGAGACCATTTGTAAAGGTGTACTTCTCTGTGTCATCACACCGCTGATGGAGCACTCTGTGCCTCTGAGCTGTAACATTATACAGGTATCATCTATTGCTGTTAGATGCACTCATCCACTCTGGCCTTAAAAGGTTTAGGTTAGCTTAGCTCAGATATGCTAAAATAGCTTGTGTGGATCCTCTCCTCCCATGTCCAGCTACTGTTAGCTGAACTGCAGGGCTATTCAACTCAAGACCTGGAGGAGTGCTATACTAAGGCTTTCATTCTCTACCTCTAATCAAGTAGTGGCCCGAGTGGCCAATCAGTGATGTTAAATCACTATTTAACAGAGAGAGAAGAGCCTTACTGTACAACCTTGTTAAGAACACTGACAAACACAATATAGCTAGTTGAAACAACAACCACAATCTTACATTAAACCAGAAGCTCCCCAAAAAATGTATTTATTTATTCATTCCTTAGTTTACCAGGTGAATTGACCATCAAGATGGCCGCCAGCCCATGTATAGTTCAGTATGCCCAATGGACATATTGAATGACCATTGTCGTAGTCGCTGCTGTACTAACTATGCTGAAGTAATATCACCTGCATACAATGCTCTTCCTACTCAAGGTGACATTGGTTGTATATGGGTGGGAAAATTATTCTATCCTATCATATCCTGTGAGTGGAGGACACTACTTTAAACCTGGAGTTTATGTCTGTGTGTGTAGAAATCTGTTTGTTTGTGTGTTCAGACGCTTGAGAGTCTGTGTGTGCACATGCATCCCTGCATGTTTGTGTCTCTGTGACTGTGCATGTCTAAGAGGGACATTGACAAAAACAAAGCACTTTGGGGTCACAAGAGAGAGTATATATATATACACACACAATGTGTGAGTGTGTGCGCATGTGTGTTCGAGATTGTGAGATTGTGTGAGTGTGTCGTGAGCTGAAACCCAATTTGTAGCATTTGCCCAGAGCTCTGTGTATAATGTTTTATATGTATGAGCCTATTGCTGTAGCAGCACTGCTATGAATATGCATCTGGCCCAGATGGCAGGAAGTGGAGCATTACTAAGATATATTTAGTTATATTTAACTATCCAAGGTGGGGTAGAATTTCCTCTCAAAGTTTGTGTTTGTGTGGCTGTGTGCCCGCACGTGTGTGTGTCTGTGTGCGAGAGAGAGAGAGAGAGAGAGAGAGAGAAAGAGATCTCCTCTCACCCCAACTTCCCACACCGACCACTGTGATCTCTTAGATCCCCATCATTGTCACCATCAACCATTAAAGGGGCAATCAGCAGTAGAAACAATAACAAAACCGACTTCCAGCCCCTGGTTGGTAAAAAGCTGAGATGTGGGGCTGGAGAAATGTAACCACTCTTGAATTCATAGACAGAGCTATGGATGCAAAGACTGATTATAGCTTTAACCATGTTTTGGGGCTATATAGTGCTTGTTTACATTTTCTTTGTTTACAAAGGTTGGAGTAAAACAAGCTTATATTTTGGGTTCTGATGGGGTACAACAGTTGAACTAAGCTCATGAGGCATTTCTAAGTTATAATCTTCAAGAACCAATGGGTACATATCTTTAACTTATAAGTCCAAAACATGGTTGTAGCAACTGCTGATTGACCCTTTAAAGGGACTTGTCAGTGACACCCACACCACACCCCCCCCTGTCACACAACCATAGCTTTACAGTGCAACTTTCACACTGTTATATCCACGTGAGTAATCTCTACACAGTCTATCCCATATGGACATTAGACACATCTGGTTATGTTTAACAAACATTCAACGACTCGGATTGGACAATAGTGGTTGTATTGTATTGATGGATTCTGGGTACTAACTCCTAAACTTGGGATAGGGTTAATTATCAGGTATCCTATTGAAATATTGAGTGCTTAGGTTTAGAGGGTCTACACCAGAAGTTACTGGTTATCTATAGGAGGAAGGTATATAGCGTGTGCAATTAAGCTTGGAATGTGCTGAGTGCAGGGAAAGCAATCACATGGCAGGCATTGATAAGGGGAGAGAGCCATGGATTAGTGATGAAGGGGTCGAGGTAAGTTCAGATCACGTTAAGGGAGAAAGAAAAGTTTATGGCCGTATTACTTAGTTTCCTGCCTAGCAGTAAAGATACTATGTTTGTTCAGATGTGTAGGAGGAGACTCAGCCTAGAGGAAAGGGTTAAATATCAGTGCTTGTGTGAACAATGTATTTGTCTAATGCAGCCTTATTGATTCTCTGGGAAGAATAAACTTGGTTTAAGCTTTCATTAGTGTCTATCAAGTTTTTACTCTGAGAAATTGGGTTCTAACAGTATGCACTGTACATCTACTCACATTGGCATTGACTGAGAAACCCATAGGAACATCTTATTGTCACACCCTGATCTGTTTCACATGTATTGTGCTTGTCTCCACCCCCCACCAGGTGTCTCCCATTTGTCCCAATTATCTCCTGTGTATTTATACCTGCATTTTCTATGCCAGTTTGTCTTGTCAGGTCTTACCATCGTGTTTCCTGTTTCACCTGCTCTCAAGTTTGCTTTTCTTGGCTTCCCAGATCTGGCCCATCCGCCTGTCCTGACCCTGCCTGCCGTTCTGTCCCTGTTTGACTCTGCCTTGGATTACGAACCTCTGCCTGCCCCTTTGTATAATAAATATTCTAAGTATCAAACTATCCGCCTCCTGTGTCTGCATTTGGGTCATATCCTGAGTCGTGATACTTATAGAGTTCACTAGTGAAAAATCCCACTTGAAATAGATCCATCTATTCAATGTATTGTATTTTTGGGTACTATACACCTACTCACATTGTACTGTGGGTCATGTTAGGGACAATGTGCATCAATTCAAGCCATACATGTGAGACTCTATTCCTGCCTCCATTCTTTTGTAACCTGTATCTCTAAGCAGGCTGAATCAAGGCCTGTATGGCATAGTCAATGAATGACTAGTGGGCTGGAAAGGCCTCCTGTAGGTGCATAAAGCAGGTGTGCAGTCCTCACTGTTAGGCTGGTTCTACCTATTAACTCTACCCCCTCCATCTGTCTTTTGCCCGCTCCCTCTCTCCACAGGTGTTGCCTTTCATTAGTTCTACTTACCTCCGTACCCATCACTCTCTCCCTCCCTACCTCTTACTCCACATCTTGTTCCCCCTCTCTCCCTTCCTGCCCCCCTCCCTCCACATGTGCCGTCTCTCAAACCTTTCACATGCAGCCAACACCATTGAAGCCAGCTTGAATGGCAGGTCCTTCCCTGAAACATCCCTTTAGAAAGACACAGACCAGACACAGACAGACAGACCAGACCAGACAGACAGAGCTGAGCCTCTCTTAATGCCTCCTCTTCCTCTTGACCTGGGTGAAAAAGAAAAAGCCTTGGTTCTTAATAACCACCTCACTGGGCACACACTGGTTGAATCAATGTTGTTCACATCAATTAAATAAATAAAAAATTACGCTGAACCGAAGTGGAGTAGACGTTGAATTGACATCTGTGCCTAGTGGGCCAGTAACAGCACTAACCCCTGCAGTTGCTAACAAGCAGATAGATATACTGCCTGTTGTGACAGTTGAAGTCTCTGTCCCTTGCATGTGTTATTATCCAGGTGGAGCCAGGAAGAGTGCTTTTTATGTCACATGTCTACTGGGCTCCGCATAGCACTCAATACTGTCATATGCCAGTGAAAGCACCTTGGCTACGGCCTGTTTGTCTGTAAGGGTACACTACGTCTTCTTAACACTAGAACCATCTGACCTTTCAGTCTATAAGTACCCGCTAAAGAACATTGAGAACGTTGCCGGGTGTCCTCTTTAGCATAATGTACACATCAGATGCATTTAAACCCACAAGGTGCGTAAACATTAGCACCAATGCCTGATGTTTGTGTTTATGAAGGTCTTAGTTAACATTACAATCCTAAAAAAAAATGATTGTTTCATATAACATAATAGCATTGTCATTAGTTTATAATTTTTGTGTTGGCAGGTCTAAAGAAACATTGTGGAAATAACAAAATGTATTTAAACAAAAATAACGAAAGCCTATTTTCAGTTTGTTATGTTAGTAGTCTTTGCTAAGTAGCCAGAGCAATGCCGCTGCGCGAGTGGTCATGCGCTTGACGCATGGATAATGTGGATATTCTTGGAAAAGTGATATTTGGAAATAGAACTGCACCTCTTGAATTGAGAGTTATATGACAAAGGTAATTGTCAAAGAAACAGCAGAATATATATATATATATATATATATATATAAAAAATAGTGCATTCAGAAAGTATTCAGACCCCTTCCCTTTTTACACTCCTCAACACCTGTTGTATACGGCGCACGTGACAAATAAACTTTGCTTTGATTTGATTTCCGTTTTTTATTTGTAATAAATGTGCAAACATTTCTGAAAACCTGTTTTTGATTTGTCATTATGGGATATTGTGTACAGATTGACGAGGGAAAAAAGCAATTTCTTACATTTTAGAATAAGGCTGTAAACGTAATAAAATGTGGAAAAAGTCAAGGGGTCTGAATACTTTCCGAATGCACTGTATATTTAAGCAATAAGGCACGAGGGGGTGTGAATATGGCCAATATAACACGGCTAAGGACTGTTCTTATGCACAATGCATCGCGGAGTGCCTGGACACAGTCCTTAGCCGTGGTATGTTGGCCATGTACCACAAACCCCAGAGGTGCCTTACTGCGATTATAAACTGGTTACCAACCTAATTAGAGGAGTAAAAATAAATGTTTTGTCATACCCGTGGTATCAGCATTCAGGGCTGGAACCACACAGTTTATAAATATATATACACACTATATAGAAATCAAAAGGTTTTACCTGCATGTGACTCTGAAGGAGGATTTGATAAAGTGATGCTCCTTTCACTGCCCTTGTCAATTCCAAGCTTCTCCCATCTCTAAATGTACAATTTGCCAACTGATAATATTGTCACTCATCAGACTGTGAATAGAATTTTGTCTTTAGTTTTGGCTAACTCTTATGTGTGAAATTAGTTTCGGTATAGTTTCGATGGTCAGCTGCGCAGGCTGAATGGCATCGTTTGCATCCCCTTGCTCATCAACTAGGAGAGAGTCAAGGATATGTTTTGCATTATTCTAAAGGCCTACTGCAACACGTAGCATGTTTCCATGTACAATACACAAGTAATATAATTATAGTAAATAAAACAGTCCTGTAAATGCTTCTTTTTACAAAGTAAAATGTGAAAGAGAATGATTTCAACCCGCAAGGCACTCTGTCAAATTATTTGCTATAAACATGAGCGCCAATGCTGATAAGTTTGTTATGCCTATTTATCATTACACTATTATTTTCTAAATTAAATCAACCTCTTCACCCTTCAATTGTGAAGTAACGTGCACAATAATCACCCATTCATCCATTTGTCATTCATTCAGTAAGGAGAGAGAGACACATTAGCGCCTGGCTGGGTACCAACGTCCTACAGCACATTGTCTTGGCTGGTTAAGTTGTGAATAGGTACACTACATGACCAAAAGTATGTGGACAGCTGCTCGTCGAACATCTCATTCCAAAATCATGGGCATTAATAGTTGGACCTCCTTTGCTGCTATAACAGCCTCCATTCTTCTGGGAAGGCTTTCCACTAGATGTTGGAACATTGCTGCGGGGACTTGCTTTCCACTTCACAATAACAGCACCTCTAGTTGACCGGGGCAGCTCTAGCAGGGCAGAAATTTGACAAACTGACTTGTTGGAAAGGTGGCATCCTATGACCGTGCCACGTCGAAAGTCACTGAGCTCTTTAGTGAGGCCATTCTACTACCAATGTTTGTCTATGGAGATGGCATGGCTGTCTGCTCGATTTTATACACCTGTCAACAACGGATATGGCTGAAATGGCCAAGTCCACACTCCTGTCTCAGCCTCCAGTATTTATGCTGCAATAGTTTGTGTCGGGGGGCTAGGGTCAGTCTGTTATATCTGGAGTATTTCTCCTGTGTATCCGGTGTCCTGTGTGAATTTAAGTATTTTCTCTCTCACTCTCTCAGGACTATCTGGCCTGATGACTCCTTGCTGTCCCCAGTCCACCTGGATGTGCTGCTGCTGCAGTTTCAACTGTTCTGCCTGCGGCTTTGGAACCCTGACCTGTTCACCGGACGTGCTACCTGTCCCAGACCTGCTGTTTTCAACTCTCTAGAAACAGCAGGAGCGGTAGACATACTCTGAATGATCGGCTGTGAAAAGCCAACTGACATTTACTCCGGAGGTGCTGACCTGTTGCACCCTCTACAACCACTGTGATTATTATTATTTGACCCTGCTGGTCATCTATGAACATTTGAACATCTTGGCCATGTTCTGTTATAATCTCCACCTGGCACAGCCAGAAGAGGACTGGCCACCCCTCATAGCCTGGTTCCTCTCTAGGTTTCTTCCTAGGTTCTGGCATTCTAGGGAGTTTTTCCTAGCCACCGTGCTTCTACACCTGCATTGCTTGCTGTTTGGGGTTTAAGGCTGGGTTTCTGTACAGCACTTTGTGACATCAGCTGATGTAAGAAGGGCTTTATAAATACATTTGATTGATACATATTTATGGATACATCTAAATTAATGAATATCCTTGATGCAATACGCATATGCTAATGAAGGTTCCTGGGAGCGCAGAAATTCCCGGTTTCCCTGGCGACCGCATGCAGGTGTTTAAATTCCGCTGAATGTGAATGAGTGCCCTTGAACAGGCCAAGGTTGGCCGGGTGTTTAACATCCACAGCAGTGCTCCATTCACACGCACACACCGACGTGTAAAGGAACACACAATGCTTGAGAAACACACACACACACACACACACACACACACACACACACACACACACGCTTGAAGACACAAAAACACATGGGCATGCAGGTACGGACACACCACACAAAGACAGACAGAGACAAACAGAGAAAAAGAGAGGATGCCAACATTAGCGCAGAGCAAAGGTTTCTATGTAAATGAAGACCTGCTTTGCTACAGCAGGTCCTACAATCAGCAAGTCACTCTGATTTGGTAACAGCTGATCAGATATTCAAATGAACTCTGTCTGTTCCCAATCAGTGCCAAATCCAGGGTGACAGAACGGGGCAAAAATTATTGTGAGAACAGGGTGGTCTCATTTTCAGAGGATCAGTTGTCACTCACTCTAGTCCAAGGCAAAAGGAAAGACAGAACCTTATGTTTTTTGTCTTCTATTTAAATCTCAGAAAGTAGACCTATATTCAGACATCATGGAGTTACGAACCAATTATTTAAACATACATTTAATTTAAAACAACTGTACTACGGAAAGGAATACTCTGGAAGATGGACAGTACCACGTATAATACAATACGAAAATTCTTCATAGTATATTTGAGTGCCCTTTTGCCCTCAGAACAGCTTGAATTTGTCTAGGCATGTCCAAAGCATTCCACAGGGATGCTGGCCCATGTTGACCCCAATACTTCCCACAGTTGTGTCAAGTTGGCTGATGTCCTTTGGGTGGTGGACCATTCTTGAAACACACGGGAAACTGAGCATGAAAAACCCAGCAGGGTTGCAGTTCTTGACACAAACCGGTGTGCCTGGCACGTACTACCATACACACCCTGTTCAAAGGCACTTAAAACCTTGGCTTGCCCATTTACTCTTTGAATGGCACATATACACAATCCATGTCTCAAATTGTCTCAAGGCTTAGAAATCCTTCTTTAATCTGTCTGCTCACCTTCCTCTACATTGATTGAAGTCGATTTAACAAGTGATATCAATAAGGTTCATAGCGTTCACCTGAATTCACCTGGTCAGTCTATGTCATGGAAAGAGCAGGTGTTCTTAATGTTTTGTATCCTCAGAGCACAGTACCTAGCAAGTATAATAAAAAAAAGATTACTTCCTCACGGTTTCAGTATTCTGGAATCGAGTGCCTACACATAACAAGTCTGTCTAGCAAAAAGGGCCATCAATATTATTTTTGTTTATTTTTCCACTGATTTCCTCGCCGTCTCAACTTTCTTTGTCTGGCCTTCATCAGAGACTGAACACACAGACACCACTTTAGCTGCATCATCATTTGTTCGCTTTCCAAAGGTGCTTTTGAGAAGATAATCAACAGGGGGAAAACAAAGAGTGTTTGTTGTGTTGAAGTAGTTAATTGCTATTGTCATGCCACCACCGCCACCATTTGCAATCACAAAATGTTGCTAAACCTAGTTAAAGGTTAGATAGAAATTAACAACAAAATTAGGGACGCATAAAATATTTAGAGAAATCTTGAAAATGCAAACAAACAATAACACATCAACAATGTGCGGGGTTAGAATTTGAACTTTGTAGTGTTTTTAGAAAGCCTCCTAGTCCCCTCAAAAGTCCTCAAAGGCTTGAAATGTTTGTCGGTATAACAACGGGAGATTGATTAAAGTCCTAGTTTGTTGTTTTGATTATGATTATGCTGATGATGATGAGATGTATGAGGACATATTCCATATTAGTCGCCTCTGTTGTTGTTTATGAATGAATATTTCCTACGACTTGAGGGACACTTCTGTGTTCATCTTCACTGGCCATGTGGGAGGGAGGAAGAGGGAAAACTACACACACACCATCCAAACGAACAACAAGAGAGATCGCTCTGTTCCTTTACGATATGACGAGATTAAATAAAACATATAAAACAAAAATGATTAAAGTCGGCTTCAGAGTGTTATAGCGAGATACCCAGTCATTGCCGGCGGTAGTGACGTTTATTACATCTGTTTAAAGTGGCATTCGATAAAATAAAACAGCTTTTTACATTGTTCCTCTGACGCACACATCAGCACAGAGTGCTAGATGAACATTGTGAATGTTAAGAGCTCGTGAAATCACTGAGGCTTATAATTAAACGTTCAAACAGGATCTTTAATATTTATGAACTCTCAACTCGTGTCATCCTTCTCTCTGTTCTCCCTCGCCATCATCTACCCTCCTCTCTTCTACCTTCATCTCGCTTTTGCTTCTCTTATTCCTCACCCCTCCTCTCCTGCCCTTCAATTCTTGCTCTACCTCACCCCCACTCTCTTTATCAAAACAGTCTCCATATTAGCTATTTCTTCCCTATCTCTGTCCCTGACTAGTTTCTCCTTATCTCTTCATTGAACTCAACATGATAGGAAAACATTAGCCCACTAGAAGTAATGTGGGGGATGTCATGACCCCAAACTATGTATAGGTAACCTTTCCCAAAGGGACAATGATTATTGGAAAAGGTTTACATACATTGGTGATTGATAAAAACCCAGCGGCGGGGCTGCTGTTGTGTTATTTTTCATATAAATGTACTCAAAGGGCTCTAGTTCCGATTCTAGCATAGGTTGTTAACAACCTGGTTTAAGGGGAACGACAGAAACTAGAGAACAGAAAGTCTCTTTGACTTTATTACATCATAGTGTTAAATCGCTCTATGGAGATAGACATTAGCTGTATTTCCCACAGTGGGGAGATGTTGCTGTATGAGCCTATTGAGAACCGAGGCACCCCTGCTGTGTAGAGCATGTCTTTGACACACACACACACACACACACACACACACACACACACACAGAGAGAGACTCAGAGACACAGGCTCGCACGTGCAAACACATGCACACACACAGAGAAACACGCTACTACACACACAAAAAAAACATTTGAGACTCAGACACACAGTTAACTTCTCATTTGACATTCTCACAACACTGATTCCCCTCCCTACCGTCTTCATGATTTCCCTCTATAGTCTAGATAAATCCTTTTGAGAGAGCAATCCCCAGAGATGAGCTGCTGGTCCTCTTAGAGTGAAAGATGTGTTTACGGAATGCTTAAAGGCCCAGTGCAGTCAAAACCCCAATTTTTGTGTGTTTTAAATATGTTTCCACAATATGAGGTTGGAATAATACAGAGAAAATGATGATAATGCCCTTTTAGTGTAAGAGCTGTTTGAAAATAAACAAAGATGCAATAGCAAGCAGACACAAACACTCACAGAGGTGAGTAGTAACGCGCTACAAGTAATGCAAGTACATTTTTGGACAAACAAGTACTTTTCTAGTTACTCTCTGTGGGCTGTACTTGTACTCTTATTCAATTTATTTCTGAAGGAAGTAACTTCATTTTTACTCAGTTACATTTTACCAAATCCCTTCAGTTGCATAGATATTATATCATAGCTCTTACTCCAAAACATGCATTTTTTTCAGGAATCGATACTATTGGAAAATGTAAAATGTTTCACGACCCATTGACCAATAAAATATATTCTAAATAGCTTGTCATCAAAACTCTTAAGTCCATTGCCTCTCAAACCCTGTATCTCTACCAAGGCTCTTGAAATGAAGTGCACATCTTCACTCGAGACTTTTGTTCGTGGGTTCTTAGCCAGATGCGATCAGAGGTACAGCACATTGTAAAAGTATTCAGACCCCTTGACTTTTTCCACATTTTGTTACATTACAGCCTTATTCTAAAATGGATTACATTGTTTTTTGTTCCCTCATCTATCTACCACAAAGCCCCATAATGACAAAGCAAAAACTGGTTGACATTTTTGCAAATGTATTATAAAAAATGAAATATGATATTTACATAAGTATTCAGACCCTTAACTCAGTACTTTGTTGACGCACCTATGGCAGCAATTACAGCCTCGAGTCTTCTTGAGTATGACGCCACAAGCTTGGTACACCTGTATTTGGGGAGTTTCTAGTATTCATTCAAGGACATTCATAGACTTGCCCCGAAGCCACTGAATACTTACAGAATATTTCCATCTTTTTATTTTTAAGGAATGTGCAAACATTTCTGAAAACCTTTTTTTGCTTCGTCATTATGGGGTATTGTGTGTAAATTGATGAGGAAAACATTTTATTTAATCTATTTTAGAATATGGCTGCAACATAAAATGTGGGAAAAGTCAATGGGGTCTGAATACTTTCCGAATGCACTGTAAAATGCACTGTAAATTGCACTTTAGTAATGACCTAGTATATATTTCTGCTGTTGAAATTATGTTTTGAGGGAGAGTCCAAAGGAAAATGGCTAGGTAGCTAACTTGCTAGTTCGCTTTGGCTAACCCAGAATCTGACAGAAAGTTGAATCTCCTGTTTTTAGCTCCCGGTATGATCTCTACTTGTTAGTTAACTAGCTAGCCACCTTATCATTGGCTTAAAAGGGGGGAACAGAAATATGTGTGTGGGGATAGCCAACTAGAGCTGAAATTAATTGTAATTAATACTATTGAAATTGTGAAATTATTCCACATGTCGAGTACCATTTACCGTGGTACTGGAATTGGAATTGAGCACATAAGCTACAGTAGGTTTCAATCCAATTGGTGACAGATCTTCATGTGAATATTCTAAATTCCGCATAGAGGGAAAAAAAGCATTTACCCACCAGTTGTGCATTTTCACCAAACTGACTTGTTGCAGATAAAATGCAGTGCGTGATGACGTAGTGCACGCTTTTCCGCTTTCATGTACCGAATACAAATCTTATGTTCAATGTTTTTTTTATTATTTTTTTTTTATTAACAGTAAGTAACATGCAAAACAAACATAACAGCCAGAGGGATTCCAAAGAAATTAGAAGAAAAAAAAATATATTCCACATTATATCAAATCAAAGACAGACATATAGCGAATAAAAAAAATGGACATTTTGTTTTGTATACGTTTTAAAGACTCTAAATAGTTTTGCACATCAGATTTTTTTTTAAAATAAGAAAAGGGGCTTTTTCTTCCTAAATTTTGATTTGTGTATGAAATATTTTCCTAATAAAATAAAGAGATTTATGACATACTCACGTTCAATTGTGGAATCAGTGTAGTAAAATAATATGTCAAACTTAGAAATTTCAATTGTTGTATGCAATGAGGCCAAGATATAGTTTTACACCAGTCCAGAACACTTCACTATATAAACAATTACAGAATAAGCGTTCAATAGATTCAGTTTCTAGTTCACAAAAACTGCATTCAATGGTAACAAGTATGCATTTAGAAATCAAGCTATTACACAGATAGAATCTATGGATTATCTTAAAGGAGATCTCCATCACTTTATTGGTCACCATAAATTTGTGTGGAGTGAGCCAAGCACGGCGCCAGTTTACATCAAATGATGAAGCCCAACAAAATATTGCACAGGGAAAAGACTTCCTGTAGAAAATATCCCTTAATAAACGATTGTTGAATTTCGTATCTCGTAGACCAATGCCATTCACCTGAATATTGCTTACAATCAGAGATATTCCAAAATATCTATTATTCTGAAGTAAAGTTTTTATCCCACTAAGTATAGCTTTAATAACAGTGTCATATTCCTTGCTTGAAACCTCAAAGTTCTATCTTTCCATAAATTCTCTCCGTGTAAATAGATTCCCACTATTATCAACTAATTGGCTGACAAGAACAATGTTTTTTGAGAATCATTTATTGTTAAATAACATCTCGTTTCTATGTAATATCGACCCATTGTTCCATATAAAACATTTATGAGGTGAAAAGTTGTGTTTATACAACAACGCCCAGCACATTAAAGCCTGCTTGTGAAAATCCGCCAGTTTCACAGGAAGTTTACCCACAATATATGGACATTGTAATAAAAAATGAAGCCCTCCGAACTTCTGAAAAACAAAATGAGGTATAATATTCCAGAAACTATGAGGATTTTTTTTATGTACCTTTTAATCCAGTTAACCTTTGATATCTGATTAAAGAGAGTGAAATCTAAGACATTTAGACCGCCATCACAAACCCTGTTGGTGATAACATCTCTTTTTATCTTATGTGGCTTGTTTTTCCATATGAAGTTGTACAAAAGCCTATCTAAGGTACAGCAAGTGGATTTGGGAATGTCAATAGATGAAAAAAGATAGGATGCACGAGATAGCCCCTCAGCTTTGGATAAAAGCACCCTTCCTTGAAGACTTAAATCCCTCCCTAACCATGAGGATACTTTTTTTGACAGATTCCGTTACCGGGTTCAAATTAAGACCATTCACAGCCTTAAGATTTTTGGTGATCTTTACACCGAGGTAGGTTACAGTATCTTTTTCAGAGATGTTACAATCTGCTGGATTGACAGCTCCTTTCAAAACAAACATCTCACATTTGGAAAGATTTAATGCCAAACCTGAGATTTTGGAGAACTGCTTCACGATATCCAATGCTAATCTAGCTTGAGACACATTTTTCAAAAAAAGTGAGGTGTCATCCGCCAGTTGGGATATCTTGATCTCTCTGGCCTGGAATGTAATGCCTTCAAATGGACTTTTATGAACTAATGAGCATAGCATTTGAGATACTAACAAAAATAAAAAAAGGTGAAATTGGACAACCTTGTCGTATTCCTTTGTAAATGTTAAACCTTGAGGATGTTCCATGACAGAGTTTGATACAGCTATTGCCACCATTATACAGAGTTCTAATAGCATCAACAAAAGAACGACCAAATTTCAAATGCTTAAGACAATCAAAGATAAAATTGTGACTTACTGTATCAAATGCTTCCTGAAAATCCCAAAATAGGATAACAGGGAAGTCATCTAATAGATCACAATACTCAACCAGGTCTAATACCAGCCTCAGATTAGTAGATATATGGCGCCCTTTCATAAACCCTGATTGACATTCATCAATCAGATCATTTAAGCAAGACTTTAACCTTTTTGCAAAGATTAAGGCTATAATTTTGTAGTCGTTATTTAGGAGTGTGATTGGATGCCAATTATCAATATTTAAGAGATCCTTGTGTGGTTTAGGTATAAGAGTAATAACCCCTTGCTTCAGAGAGGCAGGTAGTTCTCCCTTCTTTATAGCCTCCTTAAAAGGTTTCAAGTAAATAAGGTGCTATTTCTTCAGAGAAGGTTTTGTAAAATTCAGAGGTTAATCCATCACAATTTGGAGATTTGTTCTTAATTAACTGAGCAACCCCGTACTGGATGTCCATAATGGATAAATCTTGGCAACAAGACTGATTGAATTCTTCACTAACCGAATTAACATTCTCTATAGAATCAAGGAGATCCTTAGAGTCACTCAAATTGTTATCTAAGGAGTAAAGATTCTCATAATACTTTGTGGTAAAGTCTGATAACAACTCTCTATCCTCAGTGGTAACCACATTAATCTTAAATATCCGAAGTGTGTTGAGTTCCCCTCTCCTCTTTTCCAAATTAAAAAAGTACCTACTGTTCTTTTCGCCTTTTTCAAGCCATTGTTTTCTAGATCTTATGAAAGCTCCTCTAGCCTTTTCCTCATACAATGTATCTAGTTGATTCTGTAAATCATTCAATTTAGCTTTCTCATTAAGATCAAGATGCTCAATCTCTGTGATATCGGCAATTGTCTTAGAGAGTTCAGCTACCTCACATCTCCTTCTTAAAGCAAGCCGTTTTCCATAAGTAATACAGGCTGAGCGGATTTAAAATTTCAGCAGTTCCCAATATTTCCCATATTCTGCATTAGATGTAGCTAAACTCCAGTAAACAGAGATTAGATTCTTAAATCACATTTTTTAAAACATCATGCAATAACAATGAGTTATTTAATTTCCAATAACCACCAGAGTATTTCTTGCCATCATTACTGCACATTCTTACAGTGAACCATATGACTTTATGATCCGTCAGGACTGCAGGCAGTATTTTTACCTCTACAGTGTTGGGCTCAAGACTAGAGGTTATCTATCACCCACAAATCAATTCTTGATTGTAAAGAATGATCTCTATTACTCCATGTGTATTGTATCTCTCCAGGGTTTTTTACTCTCCATATGTCAATTAAGTCCAAGCCTTGGCAGAAATTCACCAACTTGTTCACACCAATGTTAGGCCTATGGGGCAATCTATCAGTCACATTAGAATAAACCATATTAAAATCTCCACCAACTATAATCTGACTGGATGGATATTTTTTCAGAAGACTTAAGAATTTCTTCAATTTCCTCTAGAAGTTAGTTATTTGGAGGACTAGAACAGTATCCATATACATTACACAACGCAAATAATCTGTCCATGTGGTTGATGACCGCTACTAGCCAATGTCCATTGGAGTCCATTTGAGTAAACAAAAATTTCCCTTTGAAATTGTGTGCTAAAATTGCAACCCCAGCTGAATGATTAGTCCTGTGGGACAAAAAAATGACATTGCCCCACTGATTTTTCCAATAATTATAGTCCTCTTTGCATGAATGTGTTTCTTGAATGAATAGAAGATCTGCGTTGCAGTCCCTACAAAACAAAACAAAAAGCTTTTCTCTTCAACAGGTTTCGTATCCCCCTGGCATTGATTGACAAACTTCAAGTCCATTATCTATAAAATAGAAAGAAAAATCCTATGCAATCTCAACTTTACCCTCTCTATAAAAAGTTGCTTCATATATGTATTAAAAGATGCCCAACAATTGAACAGCCCATTAGCTGAGTTTTTTCTGTCTGGATCAAGTGCCATTCTGTGACTTTGGTTAATATGCCTTCTTTTTGTGTGTGTGTGTGTGTGTGTGTGCGCAGAGGTGGGTAGAGTACTGCAAATCTGTACTTGAGCAAATTACAATATAAGTAACAGTACAGTTTACTTAAGTAAAATTAGCCCTCTTAAGAAACTAATGTAAAAAAATATCTGATCAGAAAACTACTCAAGTAGTAGTTACAAATTTAGATTGGTAATTTTTTTACACCTTATTGTTAACTGTGACCGTAAACAAAAAGAACAGTGCAATTGATTTTACATGAATTTATTCATTAAGCCTGCCAGCACCATCTTTCAGATGTCCTCCAACACAGGTAGTCTCCAATGAAGACTGACATCAAAGTCTGTAGGCTGTACTGTTTCAATTACATTCAAAGTTGACTTAATATCTATCAGAAACCACGTTTCCATCCACAGTTTTCATGCGAGTAAAGTCATACCATATATATAAAAAAAAAATTACGACAGCTGAGAAATGGTGGTGGAAATGCCTTTTTATGCGCAAATATTGATTCAATAACCATATCGAGATAAAGTTGGAGTCGCGCGATGACATGGTGTGTGGTCCTCCCACTACAACTCAGGGAAACCATGCAGTTTATTAGGTAACAGATTAAATAAATTATGAACTTCACAGGGTGTTGAAAGTGCGTGGTTTAAGCTTGATGCTTCTTATCCAATAAATGTCGAGGGCCTTATTCTGGTGACATGATGAATGAAGCTTTACTGACGTTTTGACAAATAAACATTCTCACTGTTATCTCATCATCCCTGCAGAGCCTTCCCACACTGTATCTGCGAGCTGTTGGCTAGAGCGCATTTGCCAAGACCGAAGTAAATGCGATTGAAACACATTGAACATAAGAAGAGGAGGCGCTGAAGATGGCGGCGAGTGCAGACGAGATTTCAGCTTGCTCCGAGTAACTTAAACTTTTATCCCTCTCAAACTTACTTAAATGTAACGGATCTTGGCTTATAGTAAACACAATAGAGAATAACGCTTAGTTGACCGCTAATTTGATCTGAAACTTTGAGAAATGGAAGAAAAAAATGTGCGAAAGAGCAAAGGGAGGAGAAGGCAGTTGCTAGCTGAGCGCTCATACAATGGAGAAAAACCGACACCTGACTCCTCGGGAGAAGAAATGGAGGATTCTGGACATTCGGTTGATTCTGAAAATGCAGTCAATAGTCCTGCACCCAAAAAGACACAAATAATTGTCTTTGCGCGAACTACAGGTCAACATAATCGACGCTGTCTCTGCAAAGATAAACGAAAGAGCCGATGGTCTGGAGAAAATGATAAGCGAAAACACATCAAAAATAGTTGACCTCGAGACCTCTCTGAATCATGCATACAAAAGTATCGAAGAGCTTAAACGTGCAAACACTGCTACATCTGAGAAATGCACTGCTCAGGAGAAGACCATTGCAAACATGCAAGAGCGCTTATCGGAAGCAGAGCGATACTGGAGAAGGTGGGGGCTACGGCTTTATGGTGTCCCCGAGGACCAGGATGAGAATGTGAAGCGCTTAGTAAGAGACATCTGTAACCGTGTGACACTGGACTTCCCCGATGGATATATGGCTGTGGATGTTGCTCATCATATTGGGAAGAAACAAGATGCCTTCATCAGCCGCTCGATCATCATCCAGTTTGCTTTTCGCACAGCGAGAGATGCAGTTTGGAAGAAAGCAAAGGAAAGCGCCTTTCTGAAAGAGAGAGAACTTAGATTCGGTGATGACTTGACTGCAGCAGACAAGGCAGCAAATGCAAAATTGTGGCCTCTTGTACAACAGGCCCGAAATCAAGGAAAGGGTGGATACTACAGGGGAATCAGAGCATTTTTCGCAAACGGAAAATAAATACGACCGGGGTGATTTGTTCTGTCGGTAGGTTTACAAGGTAGTTCCTTCCTCACTGCAAACTGAATGTTCTAGTTTTGAAATATGGTGTTACTGTTTTACAGGTTAAGACTTCTGTTAACCTCTATGGGCTAGGTGGGACGCAAGCGTCTCACCCGTGGTGCACTCCATCAACAGCAGGTGCATTTCAAGAGCGGCAAATTTGAATCCAAATAAATGTAAAAATTCAAATTTTTCAAAAATACAACTATTTTACACCCTTTGAAAGATAAACATCTCCTTAATCTAACCACGTTTTACGATTTCAAAAAGGTTTTACGGCGAAAGCATAAATTTAGAGTATGTTAGGACAGTACAGTTACAAGAGTTGTGTGTAATGTTTTGTCAATTCAAAGACAGGGTCACCAAAACCATAAAACCAGCTAAAATGATGCACTAACCTTTTACAATCTCCATCAGATGACACTCCTAGGACATTATGTTAGACAATGCATGCATTTTTAGTTCTATCAAGTTCATATTTATATCCAAAAACAGCGTTTTACTATGGCATTGATGTTGAGGAAATCGTTTCCCTCCAATAACCGGCAGTCAAGTCAACACCACAAATTAAATAATTAAAATTAGAAAACATTGGTAAAATATTATATTGTCATTTAAAGAATTATAGATTTACATCTCTTGAACGCAATCAACTTGCCAGATTTAAAAATAACCTTACTGGGAAATCACACTTTGCAATAATCTGAGCACTGCGCCCAGAAAAATACGCGTTGCGATACAGACTAGACGTCATGTTGGGGAGATCTAAAATCGAAAATACTATGTAAATAATCCATTACCTTTGATTCTCTTCATCAGATGTCACTTCCAGGTATCACAGGTCCATAACGAATGTAGTTTTGTTCAAAAAAGCTCATCATTTATGTCCAAAAATCTCCGTCTTGTTAGCACATGATCTAAGCCAGCCGGACTTCTCGTCATGAACGAGGGGAAAAAATATATTTACGTTCGTTCAAACATGTCAAACGTTGTATAGCATAAATCATTAGGGCCTTTTTTAACCAGAACATGAATAATATTCAAGGTGGACGAATGCATTCTCTTTTATAACGTATTGGAACGAGGGTACCCAACATGAACTCGCGCGCCAGGTGTCTAATGGGCCATCATCGTTCCATGGCTCTTGTTCGGTCAGATCTCCCTCCAGAAGACTCAAAACACTTTGTAAAGGCTGGTGACATCTAGTGGAAGCAATAGGAAGTGCCAAAATATTCCTCAGCCCCTGTGTTTTTCAATGGCATAGGTTTAAAGGTAATACAACACATCAGGTATCCACTTCCTGTCAGAAAATGTCTCAGGGTTTTGCCTGCCAAATGAGTTCTGTTATACTCACAGACACCATTCAAACCGTTTTAGAAACTTTAGAGTGTTTTCTATCCATATATAATAAGTATATGCATATTCTAGTTACTGGGTAGGATTAGTAACCAGATTAAATCGGGTACATTTTTTTATCCAGCCATGCAAATACTGCCCCCTAGCCCTAACAGGTTAACCTCTTGGGGATCTTATCCCGGTATTGGGATTCATTGTCAAGAGACCATGGCGGGAAATTCAAAACTGCAAGAATCTAATAATTTCAACTTCTCAAACAATCAACTATTTTTCACCATTTGAAAGATAAACATCTCCTAAATCCAATCACATAGTCCGATTTCAAAGAGGCTTTACGGCGAAAGCATAAAGTTAGGTTATGTTAGGAGAGTACATTGAAAATAGCTGTGTGTAATGTTTTGTTAATTCAAAGACAGGCGTCACCAAAAGCAGATAACCAGCAAAAATTATGCACTAACCTTTGACAATCTTCCTCAGATGACACTCCTAGGACATTATGTTATACAATACATGCATTTTTTGTTCCATCAAGTTCATATTTATATCCAAAAACAGCATTTTACAGTAGCGGTGAAATTCAGAATTCTTTTCCCCTCAAATGCTTCCGGTGAATCAACGATACAATTTACAAAATTACTATTCGAAAACATTGGTAAATTATAATATTGTCATTCAAATAATTATAGTTTAACATTTCGTAAATGCTACTGCATTGACAGATTTCAAAACGTTAATATATTTTTGTTCAGTATACATAAGGCTAATAATTTATTTGAATGGTAACTATGATAAACTGGGTAAATAAACATGTACATGTACTGTAGCTTACGTCTATTCACAATTCAGGTGAATGCATATTCAATATGAGTGTGTGCATGCATTAGGAGTGTGTGCATGCATTAAGTTATTGTGCTTGTTTTGGCTGTTTTCAGTGGAGTCTGTGGGGGCTACAGTTAATCTGTTTCCCTTCCATTTGGGACTTATTGTACTGATAAACATAATTTGCATAGGAAGTAGCAATCTCTTATGTTATAAAGTGCTCTGTTTCTTTAAGACCCAGTCATTCACGAGGCACATGCAGTCAGTTCATGTGACAAAGAGACGTGTGGGAGAGACTAGGGGCCTCATTTATAAAACTTTGTGGAGGATTCATGTCAAAACGTGGTGTATGGACGAAACACAGAAAGTGCTTACGCCAAAAATATTCTGATTTAAAACACAGTGCGCACGCACGTCTCACGCCAGTATCACAATCACCTTGAAATTTGGCGCTCGTGTGCGACCGTCTTGTCCCACCCTTTTAACGCCCATAGTTGCCTATAAATATTCAGTTAAATGCCCCTAATTAATATTCATCCATACTGACTGCATGACGACAAATCCCAACAGAAAGGCTAAAAAAAAAACATTTCACCCAGTGTGAAATTTAAGTTCTTGTAGGGGAGGTTGAAGCAACAAAAAATATATTCCTTGGTGGACACAGTGTGGGCATTACAAATGCCAAAAAGCTGTTAGAGTGGCAGCTTGTGGCGGACGCTGTGAATGCTGCTGGCTAAGAAGGTCAGAACCTCTCAGAAATAAAAAAGACGTGGTCCTACATAAAAGTGGAGCCCAAAAGGCGCATAGCCTTACAGAGACAAAGGGTTTGTGCCATGGGCGGGGGAAAGGGGACACCGGATGAGCGACTTGCCAGTATTATAGGGGAATCCCTCCTGAGTGGAGTAGTGACGGAGGTGGAGGGTGACACGGACATGCAAGACGCACCGGATAATCCAGGTATGTAAATTGTAGCGGGTCTTATATGTACCACAGGAGAACCAAGAAATGAAGAGCGACACCATGGCTATCTTTTAGGATATTATGTTGATCTGCAATAGTATTGTGAAAAGACAGGACAGGAACACATCAGTCTCCAATGCACCACCTGACAAGTTGTTCTGTCTCTCTCAGTGTTCTCTCGGACTCACACAAATCACATGCATACATAAAGCCATAATATATAAAATAATAACCAGTCCTTAATACAACAAATGTATAATCTTAATTCTTAGACAACAGAAGCATACCTGCAATAATATTGTGAAAAGACAGGACAGGAACACATTCTCCAATGCACCATCTGACAAGTTGTTCTATACGGGAGCATGAAGAAAGGTAAAACACATATCCTGTCTCACATCCCCAATACATTGCTAGGTGCTTTCAGTGATGACAGTACCTAAATACAACAATTCATGTACAAAAACACTGCAACACAAACAAGTTACAACGTGAAATCACCTCTATCCCATTCAGACCGTAGAGGGCCAAACCTACATCTCCCATAATGCAACGCCATCACCAAACAGCAGCTCATCTAAACGTCTGCATCACAGAAAGGCATGCTAGTTAACAACAGCAACACTTTAAGCACTCCGTAAACTATATTAATAACAACAATAAAACTCTGAAAGTTACATGTTTCAATAGTCTCACACTCCATTATAACAATATCTACAGCATTAACTTTGGGATGTTTTATTTATTTCCCGTTATGGACTTCTACAAAGGAGTAATCTGCAACACATACCTTTCTCTCTGTGTTTTCTTGGACTGAGGAGAACAGGAGCTATGGGTGGTACCAGTGTGTTAGTAGGTGACGCAAGCACCCAGATGAAATAAAATACATTTAATGAAACACCACCCGATGATGTTATCATTCAGCTACTGTAGCTAACATCAACAGGCAGCACCAGTTGCGCAACAATTAAAAAGAGACACCAAAAGTAAAGTTCCTGGCGATCATCGCGATCTGACTCCCCCCTTCTGTCTGAACTCGGAATATTCCTCTTCGCGGGCTTTGGCCACTGACCCTCAACCTGGTTGTTCTGGTCTGCGTTGTGTACTATTCTAATAATTTGAAGTTTGATGGAATAACCATTTTAACTCCACTACATAATTAGTATTCCCTCGTTTGAAAAGAGTAAACCAAATGCATTCAAGTTGCGTTTTAAACATTTATTTACACAATTGTGACATTTTCTATTGTTTTTAGTCGCTGCGTGCTCCAGGGGGGTTGATGGTGCTGCAGCTGAGCAGGAGCCGAGTGCGCACAGCCCCGGCGACTCCACTGCACCTCACAACCCACCAGCGGCCGTGTCCTCTCAGATGCAGTCCTGCAAACGCAAAGAGACACCATCGACGCTATTAACGAGGTTGCCAAGAAGTTGAAGTGGGGCAGCCATTGTAATTGCATGCCTTTTTATACCCACCCATTTGATTGTCAAAGCTACCCAATTGCATAACACCTTCAGGTGTGGTAATTACCCTGATTGTAACTGACAATGACAGGGCCATTATCACATTGACAGTTCTGCGCAACGAACATGTGATAACAATATGAAACTATGCACTTGTATCTGCCCGACATCGAAAACGGCATCAGTTTAAACGTAATTTGTCTTACTGTTCACCTTATTTATGAGAATTACAGATCCAATGAAATATGATTCCCGAATAGATATGAGGGGTTATTTTGCAAAAACAGATCTAATTTTGTATTTATTATCCTAAATCATGTTTTTTTGTGTGGGAACTCTTCATATATAATATGTGAGAGGTAATATTTCGATTCATTTTACACAATGGTATCAATTACAGAGTTTCTCGAGTTTCATCCTTCTGCCATCGGAGTCGCAATTTCTCATTTCTCCAGGTTATGTACGTACGTATGGGTCGAAGTGTCCGTGGAGGACCGCACATTTTCCCGTCAAGTTAGTTTTTTATAAATCCTCAAGTTTGCTTGTGCCTAAGCAACGTTTATAAACGAGGCCCCAGGCCCGGTACTGGCCGTTCTGACGGTCTAGACAAAAATTGCCACCCTCTTGTCCCCGCAAAACTAGTGTAGGCCTAGAATGTCGGCATGCAATGCAATGTTATGAATGCCAATCCATGTGGTAGGTCTACCAATTGTAAAAATGTCATTTGCATAGGCTTTATTAGTCTTGATTCCTGACTAAGGTTTAACACTAACCATTTTGATTATTTAAGATCTGAATATCAGCTTTGTCAGAGTTGTCTTGATTCTCATTGCAAACAGGCTCAACATAGCCGGAAATGCAGAATTATTTTAATCTTTGCTATGATCAGCTCTCAAAAACGGACAAATACAAACTTGAAATCATTGATTATCATGACACTTTAGCCCAGGGAGTGAAACTCCCCAAAGGCAGTCGTGAGTGGTAATTTCATCCCATAGTCATTTTTATTTTGACCTGTCCTGTTTTTAGGATATGGTGTCATATTTTTCATCAAACCACATTTTTATATGAAAGGGCGCCATTTTAGCGGAGGTGCGTAAGTGTCTGTCTCATGACATTAGAATAAATTTGGAATCCAGTCTGTAGGTTACAGAAAAAACAGACACGATGTAGCCTAAAGAACTTAAGCCAGTGCAGGAGGTAACTTCCATTGTTAACTAAGTAAAAATACAGAGCCGACAAATAAAATGAAAAACATTGCATATAGAAAATATTCTGATGAAAATAAATATCCGATGACCTACCCAAATCACATTGGCTATGCATGGCAGTTAGTTCAGTTTCTTTTACTTGTATTTCTCTACTCCACCTGTCTGCCTCTCTGTCTTGAGCTATCGCTAGCAAACTTGCAACATTGCATCAACTATTCTGGGCCCTCTTTCTCCCCTTCGATACTGATCCTTGATGTGAAACAGCAAAATGTCATGTGATTATCCCATATATGGAATCGTCATAAAATACCTGGACACTTCTCCCGTGCACAAATTGGCAACAGCTGTGTCTGTCCCGAACTCATGGGCATCAGGAAACTAAGATGTAATAATCACATGACATTTTGCTGTTTCACGTCAAGGATCAGTATCGAAGGGGAGAGTGTTATAACCTTTTTCAAATACATTGGAGGACTGAGGAACTATTGTCATTCGCAATGGATGTACAAAACTGACTCCGTTGACTTCGTGTGAGGTGAAGAAAAAAATATTTTGAAAAGCTCAGCTCATTTTGGAGGTCAGAAATATATAACATATCCCCAAATGTAGCTGCTACATAATTTATGTTAGATTGATTTGACGGAGCGTTGGTGGAGCGCCGCATCTCTCCAACTGCGCCCTGGAGAGGCACGCTTGGCATGATGGACAAACTAAATATTTTTTGCAAAGTGGGCACTGCATATCATGGGGCGGCATTAGTGCTCACCTAAATAGCCCATATGCCACTGGTTGAGAAACGTTTGTTTTAGGACCTATTTAACCGGTCACGAGTATGTCACCTTTCATGAACATACAGTTGAAGTCGGACGTTTACATACACTTAGGTTGGAGTCATTAAAACTCGTTTTTCAACCACTCCACAAATTTCTTGTTAAGAAACTATAGTTCATGCAAGTCGATTAGGACATCTACTTTGTGCATGGCAAGTTAGACAGATTATTTCACTTAGTCACTGTATCACAATTCCAGTGGGTCAGAAGTTTATACATAAACTAAGCTGACTGTGCCTTTAAACAGCTTGGAAAATTCCAGAAAATGATGTCCTGGCTTAAGAAGCTTCTGATAGGCTAATATACATAACTTGAGTCAATTGGAGGTGTACCTGTGGATGTATTTCAAGGCCGACCTTCAAACTCAGTGCCTCTTTGCTTGACATCATAGGAAAATCAAAAGAAATCAGCCAAGACCTCAGAAAAAGAATTGTAGACCTCCACAAGTCTGGTTCATCTAGAGCAATTTCCAAATGCCTGAAGGTACCACGTACATCTGTACAAACAATAGTACGCAAGTATAAACACCATGGGAACACAGGTCCTATATCGACAAAACCTGAAAGGCCGCTCAGCAAGGAAGAAGCCACTGCTGAAAAACCACCATAAAAAAGCCAGCCTATGGTTTGCAACTGCACATGGGGACAAAGATCGTACATTTTGGAGAAATGTCCTCTGGGATGATGAAACAAAAATAGAACTGTTTGGCCATAATGACAATCGTTATGTTTGGAGGAAAAAGGGGGATGCTTGCAAGCCGAAGAACACCATCCCAACCGTGAAGCACGGGGGTGGCAGCATCATGTTGTGGGGGTGCTTTGCTGCAGGAGGGACTGGTGCACTTCACAAAATAGATGGAATCATGAGGCAAGAAAATTATGTGGATATATTGAAGCAACATCAAGACATCAGTCAGGAAGCTTGGTCGGAAATGGGTCTTCCAAATGGACAATGACCCAAAGCATACTTCCAAAGTTGTAGCAAAATGGCTTAAGTACAACAAAGTCAAGGTATTGGAGTGGCCATCACAAAGCCTTGACCTCAATCCTATTGAACATTTGTGGGCGGAACTGAAAAAGCGTGTGCGTGCAAGGAGGCCTTCAAACCTGACTCAGTTACACCAGCTCTGTCAGGAGGAATGGGCCAAAATTCACCAAACTTATTGTGGGAAGCTTGTGGAAGGCTACACGAAACGTTTGACCCACGTTAAACAATTTAAAAGGCAATGCTACCAAATACTAATTGAGTGCATGTAAACCTCTAACCCACTGTAACGGCTGTCGGGAGAGAGAGTAGACCAAGGCGCAGCGGACTTAGTGTTCATCATGAATTTTAATTTATGAAAGAACACTCACAAAACAAAACGAGAAAACTGACAGCCAAACAGTCCTGTCAGGTGCAAAACACTCAGAAACAATTACCCACAAAACCCAAAGGAAAAACATGCTCCTTATGTGTGACTCCCAATCAGCAACAACACTCTACAGCTGTGCCTGATTGGAAGCCACACGGCCAAAATCAATGAAACAAACCAACATAGAAAAATGCACATAGAACGCCCACCCAATGTAACACCCTGACCTAACCAAAATAAAGAACAAAAACCCCTCTCTATGGCCAGGGCGTTACATCCACTAGGAATGTGATGAAATAAATAAAATCTGAAATAAATCAATCACTCTCTCTACTATTATTCTGACATTTCACATTCTTAAAATAAAGTGGTGATCCTAACTGACCTAAGACAGGACATTTTTACTAGGATTAAATGTCAGGAATTGTGATAAACTGAGTTTAAATGTATTTGGCTAAGGTGTATGTAAACATCTGACCAATTTTGGGTCCGATACTGCTCAGGTTATATCTTACTCCTTTGCAGCGTTATCAAAAAGCACAACATTGATTTTCACTGCTACCCAGACGATACACAAAACTTTACATTTGTGTCACCAGAGGATTTTAGCTCCACAGACTAATTATTAGACTGTATTAGTGAATTAAATACTTGGATGGCTCACAACTTCCTCCAGTTAAATCAAGACAAGACCGAGGTACGTATTATTGGAGCCAAAGCACAGAGAGAGAATCTGGCCGCACATTTTAATTCACCGACAATAAATAAAAAAACACCAGGTATAACACCTACAGTGAGGGTAAAAAGTATTTGATCCCATGCTGATTTTGTACGTTTGCCCACTGACAAAGATATGATCAGTCTATATTTTAGTGGTAGGTTTATCTGAACAGTGAGAGACAGAATAACAACAAAAAAATCCAGAAAAACGCATATCAAAAATGTTATAAAACGATTTGCATTTTAATGAGGGAAATAAGTATTTGACCCCCTCTGCAAAACATGACTTAGTACTTGGTGGCAAAACCCTTGTTGGCAATCAGAGGTCAGACGTTTCTTGTAGTTGGCCACCAGGTTTGCACACATCTCAGGAGGGATTTTGTCCCACTCCTCTTTGCAGATATTCTCCAAGTCATTGAGGTTGAGGCTTATGTTTGGCAACTCGAACCTTCAGCTCCCTCCACAGATTTTCTATGGGATTAAGGTCTGAAGACTGGCTAGGCCACTCCAGGACCTTAATGTGCTTCTTCTTAAGCCACTCCTTTGTTGCCTTGGCTGTGTGTTTTGGGTCATTGTCATGCTGGAATACCCATCCACGACCCATTTTCAATGCCCTGGCTGAGGGAAGGAGGTTCTCACCCAAGATTTGACGGTACATAGCCCCGTCCATCGTCCCTTTGATGCAGTGAAGTTGTCATGTCCCCTTAGCAGAAAAACACCCCGAAAGCATAATGTTTCCACCTCCATGTTTGACGGTGGGGATGGTGTTCTTGGGGTCATAGGCAGCATTCATCCTCCTCCAAACACGGCAAGTTGAGTTAATGCCAAAGAGCTCCATTTTGGTCTCATCTGACCACAACACTTTCACCCAGTTGTCCTCTGAATCATTCAGATGTTCATTGGCAAACTTCAGACGGGCATGTATATGTGCTTTCTTGAGCAGGGGGACCTTGCGGGCGCTGCAGGATTTCAGTCCTTCACTGTGTAGTGTGTTACCAATTGTTTTCTTGGTGACTATGGTCCCAGCTGCCTTGAGATCATTGACAAGATCCTCCCGTGTAGTTCTGGGATGATTCCTCACCATTCTCATGATCATTGCAACTCCACGAGGTGAGATCTTGCATGTAGCCCCAGGCCGAGGGAGATTGACAGTCCTTTTGTGTTTCTTCCATTTGAGAATAATCGCACCAACTGTTGTCACCTTCTCACCAAGCTGCTTGGCGATGGTCTTGTAGCCCCTTCCAGCCTTGTGTAGGTCTACAATCTTGTCCCTGACATCCTTGGAGAGCTCTTTGGTCTTGGCCATGGTGGAGAGTTTGGAATCTGATTGATTGATTGCTTCTGTGTACAGGTATCTTTTATACAGGTAACAAGCTGAGATTAGGAGCACTCCCTTTAAGAGTGTGCTCCTAATCTCAGCTTGTTACCTGTATAAAAAGACACCTGGGAGCCAGAAATCTTTCTGAATGAGATGGGGTCAAATATTTATTTCCCTCATTAAAATGCAAATCATTTTATAACATTTTTGACATGCGTTTTTTCTGGATTTTTTTGTTGTTATTCTGTCTCACTGTTCAAATAAACCTACCATTAAAGTTATAGACTGATCATATCTTTGTCAGTGGGCAAACGTACAAAATCAGCAGGGGATCAAATACTTGTTTTCCTCACTGTAGGTGTCATTTTAGATTAACTCAATTTCGAATCACACATTAGGAATGTGACCAAAATAGCTTTTACCACCTGAAAAACACTGCCAAGGTGCAGCCATTTCTATCTCAGGCTGATAACGAGAAACTCATCCTTTTATTACAGCTTGACTACTCAGCTTGACTACTTGACTAATGCTCTCGAGTCTGGTCTACCCAAGAATGCCATTGCCCAACTGAAAAACATACAGAATGCATCAGCAATGGCACTGTCCAAGACCTGACAGAGAGCACACATTACACCTGTTTTAAGGTCTCTGCACTGGCTGCCTGTGAGTTTTAGAATTCCTTTTAAGATTATTCTATTGGTTTTCAAATCAATCCACGATTGTGCAACCTGAAACATATCACACATGCTTTTAAGTTATGTACCCAGTAGGTCCCTCAGGTCCTCTGGTACTGGCCTTTTAACTATCCCAAAGCCTAGGACCAAGAGGCATCGACAGGCAGCTTTTAATTATTATGGCCTCTGCCTCTGGAATAGCCTGCCAGAGAACCTGAGGGGTGCTGAATCTGTGGACATATTTAAAAGCACATTTTTAGCCTTGCTTTTCCTTAGGGGGCTTTTTTATTCTTTCCGTTTTAAAATTGTTATTCTTTAAAAAAATGATCGTGTTTTTTGTGTAGTAAATATTTCAGTTTTTATTTTCATGGTTGAGTTTTTTTCCTGTGAAGTGCACTGTTGCATTCATGTCTGAAATGTGCTATATAAATGAAGCTTGATTTGATACCGGTCGTGTTGCATTATTCAAGTATGTTAACTTCTGTGCAGCATGAGTGGGGAGCTGACATGATGCAGCCCAGACTCCCTGAGGTTCCGCAGGACTGACTAACTAGCAATGAGTAAGTGGAGCAGGCAAGAAGCATGAATGGTGTGCTCACGCTGTCAATGGGACAATGGCTGCACTGATAGACTTGATCCTCTCCATCAGTATACGACGTGACACACATTTGACAAAAGAACGGTATAATGTGCAACACTAATGCACACATACTTCCACTCAGATCAAAACCAAGCTGTCGAAAAACACCCCACAGAGGTCTGTTCATCATAAAGAGATGCTCTTTCCATGACAGACTGACCAAATGAATGCTATGATACCTTATTGATGTCACTTGTTAAATCCACTTCAAATCAGTGTAGATGAACGGGAGGAGACAGGTTAAAGAATCATTTTTAAGCTTTGAGACAATTGAGACATGGATTATGTATGTGTGCCATTCAGAGGGTGAATGGGCAAGGCAAAAGGTTTAAGTGCCTTTGAACGGGGTATGGTAGTAGGTGCCAAGCGCACTGGTTTGTGTCAAGAACTGCAACACTGCTGAGGTTCACTTTCAACAGCTCTGTGTGTATCAAGAATGGTCCACTACCCAAAGGACATCCAGCCAACTTGACACAACCGTGTGAAGCATTGGTGTCAACATGGGCCAGCAACCCTGTGGAATGCTTTCGACACCTTGTGGAATCCATGGCCCGAAAAATGTAGGCTGTTCTGAGGGCAAAAGGGGGGTGGGTGCACCTCAATATTAGGAAGGTGTTCCTAATGTTTGGTATACTCAGTGTACAGCACCATAACAAACCGAAGGACAAACTCCTAAAGTAACAAATGACAAATTGCATTGAATGAAAGGAGTGAGATAGATCACAAAAGAGGAGAGAGAGAAAATAAAGAGAAAAATAAATGATAGAGAGAGAGAGAAAGAATGCGAGCGAAAGATTGAGACAGAGGTACAGAGAGACTTGGAGCGATGCTGATGTGTAATCAAAGGCATGTAGATGGAGGGAGTCCTTGCATGTTTTGATGTGATCAGACAGGTCGTTCTCACAGACATTCTGATGCATTAGGATCAGGACTCTGCCACCAGCTGTTTGCTCTGTCTAAGTTCACAACTACACTGACTCCAGGGCTCTCCCTATACACACAGACATAAGTGCTTCAAGATAAGTAGGCACACACACTGGGAGAACTAAGCCCTATCATATATACTGAACAAAAATATAAAAATGCAACATGCAACAATTTCAAAGATTTTGCTGAGTGACAGTTAAAATATAAAAGGAAATCTGTTTGATGAAATAAATGAATTAGTCCCTCATCTATGAATTTCACGACTGAGCAGGAGTGCAGCCCTGGTTGGGCATAGACCCACCTGCTTGGGAGCCAGGTCGACCCACTGAGGAGCCAGGCCCAGCCAATCAGAATGAGTTTATCCCCCACAAAACGTTCTTATTATAAACAGAAATACTCCTCCGACGAGTGCTGAAGCGCTTAGCGTGTAAAAATCGTCTGTCCTCGGTTGCAGCACTCACTACAGAGTTCCAAATTGCCTCGAAGCAACGTCAGCACAAGAACTGTTCGCCAGGAGCTTCATGAAATGGGTTTCCATGGCCGGGCCGCCGCACACAAGCCTAAGATCACCATGCTCAATGCCAAGTGTTGGCTGGAGTGGTGTAAAGCTCGCCGCCATTGGACTCTGGAGCAGTGGAAAGACGTTCTCTGGAGTGATGAATCACGCTTCACCATCTGGCAGTCTGACAGACGAACCTGGGTTTGGAGGATGCCAGGAGAACGCTACCTGACCGAATGCATAGTGCCAAAGTTTGGTGGAGGAGGAATAATGGTCTGGGGCTGTTTTTCATGGTTTGGGCTAGGCCCCTTAGTTTCATTGAAGGGAAATCTTAACTCTACAGCACACAATGAAATTCTAGACGATCCTGTGCTTCCAACTATATGGTACCAGTTTGGGGAAGGCCGTTTCCTGTTTCAGCATGACAATACCCGTGTACAAAAGCGAGGTCCATGCAGAAATGGTTTGTCGAGATCGGTGTGGAAGAACTTGACTGGCCTGCACAGAGCCCTGACCTCAACCCCATCGAACACCTTTGGGAGTCCAATTCAGACATAAGTCCGTGAAGTCCAATGGCGGGATGAATTGGAATGCCGACTGCGAGCCAGGCCTAATCGTCCAACATCAGTAGCCGACCACACTAATGCTCTTGTGGCTGAATGTAAACAAGTCCCCGCAGCACTGTGCCAACATCTAGTTGAAAGCCTTCCCAGAAGAGTGGAGGCTGTTATAGCAGCAAAGAGGGGACCAACTCCATATTAATGTCCATGATTTGGGAATGAGATGTTTGACGAGTATGTGTCCACACAATTTTGACCATGTAGTATATGTCAAGTCTAATGGTCAATTATCTGATGAATAGACAGATAATTTAAGTTGGAGCTCATTATGAAAGGCGTTAATTTGCTGCTGTCAACATGCTCCCGCACCACAAGCTTCCATTAATTCAAATGGCAATCATGTTCTCCCACCACGAGCGTGACAGTTTGTCTGACGAGAGAGATAGAGAGCAGATGGGTAAATAAGTCTAGAATGGTGTGAGAGAAAAAAACAAGTAGATTTGTTTTTGTCAAAGCTGAGAGCGAGTGGAGAACCATGTATGGTAGTTAACTTCATTAGCAGGAGGCAGTCCTCCTCCTTCCCACCATGCACTTCACAGCGAGCGCCACTGACATCCCGCCGGCTTACTGTGACACACACATCCTCAGTGTCTAAACGCTATCGAGTGGCCGCGGTGCGTGAAGCAGAAAAGACAGGCGGTATTGGATTCTAACGCTTTAGATTAAACTGATCAATAAGGCCCATTTGAGTTCTGGTGAAGAGAGAGCACTAGGGGAGAAAGCGAAAGAGAGCGCTGGGGTGGTTTGAGTGATGAGAAGAGAGAAAAGAGAAGGAGAGGGGGAGAGAAGGACAGGCTGAGAGAAGGAGCGAGGGAACAAGTGTGTGTGTTGGTAGATTGCTGTGCAGCTGCAGGGGTTGTGGGAGGGAACAGGTAGTAGGTGGGTGGCAAGGGAGTGTGTGTGTTATAGTACAGTGTGAACGTCAGTCAGTCAGTGAGTGAGTGAGAGCTGCAGCAGGGTCCAGAACAGCAGGAAAAGAAAATCTCTTCCAGCCTCTGATTTCCCCAGAAAGAAGGGAGCGAGAGAGGGGGGATGAGGAGCAGTAGTAGGGAATGGAAATTTGGCCTTGACTATCAGTAGAGAGATACAACTAGTCTTATCTTCACCACTCCAATCCTGTTACTAACCTTACTGCATCCCTTTCTACAAGTCACTCAATCTCTTGTATCTAATGTGTCTCTATGAGGCTAGTTTTTAAACATAGGCTATTACAGGTATGAAATAATGATTAGAGATGTGGAAGACATTTCCTGAAGGAACAAACCCAGTTAACAATGTAAATATTAGAGGGAGATTAAGCCGGAGGCCTTATACCTTGTGACCAGAGTTTTACAGGCACAGTAAAATTACACCACTGTCTGCAAGGGAATCAATGTAAGCTGTGTGTGTGTCTCCTGCTGTATCCCAAACGATTACATATTTCATTACCCCAAATCTACAAAACACTGGGTCAAAGCCAGGAGAGCAAACAAAACCAGACAGGGTGTGCAGATAAACAAAACGACCCTCCAATCCCCACCTAGAACCAGACACACAAGCAAGATGGCAACACAAACTCACAATAACATACACAAGAAGCTACACATTAGAAGGTAAGCACACACACACACAATCACAGGGCTCTGGCACAGCCCAGCAGCGGTGCAGGCTGATCGCATTAGTGCCTTATCTACATTCTGTATATTCTCTTCGTCCTTAGGGTAAAAAAAATGACCCGCCTACACTAAACCTCTAAAATAAAGCAGCTTAATTTAATTTTAAACCCCAAATTTATTTTGCATTAAGAAACAACCTGTCATTCATCACAAACTTTGCGAATATCAGAGTTTTCCCTCTTCACAATGCAGAAAGACTGCATTTAATTAGTTGACACCACTCATTTTTATTACAACACACCTGTCATAATTGTTTTCTGTACTAAAGTAGGTTTATTATTAAAGGTACTGCATAGGTGTAAACATACATTTTTTTAGCAAGAGACAGCACTTGTATAGCCTAAGAAACTAGCAGAAATGTGCAGAAAGTAGTTTTGAATGCATTTTATTTAAGGGAAACAATAACAATGATGTTTTTTGCCAACATTGTACAGTATATAAGAATATATTACTATGAGGAATCAACTACAAAATTGCCCTCACCCACATGGTGTATAAACAACAATAAGAATAAAATAAGATAGACAAAACAAAAAAGGTGAAGAACACAAATCAATCAACTCTAATTAGCATGTAGGACAGTATGCAAGTGTGTGTGTGCATGGACTTTGCAAATGCATTTCTCACATGTGCAGCACATAGTATTTGTTTTACAGTCCTTTGGGCGGCAGAATTGACATCTCCTCCTCTGGCCTGCACCAGCTGTAGCCTCAGGTAGATCAGGACAAGAGTCAGCCCCCTGAACAGCTTTCACAGGCGCTGCAGAGGCAGCTGTGCGGGGGATGCGGCCCCTTCTTTGAATATGTGGGGTTACAAGTGCCTTTCCCAGCTGCTCCAGGAACACCCTCCTCTTGTTCCCCTTATCAGGCATCCAGGTAGGGTTGATCTTGTTCCATATCACAAAGGCATTGTATGAGGACACATCAATGATGTTATGGAAGATGACCAGGGGCCAGTCATCCACCTGCAGCTGTAAGTTACAATCACCTTGTCCCGGTTGTCCTGCCTCCTTTGTTGTGGTTGTAGTCCAGGATGATAGCTGGCTTCCTGTCCTCACGATCAAAGATCTCAGATGTTTTGTGCAGTGTTCTCAGGAGGACCACATTATTGTTCCTATTTGGGAGTTAAGAAACTAGAGTGAAGGTGAAGGCAAACTTTGATGAGAAGGCTTCTCTCCCCCTTGTTGCAAGGAGTGCAGGGGGGAGCTCAGACTTGTTCTTTCTAACTGTGCCAACCATGGTGATCTTCCTCTTCAGGAGCTGCTAGCGGAGTTCAATCAGTAGTACACAATCTCAATTTCTCATTGTGTGTGTGTATATATATGCACACATGCACAGCGTAGATAGAGAAACCAACACACACAGCGACAACAGTGTTCCAGATGAAGGGGATTTGGGAACATGGCGAAACGGTTGGAGCTAATGAACGCTCTGTTTTTGTTCCGGACGTTGAGTTCCATGTGCTCCATTACAATCTTCTCCATCCAAGAGTATAGATACAAATTGACATGATACAGTGAGTGGGTAAAGTAGGACAAAAATAGCCAAATGACCCAGATTAGAAAAAGTCCAACTTTCACTAGTTTGAATGTAAAGCTGACAACCAGTCCCCTATACAACACACTACTTTTCATTGCCCTAGAACTTGGATGTTCATAATCTAGACAGAAATTGAATGCTATTCACATTTACATATTACCCCAGCTACAGGCACACAAGCAGACTAGAGTCCAGTGCAGACTTAAGTCCACACTATTCTTGGGTTGCACATTGTCACAATATTGTTTTGAACATTCATTTTAGAACTGATGCCCGACTGAGTATTCTGAGCATTGTAAATGAGCACTGATGAAGATTATCAAAAGTGCATAATAGTGGCTTGGAAATACAATGACATTTTTCAAAAGGAGGCAAATAATTAGTATGAAAACCTTTTGTCATCATTTTGATGTTGCAGATTTACTTTATATGCAGTATAACATTAGCTAGCTAGCTAAGATTTAGGGGAGACTGTCGGATTTTAGCTAGCTGACGATAGCACTGCTAGCTATTTTGGATGAAATTTGCTAGCTAATGAAAACATTGCTATCTGTATAAAGTACATTTTCTGACATAATAATGAGAGCAAAGTTGTTTCCTACTAAATATTTGTCTAATTTAGCAATGTCATCGTATTTCCAGGCGACTAGTGTAATTTAGACAAAACAGTCATGAGCCTCAGTTCAGAATGACTGGGCTTATCACAAATTTTGGGCACCACTATGGCGGAAGACAACTTGAGAACGTTCATAACAGTGACGGAGGTGCACCCTACGAATACAGTGCATTTGTCTAGTCTCGCCATCACATGGATCAAATAGGGACAGCTGCCCCAGCAAACATCCCATTCTCGCAGGTAATGCCATCCCTGTCGTATCACTCCTTCATGGCTGAATCCATGTACGGTAACACTGTCACAGTAATGCCATGCATGACAAGTTCATTACATTTACATTTTAGTCATTTAGCAGACGCTCTTATCCAGAGCGACTTACAGCAGTGAATGCATACATTTCATTTTTTTTTGTTCATAATCTCTCCAACACTGCTGGGCTAGGGGACAACCAACCCTGGTGATATTCACACTGTTAAGATACAGTTGTCGGGTGCTGTAAGAAAACGAGAAAATAGAAGGTCCCTGGTACGTCGAGATCTGTCGTGGTGACACACGCAGATGTCCCTGGTACATCAGGCTTCTGTGGTGACACACAGTTCTCTAAAAGCACAGTGGGGGCTGGCACAGATGGCATTTAACAGGCAACTTTACAATTGTGCCCGCCATTTGCCACCCTCTGGGAGACATAGACAACATTAACGAGGCAGTGAAAGTCTGTTGTGCTGGGGGGGTGCGTGAGAGAGACCGATAGAAAAGGAGAGAGAAAGAGCATGAGAGAAAAGCAAAAGTAATTGCCTGCGGATGAGGTGTGAGTTTTACATGCATGTAACTAGGCCTACCTCTTTCTTCCCCTTTTGTTTGTAATCTCTCTCCCTTTCCTTCGGTCTCCCTCCCTACCCCTTTTCCTCTCTCTCATCCATCCATTGATCCAGGATTAATTTATTCTTATTCTGATAGACACACCATCTGCATCCCGTTACAGTACCTTCAAATCATCTTAGAACAATAAAACAAGCTCACCCCTTGAGCAGGATCAGTGTGCTCAGCACTGCTCACTGATAAAACAGGTGTGGATCAGATGAAAACCACATGGAAAATAGGGCTGGGAATAACGATACTTTGATGCCGGTATACAGTGTGTCAGAAAGTATTCAAACTAAGTTGAAGTTGGAAGTTTACATGCACCTTAGCCAAATACATTTAAACTCAGTTTTTCACAATTCCTGACATTTAATCCTAGTAAAAATTCCCTGTCTTAGGTCAGTTAGGATCACCACTTTATTTTAAGAATGTTAAATGTCAGAATAATAGAAGAGAGAATGATTTATTTCAGCTTTTATTTCTATCATCACATTCCCAGTAGGTCAAAAGCTTACATAAACAATTTAAAGGCAATGCTACCAAATAGTGTAACTTGGGTCAAACGTTTCGTGTAGCCTTCCACAAGCTTCCCACAATAAGTTGGGTGAATTTTGGCCCATTCCTCCTGACAGAGCTGGTGTAACTGAGTCAGGTTTTGAAGGCCTCCTTACACGCACATGCTTTTTCAGTTCTTCCCACAAATTTTCTATAGGATTCAGGTCAGGGCTTTGTGATGGCCACTCCAATACCTTGACTTTGTTGTCCTTAAGCCATTTTGCTACAACTTTGGAAGTATGCTTTGGGTCATTGTCCATTTGGAAGACCCATTTCTGACCAAGCTTTAACTTATGTCTTGAGATGTTGCTTTAATATATATCCACCACATTTTCCTCCCTCATGATGGCATCTATTTTGTGAATTGCACCAGTCCCTCCTGCAGCAAAGCACCCCCACAACATGATGCTGCCACCCCCGTACCTCACGGTTGGGATGGTGTTCTTCGGCTTGCAAGCCTCCCCTTTTTTCCTCCAAACATAACAATGGTCATTATAGCCAAACAGTTCTATTTTTGTTTCATCAGACCAGAGGACATTTCTCCAAAAATAGATTTTGTCCCCATGTGCAGTTTCAAACCGTAGTCTGGCTTTTTTATGGTGGTTTTGGAGCAGTGGCTTCTTCCTTGCTGAGCCGCCTTTCAGGTTATGTTGATATAGGACTTGTTTTACTGTGGATATAGATACTGTGGCAAACCTCTTCAAAGTTAGGAGCGTTTGTCACAAATTAAGTGGGAAACTGTCACCAAAGTCAGCCCAGAATGAAAGTTCTTTCGAACATGACAGTACCTGTGTGTTTGTTTCGCTGTCCTGGTCCACCCAGGCCGCAGGTAAGGTCAAGGATAGCAAGGTTCGGTACACAAATCTGGTTCTCGGTAGGTCCAGGTCTAAACGCCAACAGGTAAGTCCAAAACAGTCCAGCTCGTACACGGTAAATCCAGCCAATGTAGATTGTCTCTTTCTCTATGGTTCATAGATCCTTCCCGCCCTCTCTCTCTCTTCCTGGTTTTTCTTGACCTTTTATCTGTGGGTCGGCTCCACCTTCTGAGGGTTCCCCTTGCTTCTGGGAATTGTAGTTTTGGCAGTCGGCCATTGTGTGATCTGTAGTTCTGATCGGGGTGGCCATTTTAGTGATCGGGCAGAGCCCGTTTATTAGTTCTGCCCTCACATATCTGCCATTTATCACTCGACCCCCTTCTTTGCCACACATCTCCCCCCCTAGATCCGACCCCCTAGGTCGGGCTACCGCAGCAAAATATGCGTGCATGCGGGATAACCCATCCACATTTCCCATTTCCTTTCCTGCTCTGTGTTTCAAGTCAAAGTGAAACGGTTGGAGACTCAAAAACCACCGCATCACCCGAGCGTTCTTCTCTTTAGCCCTATGCATCCAGGTGAGTGGTGCATGGTCACTGATGAGGGTGAAGTGGCGCCCCAGCAGGTAGTATTTCAGGCTTTCCAGAGCCCACTTTACTGCCAGTGCCTCTTTCTCAACAACTGAGTAGTTGGTTTCCCGTGGTTCCAGCTTCCTGCTTAAAAACAGGATGGGGTGTTCCACCCCTTCTACCTCTTGGGACAGCACTGCTCCCAAGCCGACCTCTGAAGCATCCGTCTGAACCACAAACTCTCTCTCAAAGTCTGGTACCACCAGCACTGGATTACAGCAGAGGGCCTCCTGTAATGTCCTAAATGCTTTGGTGGCCCTTTCATCACACTTGACCATGTTTGGCCCTCTGGCTCTAGTCATGTCGGTGAGTGGGGCGGCCACTGTGGCATAACTTGGGATGAACTTCCGGTAGTACCCGGTCAGCCCTAGGAAGGCTGGAACCTGCTTCTTATTTACTGGTTTCGGCCATTCTCTAATTGCCTCCACCTTCTTACGTTGGGGTTTGATTAATCCTCTTCCCACTGTGTATCCCAGATACTCCGTTTCCTCTAACCCCACATAACACTTGGCAGGGTTCGCCGTGAGCCCTGCCTTTCTAAGGGCGTCTAACACCGCCTGTACCCGGGGTAAGTGGGATTCCCAATCTGGGCTGTAGATCCCCACGTCATCTAAATAAGCTGCGGCGTATGTTTGGTGCGGTTTTAGGACCTTGTCCATGAGCCGTTGAAAGGTGGCTGGGGCCCCGTGTAGGCCGAATGGCATGACGGTGTATTGAAACAAACCGTCAGGGGTTGCAAAGGCTGTCTTTTCTTTGGCCCTGGGGGTCAGAGGAATTTGCCAGTACCCTTTTGTCAGGTCCAGGGTCGTAATGTACCGAGCTTTACCAATTTTCTCCAGTAGTTCGTCTACTCTGGGCATGGGGTAGGCATCAAACTTGGAGATTTCATTTACCTTCCGAAAGTCGTTACAGAACCGCAAAGACCCATCGTGCTTGGAGACCATCACAATTGGGCTAGACCACTCACTATGTGACTCTTCGATCACTCCAGCTGTCAACATTTTCTCCGTCTCTGCTCTAAATCGCTGCCTGTCGAGCCTCAGGTACCCGATATGGCCTCATGCTCACTTTTCTCCCTGGTAGGGAAACGATATCATGAGCTGTAACCTCAGTTCGGCCGGGTACTTCTGAAAACACATCTGTTTTTCTGGATCAGGGTCTTTACTTCCTGTACTTGTGCTGGGGACAAAGCAGTGAAATATTTACTTCAGCTGTCTCCTGAGTGTGTGTGGGGTACGTGACCATTAGTGTTTCTCTCTCTCTCCATGCTTTTAACCTCTTTGGGCTAGGCGTGACGAATTCGTCCCACCTACGTAACAGCCACTTGAAGCCTGTGGCGCGATTTTCAAAACCTTAAAAATCCTATTACTTCAATTTCTCAAACATATGACTATTTTACAGCTATTTAAAGACAAGACTCTCGTTAATCTAACCACAGTGTCCGATTTCAAAAAGGCTTTACAACGAAAGCAAAACATTAGATTATGTCAGCAGAGTACCAAGCCAGAAATAATCAGACACCCATTTTCAAGCTGTAAGGATCTCCTTTGGGACCCCAACCCTGGTGAACAATAGCACTAGTTCCTTGGCGATATTTTTGGAAGCCATTGTCCGAAGGGGAATGGCTTCTGGGTAGCGAGTGGCATAATCTAGAATGACCAGAATGTATTGGTGCCCTCTGGCAGATTTGGGTAGTGGGCCCACTATGTCCATCGCTATCCTCTCAAATGGCGTTTCGATTATGGGGAGTGGCACTAACGGGCTTCTAAATGCTGGTCGGGGAGCTGTTACCTGGCACTCCGGGCACTCTCCACAATGCCGAGCCACTTCAGCCTGAATTCCTGGCCAGTAAAACCTCCTTACAATCCGGTCTCGGGTTTTATCGATACCAAGGTGTCCACCCAGAATGTGCCCATGAGCTAGATCCAGTACTGTCTTCCTGTACCGGGTGGGGACCAACAACTGTTCCACCACATCAACCCCTATTTTTGAGACTCTGTACACCAAACCATTTTTCATGATGAAGTGGGGAAAACTATTAGGCATCATCCTATCATTTATGGGAGTACCATCTACGACCTGCACGTCTGCTCTGGCATGCTGCAGGGTTGGATCCTGGTGTTGGGCCGTCCCAAAATTAGTCATGGACCCTGCCAGGTCTGCTGGTTCTAGATAGTCGTCCTCTGGATTCAGATCGACCCCAGCCCCACTAGTACTGGGCTGTTCATTATCAACGAGGTTTGCCACTTCATCCTCATCCTCCCCTACTAGTACCTGTGAGGTTGGCCCCTGGGAGACATCTTTTCTTGGCCTTGGTTGAAGGCCCCATGCTTCTTCCTGCTTGGTCAGGGTTGTTGGCTTCTCAAATATGCCGTTCTTTTGACCTAACTTCGCAAAGTTAGGAAAGTATCTACCCAATATTACATCATATGGCGTCTTTGGGACCACGCCGACCTCATAATCCAGCAGACCGTCCTCTGTTTGTATGCTCACTAATGCTGTGGGGTACAGACGGGTATCCCCATGAATGCACGTAACACTGATAACCTGACTTGTATCCAGTTTATGCGTCGGCACTAGGTTTGCAACGACCAGGGTTAGCATACTGCCGGAATCCAGTAGTGCTTCAACCTCCTTCCCTTCAACCTTCACCCTGCACATATGTTTGTTTCTTGATCTTTCAAGTACAGTGGTTACTACGGGACCTGCATACCATATCTCATCTTCTTTTTCACCGAGGTTACATTGCATTGGCTTTTCTTTAATAGGGCAGTAGGCTGCAATATGTCCCGGTCGATTACAATTGTAACAGATAATAGGGTTCCGGGGGGGAGACCTCCTCGACGCCCAGTCCCGGTTTCCGGTTTTTCCCTTAGTGTCTCGGCCCGATTCTGATTCTTTCCTCATGGCCCCACGCTGCTCTCCTCCCCCTCCCCCTGTTGGGACAGTCTTACCCTGTCCGCTGGTTCGCCCAGGCCTGGGGAATGGGAATCTTTCCTCCTGCGCCTGCTCAGCTGTTCCTGCCGTACAATACCATTCAACCAGGCCCACGAGATGGTCGGCGGAAAGTACCTCGTTCTGGCCAACCCATCGTCGCACTTCTTGGGGTAGACCTCGCTGAAACTGGTTGAGTACGATGGTCTCGACGACCTCGGCGGACGAACGGTTCTCCGGTCGCAACCATTTCCATGCCAGGTGAATCAAGTCGAACATCTGTGTTCGGGGGGGGGGGTTGTCCTGGTCTGTAGGACCACTGGTGGAAGCGGTGTGCCCTCACGGTATCGGTCACTCCCAGTCTAGTCAGAATCTCTCCCTTGAGTTTATCGTAATCCTGTGCATCCTTCAACTCCAGGTCGAAATATGCTTTTTGAGCATCCCCTGCCAGGTATGGTGCCAGAAGCCCTCCCCATTCTTCTTTCGGCCACTTCTCCCTCTCTGCCGTCCTTTCGAAGGTAGTAAGATATGCTTCCACATCATCCTGCGCTGTCATTTTTTGGAGAAAATGATTGGCCCACCTTTGGGTATTTGCAGCTGGTAACTGAGCCCCAATTTGGTCCGCTAGCCCCTTTAGGCCTTCTCTTAACTCCCGGGTGTTTCTCTCTTGCTCTTCTCTGAGCAGCTGGTTGGTGCGGTGCTGGACCTGTAACGTGTCCTGATACATTCGCATTGCATCCTGATGAGCTCTAGTTGCCTCTTGTTGGGCGGCCGCCGCTTGTAACAGGGCCTGTATGGCTCCCTCCATACTCATTTTCCTGAAAAAAACTGTTCTAACCAAACAAAGCCACAAAAAAAACAAAAAGAAAACGAACTTTTTTTTTTTATATATTTTTTTTCTTCTACCTAACCATGGTTAATCCAGTGCCCACACTCTCCACCACATGTGGCAAACCTCTTCAAAGCTAGGAGCGTTTGTCACAAATTAAGTGGGAAAAAGTCAGATAGCAGGGTTCGGTACACAAATCTGGTTCTCGGTAGGTCCAGGTCTAAACGCCAACAGGTTAGTCCAAAACAGTCCAGCTCGTACACGGTAAATCCAGCCAATGTAGATTGTCTCCTTCTCTATGGTTCATAGATCCTTCCCACCCTCTCTCTCTCTTCCTGGTTTTTCTTGACCTTTTATCTGTGGGTCGGCTCCACCTTCTGAGGGTTCCCCTTGCTTCTGGGAATTGTAGTTTTGGCAGTCGGCCATTTTGTGATCTGTAGTTCTGATCGGGGTGGCCATTTTAGTGATCGGGCAGAGCCCGTTTATTAGTTCTGCCCTCACATATCTGCCATTTATCACTCGACCCTCTTCTTTGCCACAATACTTTTGTACCTGTTTCCTCCAGCATCTTCACAATGTCCTTTGCTGTTGTTCTGGGATTGATTTGCACTTTTAGAACCAAAGTACGTTAATCTCGAGGAGACAGAACACGTCTCCTTCCTGAGAGGTATGACGGCTGCGTGGTCCCATGGTGTTTATACTTGCGTACTATTGTTCGTACAGATGAACGTGGTACCTTCAGGCGTTTGGAAATTGCTCCCAAGGATGAACCAGACTTGTGGAGGTCTACAATTTTTTTTCTGAGGTCTTGGCCTATTTATTTAGATTTTCCCATGATGTCAAGCAAAGAGGCACTGAGTTTCAAGGTAAGCTTTGAAATACATCCACAGGTACACCTCCAATTGACTCAAATTATGTATATTAGCCTATCAGAAGCTTCTAAAGCCAGGACATAATTTTCTGGAATTTTCCAAGCTGTTTAAAGGCACAGTCAACTTAGTGTATGTAAACTTCTGACCCACTGGAATTGTGATACAGTGAACGATAAGTGAAATAATCTGTCTGTAAACAATTGTTGGAAAAATTACTTGTGTCATGCACAAAGTAGATGTCCTACCGGACTTGCCAAAACTATAATTTGTTAACAAGACATTTGTGGAGTGGTTGTAAAACGAGTTTTAGAGAGATCGAGAGACACTCACACCCACCCACCCACCTGGTTGATGTAAGCACAATGCATACACTCGATTTGCCAACAGAAGAGCTTGCGGCTGGCTGATGCTCAATTATGCTGTGCCAGCCAGAATTGAGAAATGTCATATGCTGAAGCAGGAACACACAAACACAGTGAAGACAACGGCCAGATATGCATGAGCATCCATTTACAGTCAAACAAACCAAGAAATACACACAACAACATGTAACCCCCTCCCACACACAAGCAAACAATCACACAATCACACAGGCTAAAGCGACAGGTAAATCCAAACACAGTGAGGGGTTAGTTAATAATTAATGGTGTTTTTCCTGGACTGTCAGCTGCACTAGGAGAGTGGAGACTGCAGTGTGGGTGTGTATTTGCCTGTGTGTGTGTGTTATTCTCTCCTGTCATGCTGAATGCTCCCAGGCGAGGCCAGTGGCAGCAGCACTGACGTCAAACAGAGAGCTGAGCACAAGCCAGAGTTATCCACCATCACTACAGCTCAGCAAACTGCTCTAAGGTGCAATGACAGGGAATGGGTGCCCACTCCTGTATACTATTTGTATATCCCCTAGATACCCACAAAGCAGCATCTATCAAGACTCACTGCTGTCTACTCTTCTTACTGTCCTTTCTTTTCATTTTTTTCCCTCTCTGTCATATGTCATGCACCAACACCACACACTTTATTTAACCAGGCAAGTCAGTTAAGAACAAATTCTTATTTACAATGACAGCCTACCCCGGATGACACTGGGCTAGTTGTGCGCCGCCTTATGGGACTCTCAATCACAGCCAGATGTGATGCAGCCTGGATTCGAACCAGGGACTGCAGTGACACTTCTTGCACTGAGATGCAGTGCCTTACACAGCTGCGACACTCAGGAGCCTCCTTTGTTTCTTACCTCCCTCGTTCTTCCCTTCACCACTGCCTCCATCAATCCCTTCCTCCCCAGATACCATTCACCAATACAAAACTTTCACAGCTCCTTCCTTCCCTCCTCCTCCTCATATCCCCCCCATAGAGCTCGTACTCTATGGGGTGGAAAGGCTTAATCTCCTCTCAGGTTGACAGGCCACTGCTCTTTGCATATCAGTGGAAAAAATCTATTGTGTGGATAACTGGAAATCAATAGGTGGGAGCATGCACTTGCACATGCAACTCACACTCACACAGACACACACAAACACACACACTGCCCCACCATATATCTGCTCCCTCACTTGTCCTCTATAATTGCTGCAGTGCAGGTCATCACTGAGATTGGCACTCCCAGGTCGTCACACACACACTGAGATAGTGATCTTACTGGGGCCAGGGCACATACACAAATACATGCACAAACACAGTGACACAGACAGACTGGGAGTGCCACACACACACACACACACACACACACACACACACACACACACACACACACACACACACACACACACACACACAAAGCCGTGGACACCCTCTCTCCACCCCAGTGGCTCCCTGTAGAGCCACTAGCTCATAGCACAATCCCACTACCGGCAGAATAGCCGCGATAGCATCACCGGCCCAGCAGTACAAACAAAAGCTCCCCTCTCTGTGCTCTGCCATGGGGCACTGCGCATGAGCCCACGTAAGAAAACACATACAGGTACACAGACACACAAGCATGAATGTAAATACACACTCTCGGTCATACACACATCTTTACAGACAAGATGAATTCAATCTGTAAGTCAATGAATGTGTAAATGGTGTGTAGAAGTTAGTGGTGGTAGAAATCAATCACATTGAAGACAATTATCTACACAGACACCATTATTTACTTCACAGTAGGGTTCTTCATAATTTATTAAACTCAGTTTGGCACTGTTTACACTTAAAACGTTCACAAGACCTTGAAGCTTATATTGAGGTTGTTTACCAGGTCATATTCTGGATTCAAACCGATTTTCTGGTTGTAGAAATGAACAAATCTGCTCAATTGGGTTGTATTTATACATATCCCATTGGCACCAATGCATGTTTTATGCAAAAGTCTGTTGCACAAATCAAGTTAGGATGTAGCCCTCTGATCATACACTACATGGCCAAAGGTATGTGGACACTATTTCAACCACACCCAATGCTGACAGGTGTATTAAAAAAAAAATAATAATAATTATATATATATATATATATATATATATAATTTTATTTTATTTTTTTAAATCGAGCACACAGCCATGCAATCTCCATAGACAAAACACTGGCAGTAGAATGGCATGTATTGAAGAGCTCAGAACTTGACTGGCCTGCAAAGAGCCCAGACCTCAAACCCATCGAACACCTTTGGGATGAATTGGAACGCCGACTAAGAGCCAGGCCTAATCGCCCAACATCAGTGCCCGATCTCACTAATGCTCATGGCTGAGTGAAAGGAAGTCCCTGCAACAATGTTGTAACATCTAGTGGAAAGCCCTCCCAGAAGAGTGTAGGCTGCTATGGCAGCAAAGGTGGGACCAACTCCATATTAAAACGGCCATGATTTTGGAATGAGATGGTTGACATACCTTTGGCCTTTGGCCATATAGTGTATATTATATTAGAGGTCGACCGATTATGATTTTTCAACGCCGATACAGATTTTTTTTGTTTGTAATAATGACAATTTCAACAATACTGAATGAACACTTATTTTAACTTAATATAATACATCAATAAAATCAATTTAGCCTGAAATAAATAATGAAACATGTTCAATTTGGTTTAAATAATGAAAAAACAAAGTGTTGGAGAAGAAAGTAAAAGTGCATTATGTGCCATGTAAGAAAGCTAACGTTTAAGTTCCTTGCTCAGAACATGAGAACATATGAAAGTTGGTGGTTCCTTTTAACATGAGTCTTCAATATTCCCAGGTAAGAAGTTTTAGGTTGTAGTTATTATAGGACTATTTTTCTCTATACGATTTGCATTTCATATACCTTTGACTATTGGATGTTCTTATAGGCACTTTAGTATTACCAGTGTAACAGTATAGCTTCCGTCCCTCTCCTCGCTCTTACCTGGGCTCAAACCAGGAACACACCGACAACAGCCACCCTCGAAGCAGCGTTACCCATGTAGAGGAAGGGAAACAACTACTCCAAGTCTCAGAGCGAGTGACGTTTGAAATGCTATTAGCACGCACCCGCTAACTAGCTAGCCATTTCACATCGGTTACACCAGCCTCATCTTGGGAGTTGACAGGCTTGAAGTCATAAACAGCGCAATGCATTGCGAAGAGCTGCTGGCAAAACGCAGTAAAGTGCTGTTTGAATGAATGCTTACGAGCCTGCTGCTGCCTACCATCGCTCAGTCAGACTGCTCTATCAAATCATAGACTTAGTTCTAACATAATAACACACAGAAATACGAGCCTTAGGTCATTAATATGGTCGAATCCGGAAACTATCAAGTTTATTCTTTCAGTGAAATACGGAACTGTTCCATATTTTATCTAACGGGCGGCATCCATAAGTCTAAATATTCCTGTTACATCGCACAACCTACAATGTTATTTCATAGTTACGTAAAATTCTGGCAAATTAGTTCGCAACGAGCCAGGCGGCCCAAACTGTTGCATATACCCTGATTCTGCGTGCAAGGAACGCAAGAGAACTGACACAATTTCACCTGGTTAATATTGCCTGCTAACCTGGATTTCTTTTAGCTAAATATGCAGGTTTAAAAATATATACTTCATATATACTTCTGTGTATTGATTTTAACCTCTATGGGCTATGTGGGACGCAAGCGTCCCACCCCTGGTACACCCTATCAACAACAGGTGAAATATCAAGAGCGCCAAATTTGAAAACAATTAAATGTCATAATTCAAAATTCTCAAACATACAACTATCTTACACCCTTTGAAAGATAAACATCTCCTTAACCTCTATGGGCAAGGCGGGACGAATTCGTCCCACCTACGTAACAGCCACCTGAATTCAGTGGCGCGATTTTTGAATCGTTTGAAATACTATTACTTCAATTTCTCAAACATATGACTATTTTACAGCTATTTAAAGACAAGACTCTCCTTAATCTAACCACACTGTCCGATTTCAAAAAGGCTTTACAACGAAAGCAAAACATTAGATTATGTCAGGAGCGTGCCCAGCCAGAAATAATCAGACACCCATTTTTCAAGCTAGCATATAATGTCACAAAAACCCAAACCACAGCTAAATGCAGCACTAACCTTTTATGATCTTCATCAGATGACAGACCTAGGACATTATGTTATACAATACATGCATGTCTGTTCAATCAAGTTCATATTTATATCAAAAAACAGCTTTTTACATTAGCATGTGACGTTCAGAAAAAGCATACTTCCGGGGAATTTACTAACAGTTTGCTAAATTACTCACGATAAACGTTCACAAAAAGCATAACAATTATTTTAAGAATTATAGATACATTACTCCTCTATGCACTCGATATGTCCGATTTTAAAATAGCTTTTCGGATGATGCACATTTTGCAATATTCTAAGTACATAGCCCAGCCATCACGGCTAGCTATTTAGACACCCGGCAAGATTAGCCTTCACCAAAAATCCTATTTCCTATAAGAAAAATGTTCTTACCTTTCCTGTTCTTCGTCAGAATGCACTCCCAGGACTTCTACTTCAATAACAAATGTAGGTTTGGTCCCAAATAATCCATCGTTATATCCAAATATCCTCTGTTTTGTTCGTGCGTTCTAGACACTATACGAATGGTAAATAATGGTCGTGCGCATGGCGCATGGCGTGACAAAAAATGTCTCAATATTCCATTACCGTACTTCGAAGCATGTCAACCGCTGTTTAAAACCAATTTTTATGCCATTTATCTCGTAGAAAAGCGATAATATTCCGACCGGGAATCTGCAATAAGCTAAACAGCCGAATGAAATTTCTCCACGGGGGCGAATCGTGCACGCGCCTCATTCAATGGTCCTCTGATCGGCCACTTGGATAAGGCGATAATCTGTTTCAGCCAGAGGCTGCCTCGTCATCGTTCAGGTTTTTCCCAGGTTCTGAGAGCCTATTGGAGCCCTGGGAATTGTCACGTTACAGCTAAGATCCTTACTCTTCAATAAACAGATGCAAGACGCACGACTCCTTGTCAGACAGGCCACTTCCTGCATGAAACCTTGTCAGGTTTTTGCCTGCCATAGCAGTTCTGTTATACTCACAGACACAATTCAAACAGTTTTAGAAACTTTAGGGTGTTTTCTATCCAAACCTGAACAATAATATGCATATTCTAGCTTCTGAGTTGGTGTAGGAGGCAGTTAAAAATGGGCACATATTTTTTCCAAAATTCTCAATACTGCCCCATAGCCCAAACAGGTTAATCTAACCACGTTGTCCGATTTCAAAAAGGCTTTACGGCAAAAGCATAAAGTTAGATTATGTTCGGAGAGTACATTGACAATAGCTGTGTGTAATGTTTTGTCAATTCAAAGACAGGCGTCACCAAAAGCAGAAAACCAGCTAAAATTATGCACTAACCTTTGACAATCTCCATCAGATGACACTCCTAGGACATTATGTTAGACAATACATGCATTTTTTGTTCTATCAAGTTCATATTTATATCCAAAAACAGCGTTTTACTATGGCGTTGATGTTGAGGAAATTGTTTCCCTCCAATAACCGCCAGTCAATCAGCACAACAAATTAAATAATTACTATTCGAAAACATTGGTAAAATATTATATTGTCATTCAAAGAATTATAGATTTACATCTCTTGAACGCAACCGGATTGCCAGATTTAAAAATAACCTTACTGGGAAATCACACTTTGCAATAATCTGAGCACTGCGCCCAGAAAAATACGCTTTGCGATACAGACTAATCGCCATGTTGGAGAGATCTAAAATCGAAAATACTATGTAAATAATCCATTACCTTTGATTCTCTTCATCAGATGTCACTTCCAGGAATCCCAGGTCCATAACAAATGTAGTTTTGTTCGAAAAAGCTCATAATTTATGTCCAAAAAGCTCCGTGTTGTTAGCACATGATCTATGCCCGCCGGACTTGTCTTCATAAACGAGGGGGAAAAAAATATTTACGTTCGTTCAAACATGTCAAACGTTGTATAGCATAAATCATTAGTGCCTTTTTTAACCAGAACATGAATAATATTCAAGGCGGACGATTGCATTCTCTTTTAAAACGTATTGGAACGAGAGTACCCAACATGAACTCGCGCGCCAAAGTCTAATCGGCCACCACCGTTCCAAGGCTCTTGTTCAGTCAGATCTCACAGTATAAGACTCAAAACACTTTGTAAAGACTGGTGACATCTAGTGGGAGCCATAGGAGGTGCTCAAAGATTAATAAGCCCAAGTGTGTGTCAATGGCATAGGCTTAAAGGTAATTCAACACATCAGGTATCCACTTCCTGTCAGAATTTGTCTCAGGGTTTTGACTGCCATATGAGTTCTGTTATACTTACAGACACCATTCAAACAGTTTTAGAAAATTCAGTGTTTTCTATCCAAACCTGAACAATAATATGCATATTCTAGCTTCTGAGTTGGTGTAGGAGGCAGTTAAAAATGGGCACATATTTTTTTCAAAATTCTCAATACTGCCCCCTAGCCCCAACAGGTTAAGAAAGGCATTGATGTTTATGGTTAGGTACAGTCGTGCAACGATTGTGCTTTTTTTTCGCAAATGCACTTTTGTTAAATCATCCCCCGTTTGGCGAAATTGGCTGTCTTTGTTAGGAAGAAATAGTCTTCACAGTTCGCAACGCGCCAGCTGGCCCAAACTGCTGCATATACCCTGACTCTGTTTGCAAGAGAAGTGACACATTTTCCCTAGTTAAAAGAAATTCATGTTAGCAGGCAATATTAACTAAATATGAAGGTTTAAAAATATATACTTGTGTATTGATTTTAAGAAAGACATTGATGTTTATGGTTAGGTACACGTCGGAGCAAAGACACTCCTTTTTCGCGAATGCGCACCACATCGATTATATGCAATGCAGGACAGGCTAGATAAACTAGTAATATCATCAACCATGTGTAGTTAACTAGTGATTATGAATAATTGATTGTTTTTTTTAAGATAAGTTTAATGCTAGCTAGCAACTTACCTTGGCATTCGTGCAACAGGCAGGCTCCTCGTGGAGCGCCACGTAAAGCTGGTGGTTAGAGCGTTGGACTAGTTAACATAAGGTTGCATCCCCAAGCTGACAAGATAAAAATATGTCGTTCTGCCCCTGAACAAGGCAGTTAACCCACCGTTCCTAGGCCGTCATTGAAAATAAGAATGTGTTCGTAACTGACTTGCCTAGTTAACCTGTTAGGGCTAGGGGGCAGTATTTGCACGGCTGGATAAAAAAATGTACCCGATTTAATCTGGTTACTAATCCTACCCAGTAACTAGAATATGCATATACTTATTATATATGGATAGAAAACACCCTAAAGTTTCTAAAACTGTTTGAATGGTGTCTGTGAGTATAAAAGAACTCATTTGGCAGGCAAAACCCTGAGACATTTTCTGACAGGAAGTGGATACCTGATGTGTTGTATTACCTTTAAACCTATGCCATTGAAAAACACAGGGGCTGAGGAATATTTTGGCACTTCCTATTGCTTCCACTAGATGTCACCAGCCTTTACAAAGTGTTTTGAGTCTTCTGGAGGGAGATCTGACCGAACAAGAGCCATGGAACGATGATGGCCCATTAGACACCTGGCGCGCGAGTTCATGTTGGGTACCCTCGTTCCAATACGTTATAAAAGAGAATGCATTCGTCCACCTTGAATATTATTCATGTTCTGGTTAAAAAAGGCCCTAATGATTTATGCTATACAACGTTTGACATGTTTGAACGAACGTAAATATATTTTTTCCCCTCGTTCATGAAGTGAAGTCCGGCGGGCTTAGATCATGTGCTAACAAGACGGAGATTTTTAGACATAAATGATGAGCTTTTTTGAACAAAACTACATTCGTTACGGACCTGTGATACCTGGAAGTGACATCTGATGAAGAGAATCAAAGGTAATGGATTATTTACATAGTATTTTCGATTTTAGATCTCCCCAACATGACGGCTAGTCTGTATCGCAACGCGTATTTTTCTGGGCGCAGTGCTCAGATTATTGCAAAGTGCGATTTCCCAGTAAGGTTATTTTTAAATCTGGCAAGTTGATTGCGTTCAAGAGATGTAAATCTATAATTCTTTAAATGACAATATAATATTTTACCAATGTTTCCTAATTTTAATTATTTAATTTGTGGTGCTGACTTGACTGCCGGTTATTGGAGGGAAACGATTTCCTCAACATCAATGCCATAGTAAAACGCTGTTTTTGGATATAAATATGAACTTGATAGAACTAAAAATGCATGCATTGTCTAACATAATGTCCTAGGAGTGTCATCTGATGGAGATTGTAAAAGGTTAGTGCATCATTTTAGCTGGTTTTATGGTTTTGGTGACCCTGTCTTTGAATTGACAAAACATTACACACAACTCTTGTAAATGTACTGTCCTAACATACTCTAAATTTATGCTTTCGCCGTAAAACCTTTTTGAAATCGTAAAACTTGGTTAGATTAAGGAGATGTTTATCTTTCAAAGGGTGTAAAATAGTTGTATGTTTGAAAAATTTGAATTTTGACATTTATTTGGATTCAAATTTGCCGCTCTTGAAATGCACCTGCTGTTGATGGAGTGCACCACGGGTGGGACGCTTGCGTCCCACCTAGCCCATAGAGGTTAACCTGTTAGGGCTAGGGGGCAGCATTGACACGGCTGGATAAAAAACATACCCGATTTAATCTGGTTACCACTCCTACTCAGTAACTAGAATATGCATATACTTATTACATATGGATAGAAAACACCCTAAATTTTCTAAAACTGTTTGAATGGTGTCTGTGAGTATAACAGAACTCATTTGGCAGGCAAAACCTGAGAGATTCCTTTACAGGAAGTGGCCTGTCTGACCATTTCTGGAACTTCTTTGCCATCTCTATCATTTACTAAGGATCTCTGCTCTAACGTGACACTTCCCACGTCGTCCATAGGCTCTCAGAGCCCGGGAAAGAAGAGAATGTCGTCATTCCAGCCCCAGGCTGAAACACATTATCGCCTTTCTCAAGTGGCCCATCAAGAGACACTAGCTTATGCGCGTGACCCCGACCGCCCCCGCCTTTGGGATTTTTTCCTCTGTTTGCCGAAAAGGAGATTCCCTGTCGGAATATTATCGCTTTTCTACGAGGAAAATGACGTAAAAATTGATTTTAAACAGCGGTTTACATGCTTCGACGTACGGCAATGGAATACTTTGAATTTTATTGTCAGGAATTGCGCCAAGCGCGCGACACTTCTTTACTATTTCGGATAGTGTCTGGAACGCACGAACAAAACGCCGCTATTCGGATATAACGATGGATTATTTTGGACCAAACCAACATTTGTTATTGAAGTAGACGTCCTGGGTGTGCATTCTGACGAAGACAACAAAAGGTAATGACATTTTTATAATAGTAAATATGATTATGGTGAGTGCTAAACTTGCCGGGTGTCTAAATAGCGAGCCCGTGATGCCTGGGCTATGTACTCAGAATATTGCAAAATGTGCTTTCACCAAAAAGCTATTTTAAAATCGGACATATCGAGTGCATAGAGGAGGTCTGTATCTATAATTCTTAAAATAATTGTTATGCTTTTTGTGAACGTTTATCGTGAGTAATTTAGTAAAATGTTAGCGAATTCCCCGTAAGTTTGCGGGGGGTATGCTAGTTCTGAACGTCACATGCTAATGTAAAAAGCTGGTTTTTGATATAAATATGAACTTGATTGAACAAAACATGCATGTATTGTATAACATAATGTCCTAGGGTTGTCATCTGATGAAGATCATCAAAGGTGAGTGCTGCATTTAGCTGTCTTCTGGGTTTTGGTGACATTATATGCTGGCTTGAAAAATGGGTGTCTGATTATTTCTGGCTTGGTACTCTGCTGACATAATCTAATGTTTTGCTTTCGTTGTAAAGCCTTTTTGAAATCGGACAGTGTGGTTAGATTAACGAGAGTCTTATCTTTAAATGGCTGTAAAATAGTCATATGTTTGAGAAATTGAAGTAATAGGATTTTGAAGATTTTGAAAATCGCGCCACAGGCTGGCAGTGGCTGTTACGTAGGTGGGACGAATTCGTCCCGCCGGTCCCATAGAGGTTAAATAAAAGTCTACGAAAAAATATTTAAAAAAATAAATACAAAATCGGCAAATCGGTGGCCAAAAACACCGATTACCGATTGTTATGAAAACTTGAAATCGCCCCTAATTAATCGGCCATTCCGATTAATCGGTCGACCTCTATATTATATACACTACGCTCGTGTGTACTGGTATGTCTGCTGGTACTAAGGCTATAGGCTAGTGTGTGGTGGTATATCTAGCTGAACAACACATTTAGCCAACAAAGGGGTGATAGATTGATGACATCTGGAGGAGAGCAGAACAGCTAATGGCTAGTGACGGAGTGGGATCCAGGAACAGATAATGTCAGCGTGTGAGAGTGTGTGGACTGTTTTGCATGCCGTTTTGCTGATGCCGTAAGATGCAAGAGCAGCATCGTGAGTACGGGACACCAGCCATAGAGGAGCAATCTGACACATTGAGAACCAGAGAGTAAGCAAAATTCACAGATAAAACACACACACTTACACATCTCGCACCCACCCACACACCTTGGTTTTCACCCTAACACTAATATCAACTCTCTCCCTTGTACTGTCTCACTTCATCTCATGTTCCACCTTATGGATGAGATTTGGATAGCCATCACATTTGATTTACACAGAAACAGTGTTAAAATTGATTGTATTCAGTATAACCAATCATTTCAGCAGCACTCATATTCACGACAGCCTGCTTAGCGTAGGTAGGTCCATCTGTGCATCTCAGTGCTCAGGGGATGTATATATCAGACATCTCAAAATAAGAGTGCTGATCTAGGTACCATGTAATCGTATTCATTGGGATCTATAAGACAAATCCGATCCTAAATAAGCACTCTTACTCTCAGATGCTTGAAACATTGGGCCCCAGGTGCTACAGTACAGTAGCAGAGTCTGAACTTTTTGGAGTCCTTCCAATCTATTACAGGTAAACTGGTTCGTTCAGCAGCAGGGAGACAGAGCATCCACCAACGGGTGATGCCTCACCCGGCTTAACACGATACACTTCATTACGGCATACATTTCTGGTCTCATCACCTCTCATCTTACAGAACACTTGCACCCCCAAACAAATTGACCTGTCAAGAGGTGCAATGCACACTGACAAGAGGGAGTTTCTTGTTTTTCCTCATCCTCTCTTGTTGGAAGAGTGTTAAAGAACTAAACTGTTTTTCTGGAGTTCTAGAAGTAAATTGCTTCTCAGAAGTTAGACAAACCATCGCTCTGGAGTTAGAAAAGTAAAGTGTTTCCTTGTAAAGCGTTGTGTAAGCAGTAGGGCGGTAGAACTAGGGCGAAGTTAGGTATTAGGTAGAACCGCCTATAGAAGAGGGGGAAATTCTAGACTCTGGAGGAAGATGCTAGAAACCCTGTCATCAGTGGCACGCTGTTAGGTAAGAGTTTAAAAATAAGCATCCTCTATCCACCAACATATTGCAAACGGTGTGTCATGCACACAGAAGCAGCAGCCAATGGGGATCCTAATAAATACAATATATACTGCTCAAAAAAATAAAGGGAACACTTAAACAACACAATGTAACTCCAAGTCAATCACACTTCTGTGAAATCAAACTGTCCACTTAGGAAGCAAAACTGATTGACAATAAATTTCACATGCTGTTGTGCAAATGGAATAGACAACAGGTGGAAATTATAGGCAATTAGCAAGACACCCCCAATAAAGGAGTGGTTCTGCAGGTGGAGACCACAGACCACTTCTCAGTTCCTATGCTTCCTGGCTGATGTTTTGGTCAATTTTGAATGCTGGCGGTGCTTTCACTCTAGTGGTAGCATGAGACGGAGTCTACAACCCACACAAGTGGCTCAGGTAGTGCAGCTCATCCAGGATGGCACATCAGTGCGAGCTGTTGCAAGAAGGTTTGCTGTGTGTCAGCGTAGTGTCCAGAGCATGGAGGCGCTACCACGAGACAGGCCAGTACATCAGGAGACGTGGAGGAGGCCGTAGGAGGGCAACAACCCAGCAGCAGGACCGCTACCTCCGCCTTTGTGCAAGGAGGAGCACTGCCAGAGCCCTGCAAAATGACCTCCAGCAGGCCACAAATGTGCATGTGTCTGCTCAAACGGTCAGAAACAGACTCCATGAGGGTGGTATGAGGGCCCGACGTCCACAGGTGGGGGTTGTGCTTACAGCCCAACACCGTGCAGGACGTTTGGCATTTACCAGAGAACACCAAGATTGGCAAATTCGCCACTGGCGCCCTGTGCTCTTCACAGATGAAAGCAGGTTCACACTGAGCACGTAACAGACGTGACAGTGTCTGGAGACGCCGTGGAGAACGTTCTGCTGCCTGCAACATCCTCCAGCATGACCGGTTTGGCGGTGGGTCAGTCATGGTGTCGGGTAGTATTTCTTTGGGGGGGGGGGGGGGGGGGGGTCGCACAGCCCTCCATGTGCTCGCCAGAGTTAGCCTGACTGCCATTAGGTACCGAGATGAGATCCTCAGACCCCTTGTGAGAACATATGCTGGTGCGGTTGGCCCTGGGTTCCTCCTAATGCAAGACAATGCTAGACCTCATGTGGCTGGAGTGTGTCAGCAGTTCCTGCAAGAGGAAGGCATTGATGCTATGGACTGGCCCGCCCGTTCCCCAGACCTGAATCCAATTGAGCACATCTGGGACATCATGTCTCGCTCCATCCACCAACGCCACGTTGCACCACAGACTGTCCAGGAGTTGGCGGATGCTTTAGTCTAGGTCTGGGAGGAGATCCCTCAGGAGACCATCCGCCACCTCATCAGGAGCATGCCCAGGCGTTGTAGGGAGGTCATACAGGCACGTGGAGGCCACACACACTACTGAGCCTCATTTTGACTTGTTTTAAGGACATTACATCAAAGTTGGATCAGCCTGTAGTGTGGTTTTCCACTTTAATTTTGAGTGTGACTCCAAATCCAGACCTCCATGGGTTGATAAATTGGATTTCCATTGATTATTTTTGTGTGATTTTGTTGTCAGCACATTCAACTATGTAAAGAAAAAAGTATTTAATAAGATTATTTCTTTCATTCAGATCTAGGATGTGTTGTTTAAGTGTTCCCTTTATTTTTTTGAGCAGTGTATATTGCTGAAAGAGATTGTGATGAGAGTAAAAATATATATGCTGCTGTAAATGCAATGCATGATGCCAAACAATTAAGAAAAGGTTGAAATAACCATTATCCCCCAAATATTCGATTTTTGTATTTTTAAACAAGGACAATCATTCAATTCCAAAGCGTGGAACAGTAGTCCTAATAGTAGACTTCTCCATTGAACTACAACCATTATTTCTGCTACAGGCCAAGTCTACAATGACAGGCAATCAGAAATGGCTATAGAAAAGCAAAGGTATTCACTCTGCTGTACATGTTCACTCAAATAGCACAAAGTAGTAAGTTGTGATTGCTCCTTTGCATGAGAGAGGTATGGAAGCACATGAAGCAGATGCTGCGCTTTCTGTACCGTTTTATGAGTAGTCATTCTGTTAATCCTTCCTTCCCACAAGTGTGTGTGTGTGTGTGTGTGTGTGTAAAATAGACAGAAAAAGAATGAGCAAGAGAGAAAGAGAGAACAAGAGTAAGTCTAATATGCATGTAGTCTGGTGAGCGTTGACAGCGTGGAGAACAGCACACACTATCAGCCCTACTAGTCTTCATAGTGACCCCAGGAGGTGCAGTAGGAGAGTGAAACTGTAGAGAGAAAAGGAGAAAGAAAAAGAAAATAGAGACTGAGTCAGACTGGGCATCATGCCCCTCAGGGGAGAGGGACAATATATCAATGATGTCGCTCTTGCTGCAGCTGATTCTCAGATTCACCTCTACGCAGATGACACCATTCTGTATACATCCGACCCTTCTTTGGACACTGTGCAAAGAAACCTCCAAACGAGCTTCAATGCCATACGACACTCCTTCCGAGGTCGCCAACTGATTTTAAATGCAAGTAAAACTAAGTGCATGCTCTTCAACCGATTGCCGCCCGCACCCTCCAGCCTGACTAGCATCACTACTCTGGACAGTTCTGACTTAGAATATGTGGACAACTACCTAGGTGTCTGCTTAGACTGTAAACTCTCCTTCCAGACTCGTATTAAGCATCTTCAATCCAAAAATACATCTAGAATCGGCTTCCTATTTCGCAACAAAGCATCATTCACTCATGCTGCCAAACATATCCTCGTAAAACTGACTATCCTACCGATCCTTGACTTCAGCGATGTCATTTACAAAATAGCTTCCAACACTCTACTCAGAAAATTGGATGCAGTCTTTCACAGTGCCATCCGTTTTGTCACCAAAGCCCCATATACTACCCACCACTGCGACCTGTACGCTCTCGTTGGCTGGCCCTCACTACATATCCGTCGCCAAACCCACTGGCTCCAGGTCATCTATAAGTCTATGCTAGGTAAAGCCCCGCCTTATCTCAGCTCACCGGTCACCATAGCAACACCCACCCGTAGCACACGCTCCAGCAGGTATATTTCACTGGTCATCCCCAAAGCCAACACTTCCTTTGGCTGCCTTTCCTTCCAGTTCTCTGCTGCCAATGACTGGAACGAATTGCAAAAAAATGTAATAAAATATATATATTTTTTAAATACAAAAAAAATCCCAAATCACTGAAGCTGGAGTCTTATATCTCCCTCACTAACTTTAAGCATCAGCTGTCAGAGCAGCTTACCGATCACTGTACCTGTACACAGCCAGTCTGTAAATAGCATACCCAACTACCTCATCCCCATATTGTTACTTATCCTCCTGCTCTTTTGCACCCCAGTATCTCTACTTGCACATCATCATCTGCACATCTGTCATTCCAGTGTTGATGCTAAATTGTAATTATTTTGTCTCCATGGCCTATTTATTGCCTTACCTCCCTACTCTTCTACATTTGCACACACTGTACATCGATTTTTCTATTATATTATTGACTGTACATTTGGTTATCCCATGTGTAACTGTGTTGTTTTTGACACACTGCTTTGCTTTATCTTGGCCAGGTCGCAGTTGTAAATGAGAACTTGTTCTCAACTGGCCTACCTGGTTAAATAAAGGTGAAATAAAACATTTTAAAAAAGGAGAATGGGTGGGTGGCTGTGTGTGCGCACACACACACACACACACACACGTATCATCCAGGTAATTCCATTCCAGGACTGCCAGTGAAGTTTAACCTGTTAGGGCTAGGGGGCAGTATTGACACGGCTGGATAAAAAACATACCCGATTTAATCTGGTTACCACTCCTACCCAGTAACTAGAATATGCATATACTTATTACATATGGATAGAAAACACCCTAAATTTTCTAAAACTGTTTGAATGGTGTCTGTGAGTATAACAGAACTCAAATGGCAGGTCAAAACCTGAGAGATTCCTTTACAGGAAGTGGCCTGTCTGACCATTTCTTGAACTTCTTTTCCATCTCTATCATTTACTAAGGATCTCTGCTCTAACGTGACACTTCCCACGTCGTCCATAGGCGCTCAGAGCCCGGGAAAAAACAGAATGTCGTCATTCCAGCCCCAGGCTGAAACACATTATCGCCTTTCTCAAGTGGCCGATCAAGGGACACTGGCTTATGCGCGTGACCCGACCGCCCCCGCCTTTGGGATTTTTTCCTCTGTTTGCCGAAAAGGAGATTCCCTGTCGGAATATTATCGCTTTTCTACGAGAAAAATGTCGTAAAAATTGATTTTAAACAGCGGTTGACATGCTTCGAAGTACGGTAATGGAATATTTAGAATTTTATTGTTACGAATTGCACAATGCGCGCGACACTTCTTTACTATTTCGGATAGTGTCTGGAACGCACGAACAAAACGCCGCTATTCGGATATAACGATGGATTATTTTGGACCAAACCAACATTTGTTATTGAAGTAGCAGTCCTGGGTGTGCATTCTGACGAAGACAACAAAAGGTAATCAAACTTTTATAATAGTAAATATGATTATGGTGAGTGCTAAACTTGCCGGGTGTCTAAATAGCGAGCCCGTGATGCCTGGGCTATGTACTTAGAATATTGCAAAATGTGCTTTCACCAAAAAGCTATTTTAAAATCGGACATATCGAGTGCATAGAGGAGGTCTGTATCTATAATTCTTAAAATAATTGTTATGCTTTTTGTTAACGTTTATCGTGAGTAATTTAGTAAAATGTTAGCGAATTCCCCGGAAGTTTGCGGGGGGTATGCTAGTTCTGAACGTCACATGCTAATGTAAAAAGCTGGTTTTTGATATAAATATGAACTTGATTGAACAAAACATGCATGTATTGTATAACATAATGTCCTAGGGTTGTCATCTGATGAAGATCATCAAAGGTGAGTGCTGCATTTAGCTGTCTTCTGGGTTTTGGTGACATTATATGCTGGCTTGAAAAATGGGTGTCTGATTATTTCTGGCTTGGTACTCTGCTGACATAATCTAATGTTTTGCTTTCGTTGTAAAGCCTTTTTGAAATCGGACAGTGTGGTTAGATTAACGAGAGTCTTGTCTTTAACCTGTTAGGGCTAGGGGGCAGCATTTGCACGTCTGGATAAAAAAAATGTACCCGATTTAATCTGGTTACTAATCCTACCCAGTAACTAGAATATGCATATACTTATTACATATGGATAGAAAACACTCTAAAGTTTCTAAAACTGTTTGAATGGTGTCTGTGAGTATAACAGAACTCATTTGGCAGGCAAAACCCTGAGACATTTTCTGACAGGAAGTGGATACCTGATGTGTTGTATTGCCTTTAAACCTATCCCATTGAAAAACACAGGGGCTGAGGAATATTTTGGCACTTCCTATTGCTTCCACTAGATGTCACCAGCCTTTACAAAGTGTTTTGAGTCTTCTGGAGGGAGATCTGACCGAACAAGAGCCATGGAACGATGATGGCCCATTAGACACCTGGCGCGCGAGTTCATGTTGGGTACCCTCGTTCCAATACGTTATAAAATAGTATGCATTCGTCCACCTTGAATATTATTCATGTTCTGGTTAAAAAAGGCCCTAATGATTTATGCTATACAACGTTTGACATGTTTGAACGAACGTAAATATATTTTTTCCCCTCGTTCATGACGAGAAGTCCGGCTGGCTTAGATCATGTGCTAACAAGACGGAGATTTTTGGACATAAATGATGAGCTTTTTTGAACAAAACTACATTCGTTATGGACCTGTGATACCTGGAAGTGACATCTGATGAAGAGAATCAAAGGTAATGGATTATTTACATAGTATTTTCGATTTTAGATCTCCCCAACATGACGTCTAGTCTGTATCGCAACGCGTATTTTTCTGGGCGCAGTGCTCAGATTATTGCAAAGTGTGATTTCCCAGTAAGGTTATTTTTAAATCTGGCAAGTTGATTGCGTTCAAGAGATGTAAATCTATAATTCTTTAAATGACAATATAATATTTTACCAATGTTTTCTAATTTTAATTATTTAATTTGTGACGCTGACTTGACTGCCGGTTATTGGAGGGAAACGATTTCCTCAACATCAATGCCATAGTAAAACGCTGTTTTTGGATATAAATATGAACTTGATAGAACTAAAAATGCATGCATTGTCTAACATAATGTCCTAGGAGTGTCATCTGATGGAGATTGTAAAAGGTTAGTGCATCATTTTAGCTGGTTTTATGGTTTTGGTGACCCTGTCTTTGACTTGACAAAACATTACACACAACTCTTGTAAATGTACTGTCCTAACATACTCTAAATTTATGCTTTCGCCGTAAAACCTTTTTGAAATCGTAAAACGTGGTTAGATTAAGGAGATGTTTATCTTTCAAATGGTGTAAAATAGTTGTATTTTTGAAAAATTTGAATTTTGACATTTATTTGGATTCAAATTTGCCGCTCTTGAAATGCACCTGCTGTTGATGGAGTGCACCACGGGTGGCACGCTAGCGTCCCACCTAGCCCATAGAGGTTAAATAGCTGTAAAATAATCATATGTTTGAGAAATTGAAGTAATAGGATTTTTAAGGTTTTGAAAATCGCGCCACTGGCTGCCAGTGGCTGTTACGTAGGTGGGACGCAAGCTAAGGCCTACTCTGAAAGTCTAACCATTTCTACTCGGGCTTTATGTTGCGTGACTGTTTCAAATGAAACTTCCCTATCGTCCAGGAAACTCTATTAATGTGGCTCTGACCACCACCACCTCTAAGGCTGTGTCCAAACTTGCCACAAACTTGCTAGCCCTATGGGTCCTAATCAAAAGTAACATACTATATAGGGAATATGGTGCCAATTGGGAAGCAACCTCAAGGGCGCTCCAGCTGCCTACATCCTCCCCTTGGCAGTCTGGTTGTATGTGGACATTGTTCTTATTGACGAGAGTGGAGCTGCAGAGAATTTTTTTTCCTCCATTTGTTGCTCTGAATTCAGCCCGGAGTCCAGAAATGTCTCATTCCCCATGTCGCTTACCACTGCCATGTGGATAAGGAGCAGAGAGAAAGCTAAAAATACATAAACTCAGCAAAAAAAGAAACGTCCCCTTTTCAGGACACTGTCTTTCAAAGATAATTCGTAAAACTCAAATAACTTCATAGATCTTCATTGTAAAGGGTTTAAACACTGTTTCCCATGCGTGTTCAATGAACCATAAACAATTAATAAACATCCACCTGCGGAACAGTCGTTAAGACACTAAAAACTTAGGACACTAAAGAGGCCTTTCTACTGACTCTGAAAAACACCAAAAGAAAGATGCACCGTGTCCCTGCTCATCTGCGTGAATGTGCCTTAGGCATGCTGCAAGGAGGCATGAGGACTACAGATGTGGCCAGGGCAATAAATTGCAATGTCTGTACTGTCAGACACCTAAGACAGCGCTACAGGGAGACAGGACGGACAGCTGATCGTCCTCGCAGTGGCAGACTACATGTAACAACACCTGCACAGAATCGGTACAACAGAACATCACACCTGCGGGACAGGTACAGGATGGCAACAACAACTGCCCGAGTTACACCCGGAACGCACAATCCCTCAATCAGTGCTCAGACTGTCTGCAATAGGTGTGATGTTCTGAGGACTGAGGGCTTGTAGGCCTGTTCTAAGGCAGGTCCTCACCAGACATCACCGGCAACAACGTTGCCTATGGACACAAACCCACCGTCGCTGGACCAGACAGGACTGGCAAAAAGTGCACTTCACTGACGAGTCGTGGTTTTGTCTCACCAGGGGTGATGGTTGGAATCGCGTTTATCGTCGAGGAATGAGCGTTACGCCCAGGCCTGTACTCTGGAGTGGGATCGATTTGGAAGTAGAGGGTCCGTCATGGTCTGGGGCGGTGTGTCACAGCATCATCAGACTGAGCTTGTTGTCATTGCAGGCAATCGCAACGCTGTGCGTTACAGGGAAGACATCCTCCTCCCTCATGTGGTATCCTTCCTGCAGGCTCATCCTGACATGACACTCCAGCATGACAATGCCACCAGCCATACTGCTCATTATGTGTGTGATTTCCTGCAAGACAGGAATGTCAGTGTTCTGCCATGGCCAGCGAAGAGCCCGGATCTCAATCCCATTGAGCACGTCTGGGATCTGTTGGATCAGAGGGTGAAGCTTGGGTCAATCCCCCCAGAAAATGTCCATGAACTTGCAGGTGCCTTGGTGGAAGAGTGGGGTACCATCTCACAGCAGTACTTAATGCAGTTGGTGGCCACACCAGATACTGACTGTTACTTTTGATTTTCCCCCTTTGTTCAGGGACACATTATTCAATTTCTGTTAGTCACATGTCTGTGGAACTTGTTCAGTTTATGTCGTCTCAGTTGTTGAATCTTGTTACGTTCATAAAAATATTTACACATGTTAAGTTTGCTCAAAATAAACACAGTTGACAGTGAGGACGTTTCTCTTTTTGCTGAGTTTATTTCCTAAAAGCCACAGAAATTAAGGACTAGGGTCTAAATGCTAGTGCTGATCTAGGATCAGGTTCCATCTTATTATGATTTAAATTACACCTAATGAGACCCAGATGATTACATGGACAGTGCTCTATCCATGTCACTTTGTTGGTGAACCGCCCCTCACAAGTACCAATTGGACTGATCCTGTTATTTTTTCCAGATCAAGTTACAACTGCCAGTCTCGGATATTCATCTGATCCTCCATTTTGGCTTTATGTGTGTTTGTTGTGGTTGCTCAGTTGCTAAGCTGGCCCAGGTCGCTGTGGGGTTCTTTATACCAGTGCGTCAGTACAACAGCCATCAACAAGGGGCTTATGTGCAGGAGAGGGGTGTGGGCATGCACGGTATCCAAGACCCTTTGAAAGACTTTTATCTCTCTCTGTCTCACTCTCCCTCCCTTCCTCCATTATTTGAAAGTCAAATAATTTCAAACCTGCTTTAGTGGCTTGCACTTACACTTTATTTGCAAGACCACAAACATAAAAGTATCAGACAAATGAACATCAACTGGATACAGAAATAATTCAGTGGGCAGGATTCCGATCTGTTCTTTCTACCTTCTGGTTCTTAACTCCAGAGAATAGTCCTCAGATGCACGTGTGCACACACACTCCTTCCCTGTGTGTGATAGTGTTGGTGTGACATCTGAGGGAGTGTGTGTGTATGTGCGTTTTTACAGATCCACAGATGATGCAATCTCTATTTCACTCCACACAGCCCTTTCCCACCTGGACAAAAGGAACACTTATGTGAGAATGCTATTCATTCATTACAGCTCAGAGTTCAACACCATAGTGCCCTCAAAGCTCATCAATAAGCTAAGGACCCTGGGACTAAACACCTCCTTCTGCAACTGGATACTGGACTTCCTGATGGGCTGCCCCCAGGTGGTAACGGTAGGTAACAACACATCCACCAAGTTGATCTTCAACACAGGGGTGCGTGCTCAGTCCCCTCCTGTACTCCCTGTTCAGTCATGACTGCATGGCCAGGCACGACTCCAACACCATCATTAAGTTTGCTGATGACACAACAGTGGTAGGCCTGATCACCGACAAGACAGCCTAAAGAGAGGTCAGAGACCTGGGTGTGTGGTGCCAGGACAACAATCTCTCCCTCAACGTGATCAAGACAAAGGAGATGATTGTGGACTAAGAGAGGACTGAGCACGGCCCCATTCTCATCGACAGGGTTGCAGTGCAGCAGGTTGAGAGGTTCAAGTTCCTTGGTGTCCACGTCACGAACAAACTAACATGGTCCAAGCACACCAAGACAGTCGTGAAGAGGGCACGACAAAACCTATTCCCCCTAAGGAGACTGAAAAGATTTGGCATGGGTCCTCAGATCCTCAAAAGGTTCTACAGCTGCACCATCGAGAGCATCCTGCGTCACTGCCTGGTATGGCAACTGCTCGGCATCCGACCGCAAGGCACTACAGAGGGTTGTGCGAATGGCCCAGAACATCACTGGGGCCAAGCGTCCTGCCATCCAGGAACTCTATACCAGGCGGTGTCAGAGGAAGGCCCTAAAATTGTCAAAGACTCTAGCTACCTTAGTCATAGACTGTTCTCTCTGCTACCGCACGGCTAGCGGTACCGGAGAGCCAAGTCTAGGTCCAGAGGCTTCTAAACAGCTTCTACCCCCAAGCCACAAGACTCCTGCACCCCTAATCAAATGGCTACCCAGATTATTTGCATTGCCCCCCCTTTTACACCGCTGCTACTCTCTGTTATCATCTATGCATATATACATATTATACCTCAACTAACCGGTGCCCCTGCACATTGACTCTGTAACGCCCCCCCCCCCCGTATATAGTCTCGCTATTGTTATTTTACTGCTGCTCTTTAATTACTTGTTACTTTTATTTCTTATTCTTACCCATATTTTTTTTTTTCAACTGCATTGTTGGTTAGAGGCTCGTAAGTAAGCATTTCACTGTAAGGTCTACACCTGTTGTCAGAGGAAGGCACATGTGACTAATAACATTTGATGTGCTTACCAACATATTCAAATAATAATTGACATATTTTCATTATGTTATTTTGATTAATTTATTCATACCATTTCATTCTTCCACAAGATATAGTCCCGAAACAAATCTAGAGTTGCTACCCAAGCCGGCTGGTCGTTCGGTTGCCAGAGACACGACCTAGTTGATATTCCAAAAAAGGTCCGGAAATAAGGATGACAAATACCCCCTCCTCATTCGAATAGAAAAAAGCGCCATCAAATTTTATAACCATCTAAAAACAAATGATCCCAAAACATTCCATTACACAGCTCTACAATGTCAAGAGATGAAACAAGAGAAGAGTCCCCTGAGCCAGCTGGTTCTGAGGCTCAGTTCACCAACCCAAACCAACCCCATAGAGCCTCAGGACAGCACTCAGAAAATCTGGCCCAACCAAATCATCACAAAACAAAAAGAAAAATATATCACCTATTGGAAAGACACCACAAAAAATCAAAGTAAACTTCAATGCCATTTGGCTCTAAACAGACAGTACATGGTGGCAGACTATCTGACCACTGTGACTGATAGAAAACTGAGGAAAACACTGACTAGGTACAGACTCACTGAGCACAGTCTGGCTATAGAGACCAGTCGTCACAGACAAACCTGGCTGCCGAGAGAGGACAGACTCAGACCTAAGAGAATATTTATTTCCCAAAATTATAATTCAATACAAAGCCAAATATGTGTCCTCCTGCCACCACCTGAGGAACAGCCAGTGAAAAGTGCAATGTAATGTCGATAATATTTCCCAACTTTTGTTGTCTTTCATACCATGTCATGTGTCTTCTCAGCCATGTTGACACTGCGAGACTGAGACAGAGAGAGCGAGAGCGCGAGACAGAGAGTGAGACAGAGAGAGAGCGAGAGAGTGAGACAGAGCGAGAGACACAGAGAGAGAGCGAGAGAGAGAGAGAGCGAGAGAGAGAGAGAGCGAGAGAGAGAGAGAGCGCGAGAGACAGAGAGCGAGAGCGCGAGAGACAGAGAGCGAGAGCGCGAGAGACAGAGAGCGAGAGCGCGAGAGACAGAGAGAGCGAGAGCGCGAGAGACAGAGAGAGCGAGAGCGCGAGAGACAGAGAGAGCGAGAGCGCGAGAGACAGAGAGAGCGAGAGCGCGAGACAGAGACAGAGAGTGAGACAGAGAGAGCGAGAGCACGAGACAGAGAGTGAGACAGAGAGAGAGCGAGAGCGAGAGAGACAGAGAGAGAGCGAGAGCGCGAGACAGAGAGTGAGACAGAGAGAGAGCGAGAGCGCGAGACAGAGAGTGAGACAGAGAGAGAGCGAGAGACACAGACAGAGAGCGAGACAAACAGAGAGCGAGACAGACAGAGACAGCGAGCGAGACAGACAGAGACAGCGAGCGAGACAGACAGAGACAGCGAGCGAGACAGACAGAGACAGCGAGCGAAACAGACAGAGACAGCGAGCGAGACAGACAGAGACAGCGAGCGAGACAGCGAGCGCGAGAGAGAGCGAGACAGCGAGCGCGAGAGAGAGCGAGACAGCGAGCGCGAGAGAGAGCGAGACAGCGAGCGCGAGAGAGAGCGAGACAGCGAGCGCGAGCGAGACAGCGAGACAGCGAGCACGAGCGAGACAGAGAGAGCGAGCGAGACAGAGAGAGCGACAGAGAGAGACAGAGAGAGCGACAGAGAGCGACAGAGAGAGCGACAGAGAGCGAGACAGAGAGAGCGACAGAGAGCGAGACAGAGAGAGCGAGAGCGAGACAGCGAGCGCGAGAGAGAGCGAGACAGCGAGCGCGAGAGAGAGCGAGACAGCGAGCGCGAGAGAGAGCGAGACAGCGAGCGCGAGAGAGAGCGACAGAGAGAGAGAGCGACAGAGACAGAGAGAGCGAGCGAGACAGACAGACAGACAGAGCGAGCGAGACAGACAGACAGAGAGAGCGAGACAGAGAGAGCGAGCGAGACAGAGAGAGCGAGCGAGCCAGAGAGAGCGAGCGAGAGCGAGCGAGACAGAGAGAGAGAGCGAGAGCGAGCGAGACAGAGAGAGAGAGCGAGAGCGAGCGAGACAGAGAGAGAGAGCGAGAGCGAGCGAGACAGAGAGAGAGAGCGAGAGCGAGCGAGACAGAGAGAGAGAGCGAGAGTGAGCGAGACAGAGAGAGAGAGCGAGAGCGAGCGAGACAGAGAGAGAGAGCGAGACCGAGAGAGCGACAGAGAGAGAGAGCGAGACCGAGAGAGCGACAGAGAGAGAGAGCGAGACCGAGAGAGCGACAGAGAGAGCGAGCGAGACAGAGAGAGCGAGACAGAGAGAGAGAGCGAGCGAGAGCGAGCGAGACAGAGAGAGAGAGCGAGACCGAGAGAGCGACAGAGAGAGAGAGAGAGAGCGACAGAGAGAGAGAGAGAGAGCGAGACAGAGAGAGCGAGAGAGAGCGAGACAGAGAGAGCGAGAGAGAGCGACAGAGAGAGCGAGAGAGAGAGAGAGAGCGACAGAGAGAGCGACAGAGAGAGAGCGACAGAGAGAGAGAGCGACAGAGAGAGAGAGAGCGACAGAGAGAGAGAGAGCGACAGAGAGAGAGAGAGCGACAGAGAGAGAGAGAGCGACAGAGAGAGAGAGAGCGACAGAGAGAGAGAGAGCGACAGAGAGAGAGAGAGCGACAGAGAGAGAGAGAGCGACAGAGAGAGAGAGAGCGACAGAGAGAGAGAGAGCGACAGAGAGAGAGAGAGCGACAGAGAGAGCGAGCGAGACAGACAGATAGAGCGAGACAGAGAGAGCGAGACAGAGAGAGCGAGACAGCGAGCGCGAGCGAGACAGAGAGAGCGAGCGAGACAGAGAGAGCGAGCGAGCGAGACAGAGAGAGCGAGCGAGCGAGACAGAGAGAGCGAGCGAGCGAGACAGAGAGAGCGAGCGAGCGAGACAGAGAGAGAGAGCGAGCGAGACAGAGAGAGCGAGCGAGACAGAGAGAGCGAGCGAGCGAGCCAGAGAGAGCGAGCCAGAGAGAGCGAGACAGAGAGAGCGAGACAGAGAGAGCGAGACAGAGAGAGCGAGACAGAGAGAGCGAGACAGAGAGAGCGAGACAGAGAGAGCGAGACAGACAGAGAGAGCGAGCGAGCGAGCCAACCAGAGAGAGCGAGACAGAGAGAGCGAGCGAGCGAGCCAACCAGAGAGAGCGAGACAGAGAGAGCGAGCGAGCGAGCCAGACAGAGAGAGCGAGACAGAGAGAGCGAGACAGAGAGAGCGAGACAGAGAGAGCGAGACAGCGAGCGCGAGCGAGACAGCGAGCGAGAGCGAGAGAGACAGAGAGAGCGAGCGAGCGAGACAGAGAGAGCGAGCGAGCGAGACAGAGAGAGCGAGCGAGACAGAGAGAGCGAGACAGAGAGAGCGAGACAGACAGACAGACAGACAGACAGAGCGAGCGAGCGAGCGAGCCAGACAGACACAGACAGACAGACAGACAGACAGAGCGAGCCAGACAGACAGACAGAGCGAGACAGACAGAGCGAGCGAGCCAGACAGACAGACAGACAGACAGACAGACAGACAGACAGACAGACAGACAGACAGACAGACAGACAGAGCGAGCGAGCGAGACAGAGAGAGCGAGCGAGACAGACAGACAGACAGACAGACAGGACAGAGAGAGAGAGCGAGACAGACAGACAGACAGAGAGAGCGAGCGAGCGAGCGAGCGAGCGAGACAGACAGACAGACAGACAGACAGACAGACAGACAGACAGACAGACAGACAGAGAGAGCGAGCGAGACAGACAGACAGACAGACAGACAGACAGACAGACAGACAGACAGACAGACAGACAGACAGAGCGAGCGAGCGAGACAGACAGACAGACAGAGCGAGCGAGCGAGCGAGACAGACAGACAGACAGACAGAGAGAGCGAGCGAGACAGACAGACAGAGAGAGCGAGCGAGACAGACAGACAGAGAGAGCGAGCGAGACAGACAGACAGAGAGAGCGAGCGAGACAGAGAGAGCGAGACAGAGAGAGCGAGAGAGCGAGACAGCGAGAGAGCGAGAGAGCGAGCGAGACAGACAGAGAGAGCGAGACAGACAGAGAGAGCGAGACAGACAGAGAGAGCGAGACAGACAGAGAGGGCGAGACAGACAGAGAGAGCGAGAGAGCGAGACAGAGAGAGCGAGACAGAGAGAGCGAGACAGAGAGAGCGAGAGAGCGAGAGAGCGAGAGAGCGAGAGAGCGAGAGAGCGAGAGAGCGAGACAGAGAGAGCGAGACAGAGAGAGCGAGACAGAGAGAGCGAGACAGAGAGAGCGAGACAGAGAGAGCGAGAGCGAGAGAGCGAGAGCGAGACAGCGACAGCGACAGAGACAGAGAGAGCGAGAGCGAGACAGCGACAGAGACAGAGAGAGCGAGAGCGAGACAGCGACAGAGACAGAGAGAGCGAGAGCGAGACAGCGACAGAGACAGAGAGAGCGAGAGCGAGAGCGAGACAGCGACAGAGACAGAGAGAGCGAGACAGAGACAGCGACAGAGACAGAGAGCGCGACAGAGACAGAGAGCGCGACAGAGACAGAGAGCGCGACAGAGAGCGCGACAGAGAGCGCGACAGAGACAGAGAGCGCGACAGAGAGCGCGACAGAGAGCGCGACAGAGAGCGCGACAGAGAGCGCGACAGAGAGCGCGACAGAGAGCGCGACAGAGAGCGCGACAGAGAGCGCGACAGAGAGCGCGACAGAGAGCGCGACAGAGAGCGCGACAGAGAGCGCGACAGAGAGCGCGACAGAGACAGAGAGCGCGACAGAGACAGAGAGCGCGACAGAGACATAGAGCGCGACAGAGACATAGAGCGCGACAGAGACATAGAGAGCGACAGAGACATAGAGAGCGACAGAGAGCGAGACAGACAGAGACAGAGAGCGAGACAGAGACAGCGACAGAGAGAGCCACAGAGACAGAGAGAGCCACAGAGACAGAGAGAGCCACAGAGACAGAGAGAGCCACAGAGACAGAGAGAGCCACAGAGACAGAGAGAGCCACAGAGACAGAGAGAGCCACAGAGACAGAGAGAGCGACAGCGACAGAGAGAGCGACAGAGAGAGCGACAGAGACAGAGAGTGACAGAGACAGAGAGCGACAGAGACAGAGAGAGCGAGCGACAGAGAGAGCGAGCGAGCGAGCGAGACAGAGAGCGAGACAGAGACAGAGAATGCGAGAGAGAGCGCGAGAGCGAGCGCGAGAGAGAGCGCGACAGCGAGCGCGACAGCGAGCACGACAGCGAGCGCGAGAGAGAGAGCGCGAGAGAGAGCGCGAGAGAGAGCGCGAGAGAGAGCGCGAGAGAGAGCGCCACAGCGAGCGCCACAGCGAGCGCGAGAGAGAGCGCGACAGCGAGAGAGAGAGCGAGCGAAACAGAGAGAGCGAGCGAGACAGAGAGAGCGAGCGAGACAGAGAGAGCGAGCGAGACAGAGAGAGCGAGCGAGACAGAGAGAGCGAGCGAGACAGAGAGAGAGAGCGAGCGCGAGCGAGACAGAGCGAGAGCGAGCGAGAGAGAGCGAGCGCGAGCGAGACAGAACGAGAGCGAGCGAGACAGAGAGAGCGAGCGAGACAGAGAGAGCGAGCGAGACAGAGAGAGCGAGCGAGACAGAGAGAGCGAGCGAGACAGAGAGAGCGAGCGAGACAGAGAGAGCGAGCGAGAGCGAGAGCGAGACAGAGAGAGCGAGCGAGACAGAGAGAGCGAGCGAGACAGAGAGAGCCACAGAGACAGAGAGAGCCACAGAGACAGAGAGAGCCACAGAGACAGAGAGAGCCACAGAGACAGAGAGAGCGACAGAGACAGAGAGAGCGACAGCGACAGAGAGAGCGACAGAGAGAGCGACAGAGAGAGCGACAGAGAGAGCGACAGAGAGAGCGAGCGACAGAGAGCGCGAGCGACAGAGAGCGCGAGCGACAGAGAGCGCGAGAGCGAGCGCGAGAGAGAGCGCGACAGCGAGCGCGAGAGAGCGAGCGAGACAGAGAGAGCGAGCGAGACAGAGAGAGCGAGCGAGACAGAGAGAGCGACAGAGAGAGCGACAGAGACAGAGAGCGACAGAGAGAGCGAGCGACAGAGAGAGCGAGTGACAGAGAGAGCGACAGAGAGAGCGAGCGACAGAGAGAGCGAGCGACAGAGAGAGCGAGCGAGCGACAGAGAGAGCGAGCGAGCGACAGAGAGAGCGAGCGACAGAGAGAGCGAGCGACAGAGAGAGCGAGCGAGCGAGCGAGACAGAGAGCGAGACAGAGACAGAGAATGCGAGAGAGAATGCGAGAGAGAGCGCGAGAGCGAGCGCGAGAGCGAGCGCGAGAGAGAGCGCGAGAGAGAGCGCGACAGCGAGCGCGAGAGAGAGCGCGACAGCGAGCGCGACAGAGAGCGCGACAGCGAGCGCGACAGAGAGCGCGACAGAGAGCGCGACAGAGAGCGCGACAGAGAGCGCGACAGAGACAGAGAGCGCGACAGAGACAGAGAGCGCGACAGAGACAGAGAGCGCGACAGAGACAGAGAGCGCGACAGAGACATAGAGCGCGACAGAGACATAGAGCGCGACAGAGACATAGAGCGCGACAGAGACATAGAGCGCGACAGAGACATAGAGAGCGACAGAGACATAGAGAGCGACAGAGAGCGAGACAGACAGAGACAGAGACAGCGACAGAGAGAGCCACAGAGACAGAGAGAGCCACAGAGACAGAGAGAGCCACAGAGACAGAGAGAGCCACAGAGACAGAGAGAGCCACAGAGACAGAGAGAGCCACAGAGACAGAGAGAGCCACAGAGACAGAGAGAGCCACAGAGACAGAGAGAGCGACAGAGACAGAGAGAGCGACAGCGACAGCGACAGAGAGAGCGACAGAGACAGAGAGCGACAGAGACAGAGAGAGCGAGCGACAGAGAGAGCGAGCGAGCGAGCGAGACAGAGAGCGAGACAGAGACAGAGAATGCGAGAGAGAGCGCGAGAGCGAGCGCGAGAGAGAGCGCGACAGCGAGCGCGACAGCGAGCACGACAGCGAGCGCGAGAGAGAGAGCGCGAGAGAGAGAGCGCGAGAGAGAGAGCGCGAGAGAGAGAGCGCGAGAGAGAGCGCGAGAGAGAGCGCGAGAGAGAGCGCGAGAGAGAGCGCCACAGCGAGCGCCACAGCGAGCGCGAGAGAGAGCGCGACAGCGAGAGAGAGAGCGAGCGAAACAGAGAGAGCGAGCGAGACAGAGAGAGCGAGCGAGACAGAGAGAGCGAGCGAGACAGAGAGAGCGAGCGAGACAGAGAGAGCGAGCGAGACAGAGAGAGAGAGCGAGCGCGAGCGAGACAGAGCGAGAGCGAGCGAGAGAGAGCGAGCGCGAGCGAGACAGAACGAGAGCGAGCGAGACAGAGAGAGCGAGCGAGACAGAGAGAGCGAGCGAGACAGAGAGAGCGAGCGAGACAGAGAGAGCGAGCGAGACAGAGAGAGCGAGCGAGACAGAGAGAGCGAGCGAGAGCGAGAGCGAGACAGAGAGAGCGAGCGAGACAGAGAGAGCGAGCGAGACAGAGAGAGCGAGCGAGACAGAGAGAGCCACAGAGACAGAGAGAGCCACAGAGACAGAGAGAGCCACAGAGACAGAGAGAGCCACAGAGACAGAGAGAGCGACAGAGACAGAGAGAGCGACAGCGACAGAGAGAGCGACAGAGAGAGCGACAGAGAGAGCGACAGAGAGCGCGAGCGACAGAGAGCGCGAGAGAGAGCGCGAGAGAGAGCGCGAGAGCGAGCGCGAGAGCGAGCGCGAGAGAGCGAGCGAGACAGAGAGAGCGAGCGAGACAGAGAGAGCGAGCGAGACAGAGAGAGCGACAGAGAGAGCGACAGAGACAGAGAGCGACAGAGAGAGCGAGCGACAGAGAGAGCGAGTGACAGAGAGAGCGAGCGACAGAGAGAGCGAGCGACAGAGAGAGCGAGCGAGCGACAGAGAGAGCGAGCGAGCGACAGAGAGAGCGAGCGAGCGACGAGAGAGCGAGCGACAGAGAGAGCGAGCGACAGAGCGAGCGAGCGAGCGAGACAGAGAGCGAGACAGAGACAGAGAATGCGAGAGAGAATGCGAGAGAGAGCGCGAGAGCGAGCGCGAGAGCGAGCGCGAGAGAGAGCGCGAGAGAGAGCGCGAGAGAGAGCGCGACAGCGAGCGCGAGAGCGAGCGCGAGAGAGAGCGCGACAGCGAGCGCGACAGCGAGCGCGACAGCGAGCGCGACAGCGAGCGCGAGAGAGAGCGCGACAGCGAGCGCGAGAGAGAGCGCGAGAGAGAGCGCGAGAGAGAGCGCGAGAGAGAGAGCACGAGAGAGAGAGCACGAGAGAGAGAGCGAGAGAGAGAGAGCGAGAGAGAGAGCGAGAGAGAGCGCCACAGCGAGCGCGAGAGAGAGCGCGACAGCGAGCGAGAGAGAGCGCGACAGCGAGCGCGACAGCGAGAGAGAGCGCGACAGCGAGCGCGAGAGAGCGAGCGAGACAGAGAGAGCGAGCGAGACAGAGAGAGCGAGCGAGACAGAGAGAGCGAGCGAGACAGAGAGAGCGAAAGAAACAGAGAGAGCGACAGAGACAGAGAGAGCGACAGAGACAGAGAGAGCGACAGAGACAGAGAGAGCGACAGAGACAGAGAGCGACAGAGAGAGAGACAGAGAGCGACAGAGAGAGAGACAGAGAGAGAGAGAGAGCGACAGAGAGAGCGACAGAGACAGAGAGAGCGACAGAGAGAGCGACAGAGAGAGCGAGCGACAGAGAGAGCGAGCGACAGAGAGAGCGAGCGACAGAGAGAGCGAGCGAGACAGAGAGAGCGACAGAGAGCGACCGAGACAGAGAGAGCGAGCGAGACAGAGAGAGCGAGCGAGACAGAGAGAGCGAGCGAGACAGAGAGCGAGCGAGACAGAGAGAGCGACGGAGACAGAGAGAGCGACGGAGACAGAGAGAGCGACGGAGACAGAGAGAGCGCGAGAGAGAGAGCGCGAGAGAGAGCGCGAGAGAGAGAGCGCGAGAGAGAGAGCGCGAGAGAGAGAGCGCGAGAGAGAGAGCGCGAGAGAGAGCGCGAGAGAGAGCGCGAGAGAGAGCGGCGCGAGAGAGAGCGCGAGAGAGAGCGCGAGAGAGAGCGCGAGAGAGAGCGCGAGACGAGAGCGCGACAGTGAGCGCGACAGTGAGCGCGACAGTGAGCGCGAGAGAGAGCGCGACAGTGAGCGCGAGAGAGAGCGCGACAGCGAGCGCGAGAGAGAGAGAGAGAGCGAGAGCGCGAGCGAGACAGAGAGAGCGAGCGAGACAGAGAGAGCGAGCGAGACAGAGAGAGCGAGCGAGACAGAGAGAGCGAGCGAGAGAGCGAGCGAGACAGAGAGAGCGAGCGAGACAGAGAGAGCGAGCGAGAGAGCGAGCGCGAGAGAGAGAGCGAGAGAGAGAGAGCGAGAGAGAGCGAGCGCGAGCGAGACAGAGAGAGCGAGCGAGACAGAGAGAGCGAGCGAGCGAGACAGAGAGAGCGAGCGAGCGAGCGAGACAGAGAGAGCGAGCGAGCGAGACAGAGAGAGCGAGCGAGCCAGAGAGAGCGAGCGAGACAGAGAGAGCGACAGAGACAGAGAGAGCGACAGAGACAGAGACGGAGAGCGACAGAGAGAGAGAGAGAGAGAGCGACAGAGAGAGAGACAGAGAGCGACAGAGAGAGAGACAGAGAGCGACAGAGAGAGAGAGAGAGAGAGCGACAGAGACAGAGAGTGACAGAGAGCGACAGAGACAGAGAGCGACAGAGAGAGCGACAGAGAGAGCGACAGAGACAGAGAGAGCGACAGAGAGAGCGAGCGACAGAGAGAGCGAGCGACAGAGAGAGCGAGCGACAGAGAGAGCGACAGAGACAGAGAGAGCGACAGAGACAGAGAGAGCGACAGAGACAGAGAGAGCGACAGAGACAGAGAGAGCGACAGAGACAGAGAGAGCGACAGAGACAGCGACAGAGAGCGAGACAGAGAGAGCGAGCGAGACAGAGAGAGCGAGCGAGCGAGACAGAGAGAGCGACAGAGACAGCGACAGAGACAGCGACAGAGACAGAGACAGAGAGAGCGACAGAGACAGAGAGAGCGACAGAGACAGAGAGAGCGACAGAGACAGAGAGAGCGACAGAGACAGAGACGGAGAGAGAGACAGAGAGCGATAGAGAGAGAGAGCGAGACAGAGAGAGCGACAGACAGAGAGAGCGACAGAGACAGAGAGAGCGACAGAGACAGAGAGAGCGACAGAGACAGAGAGCGACAGAGACAGAGACGGAGAGAGACAGAGAGCGACAGAGAGAGAGAGAGCGCGACAGCGAGCGCGACAGCGAGCGCGACAGCGAGCGCGAGAGAGCGAGCGAGACAGAGAGAGCGAGCGAGACAGAGAGAGCGAGCGAGACAGAGAGAGCGAGCGAGACAGAGAGAGCGAGCGAGACAGAGAGAGAGAGCGAGACAGAGAGAGAGACAGAGACAGAGAGAGCGACAGAGACAGAGACAGAGAGCGACAGAGAGAGAGACAGACAGAGAGTGACAGAGAGCGACGGAGAGAGAGACAGAGAGCGACAGAGAGAGAGAGAGAGAGCGACAGAGACAGAGAGTGACAGAGAGCGACAGAGAGAGCGAGCGACAGAGAGCGACAGAGAGAGCGAGCGACAGAGAGAGCGAGCGACAGAGAGAGCGAGCGACAGAGAGAGCGAGCGAGCGAGCGACAGAGAGAGCGAGCGAGCGAGCAGAGAGAGCGAGCGAGACGAGGGCGACGAGACGAGGGCGACAGAGACAGAGCGAGCGACAGAGACAGAGCGAGCGACAGAGACAGAGCGAGCGACAGAGACAGAGCGAGACAGAGAGAGCGAGCGAGACAGAGAGAGCGAGCGAGACAGAGAGAGCGAGCGAGACAGAGAGCGCGAGCGAGACAGAGAGCGCGACAGAGAGCGCGACAGAGAGAGCGCGACAGAGAGAGCGCGACAGAGAGAGCGCGACAGAGAGAGCGCGACAGAGAGAGCGCGACAGCGAGAGCGCGACAGCGAGAGCGCGACAGCGAGGGCGCGACAGAGAGAGCGCGAGAGAGAGCGCGACAGAGAGAGCGAGAGAGAGCGCGACAGCGAGCGCGAGAGAGAGCGCGACAGCGAGCGCGAGAGAGAGCGCGAGAGAGAGCGCGACAGCGAGCGAGCGCGAGAGAGAGCGAGCGAGACAGAGAGAGCGAGCGAGACAGAGAGAGCGAGCGAGACAGAGAGAGCGAGCGAGACAGAGAGAGCGAGCGCGACAGAGAGAGCGCGACAGAGAGAGCGCGACAGCGAGCGCGACAGCGAGCGCGACAGCGAGCGCGACAGCGAGCGCGACAGCGAGCGCGAGAGAGAGCGCAAGAGAGAGCGCGACAGCGAGCGCGAGAGAGAGCGCGAGAGAGAGCGCGAGAGAGAGCGCGAGAGAGAGCGCGAGAGAGAGCGCGAGAGAGAGCGCGACAGCGAGCGCGACAGCGAGCGCGAGAGAGAGCGCGAGAGAGAGCGCGACAGCGAGCGCGAGAGAGAGCGCGACAGCGAGCGAGAGAGAGCGCGACAGCGAGCGCGAGAGTGAGCGCGAGAGAGCGCGACAGCGAGCGCGAGAGAGAGCGCGACAGCGAGCGCGAGAGAGAGCGCGAGAGAGCGCGACAGCGAGCGCGAGAGAGAGCGCGAGAGAGAGCGCGAGAGAGAGCGCGACAGCGAGCGCGAGAGAGAGCGCGACAGCGAGCGCGACAGCGAGCGCGACAGCGAGCGCGAGAGAGAGCGCGACAGCGAGCGCGAGAGAGAGCGCGACAGCGAGCGCGACAGCGAGCGCGAGAGAGAGCGCGAGAGAGAGCGCGACAGCGAGCGCGAGAGAGAGCGCGAGGGGCGCGAGAGAGAGCGCGAGAGAGAGCGCGAGAGAGAGCGCGAGAGAGAGAGCGAGAGCGACCGAGAGAGCGCGAGCGAGACAGAGAGAGCGCGAGCGAGACAGAGAGAGCGCGAGCGAGACAGAGAGAGCGCGAGCGAGACAGAGAGAGCGCGAGCGAGACAGAGAGAGCGCGAGCGAGACAGAGAGAGCGCGAGCGAGACAGAGAGAGAGCGCGAGCGAGACAGAGAGAGAGCGCGAGCGAGACAGAGAGAGAGCGCGAGCGAGACAGAGAGAGAGAGCGAGCGAGACAGAGAGAGAGAGCGAGCGAGACAGAGAGAGAGAGAGAGCGAGACAGAGAGAGAGAGCGACAGAGACAGAGAGAGCGACAGAGACAGAGACAGCGACAGAGACAGAGACAGCGACAGAGACACAGACAGCGACAGAGACAGAGACAGAGAGAGCGACAGAGAGAGCGACAGAGAGAGCGACAGAGAGAGCGACAGAGAGAGCGACAGAGACAGAGCGAGCGACAGAGAGAGCGAGCGAGCGAGACAGAGACAGAGAGAGCGACAGAGACAGAGAGAGCGACAGAGACAGAGAGAGCGACAGAGACAGAGAGAGCGACAGAGAGAGCGACAGCGAGGGAGCGGCTACCCGTCCTGTTGGGGGAGGACGCAGAGAGCTGTGTGTTGGCAGCGCACTACATTGCTGCCTGCCATAAGTTGAGGGACAATGTCTGACAGACCAATAAACCTGCACATGTACTCTACTGTATGGCTATTGTTATTGTTGAATGTATGGTTATGTTGACACTTGGTTATTGTTGTTACTGTTGTCCCGTTGACAATTTTTATTCTCATTTTTATATTGTAAATATCCAAAATAAGCTTTGGCAATACGTACATTGTTACGTCATGCCAATAAAGCGAATTGAATTGAGAGACAGAGACAGAGACAGAGACAGAGACAGAGACAGAGAGACAGAGAGACAGAGAGACAGAGAGACAGAGAGACAGAGAGACAGACAGAGAGACAGAGAGACAGACAGACAGACAGACAGACAGACAGACAGACAGACAGACAGACAGACAGACAGACAGACAGACAGACAGTGTGTCTGTGTGTCTGTCTGTGTGAGTGGTAGCTGGCAAGAGAGCGAGAGAGAGACACCGACACCTGGGGAGAAGCTGTTATTCCATCTGGAGTAGCAACATGTCCATAAACAGGGTTAGTGCACACACAGCTAAGTAAATACTGGCTGAGAATTAATGAATTGTATTCCCATGGAAAAGGTGCATGCATCACCGTCCAGGTTACGCATCGTGGGCGGAAAGACAGATGCGATCCCAGTGGTGCCCCCGCAACGGGAGCGGGGGAGAAGATTTATTCTGGAGAATAACGGAGGAGAGGAGGAAAAATATGAGATGCGTGTCAGAGATAAGATGTAATTAAAAAATATAAAAATAACACCCACTGTCTGCCCAACACACTTGGCGAGGCCGCCCGGTTGGATTGTGGGAAGATTAACGAGAGAAGTCGAGTAAACACTAAACAGTAAGAGAACGTTGCCCCCAGATTCACATGGAAGATGTGGGTATGATCCCAGAGGCATCGTGGGAAAAAAAGTCAAAATGTAAATAAAAGTCAAACTAAATCCTTATCTACAGTATTAATATGTGTAATGAGTCCCAGCAATAGCAAACATCATTAACTTCCTCTGTGAAGACAAACAGACTCTGCTTTAGAAACCGGTCAAATAGAGAGAATGGAGATATCTCTTCTCTGCAGACCTCGAGAACTGAGACGAGAGTAGCAGGACCAAGAAGAGCACAGCCTTGCTCACACGTACAGGGAGATTTTGTTTAAAGCCCCTGCATAGTGGCAGAAGGTACTGGACTTCTGAGAAGCCATCAAACAGACACGAGGATTTATCCATACCCCTATTATATAGCACCAGGTCTGAGTAGGGTTCATTAGGCACCAAGCAGAAGAAAACGGACTGAAACAGGGATGGACTACCTGGAATTGTCCAATGAGAAACACTAGCTTTCAATTTCTGTAGCAAAATGTTTTAAATGAGCACGTCTGTTGCGTGCCCTAATGAACACAACCCAGGTGTTTGGCCTATGCAATGAGAAACACTCACTTTCCATTGCAAAACGTTTTAAATAATCATATTCCGCATGCCATAATGAACACAAACCAGCTGTAGACAGCCTATGTCTCTGTTGGGACATGCCAAAGTGGGCTAAGTTTCCACCCCATTAGTAATGCTGAGCTGTGATTGGCAGACTGGGGCCGTGTTCCCGGGCAGGTCAACGGCGGGCGGCCCACGGCACTCGCTGGAGAGCCCATCAATCACAGTTTGGGATAATTAACCAGCAGGAGACAAGCCAGGAGCTCCTTGTTCTGTTCCCCCACTAAGGGAGGGAGGGAGGTAAAGAGAGGAGAGAAGGAGATTAGACTGGGATAGGCAAGAGAAAGGGAGACTGAAGAGACAGAAAGGGAAAGAGATATGCAAAGTGACAGAAAGAGTGCATACATTAACCCCATACTCATAGCCAAGGCTAAATATTCCTTTGACACTACAGTTACTCATCAGGAAGACATAGAGAAAGCATTTTCACATCAACCTGAAAACAAGAGTGTTGAAAACAATATTCTACCCAGTGATTATCAACCAATACAAAGAACATGAATCCTAACAAAAATTATTCCCTTAATGATTGGGACATTGTGCTATGTTGGCAGGCCAACATGTGGCTTCCCGCCACAAGCTAAGTGTCATGGTTGTCGTAGGATGAAGGAGCGGACCAAAGCGCAGCGTGTGTATCGTTCCACATTTTCTTTATTAAACTGTGAAACTATGCAATACATACAAATAAACTGAATGAACAAAACAACAAACCGTGACAAAGAGTTACAACATACACTTACTCAAAAACAATCTCCCACAAACCCAGGTGGGAAAAACAACTACTTAAGTATGATCTCCAATTAGAGACAACGATGACCAGCTGCCTCTAATTTGAGATCATCCCAAAAAAAGCCCAACATAGAAATACAAAACTAGAACATAACATAGAAAATCTAAACTAGAGAGAGAAAAAAAACACTGTCACGCCCTGACCTACTCTACCATAGAAAATAACAGCTTTCTATGGTCAGGACGTGACACTAAGGGACAGTGACCGGTAAAACAATAGGTATAAATGTATGCAGTTATTTCTGTTTTGTTATTCCGCTCATTACTGTAAAGTTAATTAGAATAATTGTTATTTGTAGTACAGCATGATTATATTTTATCCCTGTGTAAGTTACTGAGTTATCATGCCAATAAATCAAATTTAATTCGAGAAGGGGAGAGTGCGAGAGACAACTGGAGAAAGAGATCAATGTTTTAAATGTACGTGTGTGTTTGTGTGTCTATCTACAATTGTGAATGTGTGCAATACCTGCATATGTGTGTGTCTGCTTGTCTATCTGCATGCATGCGAATTTGCTATATCATGCACGTGCAATACGACACTTCCTTTCTCTCCTTCTCTTGCCTCTTCATTATGATGGGTGTGTAGTGAGGCTGCCTGGGTCACTGAGTAAAGGGGGGGAAACAATGCAGAATCTTGCACCAGCTCTTTAGTGGCTGCTAGCCCAACACTGTCATCATTAGCATTAGTCCCATCCTCCATCTCCCTGATTGACCGTCCAATAACAAAGCGCTTCATTTGCTTACGTCACACTTTTTCACTGTATATACTAGATAAGGTCTGGCATCAGCTCTAAAAGGCGGGATGGTATGGTTTCTCTTTGCCAGTCAATATACACTTCCCAACTATCTTACAGTACTATAGCCTATAATCTCTATCTATCTGCCCTGGCAGGTTGTCAGCGTCTGAGGTTGTCAGTCTTTTTGGCTTTCCATCTGTCAATTGGTTTTACCAATCCGCTGTCGATACGGTTCTGTTTGGTTTGGGAGCAATCCCTTTTAGAACCTGGCAGAACTTCAGTGTGATGCTTTTCTCTTGTCAAGATAAACCTGCATTTGAAGTGAATCGACGACGCTTGTTTTACGCTCAGTCTCTGTCTCAGTGTCTGTGTCCACACTCCCTGTCTTTCTACCTCTGGGAAAGTTCCTTTTTGCAGAGTTTTAGGCGTGTCCATTGCCAGTGTCCAGTGGATGCACCAAAAACATTTCAGCCAATTGCAATATATTTTTTAAGTGTACAATAAACTTTAGCTTGTATATTTTTATTATCCAAAATGGATAGAGAGCACATACCCCATCAGTTTCAATGGGCATGACCCCTCTGCTCCGACGATGGTCCAGTGTGGCTCCTCCAATCACAGTTGTAAAGTTATTAATACTATCTAACTGGGTCATCCCTACACAGTCCCATTGTGAAGCTGCACTGCCATCCTCACCGCCCTCAATGCTTCATTTAATCATGCCCGCCGGTGCCATGCCCCGGCCTACCACACAGTGGACCCCAAGAGAGGGACAAGAGAGGTGTAGGCCTAAAGGCTTTAAATTGATGGCCAGTGTGTGTGTGTACAAGTCTGTGAGTTAGTCCATCCCATCTTCCTCTGTGCCCCTGTCAGGGGGAACTAATCCCTGCCCCCCTCTCCTGTCTATAATAAGGAGCCCGGGGTATAACCCTGCTACCTCTGTGCTCTGTGGTGCCCATTAGACTGCCTGACTATAAGACAAGGCCAGACCCAAGAACCCCTGTTGAGGACACAGATCATTCTAATGTGGGAACACAACAGAAGAAGCCACGGGAACACGTCCGAATGTAATATCCAGCTGCCTCTTCTAATCATGTCAGTCTGTCCTAATTCAATTGTCCCAGCAGGATTCAATTACTTTTTATTAATTTTGGCACAGCCTCTCCATAGAGTGGGATTCAATTCTGCCGAATACAATTTGACTAGACGCAATCGGATTCACTTCAATTGAATGACTTAATATCTATCTTCTCTCCCCCTCACCCTTAGCCCCCCTCTTGCTTTTCTTTTACCCCTGCTTTCCTGTTCCTATTTTACACACACACACACACACACACACACACACACACACACACACACACACACACACACACACACACACACACACACACACACACACACACACACACACACACACACAGTTTACTTGTTACTGAACTCGCATGCAGTTTGCTGTATATAACATGTCTATAAACAAGGGTTCAGCTAGGAAGAAAGAGTTTCACCTGTAACTCATAAAAGCAAGCAATCTACAACATCCCAATACAATGTTCAAACAAACACAGCCAACACACACCGCATGACCAAATGTATGTGGACACCTGCACGTCGAACATCTTATTCCAAAATCATGGGTATTAATATGGATTTGGTCACCCCTTCGCTGCTATAACAGTCTCCACTCTTTTGGGAAGGCTTTCCACTAGATGTTGGAACATTGCTGCAGGGGCTTGCTTCCATTCAGCCACAAGCGCATTAGTGAGGTCGAGCCCGCACTGATGTCGGGTGATTAGGCCTAGCTCGCAGTCAGCGTTCCAATTCATCCCAAAGGTGTTCGTTGGGGTTGAGGTCAGGGCTCTGTGGAGGCCGGTCAAGTTCTTCCACACCAATCTCGACAAACCATTTCTGTATGGACCTCGCTTTGTGCATGGGGGCATTGTCATGCTGAAACAGGAAAGGGCCTTCCCCAAACGGGTACCATAAAGTTGGAAGCACAGAATCCTCTAGGATGTCATTGTATTCTGAATTGACTTTTCGAAAGGTGCCTATGACAGTGCCACGTTGAAAGTCACTGAGCTCTTCAGTACGGGCCATTCTACTGCCGATGTTTGTCTATAGCGATTACATTGCTGTGTGCTTGATTTGATACACCTGTCAGCAACGGGTGTGGTTGAAATAGCCAAATCCACAAATTTTAAGGCGTGTCCACATACTTTTGTATGTGTTAAATCTGTGTGGCAATGTATTGAACCCCAGTAGAATGACTCAGTCGTCGCATTGCATGTGGATCAAAGAGACAGATTTACTAAGCATTAACATAAGTATAATGTTTGAAACTGTCCATTATCAATGTTGAATCCAACAACAACAAAAACTCTCAAATCTTTCTGGCACCTTTGTTCTCCCTGTAATGCTACACTGCCACTTATTCTCAACAGGTGCAACCTGCACTATAGTACCAATGCTTTATAGATCTTCCACATGTATACCCACACATACTGTATCTCAAGAAAGTGCAGATGAACTGTGTGCAGTCTTTTTTTATCTATGCAAAAAATCCACCCCTCGATTCGAAAACATTATGGGATTGACTGCTAAAGGGCCTGTAAGAAAAATCAAAAAGCAGCAAAGAAAGGGTGAAATAAATAATAACATACATAACATTGCTATTGGCCTTTGGACGATTTCGGAGGCCCTGCCGACTCCAGTCGTTCTTTAAATAGATTTTTTTCATATGAGAGTCCCCTCCGGGGGCCCTTCCATTTTCATATGTGCATCTGTATATGTGTTCCCCCCTTCCCACTCTATTAATCAAATAATGCAATCAATTCCTGTGTGCACCGAGCGAAGACATGGGCCATTCCTTATGTGAACAGCTTTTGCATGTCTTTAAATGGGACTTTCTGAGTGGTGTTACATAATGTAAAAGGACTGTGTGTGCTCAACTATTCCCGGAAAATGTTAGCCTAATAGGTTCGTGCAGAAATTACAACGATGTGATTTTTGCTAGGAAAGCACTGGAAAAGGTGTATGTTTCAGCTTGAGGTTCTGACGATGAGACTGAGAGGGTCTTTTAAATACTGTGTGTGTGTGTGTGTGTATGTCTGTATATACACTGAGTGAACAAAACATTAGGAACACCTTCCTAATATTGAGTTGCATCCCCTTTTGCCCTCAGAACAGCCTTAATTCATTGGGCATGGACCCTACAAGGTGTCAAAAGTGTTCCACAGGGATGCTGGCCCATGTTGACTCCAATGCTTCCCACAGCTGTGTCAAGTTGGCTGGATGTCCTCTGGGTGGTAGACCATTCCTGACACACACGAGAAACTGTTGAGCATTAAAAACCAAGCAGCATTGCAGTTCTTGACACAAACTGGTGCGCCTGGCACCTACTACCATACCTCGTTCAGAGGCACTTAAACCTTTTGTCTTGCCCATTCACCCTCTGAATGGCACACATACAAAATCCTTGTCTCAATTGCCTCAAGGCTTAAAAATCCCTCATTAACCTGTATCCTCCCCTTCATCTACACTGATTGAAGAGGATTTAGCAAGTGACATTAATGTATTATAGCTTTCACCTGGATTCACCTGGTCAGTGTATGTCATGGTGTCCCTAATGTTTGTACACTCAGTGTACACACATGCTCCTGTATCTGTGTGCTTTCCTCTCGGTGCTGTGCGTGCTTGTGCACACGTGCATTACGCCTGTGTGTATATGTGTGCCTGTGCATGTATGTCTCCACTGTGCAAAGAGTGCACAGGGGCATATATCTTTTAAATCCTCCGCCACTGACGTTTCTCCCAGTGGATCAGAGAAATATCTTAATTATGCCACTTAACATCTCACTGGATGGTCTTTGGGCGAGCACATAATTAATTTCACTGAGCACCAGAAAAACTCAAAACACATAAATAACCGATGACCTGCTGAGAGGAAGCCTCGCTGGGATTTCTAATGCTAATGTTGCTCTAACAGAGAGAACACACTGCCCAGGCTAAAAAAAATAATAAAGTAAAATGGCATTGCGAACCAATAGCTAAATTAATTCTGGAAAAGGTTGTAAAAGCCGAAAGTGTATTGTAAGTTGGGTTGGATATAGCTAGAGGGAACAGGGGGATGGATCCCTGTTGAGACATTGAGCCAATGTGAGAAGGTTGTGTCAATGTCAGAGGTGCCAGGGAATGGGAGTTTTATTTGTCAACTGTACTGATGTTTAAAGCAGACAAACGTAACTATTGTTCAGAGTCAGAAGAAAACCAACTGAAATAATAAAGTCTGTACAGCAGGGATCATCAACTAGATTCAGCCGCGGGCCGATACTTTCTTGAGGGGATGGTCGGGTCTGGAACATAATTACCATTCATTTGTAGACTGCAAATTGACCGCAATAAGCCCCAAACAGATATAATAATTCATTAAAACATAATTTCGAACCTTTGAAGCTGGTTCCCTGGTGTTTTTACAATATGTTATGTCCAACTAAGCTTTACAATTTTTACATGTCTTCTGATGTTGCGGCTATTGTAAATCAGCTCTAAAAGAAAACAAGTGTGCTCAGAGTTGAAGGATTTTGTTTCTTTAGCCCCTACTCCTGCAATTTAGTCAGGGGGGCACCACAAATCATCTTTGGGGCCACCCTAGATTTAGCCTCAAATCCAATACGGCATCCAAAATCCAATATGGCTACCATAATACCATTTGATGGAGGTCAAATCATATGTACAGTTGAAGAAGTCGGAAGTTTACATACACTTAGGTTGGAGTCATTAAAACTCGTTTTTCAACCACTCCACAAATTTCTTGTTAACAAACTATAGTTTGGGCAAATCGGTTAAGACATCTACTTTATGCATGACACAAGTAATTTTTCCGACAATTGTTTACAGACAGATTATTTCACTTATAATTCACTGTATCACAATTCCTGTGGGTCAGAAGATTACATACACTAAGTTGAATGTGCCTCTAAACAGTTTGGAAAATTCCAGAAAATTATGTCATGTCAATTAGCTAATCAGAAGCTTCTAAACCCATCATTTGAGTCAATTGGCATCATTTGAGTCAATTGGAGGTGTACCTGTGGATGCATTTCAAGGCCTACCTTCAAACTCAGTGCCTCTTTGCTTGACATCATAGGAAAATCAAAAGAAAATCAGCCAACACCTAAGAAAACAAATTGTAGACCTCCACAAGTCTGGTTCATCCTTGGGAGCCATTTCCAAACGCCTGAAGGTACAAACAATAGTACGCAAGTATAAACACCATGGGACCACGCAGCCGTCATACCGCTCAGGAAGGAAATGCGTTCTGTCTCCTAAAGATGAACATACTTTGGTGCTAAAACTGCAAATCAATCCTAGCAAATGACCCTGTGAAGATACTGGAGGAAACAGGTACAAAAGTATCTGTATCCACAGTAAAACGAGTCCTATATCAACATAATCTGAAAGGCTGCTCAGCAAGGAAGAAGCCACTGCTCCAAAACCACCATAAAAAAGCCAGACAACGGTTTGCAACCAAGATCGTACTTTTTGGAGAAATGTCCTCTGGTCTGATGAAACAAAAATAGAACTGCTTGGCCATAATGACCATCGTTATGTTTGGAGGAAAAAGGGGGAAGCTTGCAAGCCGAAGAACACCATCCCAAACGTGACGCAATGGGGTGGCAGCATCATGTTGTATGTGGATATATTGAAGCAACATCTCAAGACATCAGTCAGGAAGTTAAAGCTTGGTCACAAATGGGTCTTCCAAATGGACAATGACTCCAAGCATACTTCCAAAGTTGTGGCAAAATGGCTTAAGAACAACAAAGTCAAGGTATTGGAGTGGCCATCACAAAGCCCTGACCTCAATCCCATAGAAAATTTGTGGGCAGAACTGAAAAAGCATGTGCGAGCAAGGAGGCCTACAAACCTGACTCAGTTACACCAGCTCTGTCAGGAGGAATGGGCCAAAATTCACCCAACTTATTGTGGGAAGCTTGTGGAAGGCTACCCGAAACATTTGGCCCAAGTTAAACAATTTAAAGGCAATGCAACCAAATGGTAATTGAGTGTATGTAAACTTCTGACCCACTGGGAATGTGTTGAAAGAAATAAAATCTGAAATAAATCACTCCACTATTGTTCTGACATTTCACATTCTTAAAATAAAGTGGTGATCCTAACTGACCTAAAACAGGGAATTTTTACTAGGATTAAGTGTCAGGAATTGTGAAAAACTGAGTTTAAATGTATTTGGCTAAGGTGTATGTCAACTTCCGACTTGAACTGTAAATATGCATTTTGTATACGAGGCTTTTTTCCAGAATTGCGTCCACTCATGCCCATAAAGACTGTTTTTGTGTAAATCATTCTTATTCCGAATCCAATATGGCCGACATAATTACTCTCAGACATCGTTGCCTGGATATAAATTCCCCTAGTTTATTTTGTATTGTGTTATTCTGTCTGTATTAAAAAGGGTTTCATACGACTCTTGGCATAACCAGAACTATGAGAGGCTCTACCATGCCTCGTGTTTGAATAGCTGAAGCCAATTAGCTTTACAATGTGTGTTCATGTTTTTTACAACACAAGCACATAGTAGCGTCACCAAGTTACAGGATAGCAACCTGTAATACAACAGTCAGCCACTCTAGTAGCATTTATGTAGAGCTCTAACATTTCCCCAATTTTCCCCACTGAAACTAAGTCTGCAAGGTTGACTCTAAGTATGTGAGGTGACAGGACATGAGTGTGTCCTAACAGGGTGAGGTAGCCAGGGTGAAGTAGCCAGTAGTGGTTGTAGTTCTGGGGCCTGACCAGGTTGCACAGCTACCTGGTCTTTCTGGTTAAGCTGCAGCGACAAGGGCAGTATCCTTCCTGTATGACTGGCAGGGTATTCAGGGCTGTGTGGTGATCAGTTTCCATTTTTACAACAGTTGGGTGCAGGCACTCAGCAGATGCAGTTTGCATGCTAACAAGACCCATTGACTAACTGGAATGTTATCTCAGCCTGAATAATGCTGGGGATTCTCCAGTAGTGGAATGGTTGGTTGTTTTTTTATGTTGAATATGGCAAAAAGTATAGGTCACGTCCTGCATATTCCTTTGGAAGTCGGGTAAATAGTGGGTAAATGGCCACTAGCCTAAAAATGGCCACTAGCCTAATCGCCCATCTTCTGACTGAATATTAATTTGCAGCGCTCTACCCCCACCTGCCGTTCCACCTATAAAAAAAAGAATGCGGCCAAACAAGTAATCCCCTTTCCCTTTCTAGTGCTTGACTGCCCGCAATTTTCCTATGATGTCAAGCAAAGAGGCACTGAGTTTGAAGGTAGGCCTTGAAATACATCCACAGGTACACCTCCAATTGACTCAAATGATGCCAATTGACTCAAATGATGGCTTTAGAAGCTTCTGATTAGCTAATTGACATGACATCATTTTCTGGAATTTTCCAAACTGTTTAGAGGCACAGTCAACTTAGTGTATGTAATCTTCTGACCCACAGGAATTGTGATACAGTGAATTATAAGTGAAATAATCTGTCTGTAAACAATTGTCGGAAAAATGACTTGCGGTAAGATACTTTTGTGTTCTGCCTAAAGCCGTCCCTCTAGAAAATGTGTGGGTTAAATTAGTGTTCCACTGTCTAATAATGGATGTAAAAAAAAGGAATGATAGAAAAATGTGTTATGTAAAAATGATTTCATACTCCACATTTAGGGGGGCAACAAGGGGGTCCAAAATTGTTGCCCCCCCAGAATCGCTAGTGGCGCCAGTGACATGCAATCCCTCTCAGGGGTGAGCAATCCTTCCCACCATTCATATATGTCCACCTGCCCAATTCTGGGATTACATTTTCACACAGAACTAAACTAGCTACTGTTCGTTTATACCTACTCAGTTCTTTCTTGTAAAATATTCGGTACACTTTCACCGAAGAATGCAAATTCTGCGCCGTGTCTCGTTCACCCATTCGAAAGCTTAGGATATAAATCAATGAAATTGAAATGCTAAACACCTGAGGGTAATGATGCCTTTGAATTGTTCCACAGAAGCTTAGTTATTTATCAAACAAAGAATAAACAGTTTGAATTTAAATAGCTGGCCCTGAGGTTGTTGTGTTATGATGCGCTGTGTGTTAACAAAACAAAGCCAAATAATCAGCGCAGTGCCAACTGCTTGACACGGACACCTTCTGTTTTCCCTAGGCAATCACCCATATCACAACACTGTTGTTTATGATTTGTTGTTCTCCTTGAGAAAAAAAACAAAAAAACAAAGCACAGCATATTGTTGTCGTTCCACAGCCACATGCATCTATCCACAATTATTTCTCTCCTACTGATGAAGAACAAATTTGACCAGATATAGCCACTCTTTACCAATCGATGGATGTCACATTCAATGGCTGAATAACAACACCAGAACAGTTCAATGATGTCAACGGGGTCTTGATAATCCCCTTTTCAAAAAGCAAGCATTCCAATCTTTGGAAGACGTGCTGAAACTACAAAACACCAGCGGTCAAACAATCCGCCCCTCACTCTCTTGCTCGCTCGCTGCGGTCTCCTTTTCCCAAATCTCCCTAACATAATTGTTCCCGCCGATAGGGATATATGGACAAGGGCGGTCGAATACAGCAACTTATCCATCCACGAAGTCCACAACGCCAAGAGACATGTCTCCCTACCTTGACTGCCGCAGACAAGAAACCATAGGAGTTGGATAATCATTTTGAGCAGGTTTGGCTGATGGACCGCTTCCAGCGTTCGCTGTCAGTGGAGGTTTCTAGTAGCTGTTATTATAACAGGAACCGCGACACTCCTTTCGCCCTCGGTCTTGAGGTCCGCTGGCGTTCTCTCGCTCCCTCTCTGGCGCGCGCTCGCTCGCTCCCCAGCTCGCACTTACTTTTTACTCATTCGTTGCCTGACTCCACTGAGCAGTCTGCATTTATACATCACTCACTATACTCCTCGAGAGAAAAAGGAAGTAACTTTCGTTTAAAGGTCCAAATCACTCCAATTATTGTTTCACTATGGTTGATCAAAATTATAGTTTAAATGATTGTTCAATAATTGGTTCGGGAGTCAAACTAATGGATGATGGACTGTGCAACTTGCAGTGTCACATCTTATCGAAGAAATCCGTGTGACATGAACTGTTTCATTATTTACGGGTTGTGGAGAGCAGGGGCGAAAATCTGATATCAACTTTGGAGGGGACAATTACATGACATTTTCTCAAGAGCAATTCCTGAGGGGGACACCAAAAGTAGTGCTGTAACACATAGCCTACATTGTAATATGGTAAATGTATATTGAGGAACCAAAGAAATAAGGTGTTTGCCGTACTCCTAACTACCGGTACCCAAAACTACACAACTAATCACAACAACAATACCATTGCCTTTAACAAATCTTAGTTCAGTCACCAGTTTAAGTTGAGAGTGGGGGTATCCATGGCATTTTCCAATTATGTTCCTATTTTACAAGTCAAAAAAATTGAGAACCTTTCATAATGTTGCCAAACAAAGACTCAACAAACTTACCTGAGACTCCCTGTCTCTGCCAGTCTGTCCCTGCATATCTGTCCCCAACTCTGCTGTCTGTGTGCCATCTGTTGCCTGCTCTGCCTAATGACATCATTGTGAAACATTTCCATTAGAATTTCATTTCTTTCTTATGAACATTTTATCAACTAGTCTTTGAGATATTAGGTTACTTGGGTTCTTACTATGCGTTTTGGTGTATTGAAAAATACTCTGATGTTCGTCTTTTATTTTTCTGCCATTTTTCTACCTGGCTGGCTGGCTGGCTACACACACACACACACACACAGTGTGTAGGTTATTTACAGTAGGAGATGGGCTTCTATCATCTTCAATCATTCTATTTGGGCTTCGATCTAAAAGGTAGCTAGCAAATGTGAAACGGATTAAAATGACAAGAGTTGACAGCTGTATGAGTTCACCATTTACACAACATATGCTGCAACCTTTTGTAATTTTAATAGTTTGTTTCATATTGGCTGGCTTCCAACAATAGCTGAATTTGCAAAGCTAGCGAGCACCAATTCAGTTTCAGTGGTGTTTGCTATAATCTTTGCTACCCAGGTTAAATAAAGGTTAAATAAAATAAATAAATAAATAAAAGTTCCCTTGCGACAATTTAGCTTTTGCAACGAGACCATTAAATATATTTAAGACAATGGTAGAAGAGAGTGTAGTTCTGTTCAGTTTGGACTTCAGTTTATCGCTAACCTTATCACAGGGACTTTGAAGCACTAACTTACATCATCTGCATGCTGATCTTGGAATAAATTGACGATAGCAAAGATTCCATCTTTGACGACGCCACATAAATGGAATAGGTACTAGCTAGCTTAATAGTTAATATTTGCGCGCTAGCTCTGCATATTCAGCTAGTGTGTGTGCGCGATTGACTGGATGAACCTCACTTTTGAAACTTAAAAACGCGCTATTAAAGGTCTATAATTAGCACAATTGCTTTCATTGTAATTTAAATAATATTAATAATACGCATAGTTATGTTTCAGTGATATATTGGGGGGACAAATCATATTTTTCCCAGGATGGGGGGGGGTCGTGTCCCCCCCGTCCCCCCCGGGATTTCCGCCCCTGGTGGAGAGCACTGTTCGGACTGCAGGTCACTTCTCCCTATCCTATCTCTCTCTCTGTCACGCGCGCGCGCACAAACGAGAACAGCGAATGGCTGGCTGTATGTTTGTACAAATGATATGCATATTCAGCTTGAAAAAAAGCTTCTTCTTTATTTTATTTTTTGCTTTTTGTTTCTTGGCGCACACCTAGTAACTCACTTGCGGTACACTATCCAAACAAAATCTGCATGATACAGCCAACATCTCATTCCAAAATCATGGGCATTAATATACAGTTGGTCCCCCCTTTGCTGCTATAACAGCCTCCAAACTTCTTAGACAGCTTTCCTAGATGTTGGAACATGTTGGAACACTGCTGCAGTCACATTCAGCCACAAGAGCATTAGTGAGGTCGGCACTGATGTTGGGTGATTAGGCCTAGCTCGCAGTCTGCGTCCAATTCATCCCAAAGGTGTTCAATGGGGTTGAGGTCAGGGCTCTCTGCAGGCCAGTCAAGTTCTTCCACACCAATCTCGACAAACCATTTCTGTATGGACCTCACTTTGTGCACTTGGGCATTGTCATGCTGAAACAGGAAAGGGCCTTCCCCAAACTGCTGCCACAAAGTTGGAAGCACAGAATCATCGAAAATGTCATTGCATGCTGTAGCGTTAAGGTGTCCCTTCTCTCGAACTAAGGGGCCTAGCCCGAACCATGAAAAACAGTCCCAGACCATTATTCCTCTTCCACCAAACTTTACAGTTGGCACTAAATTTGACAAATTGACTTGTGGGAAAGGTGGCGTCCTATGACGGTGCCACATTGAAAGTCACTGAGCTCTTCAGTAAAGCTATTCTACTGCCAATGTTTGTCTATGGCGATTGCATGGCTATGTGCAACAGGTGTGGCTGAAACAGCTAAATCCACTCATTTGAAGGCGTGTCCACATACTTTTGTATATATAGTGTATGTGGATAAGATTGACATTGGAGTCTGAAATTCATAGGATAGTGACCCCACATGCCTCATGGCCCCTCCTACACCACAAACACTCTCTCTCCCTCTCCCACACGCACAGGTAGTCATGATCAATTCATTTATGTATTCTACACCAGTCTATTGTAGTTCTTTCATCTGGCAGTGCACGCTAACAACCCAAGACACATCCAACGGTAATATAAGCACAAATGTAACTGAGGAAAGGTGTGAAAGTGACATCATGTATGTCAGCAGATTCCTTAGGTGGTATCAAGATGCTATTTGAGATGTGTGACAATAACAATATCAAAGCATTTGACACACTTCACCATTCTCCTCAGAACAAGTGGTTGTGGTTTCTGCCTTGAAAATGAGAGGTATGTGACTTAACCCCTGCCACTATCATGGTGTTTAAGGCTAAATCACTCTTTAGGTTGGTAATTGTGTTGCTCCTTTTCCCCATTGAGCTGTTAAAGTTCAATGCCATTCAGCCCAGAAGAATATCAAATCTATCTCTGCCCTCTAACAATATGATGTAGAAAAGAGACACAAAACTGAGGCATTCAGCCTCTTGTCTCAAAGGAATAGCCGTGACATCCATTAACTCCATTGACATTTATGCACCAGGATCGCACTGTGAAAACATTATTTTATTGCCTTTGTTCTCTAGGGAAGAGGCAATTTTTAAGTTCATGCTGTCTCTCTAAATGTCTGGGTTGGAACATGCTTTCAAGGAAATGTAGCAGAAGTTGAGCAAGAATAGCAACATTGTCATGCTAGCTTTATGTTGTGCCTGAGCCGTTTTCTTCTAGATATAGCTACTTTAACATACTGTAATAGAATATGGAGAACTGGGGTCTGTCTGGTGGTGGGGGTGGTGAGGCAGGGGGATTATATAAAAATGGACTCCTCTGACACCTTGTGCCACTATTAGGGACATGGGTGTGACTGAAGAGCATCCATTTCAGCACCATAGACAGCTCCACTCACTACAGTATGGCTGGTCTATGACACTGCAGCAGCAACGCTCATTCAACAACACACCCTTGCAGCATCACTAGTCAAAACACCTAAGCCATTCTGGCTTATGTCTAATCAATCCAGTATCTTAAGAGAGCAACCTGATGGTCCCAACACACTGCCAGAGAAAAGTCATTCAGATGGTGCACACTGGCACAAGCATGTGGTGTCAGCCAAAGGTTGCATATGCAAAAAGTAGATCTAATCACTACTCTTCATGCAAGCAGATGGCTTAGTGATGATTGGATCAAATATATCCATAAATTAAGCTGTGCAATCACATTATCACCCTTGTTTCAGTCTAGCGATGATGACTGAGGGGATGTCAATCACACAGTAAAAATGTGCCCTAAAAACCACTCAGAATGGGGTCAAGAAAACCGCCCAGAACAGAGTTCGCTGGAGATGCACCGTTGAGGCCCTTTGCTCCATTAGGAGCTGAAAGAAACAAGCCAAATCAAGTCTAAAATTCAGTATGCCTGACACATCCTCAAAGATATAATCCACCACGGCTTCAAGCTTTAGGAAAATAAACATCTCCTTTACTTACCTGACATCTAGTTCTATTAGCCCACACTACTGCTGTGCTGCCCCTCCTGTTCTCTCCAATTAGACGCCAGTCAATGAGTGTTTCCTAAGTATTTCCTATTTTGTGCACTACTTTCGACCAGGGACCTATGGTCTCTGGTCAAAAGTAGTGCACTGTAAAGGGTGCCATTTGGGAAACAGACAATGTGTTTTGGTGACCAAACACACACGCTGGGTTGTTTCCCCTCATGGGGATCTGCCTTGGAAGAAGTCGAAGCAGTACCTTGATGTTTTCTAGAGAGACTGGAAGGTGATGGTATGGTAACCAGATCTCTACAGCCACCATCATCACAAGGGACCTGTTCACTGGCTCATCAACAGTGTCCCTCCAGAAACTTGGTTGTTGCCCCGGCAACCCGTTTTGTGATAGTTTGTTATCAATAGCAGTGTGTGTACGTCAGAGAGTGTGTCTCTGTGTGTGTGTGTGTGTGTGTGTGTGTGTGTGTGTGTGTGTGTGTGCTCGTGTGTGCTACTCCCTTTCTACACTTTCTTGTTCACAAGCTCCATCTCTTTATTCCCCTGGCCAGCGGTTATTGACTGGATTTTGTCGGATACAGTGTGTGTGTGTGTGTTTGTGTGTGTGTGTGTGTGTGTGTGTGTGTGTGTGTGTGTGTAAATGGAGGCTTGTGTAGGGTGAAACTGTGTGTGTTACACATGTGTGTGTATGTGTGTTTGTGTGTGTTCATTTGCATGCATGTGTGTGTGGTGCCAGAAAATTTGCATTACACTGATATAACCCATTGTTGCGAATAGTGATTAACAAGAGAACATTTGGTGATGATGACATATTGTATAGTGGCACAGGTCAACTGCACAAATGCATGAAGACTGTTGTTACAATGGCTGCCCGGAGTCAGAGACCAGGTTCTCCGTGGTAACGTGTCACAACAGCTGTTCCCTATTGCTCTCAGTGTCATGTGGCCCACTTCAGCAGTGCCATTGAGGTTATTACTTTCAGGCATGGGCTAAATGAAGAGAGCAGTGTACACACCAAGGCCCTTCAGTGCCTGGGGTCTTTCTGTCATGAACTGCAAGAATAACAGTATTTACAAATGGTTTAGTATGAAAATATGTAGAAACTACTTCTCTAAAAGAAATCCCTGATCATGCTTGTAGGCGATGTCATGCTGACGTTGGCTAGCTAAGCTCATGCATAGAAACACGTAATCGGGTCATACGGTTGTCTCACGCCGAACTGCGCATGTGCAGGCCGTCAGTCAAAGGCACTCCTTCAATATAAAGTTTTTTCGACTAAAATGAAAACGTGTACGTTTGTCACTTAGACGAGGTTGGAGTAAAAACATGTCTAGCTACTTAAGACATTGGCTCGAATCTAGGTTGCGCCTTTAGACTTCGAGAAAATTAACAACTTAAGGAATCTAGGTTGCGCCTTTAGACTTAAGGAATCTAGGTTGCGCCTTTAGACTTCGAGAAAATTAACAACTTAAGGAATTATTTTTTACTTCTATCATTGACTTCTCAAACCCCAAACCCCCGGCCTAGTCTGCCGAGTCTGCTTTGCAAGCGTTCAAGGAAGTCTCGCGATATTGGGCCTCGCGATGTTAGAAACTCTGTGGTATTTATCGCCACATGGGTGAGTGTGTGTGTCTTCAAGGCATTCTTAGAATCAACAATGTTATTTATTTGGATCCCTATTAGCTTTTGCAGAAGCAGCAGCTACTATTCCTGGGTTCCACAAAAATAGGCTAGTGGCCAATCCTCAAAATGGGCTTTAGTTTTTGAGATACCCCTACCCGAGGTATAACAAAGCACAACCATGTTTTAACATATGTCTAAGGTCTCCCATATATGAAATTGATTGTTGTATACAAATATTTTACTGCAAACGTAGTTAAATTGATAGATATTGTGACACACCCCCTTAACTCACAATATTTAACAGAATAAAGCCAAGTCAGAAGGGCATACACTGTTGAACTCTGCTTTGTACCTTCTGACAGTTTGACCAATATTTATTGAGAAATGATTTGCATCAGTAGTGACTCACTGGGCACAGATGTCAATTCAATGTCTATTTCACTTTGGTTCAATGTAATTTAATTGAAATAACTTGGAAACTACATGGATTCAACCAGTGTGTGCCCAGTGGGGAGCTTTGAAGGATCAACTGAGACTGGTCTCTATCGCAAAATAGATTTTCTATGTTAATGAGAATGATCTGTATAAACAAACTTCAGCTGGTCAAACAAAAGGCTTCTTTTATACTTCCAACACCTGTTTCATATTTAACCTCTGGCATGCAGGAATGACTAAACACAAAGATAATTCTTTGGTTTACACACGCAGCCCATTCCTTTGACTGTGACATTCAACCCCAGTACTGACAGTGTCAGCTTGCAGAAGCGTCATGCACCTACATTTCTGAAGGACCAAAAGTGAGGGAGAGACTCAATGAACATGACACACTCGTTAACCATGTTGGGAAGGACATTCCTTTCACTGATTTCCCAGAATGTTTATGTCAACAAGAGGCGACGGTCCACGAATCCACTCCCGAGTCCCGATCCCCTCCGCTATAAGTAAGATAAGGATCTGTGTCTGCCTTCGGGCTGCCATCCAAATGGAGCTCAGTTTGAGGGCCATCGACATGTTATTAACAAACCATGGGGTCTTCAACATCGATCTTCTGGGATGACTGAAAAGACATGAGAGATTGGAGAATTTAGGTTGGAGACAGGTCATTCAGGATATGTGAAGCTGGATGAGGATAGGGCTGGGGATGTTTGTTCTCTATGTGTGCTGACATGGGGTCTTGGGGGAACTCATCATGCTACTTACTGAGATTGAGCAGATTGTTGGACTGACTGTTTAAACCACAAGGAGATTTTCCATTTACAGTTATGTACGATTGTCCTGTGTGGCTCAATTGGCATGTACGTAGCACTAACAATGCCAATGAGGGTTCATTCCTTCAGGAATCACATCAAAATATATATATAGAAATTCACTGTACTGTAAATTGCTGGGCTTAAAGCATCTACCAAAGTCGCACATGTGATATTATATTATACTGTGTATCACAAACAATACATTTATCGATGAGAACTTTCAACATTTCAGTGGGTTAATGTTACGGTAACTTCCCAAAGTGGGATTAAAAAGTTAACTTTTAAATGAAAACGGTTGATAATAATTGAATAATAGAGAGAAAAGTGTTGTTTGTGTGTATCATACAAATTAAGATGACAAGTACTTTAGAGAAAGCCTGTGTCATTATACATGTGATAAACTCCAATACCCAATTCATTAATTATTATATTTTCTTATTTTAATTAAAGTTGCTTTTCTAGCTTAATGAACGTCTGCACTTCAATGCCAGAGTGTAGGTGTACGTAGATCTCATTGCTATATTTGGCATCTGTAATGTTTGGTGAGGATCAGAAAACGGGGCCTACCTGTGATTGAATTACCACACAGAGTACTGAGTCAGCAAGCAATGTGGGCAGGATTCGAAGGAATGAGGCCCTCTATAATTAAACACATACAGTACACACACAGACAGACACGGACACGGACACGTGTACATGCAAACACATAAACACACACACACACACACACACACACACACACCACACACACACACACACACACACACACACACACACAAAATCAGACACACACACTCAATCACTCATAAACTGCCAGGCACAAATATGAACACACACAAACACGCAAACACGCACACACTCAAATTCACACACACATACCAGATGTTTCCATTTCTTTTCAGGAATGGCTGTGAGCAAACCGTTGTCTCTAAGAAAACATTCACCAGTCACCACACATATTACTAATTTGACCTTGCTCTGGTTACTCTAGACCTTGGAATTGTCTTGTGTTCAATAGTATACTAAACACTTTCCCTTACATTTCATGTCTGAGATGGCATGAGTGATTCTAGGGCCCCCAGCCATATTTACATTGTAAAGAGCTAATTGGCTGATGTTGAAGAGAGATGGTCTGTAGCAGATCCATTGACTACACTATGAAGGCTGATGTTTGGTTATTATTTATCTATTACTGACCTTGATACAGTCCTTTTTACGGTATATACTGTAGTTGTTGAATAGTTATTGCAAGAATGGTCTTGCAACACAGACGCTGAACCATTAACTCACACATTGAAACCGGTAACCTTAATCGTGCTGTGCACAACTTCTATTGTTGTCCCTTTTCAACAGATATAATGAATGTGTCAGAAAGAAACCCTTACTACGGATAATCAACAACCCTATCCATTTTCAGAATCTTATGTACAATACATCAAAGAGAAACTTGAAGATGGCAATTGTCTAAGCTACCATTAGACATACAGTTATATGCTCACTGTTCCCTGAGTTTATGCCTAGACTTTAGCTCCACGGGCTAACAACCCTAAAACCCGGACGGTCACATATATCCCTGTTAAATAATGCTCTGTAGCTAGGCTGATGCTGAACAGTTACTGTAAAGTACCTGGCCCTAGTATATGTACTGTAAATCGGCAGATGCTGACTACATGAGCTGTAACCTTCCTCATTCAATTCTAGGTTTCCACAGGAACCTCACAGGAAGTAATGCCCCGTGACACGGAGAGGCGCGTAGATCCATAGAGTCGGCTCAGTGGAGACATTATGGTCAAAGCCCCTGCCGGCTTTCGTTGGTTCTCTCATTTTAGACTCCATTTTCCTTTTCTCGCTCCCTCATACTGGGTTAGGGTCGAGGGGTCAACCAGATTATCTCCTAATCCCGTTAATCCATCCTCACATCAGTCTAGGTTTATGGGCTGTTGTAATTGAAGGAGCCACCGCCTCAATAAAAAAAGACAGGAAGGCTCAGGATGGCTGATGGTTGAGGAAATGCTGTGAAATGAGGAGAGGGAGAAATGATGGTACATTATCATGGTGTGTGTGTGGGGGGGTGGGAGTGTTTGAAGGGGTCAGTGCCCTCCTCATGCTGAGATGCCAGTCATATTTCATTAAGGTGAAAGAAGAGAAGATGGCTTGCCCCCTGCCTGCGGCCTGGAGTAATCTCTCACAGTAACATTGACTCTCCCTTAATACATAAAAGCAGACGATAAATGGACAAAGACTGACAGATAGTTGGACAGATGGATGGACAATGTGTGTGTGTGTATGTATGTGTTAATGTGTGTGTATGTGTGTCTGTGTATGACTTTCCAAATTTTAGTCTCTGTGTGTGTATGCGTCTGTGTATCAATGTGAGTTGTCAAGTCTAAATATGTGTGTCAGTGTGTGTACACAGAGTTGAAAACTTACATTGATACACAGACACATATACACACACACACACAGATTAACATGTGCAAAGTCATTTCACGTTTGAGTGTATGTGTATGACTCCCATATGCAGCTTCCATTTGCCCTCTCATATGTCGGCTGTTAGTGTTAGGGGTCAGTGGTCAGTGCCTTCTGATGGGTGGACATTTTGTTGATAAAACATCTATTAGTAAGTACTCTGTCAGACTAGTGGATTTAGAGGTCTGCGGCCATGCAGGGTTACGGAGCAGCAGGCCTCTCTGCTGGATCCCTGAAAAGTTTGACTCTAAGACACTCCTATAATGTCCAAACACTAGCTCAAGTTCTCTTTCCGCTTGGGAAATTAAGGTCTTGGTAGAACTTGATCTTCTGCAATCTATGAGATGTACGCTGTACTTAGATGGAAATAGTACATTGTCAAAAGAAGACCGGTGCAGTACTATTGTTTTCCAGGAAATTAGTGCAATTCATAATTCAATCAAAGATGAATTTAGATAGAAGAGAGGCAGAAAAGAAAGATAGACAATGATTGGATGAATCATGGGGGGATACGTTTGTGTGTGTGTGTGTGTATGTGTGCACTTGTGTGTAACGCTTGTTGTCTGTAGAAGAAGGGGACCAAAGCGCAGCATGGTGAGTGTTCATATTAATGTTTTAATAATAAGAAACACTTCAAACAAACAAGAAAATGAACGACAGCCAACAGTTCTGTCAGGTGACAAAATGTACTAAACAGAAAATAACTACCCACAAACCCCAAAGGAAAACAGGCTGCCTAAGTATGACTCCCAATCAGCGACAACGATGTACAGCTGTCCCTGATTGAGAGCCATACCAGGCCAAAACAAAGAAATACAAAACATAGAAAAAAGGACATAGAATGCCCACCCAAATCACACCCTGACCAAACCTAAATAGAGACATAAAAAGGCTCTCTCAGGTCAGGGCGTGACATTGTGCTTAATCTTACATCTAGACGTTCCGCTAGCGGAACACCTGCTCCAATATCCAATGATAGGCGTGGCGCGAATTACAAATTCCTCAAAAATACAAAAACTTCAATTTTTCAAACATATGACTATTTCACAGCATTTTAAAGACAAGACTCTCCTTTATCTAACCACACTGTCCGATTTCAAAAAGGCTTTACAGCAAAACCAAAACATTAGATTATGTCAGCAGAGTACCAAGCCAGAAATAATCAGACACCCATTTTTCAAGCTAGCATATAATGTCACAAAAACCCAGAAGACAGCCAAATGCAGCACTAACCTTTGATGATCTTCATCAGATGACACACCTAGGACATTATGTCATACAATACATGCATGTTTTGTTCAATCAAGTTCATATTTATATCAAAAAACAGCTTTTTACATTAGCATGTGACGTTCAGAACTAGCATACCCCCCCGCAAACTTCCGGGGAATTTGCTAACAATTTACTAAATTACTCACGATAAACCTTCACAAAAAGCATAACAATTATTTTAAGAATTATAGATACAGAACTCCTCTATGCACTCGATATGTCCGATTTTAAAATAGCTTTTTGGTGAAAGCACATTTTGCAATATTCTAAGTACATAGCCCAGCCATCACGGGCTAGCTATTTAGACACCCGGCAAGTTTAGCACTCACCAATATCAGATTTACTATTATAAAAGTTTGATTACCTTTTGTTGTCTTCGTCAGAATGCACTCCCAGGACTGCTACTTCAATAACAAATGTTGGTTTGGTCCAAAATAATCCATCATTATATCCGAATAGCGGCATTTTGTTCGTGCGTCCCAGACACTATCCGAAATGGTAAATCAGGGTCGCGCGCATGGCGCAATTCGTGACAAAAAAAATCTAAATATTCCATTACCGTACTTCGAAGCATGTCAACCGCTGTTTAAAATCCATTTTTATGCAATTTATCTCGTAGAAAAGCGATAATATTCCGACCGGGAATCTCCTTTTCTGCAAACAGAGGAAAAATCACAAAGACGGGGGCGGCCAGGGCACGCGCCTAAGCCCACAGTCCCTTAATCGGCCACTTGAGAAAGGCGATAATGTGATTCAGCCTGGGGCTGGGATGACGACATTCAGGTTTTTCCCGGGCTCTGAGCGCCCATGGAAGACGTAGGAAGTGTCACGTTAGAGCAGAGATCCTTTGTAAAAGATAGAGATGGCAAAGAAGTTCAAGAAATGGTCAGACAGGCCACTTCCTGTAAAGGAATCTCTCAGGTTTTGACCTGCCATTTGAGTTATGTTATACTCACAGACACCATTCAAACAGTTTTAGAAACTTTGGAGTGTTTTCTATCCAAAGCCAATAATTATATGCATATTCTAGTTACTGGGCAGGAGTAGTAACAAGATTAAATCGGGTACGTTTTTTATCCAGCCGTGAAAATACTGCCCCCTAGCCATAACAGGTTATTTGTGTACATGCATGTATGTTTGCACATGCACGTGTATGTGTGTGCGCATATGCATATCTGTGTGTGTGTGACCGAATCAACCCAATTAATCGGTGCATGCGTGTGACGATCGTCGTAAGGAGAAGACCAAGGTGCAGCGTGGTAAGTGTTCATGTTTACTTTTTATTTATACTCAGAAAACAAAACAAAATAACAAACAAAGGAAAACGAACGTCACGTTCTGCAGGCTTTCACTGAGCTGTACAAAAACAAGATCCCACAACTGAAGGAGGGGAAAAAGGGCTGCCTAACCTCTCTAGGGTAGGGGGCAGTATTTTCACATCCGGATAAAAAAACGTACCCGATTTAATCTGGTTATTACTACTGCCCAGAAACTAGAATATGCATATAATTGTTTGATTTGGATAGAAAACACCCTAAAGTTTCTAAAACTGTTTGAATGGTGTCTGTGAGTATAACAGAACTCATATGGCAGGCAAAAACCTGAGAAGATTCTGTACAGGAAGTGCCCTCTCTGACCATTTCTTGGCCTTCTACACTCTCTTTATTGAAAACAAAGGATCTCTGCTGTAACGTGACACTTTCTGAGGCTCCCATAGGCTCTCAGAAGGCGCCAGAATGTTGAATGATGACTTTGCAGTCCCAGGCTGAAAAACAGTAGCGCATTTGGATAGTGGTCGATCTGAGAACAATGAGACGGGTGGGTGCATGCACGTGAAGAGTCCATTTTAGATTTTGAGTCTTTGAACGGAAAGGACGTCTCCCGGTCGGAATATTATCGCTTTGTTACAAGAAAAATCGCATAAAAATTGATTTTAAACAGCGTTTGACATGCTTCGAAGTACGGTAATGGAATATTTTTTTGCCACAATACGCATCCACGCGTCACCGTTCGGATAGTGTCTTGAACGCAATAACAAAACAGAGGATATTTGAACATAACTATGGATTATTTTGAACCAAAACAACATTTGTGGATGAAGTAGAAGTCCTGGGAGTGCATTCTGACGAAGAACAGCAAAGGTAATCTAATTTTTCTTATAGTAAATCTGAGTTTGGTGAGTGCCAAACTTGGTGGGTGTCAAAATAGCTAGCCTGTGATGGCGAGCTATGTACTCAGAATATTGCAAAATGTGCTTTTGCCGAAAAGCTATTTTAAAATCGAACACCGCGATTGCATAAAGGAGTTCTGTATCTATAATTCTTAAAATAATTGTTATGTTTTTTTTAATGTTTTTTGTGAACGTTTATCGTGAGTAATTTAGTAAATTCACCGGAAGTCTTCGGTGGGTATGCTAGTTCTGAACGTCACATGCTAATGTAAAAAGCTGGTTTTTGATATAAATATGAACTTGATTGAACAAAACAGGCATGTATTGTATAACATAATGTCCTAGGAGTGTCATCTGATGAAGATCATCAAAGGTTAGTGCTGCATTTAGCTGTGGTTTTGGTTTTTGTGACATTATATGCTAGCTTGAAAAATGGGTGTCTGATTATTTCTGGCTGGGTACTCTGCTGACATAATCTAATGTTTTGCTTTCGTTGTAAAGCCTTTTTGAAATCGGACAGTGTGGTTAGATTAACGAGAGTCTTGTCTTTAAAATGGTGTAAAATAGTCATAGGTTTGAGAAATTGAAGTAATAGCATTTCTAAGGTATTTGAATATCACGCCACGGGATTCCACTGGCTGTTGAGTAGATGGGACGATTTCGTCCCACATACCCTAGAGAGGCTAAGTATGATTCCCAATCAGAGAGAACGATAGACAGCTGCCTCTGATTGTAAACCATACTCGGTGTAACAAGTGTCGTAGTGGAGAGAAGACCAAGGCGCAGCGGGTATGTGGATACTCATATTCTTTTTAATGAAAACACGCAAAGCATCCACAGGGAAAACAATAAACAGTACTCACGACAACAGGAGCAGTTTTGCAGGCTCACAAAACGCAGTGCAAAAACAACTACCCACAACCCCAAAGAAAAACACACACTACTATATAGGACTCCCAATCAAAGGCAACTCAACACACCTGCCTTCAATTGGGAGTCCAATCACCAACACAACACTTAACACACAAAAACCCTGCCACGTCCTGACCAAAACTAATACAATTGCTCCCTCTGCTGGTCAGGACGTGACACTCGGCCAAAACAAAGACCTTTGAAAATGTACTATTTCCATCTAAGTACAGCGTACATCTCATAGATTGCAGAGGATCAAGTTCTACCAAGACCTTAATTTCCCAAGCGGAAAGAGAACTTGGAAATAAAACGTCTCTCTAAGGTCAGGGCGTGACAGTGCGGATGTCATTCACCTGAATGGATTACCCCCTCAATCTCTCTGACCTTCAAAGCTTCCCCCTGCAAGTCTGAAGGGTGGCTTGTGTGACCTTTCATTTTTGCCCACGTTCCCCCTTTTATTCTTATCTTCCGCATGTGCCGATAATGCCTCTTTTCCTCTTCACTCCTCCTGATGTAATTTAAACAGGATTTTCTTCATATCAGGATCTGGGGATAAGAAAGATAGCAGGACTAGGATGGAGGGAGAGAGGGAGAGAGAGGAGGGGGAAGGTGAGAGTTAGATGACAGAAATGTCTGGACTAGGCTGAGATTTGGACTGTGACCCTGTTGTATCTGTGGCCCTGTTGTGAAGAATAAACATCGCACACCATCTTCATAATGTTCTAAAGGATGAATGTGTTAAACATACCAGTGAATCTAACTTGAAATTATGATTGAGTACTTTAATATGTGTGTGTGTGTGTGTGTGTATGTGTCAGTACACGTGCCCGCGCACGAGTCACAACCACAGTATGTGTCACAGCTCCTCCCTGTGACATTCCCACAACAATCTTGACATTGATTTAAGACTTCCATCGATCACCCTCCCATAATTTCCCACAGCTTTGACTCTTAACAAAAATATGTTGTTATTATTGATGTAGGACTTAGGCCTCCTGGGTCCTGTGTTAGAGAGGGATGCAGAGAGAGAGATGCGAAGAGATATGCAGAAACAGAGAGAGAGAGAGAGAGATGATGTAGAGGCAGTTTTATACTTCCCTGATACATCCCTCCCTACATCGCTGCTGCCCCAAACAAGAAACACAATTGGACAGGGATGAAATACTGAACCATGGGGTCTGGCCCCTTCGTAACCTTCTAAAGCCATCTATCTCACTCCACTGCCTCAGCAGTGGCCAATGGATCTCCCTGATTGAATTCCCCCTGTCCTTAACTGATGTTAGCTTGCAACAGGCTGGCCATAAATTCCTCAGGCTAGAGGGTCGGTAAGGCGTATTTGCTGATAGTTTCATGACATCTTTCATAGATACTAGTATGTAAAAAAAATTGTCAGGAAGAATTAATTACCTTGTTACCAACATTACCCGCTTTTCATGTGTGTATCAGACACACATGAAAAGACATCAGACTTACACTAAGACATACTGGCCAAACTCATGATATTTCTGACATATCTCTCCCAGCAATTCTACCAGGTGTTCATCGCTCTTTTGACAGCATACTCACACACTGACTAGTCCGGCAAAGGTTCTATCTCCTCTCTTGCCTCTCTCCTTAGTGGTTGACTCTCTTTGTGTGTGTGTCTCTCTCTCTCTCTGTGTGTGTGTGTGTGTGTGTGTGTGTGTGTGTGTGTGTGTGTGTGTGTGTGTGTGTGTGTGTGTGTGTGTGTGTGTGTGTGTGTGTGTGTGTGTGTGTGTGTGTGTGTGTGTGTGTGGGTGTGTGCGTGCGTGTGTGTGTGTGCGTGTGTGTATGTCCTCCTGTGTTTGTGCTCCTGTGTCCAACCCTCTCCCTGACAGCCAGGACTCCTGCTCCCTGCCCAACCCTGATTTATTTAACACTAAAACACTTGTTATGCAACGCGCTTATTAAACCTGCGAAGGGGAAGATCAATAAAGCATTCTATATGGCTACTGCTTAAGAAAATGTGGTGTGGGAGAGACAATGGGCAGGATCTTGTGTGATTTACCGCCTCCCAGGGTCAAAATTAATTTACTGATGCGGACATGAGAAGCACCAGAACCCAATAAAATGGCAGGATGGGCGATTATGAATCAGACTGCGATGCTGACTGTAACCATACATTTAAAACTTATCATTAAAAGCTTAAAGAGGGATACATTAATTATAATGACTATTGGCTTGGGAGATATACAAGACTACGGGGATGCAGGGAGAGGAGAAGGAGAGGCCTATAATGACAGGGAGGAATGGGTGTGTGTGTGTGAGAGAAAGAGTGTGTGTGTGTTTGAACCTGTCCATGTACATGTGGGTGTCTGCATTTGTGTTTCTGTTTTACATGCACACAAACTCCCATATGTGACAGTTCTGCAATAGATTAACAACCTCAATCACAGATATATGTGCATGCTTTGATTGTAGAATTATATAAAATTATATAAAATATCAAATGATGAATACACCGCTGCAGGAGCAGGGGTAGTGGTGAGGGAATGAAGAAAAGTCACTAACAATCATATATCCCTGCAGAGTACAATGATTCAGTTGGAGTGATAATTGGATCCATTATAAACTCCAATTTCATCAAGTGCCAATATAGCATTTTAATGGTGAAATGCTCTGCTCAAAATGAATTGTGCCATTTTTACAGCTACCTGTTATTATTGCCTCCAGAGATTTTGTTATTCAAGCTTTTGTTGTTTTATTTTAGAAATGGGATTGTGGGTCTTGGAGTTGGTGGTGATTGAGGGTGGGGGACATTTTAGATCGAAAACGCGCCTTTCAAACTGCCATGGCAAAATTCTATTGCTGTCATATTGCCATATTGCTGTATATATTGACATATGCCATCCTGACCCTTTTTACATTCCGAATGTCACACATGACATTTACATCATGTCAAAGTGCACAGATCATCATAATCCGCAACTTCTGAGTTTAGTCAAGTTTCAGTATTTGGAACTCTCATTAGATAATATGTCTTCCAGTTATTTGAAATGTTATGGTTATTTTGGTCACTGCTCACAAAATATGCAAAATGTCACCCATAATGTTTTGAATGAGTACAGGTTTATCGATCTTCAGTTCTCATAAGAGTGGTTAACCTCTCTAGGGTAGGGGGCAGTATTTTCACATCCGGATAAAAAACGAACCCGATTTAATCTGGTTATTACTACTGCCCAGAAACTAGAATATGCATATAATTGTTTGATTTGGATAGAAAACAACCTAAAGTTTCTAAAACTGTTTGAATGGTGTCTGTGAGTATAACAGAACTCATATGGCAGGCAAAAACCTGAGAAGATTCTGTACAGGAAGCACCCTCTCTGACCATTTCTTGGCCTTCTACACTCTCTTTATTGAAAACAAAGGATCTCTGCTGTAACGTGACACTTTCTGAGGCTCCCATAGGCTCTCAGAAGGCGCCAGAATGTTGAATGATGACTTTGCAGTCCCAGGCTGAAAAACAGTAGCGCATTTGGATAGTGGTCGATCTGAGAACAATGAGACGGGTGCGCGCGTGCACGTGAAGAGTCCATTTTAGATTTTGAGTCTTTGAACGGAAAGGACGTCTCCCGGTCGGAATATTATCGCTTTTTTACGAGAAAAATCGCATAAAAATTGATTTTAAACAGCGTTTGACATGCTTCGAAGTACGGTAATGGAATATTTAGAATTTTTTTGTCATGAATCGCGTCCGCGCGTCACCGTTTGGATAGTGTCTTGAACGCAAGAACAAAACAGAGGATATTTGAACATAACTATGGATTATTTTGAACCAAAACAACATTTGTGGATGAAGTAGAAGTCCTGGGAGTGCATTCTGACGAAGAACAGCAATGGTAATCCAATTTTTCTTATAGTAAATCGGAGTTTGGTCAGGGCTAAACTTGGTCGGTGTCTAAATGGCTAGCCGTGATGGCTGGGCTATCTACTGAGAATATTGCAAAATGTGCTTTCACCGAAAAGCTATTTTAAAATCGGACATATCGAGTGCATAGAGGAGTTCTGTATCTATAATTCTTAAAATAATTGTTATGTTTTTTGTGAACGTTTATCGTGAGTAATTTAGTAAATTCACCGGATGTTTGCGGGGGGTATGCTAGTTCTGAACGTCACATGCTAATGTAAAAAAGCTGGTTTTTGATATAAATATGAACTTGATTGAACAAAACATGCATGCATTGTATAACATAATGTCCTAGGGTTGTCATCTGATGAAGATCATCAAAGGTTAGTGCTGCATTTAGCTGTGGTTTTGTTTTTTGTGACATTATATGCTAGCTTGAAAAATGGGTGTCTGATTATTTCTGGCTGGGTACTCTGCTGACATAATGTAATGTTTTGCTTTCGCTGTAAAGCCTTTTTCAAATCGGACAGTGTGGTTAGATTAACGAGAGTCTTGTCTTTAAAATGCTGTAAAATAGTCATATGTTTGAAAAATTGAAGTTTTCGGATTTTAGAAGAGTTTGTATTTCGCGCCACGCCCATCATTGGATATTGGAGCAGGTGTTCCGCTAGCGGAACGTCTAGATGTAAGAGGTTAACTAAGTGCTATAGGTGCTGTAAGTGCCTATTAGAAGAGCATGAATGAATAACTGCAAATTCATCCATGGCATTTAAATGACTTGGGCCACCAAAAGAGTAAAGTACCAACACCACTTTGCACCTTGCAAGAGGCTGAAGAAGCGGCTTAATCCTCTCACTTGTGTTGATGCTCACACATAGCCCAATTAAAATTTAATTGAGTAATTGTAGTTAACAGAAAATCAAACAACTCAATAGATATTATGTTCTAGATTTTCTTAATCTAGAAAATCAAACTACTCAATAGATATTATGTTCTAGATTTTTGTAATCTAGGCATCCCAGAACCAAAATCTCACGTAAACAATCCAGATTCGATTCTGGAGGGAGAGATATGAGATATGAGACTAGTGCAAGTGGTGAAACCAGGGCGGATCCTCTTTGGTAGCTCCATCCCCCTCTTGCTGCAAGTGTCAGGCAAGTCTATGGGCCAAATGTCCCCTCTCTTTCTGAAATTCAAAAGATGCCAAGTACTGTTTACCTCCGCAAAATCGGGATTCGTCCTTGTAACATAGTGACACAAAACCAGTGCACCAGAACAACTGTTCCTTGTTATTCGTCAGATCTCATAGTCCCGGTACAGGTATTACGTTTATGTTAGTCTGCCCATGAGAGATTAAGATTTTCTCCAATTGCTAGAAGCTTCTGACCTTAGAATTTCAAAAAATCATCATAATCAATCATAGGTTTTCCATACAAAAAACTACAGGTGACTAGCTACATTTAAAGTTCCCAAGCAAACCTTTTAAAAACTTCAGATCAGAACATTTCTCCATAAATACGTCATGCTAATTGACAACTCCAAAGTGTGTAGGTAAGAGGAACACAAAGTGTGTCAGTGTCATTGGTTTGACTCAGACCCTCTACGCTGCCCTTCAATCAATATGTTTACTCATGTAAACATACTGTATTTTAGATACTCTTTCGTTCAAATGAGGATAATTGGTCATTGGACCCTGTCATGCAGTTATGTGATGAACTATTATATTAGGTGTCGCCAGGTGACATGGGATGGATGCTTTGATAACTAAATATTTCCTGTCTCTTTCGCCGGATTACATTTTTCACCCGTTCATTCGTGAGTTCCAAATATCTCTAAATGTCGCCCCAGCGTGAGTTTTTTTATGCACGTGATGTTAGAACGTTCTCTCCATTCCAGAATGTGATTGTTACGCAACAGTACATTTAATCCGCGCTGCCCTCAAACGAAGGCACGCAGCCTGTTTTTATTTATAGGCTGTTTGCAATTTGTCAATTTCTAATTATTTTCTAACAAGCTTTTTATTTTCTAAGAACAGTTTGAATTGAGGTGTGTTCCGCCTCATTCATTCACAGAAAAGTAGTAATTTTGACTTTGCGGACCAATTCATTTTTTTGACATTTCTGACCCATACAAAATTCCCCAAACACTTCCCAATTGTTTGTGCAGTTCAAGTCTGCAGACATTTGCTCATCTCCAGTCCTGCACACACGTGTTCACATTTTTCGTCTGTTGCCTGCATCACAGTCAAAGTTGTTTTTGTTACCAATTATAACTTTGGAAATATGTGTGTTTCTATCAAAGTAAGTGCCTTATTACATTATAATAGTTTCTGCATGTCGTGTTATGTCGTTTCTACTGTAGCATAATACTTTTGTGTATATTCCTTATAACCGCGGACACGCAAGGTAAATTTACTTATTTCATAACCTTTATGGTGTTATACTCAACACTTAGGTAGCTAGTTACATTCTTCTATTAGCTCTAGAAAACAATGCTAATTGCATCAGAGAAGTATTAGCATGTGTTGTATTTTGAAGCTACCCTGGCCTTACGACTCCCAAGTGGCGCAGCTGTCTAAGGCACAGCATCTCAGTGCTAGAGGTGTCACTACAGACAACCATGTTCAAATCCAGACTGTGTTTCTATCAAAGTAAGTGCCTTATTACGTTATAATAGGTTTTGTATGTCGTTTTCTACTGTAGCTCACTGTGTGTATGGAGCATAATATATTTGTGTATATTCCTTATAAGCGTAAACACGCAAGGTAACATTACTCATTTCATAAGCTTTATGGTGTTATATTCAATTGTGCTTATGTAGATAGCTACTTTATTCTATTACAGTGAGGGAAAAAAGTATTTGATCCCCTGCAGATTTTGTATGTTTGCCCACTGACAAAGAAATTATCAGTCTATAATTTTAATGGTAGGTTTATTTGAACAGTGAGAGACAGAATAAAACAAAACAAAAATCCAGAAAAACGCATGTCAAAAATGTTATAAAACGATTTGCATTTTAATGAGGGAAATAAGTATTTGACCCCTCTGCAAAATATGACTTAGTACTTGGTGGCAAAACCCTTGTTGGCAATCACAGAGGTCAGACGTTTCTTGTAGTTGGCCACCAGGTTTGCACACATCTCAGAAGGGATTTTGTCCCACTCCTCTTTGCAGATCTTCTCCAAGTCATTAAGGTTTCGAGGCTGACGTTTGGCAACTCGAACCTTCAGCTCCCTCCACAGATTTTCTATGGGATTAAGGTCTGGAGACTGGCTAGGCCACTCCAGGACCTTAATGTGCTTCTTCTTGAGCCACTCCTTTGTTGCCTTGGCCGTGTGTTTTGGGTCATTGTCATGCTGGAATAACCATCCACGACCCATTTTCAATACCCTGGCTGAGGGAAGGAGGTTCTCACCCAAGATTTGACGGTACATGTGAAGTTGTCCTGTCCCCTTAGCCTCTCTGGGCTAGGTGGGACGTTTGCGTCCCACCCTAGTCAACAGCCAGTGGAATCCCGTGGCGCGATATTAAAATACCTTAGAAATGCTATTACTTCAATTTCTCAAACATATGACTATTTTACACCATTTTAACCTCTTGGCGCTCCCCTAGGATAGGGGGCGCTAAAGCGATTTTTGAAAAAAATTCGTGCCCATTTTAAACGGCCTCCTACTCAAACTCAGAAGCTAGGATATGCATATAATTAATACTTGTGGATAGAAAACACCCTAAAGTTTCTAAAACTGTTTGAATGGTGTCTGTGAGTATAACAGAACTCATATGGCAGTCAAAACCCCAAGACAGATGGAAAAAGGAAGTTGAATTCTGAATTGCGAACTCAACTTCATCACGTTGCCTATTAATCACACCGTGAGCTATGGTTCATTGAGCACTTCCTATTGCTTCCACTAGATGTCTCCAGTCTTCACAAATTGGTTTGAGCCTTCTACTGTTAAAACTGAATGAATGAGACGCTGTGGAACGTAGTCACACGGAGAGGGCCATCACCATTATGACGCCGGCGCCCCTGGTTACCCTCCCCTTTCGAAACGTTTTGAAACACAATGCAATCGTCCCCCTCGAATCTTATTGGCTCTCTTGTTGAAAAACGCCCTGAAGATTTGTTATACAACGTTTGACATGTTTGAACGAACCTAAATGGGAAAAAAATGCATTTTCTCGAAATGGCTAACCCGTGGCCGACGGAAGTTTTGGAGCAGCCTTCAGACGCGCTAACAAGAACAAGCTCTTGGAACATAAAGTAGTCATTTTTTCGATCGAAAATACATTTGTTGTGGACCTGGGATTCCTGGAAGTGCTTTCTGATGAAGACAACCAAAGGTAAAGGATTATTGACAATAGTATACAAGACTAGATGTGATATGCGATTGTTCCAAGATGGCTAGCCTATTGCTATTGCTAGCCTATTGTTCTGAGTATCGCATCCCCTTTTATCGCAAAGTGTGATTACCCAGTAAAGTTATTTTTAAATCTGGCATTACAGGTGCTTTCAAGAGATATTCATCTATAAATCTTAGAATGACAATATTACATTTTAAAAATGTTTTCGAATAGTAATTTTGTAAATTGTAGCTCTGTTTCATCGGATGCATTTGAGGGAAAATAGTTAGTCAACGTTACGCACCGATGTAAAATGCTGTTTTTATATATAAATATGAACTTTATCCTGTTAGGGCTAGGGGGCAGTATTTACACCGCCGGATAAAAAACGTACCCGATTTAATCTGGTTACTACTCCTACCCAGTAACTAGAATATGCATATACTTATTACATACGGATAGAAAACACCCTAAAGTTTCTAAAACTGTTTGAATGGTGTCTGTGAGTATAACAGAACTCATTTGGCAGGCAAAAAACTGAGAAGGTTTCATGCAGGAAGTGGCCTGTCTGACAAGGTGTCGTTCTTTTTGTCTCTGTTTATTGAAGAGTGAGGATCTTAGCTGTCCCGTGACACTTCCTACGGCTGCCACAGGGTCTCAGAAGGCGGCAAAAAGCTGAATCGTGGCTTTGCAGGCTCTGGCTGAAAAAAAGTAGCGCGTTTGGGTAGTGGCTGGTTACAGTACTGTGAGACTCAGGCTCATGCCCGCGTCGACCGAAAGCTTTGTTTACTTTCCTCTGTTTAGCTAAATGGACATTCCCGGTCGGAATATTATCGCTTTTTTACGAGAAAAATGGCATAAAAATGGATTTTAAAGAGCGGTTGACATGCTTCGAAGTACGGTAATGGAATATTTAGATTTTTTTTGTCACGAATTGCGCCATGCGCACGACCCTGATTTACCATTTCAGATAGTGTCTGGGACGCACAAACAAAACGCCGCTATTCGGATATAACGATAGATTATTTTGGACTAAACCAACATTTGTTATTGAAGTAGCAGTCCTGGGAGTGCATTCTGACGAAGACAACAAAAGGTAATCAAACTTTTATAATAGTAAATCTGATATTGGTGAGTGCTAAACTTGCCGGGTGTCTAAATAGCTAGCCCGTGATGGATGGGCTATGTACTTAGAATATTGCAAAATGTGCTTTCACCAAAAAGCTATTTTAAAATCGGACATATCGAGTGCATAGAGGAGTTCTGTATCCATAGTTCTTAAAATAAATGTTATGCTTTTTGTGAACGTTTATCGTGAGTAATTTAGTAAATTGTTAGCGAATTCCCCGGAAGTTTGCGGGGAATTTGCTAGTTCTGAACGTCACATGCTAATAATGTAAAAAGCTGGTTTTTGATATAAATATGAACTTGATTGAACAAAACATGCATGTATTGTATAACATAATGTCCTAGAGTTGTCATCTGATGAAGATCATCAAAGGTTAGTGCTGCATTTAGCTGTCTTCTGGGTTTTTGTGACATTATATGCTAGCTTGAAAAATGGGTGTCTGATTATTTCTGGCTGGGTACTGTGCTGACATAACCTAATGTTTTTCTTTCGCTGTAAAGCCTTTTTGAAATCGGACAGTGTGGTTAGATTAACGAGAGTCTTGTCTTTAAATAGCTGTAAAATAGTCATATGTTTGAGAAATTGAAGTAATAGCATTTCAAAGGTTTTGAAAATCGCGCCACAGGATTCAACTGGCTGTTACGTAGGTGGGACGAATTCGTCCCGCCGGTCCTAGACAGGTTATCGAACAAAAGAATGCATGTATTGTGTAACATGATGTCCTAGGTGTGTCATCTGATGAAGATTGTCAAAGGTTAGTGCTGCATTTAGATGTTTTTTGGTTATTTGTGATGCATGTGGTTGGTCGGAAAATGGCTATGTGGCTACTTTTACGATATACTCCTCTAACATAATCTAATGTTTTTCTTTTGCTGTAAAGCCTTTTTGAAATCTGACAACGTGGTTCGATTCAGGAGAGGTGTATCTATAAAACGATATAATTTGAAAAAAAAATTGAAAAAAAAAAATTATAACATTTTGTTATGCTAATGGCGATATGATTTTTCGCTGGATGTCCGTCCCGAGGCCGCACAGGGGTTAATGACAAGACTCTCGTTAATCTAACCACACTGTCCGATTTCAAAAAGGCTTTACAACGAAAGCAAAACATTAGATTATGTCAGCAGAGTACCCAGCCAGAAATAATCAGACACCCATTTTTCAAGCCAGCATATAATGTCACAAAAACCAAAACCACAGCTAAATGCAGCACTAACCTTTGATGATCTTCATCAGATGACACTCCTAGGACATTATGTTATCCTGTTAGGGCTAGGGGGCAGCATTTGCACGTCTGGATAAAAAAATGTACCCGATTTAATCTGGTTACTAATCCTACCCAGTAACTAGAATATGCATATACTTATTATATATGGATAGAAAACACTCTAAAGTTTCTAAAACTGTTTGAATGGTGTCTGTGAGTATAACAGAACTCATTTGGCAGGCAAAACCCTGAGACATTTTCTGACAGGAAGTGGATACCTGATGTGTTGTATTGACTTTAAACCTATCCCATTGAAAAACACAGGGGCTGAGGAATATTTTGGCACTTCCTATTGCTTCCACTAGATGTCACCAGCCTTTACAAAGTGTTTTGAGTCTTCTGGAGGGAGATCTGACCGAACAAGAGCCATGGAACGATGATGTCCCATTAGACACCTGGCGCGCGAGTTCATGTTGGGTACCCTCGTTCCGATACGTTATAAAAGAGTATGCATTCGTCCACCTTGAATATTATTCATGTTCTGGTTAAAAAAGGCCCTAATGATTTATGCTATACAACGTTTGACATGTTTGAACGAACGTAAATATATTTTTTCCCCTCGTTCATGACGAGAAGTCCGGCTGGCTTAGATCATGTGCTAACAAGACGGAGATTTTTGGACATAAATGATGAGCTTTTTTGAACAAAACTACATTCGTTATGGACCTGTGATACCTGGAAGTGACATCTGATGAAGAGAATCAAAGGTAATGGATTATTTACATAGTATTTTCGATTTTAGATCTCCCCAACATGACGTCTAGTCTGTATCGCAACGCGTATTTTTCTGGGCGCAGTGCTCAGATTATTGCAAAGTGTGATTTCCCAGTAAGGTTATTTTTAAATCTGGCAAGTTGATTGCGTTCAAGAGATGTAAATCTATAATTCTTTAAATGACAATATAATATTTTACCAATGTTTTCTAATTTTAATTATTTAATTTGTGACGCTGACTTGACTGCCGGTTATTGGAGGGAAACGATTTCCTCAACATCAATGCCATAGTAAAACGCTGTTTTTGGATATAAATATGAACTTGATAGAACTAAAAATGCATGCATTGTCTAACATAATGTCCTAGGAGTGTCATCTGATGGAGATTGTAAAAGGTTAGTGCATCATTTTAGCTGGTTTTATGGTTTTGGTGACCCTGTCTTTGACTTGACAAAACATTACACACAACTCTTGTAAATGTACTGTCCTAACATACTCTAAATTTATGCTTTCGCCGTAAAACCTTTTTGAAATCGTAAAACGTGGTTAGATTAAGGAGATGTTTATCTTTCAAAGGGTGTAAAATAGTTGTATGTTTGAAAAATTTGAATTTTGACATTTATTTGGATTCAAATTTGCCGCTCTTGAAATGCACCTGCTGTTGATGGAGTGCACCACGGGTGGCACGCTAGCGTCCCACCTAGCCCATAGAGGTTAAACAATACATGCATGTTTTGTTCAATCAAGTTCATATTTATATCAAAAACCAGCTTTTTACATTAGCATGTGACGTTCAGAACTAGCATTCTCACCGAACACTTCCGGTGAATTTACTAAATTACTCACGATAAACGTTCACAAAAAACATAACAATTATTTACCAATTATAGATACAGAACTCCTTTATGCAATCGCGGTGTCCGATTTTAAAATAGCTTTTCGGTGAAAGTACATTTTGCAATATTCTGAGTAGATAGCCCGGCCATCACAGGCTAGCTATTTTGACACCCACCAAGTTTGGTACTCACCAAACTCAGATTTACTATAAAAAAATTGGATTACCTTTGCTGTTCTTCGTCAGAATGTTTTCCCAGGACTTCTACTTCAATAACAAATGTTGGTTTGGTTCCAAATAATCCATAGTTATATCCAAATAGCGGCGGTTTGTTCGTGCGTTCAAGACACTATCCGAAGGTTAACGAAGGGTGAGGCGCCGGCGCATTTCCTGACAAAAAAATTCAAAATATTCCAATACTGTACTTCAAAGCATGTCAAACGCTGTTTAAAATCAATTTTTATGCGATTTTTCTCGTAAAATAGAGATAATATTCTGACCGGGAGTCGTTGTTTTCGTTCAAAGACTGAAAATGTAAAATGGCCTCTTCACGTGCACGCACGTGCACGCCTGTCTCATTGTTCTCAGATCGACCACTATCCAAATGCGCTACTGTTTTTCAGCCAGAGACTGCAGAGTCATCATTCAATGTTCTGGCGCCTTCTGAGAGCCTATGGGAGCCTTAGAAAGTGTCACGTTACAGCAGAGATCCTCTGTCTTGGATAGAGATGACAAAGAAGGCCAAGAAATGGTCAGACAGGGTACTTCCTGTACAGAATCTTCTCAGGTTTTGGCCTGCCATTTGAGTTCTGTTATACTCACAGACACCATTCAAACAGTTTTAGAAACTTTGGTGTTTTTTCTATCCAAAGCTACTAATTATATGCATATTGTAGTTTCTGGGCAGGAGTAATAACCAGATTATATCGGGTACGTTTTTTAATCCGGCCGTGAAAATACTGCCCCCTATCCATAACAAGTTAAGAGTGTGCTCCTAATCTCAGCTCGTTACCTGTATAAAAGACACCTGGGAGCCAGAAATCTTTCTGATTGAGAGGGGGTCAAATACTTATTTCCCTCATTAAAATGCAAATCAATTTATAACATTTTTGACATGCGAATTTCTGGAATTTTTTGTGTTATTCTGTCTCTCACTGTTCAAATAAACCTAACATTAAAATTATAGACTGATAATTTCTTAGTCAGTGGGCAAACGTACAAAATCAGCAGGGGATCAAATACTTTTTTCCCTCACTGTAGCTCTGTAAACAATGCTAATTGCGTCAGAGGTGTTGGTTTGTTGTATTTTGAAGCTACCCTGGAAAAATTGAAAAATATATTTTTATAACACTTGGTCGTTTTCTGAGTGCATTCCACAAAGCTGTTTATCATGTCCACCTTATCCACTGCCCCCATTTTGAGGTTATAGTAATGCACGCCATCTGGTTAGATTTTTCTCTCTCCCGTCAGGTGGTCCACCTTCCCTGTGGCTGACATGGTTGCTGTATGGACAGTGGAGAGGACATGGATGTCTCGTTTGTCATGCCACTTTACTGCCAGCTGTTGACATTTCTTATTTTGCATAACTGGTCATTTAGGATGGCAGTAGCATTGATGACGAAATGTAGCCATCGCAGCAGAACTAGGAAGCAGTCTTGTGAAAAAAGGGTGGCAAAGAATGGAATTGCAAACATAGGATCTGTGCTCCAGTATTCTCTTTGGGAGTTCTTCTTTACTATCCCCATGAGAAGGACTGTCACCATGAAGGTAGACATTTCACTAATCATGGTTGTCCCCTCTCACCAGCTCCTCTGTCAGAAACAACTTGAAGCACAATGCCTCAGATGGAAATGCCAAGGGGCGTTGCACTCCAGACTGGGACTCATCAAAGCAAACAGCAGGGCCAGGAGGGGTGAAATGGCTGGCAGCCTTCCAGCTACCACAGAACTCCTGTACTTCATCCACTGTCGGTCTGCCTCCATCACCACCAGCATCTTCAATGGGGAATAGGACTTTGTCAGTGGACAAGGGGTCCTCAGATTCAGGGTTCTCAATGGCTGGGAGGCAGCTCCTCACTGTCACTGTCAAAATCTGATTCCTGAAATTCCAGAGTTTCCGCATTTGTGAGTTGTCTCCTTTTGAAAGACATTGCTAATGCTACAGCTTAGCTCACTAGCTACATACATAAACAACAACACTGAATGGCTCAGAGTGGGAGTGAGAGGTTACGTAAATGACTGCCTGCACGCGCCATTTGTATCAATAAATAACTATCAGAAAATGTTTTGTTTGGTAATTATTGATATAGTTACTGTTTTATTCATGTTTTTCAATTACCGGTGATAAATCATGCATTCTGATTCTTGCATAGATTGTAATGGGCACATAGTATGTGTAAAATACTTTTTTGAAGGTTGTACTGATTATGATGAGCTAAGCTAATTCCAGCTATGTGTGGAGCCATGTTTGTTGACATACAATGTATTCTGGGTTTCACGTAATCGTCTGTCGGACCAAAGATGCTAAAACAAAATGAGGTGAGTAAGGGTTCACTCATTTTTTGAGGACTTCAGGAAGTGAATGGTGGGATGTGAACGATGGTAGACGACACACCCCTTCAACATGCATACTATAAACAGACCGAACTCATCTTGTCTTCTCTTATTATCTTTGGTTTCTGTGAGGAAAAAAAAGCATGGCTGCACGCTGAAAGTCATCATCGTCGGATTACTTTCGATTTCTAGAAAGTGTTTTACTCAATTATTTCGATAAATGGTGAGCTCACCCGTGATGTGATTAATTATACATAGTAATTGCTATTAGCTAATTCATATTGTAGTTTATGTCAGCCGAGAGTTAGAAAATATGACCGCTTGTGTTGCGTCAATCTTTCCTCACTTAGCGCTAGGACAAATGTAGTCTACATTTTTCTGGTTTGGATGATTGTGTTATGCTATAGATACTTCTGTGAATATCTGAACATTGCATCCAAAAATACACTGCTCACATTCTAGACATAACTTTGTAAGGACTGTGTTTGTGTAAATAGTTTCTGAAAAAAGTATGGCCAGCTCAAATGCTGATTCTTGTGTCATTCGAAACTGGCCATTGTAAATAAGCATTCTAAATAAGCGTTCTAATCACACGGGTGTGATCGTAGCTTCAGGGACCACTGTAGAACAATCACACCCATGTGATGGTGCGTGTGAAAGGGTTAATGGCATCAAAAGGAGATGAAAGGTTCCGGTGAAAACATCTGAATATTAATGTGTCCCTAATGGAGCAGTAGTGGGGCAAGTCTTTTAAAATCCACTCTTTGAAAAATGGGTTCTAACTAGAAACATAAAGTGTTCTTCGGCTTGTCCCTGTGGGAGAAAGGGTCCATCGGCTTGTCCCTTTATGGTTCTAGTCAGGTGTCTTCAACCTTTTCTTGACCCGGCAAACCAGGGACCCTATATATTGATATTATTCACTTTTTCTCTTTTATGACTTTACCCAGATGAGCACCATATTCCATAGAGTGCCAGCATACTTAAACCCCTATCATATGTTCAAAAAATAAAATAATCTTTTTGAACCAAATAACCCTTTTGAACCCTTTTTTCAAATGTGTGAGAGAGACATGAATGGGTTTTCCAAACAGGCTACTTTGTAAAAACAAGGATTCCTATGACACAATAACTTGTGACCTTTTCATGTTTGTCTCAGTTAAATAATGCTGAACGAGCCAAACAAAGAAACGTTTGTAGAGCATCACCATAAAGATGTGACACTATACTAGGTCATGAGTGTTTTCCTGAATGTATGTGTAACCGACGGAGTTCGAACACGTGTCTCCTGAGCGACGGAATAGTAAAAAGGTTAAAGATGTAAATGGTTGTGAGTGTTTTCCTAAATGCATTGTGAAATGCATTTGTTTTCTCTCTCTTACAGTATGTACAGGCAGCAAACTGGGAACTTTCCCAGAACATTAGCTAAGGTTCCCTGTCACACCCTGATCTGTTTCACCTGTCTTTGTGATTGTCTCCACCCACCCAGGTGTCGCCCATCTTCCCCAGTATCCCCTGTGTATTTAGACCTGTGTTCTCTGTTTGTCTGTTGCCAGTTCGTCTTGTTTGTTCAAGTCAACCAGCGTTTTGTGTCTAAGCTCCTGCTTTTTCCTGTCTCTCTTTTCTCGTCCTACTGGTTTTGTCCCTTGCCTGTCCTGACTGCAAGCCCGCCTGCCTGACCACTCTGCCTGCCCCTGACCCTGCCTGCCGACCTGTACCTTTGCACCCCTCTGGATTACCGACTTTTGCCTTACCCTGACCCTTAGTCTGACTGCCGCCTGGTACTGTTGCCCCACGTCTGGTTTTCTGACCCCTGCCTGCCTTGACCTGTCTATTGCCTGCCCCTGTTGGAACATTCAACTATTGTTTATTCGATGTGGTCTACATCTGGGTTTTACTTTCACACCTGATAGAACAAACTGGCCATGACTGACCCAGCAGACCCGGATCAGCTGCGCAGCGCCATCTCCTCCCAAGAGACTCCAATGGTAGGCACGAGGAATTGCTTCGTAGGCTGATGGTGGGGGTCCAAACTTTGGCTCAGCACCATGACCGGGTGTTGGACATGCTGCTGGAGCAATGCCACGGGTCATCTTGTGGGCAACCTGCCACTCCACCTTCCCGGGAGCCTCGGTTACCTCCTCCAGAACGCTTTAATGGAGAGCTGAGCACCTGTTGGGCGTTTTTAGCTCAGTGTGTCCTCATTTTTGAGTTTCAGCCCTCCTCCTTCCCCTCGGATCGCTCCAAAATAGCCTACCTCATCACGCTGATGTCTGGAAAGGCTCTCACCTGGGCTACCGCCAGATGGGAACAGCAGCCGGCCACATACACGAGCCTGGAGGGGTTCATGGGCGAGGTGAGGAAGGTCTTTGATGCCCTGTTCTCCTGGAGAGAAGCTGCCCGGAAGCTAATCCAGCTCTGGCAGGACGCCCGCACTGTGGCTGACTATGTGCTGGATTTCCGTATGTTGGCAGCGGAGAGTGCGTGGAACTCGGAAGCAATGTTCCTGCACGGCGTCTCGGAGGAGGTTAAGGACGAGCTTGCGGCTCGAGAGTTACCCACAGATTTTGACTCCCTCCTCACTTTGACCATCTGCATCGATGGCCGATTGTGGGAACGACGGATGGAGAGGAAATTCAATTTCACTCGCACGTCCAGGGATTCCACCTCGCCTCCGAGTCATCCCGGGAGGCCCCGATTGTCCCGTGGTCGAGAGAACCTGAGATTTCCCGACCTTCCTCGAGAGTCACGAGCACTGTTTCCCGAGCCCATGCAACTAGGCAGGGCTGGGCTGTTGCCAGTGGAACGCCAACACTGGATCAGCACAACTTGCTGTCTGTATTGCGGGACTTTTGGTAATTTTGTGTCCTCTTGCCCGATAAAATTGAACCAAGATGGCATAGCAGTAGTCTTATCCTGTGTCTCATCCCGTGTAAATAGCCGGTCTTTTTCGTATATATCTTAATCTCACTTTCTCTCTATGAACTAAATATACTTTCCTGCAACCTGCCTAACCCAATGTGGTACGGATCTGCTATTTTTATTCCTTATAACTGGAATAAATAGCTGGTCTTTTTCGTATATATCTTAATCTCACTTTCTAGCTACAAACTAAATATACTTTCCTGCAACCCGCCTCACCCAATGTGGTACGGATCTGCTATTTTTATTCCTTATAACTGGAATAAATAGCTGGTCTTTTTCGTATATATCTTAATCTCACTTTCTAGCTACAAACTAAATATACTTTCCTGCAACCCGCCTCACCCAATGTGGTACGGATCTGCTATTTTTATTCCTTATAACTGGAACTTCCTTCAGGAGCTAGCCAGCCAGCCAGCCAGCTACCTAGCTACTAGTCTTAGTTAGTCACGGCTAGCGGTCTTCACCTTTTTCTTGGTCACCAGCCAGCCTTAGCTCGGACTACACCCTCCAGTCTGCACAGTGCAATATCAACCCAGACCATAATGGACTGCTTCCCTCTACCATATCACCGGATCCATGCCGCTCTGGATTATTACACCGGATCATAGCAGCTAGCTAGCTGCAAACGAGTGGCTACTGTTAGCTAACGCCTCTGTCCCAAAGCAAGCACCAGCTAGCCTTGAGCTAGGCCCATATATCAGCTAATTCTAGGGCTACAATACCTCCTTTGCCAATTGGCCTGGACCCTTTATTGTCGACACGGAGCCCCGCCGATCCATCACAACTGGACTACTGACGTGATTGCCCGATGTAGTCTCAACAGGCTATTCTGTTACGGCGTCACCGAAGAACCATCTACTAGCCTCGGCCCGCTAGCTTTTCTGAACGCTGTGTCCCCTGCTCGCCTAGCATAATAGTGACTACTGAACGGCACCCTGACTCAAATATTGCTGCTCTTTCGACCGTATGATCACTCGGCTACACAGCTGATGCCCCCTGGACTGTTTCAATAACACGGTACCTCATTTTGTTTACCTGTCGGCCCCAGCCTCGAACTTAGGTCCTGTATGTAACAAACTGACCCACTCTGCCCATTCATCGCCATTTACCCATTGTTGTCTTAGCTCTCCTGATCAACACCTGTGATTGCTTTATGCCTCTCTCTAATGTCAACATGCCTTGTCTACTGCTGTCTTGGCTAGTTCTTATTGTTTTATTTCACTGTAGAGCCCTCTGTCCTGCTCAAAATGCCTTAGATAGCTCTTTTGTCCCACCGAACACACATGCGGAGACCTCACCTGGCTTAACTGTTGCCTCCAGAGACAAATCCTCTCTCATCATCAGTCAACGCCTAGGTTTACCTCCATTGTACTCACATCCTACCATACCATTGTCTGTACACTAAGCCCTGAATCTATCTACCACGCCCAGAAATCTGCTCCTTTTATTCTCTGTCCCCAACGCACTAGACGACTAGTTCTTATAGCCTTTAGCCAAACCCTTATCCCACTCCTCTTCTGTTCCTCTGGTGATGTAGAGGTTAACCTCTATGGGCTAGGTGGGACGCAGCAGAGTACCCAGCCAGAAATAATCAGACACCCATTTTTCAAGCTAGCATATAATGTCACATAAAAACAAGTTCATATTTATATCCAAAAACAGCGTTTTACTATGGCATTGATGTTGAGGAAATCGTTTCCCTCCAATAACCGGCAGTCAAGTCAGCGTCACAAATTAAATAATTAAAATTAGAAAACATTGGTAAAATATTATATTGTCATTTAAAGAATTATAGATTTACATCTCTTGAACTCAATCAACTTGCCAGATTTAAAAATAACCTTACTGGGAAATCACACTTTGCAATAATCTGAGCACTGCGCCCAGAAAAATACGCGTTGCGATACAGACTAGACGTCATGTTGGGGAGATCTAAAATCGAAAATACTATGTAAATAATCCATTACCTTTGATTCTCTTCATCAGATGTCACTTCCAGGTATCACAGGTCCATAACGAATGTAGTTTTGTTCAAAAAAGCTCATCATTTATGTCCAAAAATCTCCGTCTCGTTAGCACATGATCTAAGCCAGCCGGACTTCTCGTCATGAACGAGGGGAAAAAATATATTTACGTTCGTTCAAACATGTCAAACGTTGTATAGCATAAATCATTAGGGCCTTTTTTAACCAGAACATGAATAATATTCAAGGTGGACGAATGCATACTCTTTTATAACGTATCGGAACGAGGGTACCCAACATGAACTCGCGCGCCAGGTGTCTAATGGGACATCATCGTTCCATGGCTCTTGTTCGGTCAGATCTCCCTCCAGAAGACTCAAAACACTTTGTAAAGGCTGGTGACATCTAGTGGAAGCAATAGGAAGTGCCAAAATATTCCTCAGCCCCTGTGTTTTTCAATGGGATAGGTTTAAAGTCAATACAACACATCAGGTATCCACTTCCTGTCAGAAAATGTCTCAGGGTTTTGCCTGCCAAATGAGTTCTGTTATACTCACAGACACCATTCAAACAGTTTTAGAAACTTTAGAGTGTTTTCTATCCATATATAATAAGTATATGCATATTCTAGTTACTGGGTAGGATTAGTAACCAGATTAAATCGGGTACATTTTTTTTATCCAGACGTGCAAATGCTGCCCCCTAGACCCAACAGGTTAAATAAGCATGCCCCATTCAAAAAATGTATAACTAAGAACAGATATAGTCCTTAGTTCACTCCAGACTTGACTGCCCTTGACCAGCGCAAAAACATCCTGTGGCGTACTGCGTTAGCATTGAATAGCCCCCGCGATATGCAACTTTTCAGGGAAGTTAGGAAGTTAGGAACAGGCAGTTAGGAAAGCAAAGGCTAGCTTTTTCAAACAGAAATTTGCATTATGTAGCACAAACTCCAAAAAGATCTGGGACATTGTAAAGTCCATGGAGAATAAGAACACCTCCTCCCAGCTGCCCACTGCACTGAGGCTAGGAAACACTGTCACCACCGATAAATCTATAATAATCGAGAATTTCAAGAAGCATTTTTCTACGGCTGGCCATGTTTTCCACGTGGCTACCCCTACCCCATTCAACAGCTCTGCACCCCCCACAGTAACTTGCCCAAGCCTCCCCATGTATCCTTCACTCAAATCCAGATAGCTGATGTTCTGAAGGAGTTGCAAAATCTGGACCCCTACAAATCAGCTGGGCTAGACAATCTGGACCCTCTCTTTCTAAAATTACTGTTACAGACCTATATCTATCCTACCCTGCGTTTCTAAAGTCTTCGAAATCCAAGTTAACGAACAGATCACTGACCATTTCGAATTCTACCGTACCTTCTCCTCTATGCAATTTGGTTTTCGAGCTGGTCATGGGTGCACCTCAACCACGCTCAAGATCCTAAAGGATATCATAACCACCATCGACAAAAGACAATACTGTGCAGCTGTTTTAATTGACCTGGCCAAGGGTTTCGATTCTGTCAATCACCATATTCCTATTGGCAGACTCAACAGCCTTGGTTTCTCAAATGACTGCCTCGCCTGGTTCAACAACTACTTCTCAGATAGAGTTCAGTGTGTCAAATCAGAGGGTAAGTTGTCCGGTCTCTGGCAGTCTCTATGGGGGTGCCACAGGGTTAAAATCTCAGGCCGACTCTTTTCTCTGTATACATCAATGATGTTGCTCTTGCTGCTGGTGATTCTCTGATCTACCTCTACGCAGACGACACCATTCTGTATACATCTGGCCCTTCTTTGGAGACTTTGTTAAGCTATTTCAGTTTTTTATAAGTAATACATTTGCAAACATTTCACAAACACTGTTTTTGCTTTGCCATTATGGGGTATTGTGTGTAGATTGATGAGAATTATTGTATTTTAATTCATTTTAGAATAAGGTTGTAACTTGATTTTTTTATTTTTTCAATTATTTTTTATTTAACACTTCGGAGGACAAATATCTTACTTTTTTTACAGCTTTTTTGCTACACATACATACATTTTACATACACATTTAACATATATATTTTACATACATGGCACTTTTATATATGACAACAATACATTACCAAACAAACTCTTTAATCCAAACCCTCAGCCACTCTCAGCCCCTCCCACTTATCACCATAGACTGCCTTTATTTGGTTTCCATGTGCCATATATTTTTCAATTGTGCTGTGATGTTTTACAAATAATTTTAATATTTCTAATCGTATATTATTCACAGATTGTGAGCTAAAGATGAAAACCTTTCCTACGAGTATTATTATATTATTTATTGACTGGCTATGGCTTTCCAGATCGCCCAACACTGCTATTTGTAAGATACATTTTAACCTGTTAGGGCTAGGGGGCAGTATTGACACGGCTGGATAAAAAAACATACCCGATTTAATCTGGTTACTACTCCTGCCCAGTAACTACAATATGCATATAATTATTGGCTTTGGATAGAAAACACCCTAAAGTTTCTAAAACTGTTTGAATGGTGTCTGTGAGTATAACAGAACTCATATGCTTCCAGTGTATGACAACATTTCCTGTTTCCGGTCACAACTTGCAGACTTGTTTACGCTGCTGTGCGTTTTGTTGCCGATCTTACTTTGCTACCTGACGGTTTTTTACTTTTTCATTACCGTATATTTTTACTTTTTCCCTCACTCAACTTTTTTCATTCAACTTTTTCACCCCGGAGGTTTTATCTGGACATGGTTCGTCAGGACTTCAAACAGCCGAAGCTAAGTAACATTAACATGATGCCTTCTAATTGCAGTCGTTGTACCTATAATATACAGGAGAACTATCGCCTTACGGCAAGGATAGCTGTGCTGCAAGCCCAGCTTCAGACGCGATCGTTAGGCAAGGGTAATTTCAGTGTAGGAAAGGATGAAACAGTGTCTGTGCCACCAGTAAGTACAGATGGTAACGTTAGTATAAACCCCCTCGCACGGTCCCCGCAGCCGGACATCTTTCTCATGGCTTCTGGAGGGAAACGCTGTAGGAATGCTCAACCGGTGTCGCTTATTCAGCCGACAGAAACTTTCAACCGGTTCTCCCCATTAAGCGAGTCGGAGTCGGAGGCCAAGACTTCTCTGGTCTCTACTCCTCCCGTTGTGGGGTCTGAGAAGCCGACGGCTCCCACCATTAGCTCTGACAAATTGAAAACCCTAGTCATTGGCGACTCCATTACCCGCAGTATTAGACTTAAAACTAATCATCCAGCGATCATACACTGTTTACCAGGGGGCAGGGCTACCGACGTTAAGGCTAATCTAAAGACGGTGCTGGCTAAAGCTAAAACTGGCGAGTGTAGAGAGTATAGAGATATTTTTATCCACGTCGGCACCAACGATGTTAGGATGAAACAGTCAGAGGTCACCAAGCGCAACATAGCTTCAGCGTGTAAATCAGCTAGAAAGATGTGTCGGCATCGATTAATTGTCTCTGGCCCCCTCCCAGTTAGGGGGAGTGATGAGCTCTACAGCAGAGTCTCACAACTCAATCGCTGGTTGAAAACTGTTTTCTGCCCCTCCCAAAAGATAGAATTTGTAGATAATTGGCCCTCTTTCTGGGACTCACCCACAAACAGGACCAAGCCTGGCCTGTTGAGGAGTGACGGACTCCATCCTAGCTGGAGGGGTGCTCCCATCTTATCTACGAACATAGACAGGGCTCTAACTCCTCTAGCTCCACAATGAAATAGGGTGCAGGCCAGGCAGTAGGCTGTTAGCCAGCCTGCCAGCTTAGTGGAGTCTGCCACTAGCACAGTCAGCGTAGTCAGCTCAGCTTTCCCCATTGAGACCGTGTCTGTGCCTCGATCTAGGTTGGGCAAAATTAAAAATGGCGGTGTTCGCTTTAGCAATCTCACTAGTATAAAGACCTCCTCCATTCCTGCCATTATTGAAAGAGATTGTGATACCTCACGTCTCAAAATTGGGTTACTTAATGTTAGATCCCTCACTTCCAAGGCAGTTATAGTCAATGAACTAATCACTGATAATAATCTTGGTGTGATTGGCCTGACTGAAACATGGCTTAAGCCTGATGAATTTACTGTGTTAAATGAGGCCTCACCCCCTGGTTACACTAGTGACCATACCCCCCGTGCATCCGGCAAAGGCGGAGGTGTTGCTAACATTTACGATAGCAAATTTCAATTTACAAAAAAAAAAACAATGACGTTTTCGTCTTTTGAGCTTCTAGTCATGAAATCTATGCAGCCTACTCACTCACTTTTTATAGCTACTGTTTACAGGCCTCCTGGGCCATATGCAGTGTTCCTCACTGAGTTCCCTGAATTCCTATCGGATCTTGTAGTCATAGCAGATAACATTCTAATTTTTGGTGACTTTAACATTCACATGGAAAAGTCCACAGACCCACTCCAAAAGGCTTTCGGAGCCATCATCGACTCAGTGGGTTTTGTCCAACATGTCTCTGGACCTACTCACTGCCACAGTCATACTCTGGACCTAGTTTTGTCCCATGGAATACATGTTGTGGATCTAAATGTTTTTCCTCATAATCCTGGACTATCGGACCACCATTTTATTACGTTTGCAATTGCAACAAATAATCTGCTCAGACCCCAACCAAGGAGCATTAAAAGTCGTGCTATAAATTCTCAGACAACCCAAAGATTCCTTGATGCCCTTCCAGACTGCCTCTGCCTACCCAAGGACGTCAGAGGACAAAAATCAGTTAACCACCTAACCGAGGAACTCAATTTAACCTTGCGCAATACCCTAGATGCAGTTGCACCCCTAAAAACTAAAAACATCTGTCATAAGAAACTAGCTCCCTGGTATACAGAAAATACACGAGCTCTGAAGCAAGCTTCCAGAAAATTGGAACGGAAATGGCGCCACACCAAACTGGAAGTCTTCCGACTAGCTTGGAAAGACAGTACCGTGCAGTATCGAAGAGCCCTCACTGCTGCTCGATCATCCTATTTTTCCAAGTTAATTGAGGAAAATAAGAACAATCCGAAATTTCTTTTTGATACTGTCGCAAAGCTAACTAAAAAGCAGCCTTCGCAAATGGAGGATGGCTTTCACTTCAGCAGTAATACATTTATGAACTTCTTTGAGGAAAAGATCATGATCATTAGAAAGCAAATTACAGACTCCTCTTTAAATCTGGGTATTCCTCCAAAGCTCCATTGTCCTGAGTCTACACAACTCTGCCAGGACCTAGGATCAAGGGAGATACTAAAGTGTTTTAGTACTATATCTCTTGACGCAATGATGAAAATAATCATGGCCTCCAAACCCTCAAGCTGCATACTGGACCCTATTCCAACTAAACTACTGAAAGAGCTGCTTCCTGTGCTTGGCCCTCCTATGTTGAACATAATAAACGGCTCTCTATCCACCGGATGTGTACCAAGCACACTAAAAGTGGCAGTAATAAAGCCTCTCTTGAAAAAGCCGAATCTTGATCCAGAAATTATAAAAAACTATCGGCCTATATCGAATCTTCCATTCCTCTCAAAATTTTTTGAAAAAGCTGTTGCACAGCAACTCACTGCCTTCCTGAAGACAAACAATGTATACGAAACGCTTCAGTCTGGTTTTAGACCCCATCATAGCACTGAGACTGCACTTGTGAAGGTGGTAAATGACCTTTTAATGACGTCAGACCGAGGCTCTGCATCTGTCCTCGTGCTCATAGATCTTAGTGCCGCTTTTGATACCATCGATCACCACATTCTTTTGGAGAGATTGGAAACCCAAATTGGTCTACATGGACAAGTTCTGGCCTGGTTTAGATCTTATCTGTCGGAAAGATATCAGTTTGTCTCTGTGAATGGTTTGTCCTCTGACAAATCAATTGTAAATTTCGGTGTTCCTCAAGGTTCCGTTTTAGGACCACTATTGTTTTCACTATATATTTTACCTCTTGGGGATGTCATTCGAAAACATAATGTTAAATTTCACTGCTATGCGGACGACACACAGCTGTACATTTCAATGAAACATGGTGAAGCCCCAAAATTGCCCTCGCTAGAAGCCTGTGTTTCAGACATAAAGAAGTGGATGGCTGCAAACTTTCTACTTTTAAACTCGGACAAAACAGAGATGCTTGTTCTAGGTCCCAAGAAACAAAGAGATCTTCTGTTGAATCTGACAATTAATCTGGATGGTTGTACAGTCGTCTCAAATAAAACTGTGAAGGACCTCGGCGTTACTCTGGACCCTGATCTCTCTTTTGAAGAACATATCAAGACTGTTTCAAGGACAGCTTTTTTCCATCTACGTAACATTGCAAAAATCAGAAATTTTCTGTCCAAAAATGACGCAGAAAAATTAATCCATGCTTTTGTTACTTCTAGGCTGGACTACTGCAATGCTCTACTTTCCGGCTACCCGGATAAAGCACTAAATAAACTTCAGTTAGTGCTAAACACGGCTGCTAGAATCCTGACTAGAACCCCAAAATTTGATCATATTACTCCAGCGCTAGCCTCCCTACACTGGCTTCCTGTTAAGGCAAGGGCTGATTTCAAGGTTTTACTGCTAACCTACAAAGCATTACATGGGCTTGCTCCTACCTATCTTTCCGATTTGGTCCTGCCGTACATACCTACACGTACGCTACGGTCACAAGACGCAGGCCTCCTAATTGTCCCTAGAATTTCTAAGCAAACGGCTGGAGGTAGGGCTTTCTCCTATAGAGCTCCATTTTTATGGAATGGTCTGCCTACCAATGTGAGAGACGCAGACTCAGTCTCAACCTTTAAGTCTTTACTGAAGACTTATCTCTTCAGTAGGTCCTATGATTAAGTATAGTCTGGCCCAGGAGTGTGAAGGTGAACGGAAAGGCTGGAGCAACGAACCGCCCTTGCTGTCTCTGCCTTGCCGGTTCCCCTCTTTCCACTGGGATTCTCTTCCTCTAACCCTTTTACAGGGGCTGAGTCACTGGCCTACTGGTGTTCTTCCATGCCGTCCATGGGAGGGGTGTGTCACTTGAGTGGGTTGAGTCACTGACGTGGTGTTCCTGTCTGGGTTGGCGCCCCCCCCCCTTGGGTTGTGCCATGGCGGAGATCGTTGTGGGCTATACTCGGCCTTGTCTTAGGACGGTAAGTTGGTGGTTGGAGACATCCCTCTAGTGGTGTGGGGGCTGTGCTTTGGCAAAGTGGGTGGGGTTATATCCTGCCTGTTTGGCCCTGTCCGGGGGTATCATCGGATGGGGCCACAGTGTCTTCTGATCCCTCCTGTCTCAGCCTCCAGTATTTATGCTGCAGTAGTTTATGTGTCGGGGGGCTAGGGTCAGTCTGTTACATCTGGAGTATTTCTCTTGTCTTATCCGATGTCCTGTGTGTATTTAAATATGCTCTCTCTAATTCTCTCTTTCTCTCTTTCTGTCTTTCTCTCGGAGGACCTGAGCCCTAGGACCATGCCTCAGGACTACCTGGTATGATGACTCCTTGCTGTCCCCAGTCCACCTGGCCGTGCTGCTGCTCCAGTTTCAACTGTTCTGCCTGCGGCTATGGAACCCTGACCTGTTCACCGGACGTGCTTGTTGCACCCTCGACAACTACTATGATTATTATTATTTGACCATGCTGGTCATTTATGAACATTTTAACATCTTGACCATGTTCTGTTATAATATCTACCCTGCACAGCCAGAAGAGGACTGGCCACCCCTCATAGCCTGGTTCCTCTCTAGGTTTCTTCCTAGGTTTTTGGCCTTTCTAGGGAGTTTTTCCTAGGGAGTTTTTCCTAGCCACCGTGCTTCTTTCACATGCTTTGCTTGCTGTTTGGGGTTTTAGGCTGGGTTTCTGTACAGCACTTTGAGAATATCAGCTGATGTACGAAGGGCTATATAAAAATAAATTTGATTTGATTTGATATGGCAGGCAAAAACCTGAGAAGATTCCTTACAGGAAGTGGCCTGTCTGACCATTCCTTGAGCTTCTTGACTCTGTTTATTGAAGACTGAGGATCTTTGCTGTAACGTGACACTTCCTACGGCTCTCAGAAGGCGGGAAAAACCTGAATGATGTAATTCCAGCCCCAGGCTGAAACACATTAGCGCTTTTGGCAAGTGCTCTATCAGAGGACAATGGGCTGAGGCGCGTGCATGAGTCGACCCCATGTTTTTATTTTCTATCGTCTTTGAACCTAAACACAGATTCCCGGTCGGAATATTATCGCTTTTTTATGAGAAAAATGGCATAAAGATTGATTTTAAACAGTGGTTGACATGCTTCGAAGTACGGTAATGGAATATTTAGAATTTTTTTGTCACGAAATGCGTCGTGCGCGTCACCCTTCTTTACCATTCGATAGTGTCTTGAACGCACGAACAAAACAGAGGATATTTGAACATAACTATGGATTATTTTGAACCAAACCAACATTTATTATTGAAGTAGAAGTCCTGGGAGTGCATTCTGATGAAGAAAGCAAAGGTAATAACATTTTTCTTATAGTAAATCTGATTTTGGTGAGTGCTAAACTTGCTGGGTGTCTAAATAGCTAGCCCTGTGATGCCGGGCTATCTACTGAGAATATTGCAAAATGTGCTTTCACCCGAAAAGCTATTTTAATATCGGACAAATCGAGTGCATAGAGGAATTCTGTATCTATAATTCTTAAAATAATTGTTATGTTTTTTGTGAACGTTTATCGTGAGTAATTTAGTAAATTCACCGGAAGTTTGCGGGGGGTAAGCTAGTTCTGAACGTCACATGCTAATGTAAAAAGCTGTTTTTTGATATAAATATGAACTTGATTGAACAAAACATGCATGTATTGTATAGCATAATGTCCTAGGGTTGTCATCTGATGAAGATCATCAAAGGTTAGTGCTGCATTTAGCTGTGGTTTGGGTTTATGTGACATTATATGCTAGCTTGAAAAATGGGTGTCTGATTATTTCTGGCTGGGTACTCTGCAGACATAATCTAATGTTTTGCTTTCGTTGTAAAGCCTTTTTGAAATCGGACAGTGTGGTTAGATTAACGAGAGTCTTGTCTTTAAAATGGTGTAAAATAGTCATATGTTTGAGAAATTGAAGTAATAGCATTTCTAAGGTATTTGAATAACGCGCCACGGGATTCAACTGGCTGTTGAGTAGGTGGGACGATTTCGTCCCGGCGACCCTAGAGAGGTTAAAAAATCTCCGGACGAGCTTCAATGCCATACAACATTCATTCCGTGGCCTCCAACTGCTCTTAAATGCAAGTAAAACTAAATGCATGCTCTTCAACCAATCGCTGCCCGCACCCGCCCACCCGTCTGGCATCACTACTCTGGACGGTTCTGACTTAGAATATGTGGACAACTACAAATACCTAGGTGTCTGCTTAGACTGTAAACTCTCCTTCCAGACTCACATTAAGCATCTGCAATCCCAAATTAAATCTAGAATCGGCTTCCTGTTTCGCAACAAAGCATCCTTCACTCATGCTGCCAAACATACCCTCGCAAAACTGACTATCCTACCGATCCTTGACTTCGGCGATGTAATTTACAAAATAGCCTCCAACACTCTACTCAGCAAGTTGGATGTAGTCTATCACAGTGCCATCCGTTTTGTCACCAAAGCCCCACATACTACCCATCACTGTGACCTGTATGCTCTCGTTGGCTGGCCCTCGCTTCATTTTCGTCACCAAACCCAGTGGCTCCAGGTCATCTATAAGTCTTAGCTAGGTAAGGTCCAGCCTTATCTCAACTCACTGGTCACCATAGCAGCACCCACCTGTAGCATACACTCAGCAGGTATATTTCACTGGTCATCCCCAAAGCCAACTCCTCCTTTATCCTTCCAGTTCTCTGCTGCCAATGACTGGAATGAATTGCAAAAATCACTGAAGCTGGAGTCTTATATCTCCCTCACTAACTTTAAGCATCAGCTGTCAGAGCAGCTTACCGATCATTACACCTGTACATAGTCCATCTGTAAATAGCCCACCCAGCTACCTTATCCGCATATTGTTATTTATTTTTTTGCTCCTTTGCACCCCAGTATCTCTACTATACGGCTGCTAGAATCCTGACTAGAACCAAAAAATGTGATCATATTACTCCAGTGCTAGCCTCCCTACACTGGCTTCTTGTTAAGGCAAGGGCTGATTTCAAGGTTTTACTGCTAACCTACTAAGCATTACATGGGCTTGCTCCTACCTATCTTTCCGATTTGGTCCTGCCGTACATACCTACACGTACACTACGGTCACAAGACGCTATAACCCCACGGCTACCACCCCAGAGCCCGAGACCATTCTTTCCACCTCGTGCCTGGCGACGGCACTCAGCTGATCTGCCCCTCCGGGTGGAATCCCACAAACTCCCCCCTGTTTATCGTCCCGTTCCCCATCTCCAAGATCATTAGCCCCTCGGCTGTTTGTCTTCTGTTACCCAGTACCCTTCGTATACATCCCACCTTTCATGTGTCCAGAGTCAAACCTATATCTCACAGCCCTTTGTCTCCCGTTTCCATGATAACATCCCGAAAACATTAAAAGAAAGACATTGTTTTAAATGAAATATTAATATATATTTTTATAATATACATTAAGTGTACAAAACATTAAGAACACCTTCCTAATATTGAGTTGCACCTCCCCTTTTGCCCTCAGAACAGCCTCAATTTGTTGGTATCGAAAGCGTTCCACAGGGATGCTGGCCCATGTTCACTCCAAAGCTTCCCACAGTTGTATTAAGTTGGCTGCATGTCCTTTCGGTGGTGGACCATTCTTGATACACACGGCAAACTGATGAGCATGAAAAACCCAGCAGCGTTGCAGTTCTTGATCCCGTTCAAAGGCACTTCAATCTTTTGTCTTGCCCATTCCCTCTCTGAATGGCACACATACACAATCCATGTCTCAATTGTCTCAAGGATAAAAATCCTTATTTAACCTCTTGGCGTTCCCCTAGAATAGGGGGCGCTAAAGCGATTTTTGAAAAAAAATTGTGCCCATTTTAAACGGCCTCCTACTCAAACTCAGAAGCTAGGATATGCATATAATTAATACTTGTGGATAGAAAACACCCTAAAGTTTCTAAAACTGTTTGAATGGTGTCTGTGAGTATAACAGAACTCACCATTATGACGCCGGCGCCCCTGGTTACCCTCCCCTTTCGAAACGTTTTGAAACACAATGCAATCGTCCCCCTCGAATCTTATTGGCTCTCTTGTTGAAAAACGCCCTGAAGATTTATGTTATACAACGTTTGACATGTTTGAACGAACCTAAATGGGTAAAAAATGCATTTTCTCGAAATGGCTGTCCCGTGGCCGACGGAAGTTTTGGAGCAGCCTTCAGACGCGCTAACAAGAACAAGCTCTTGGAACATAAAGTAGTCATTTTTTCGAACGAAAATACATTTGTTGTGGACCTGGGATTCCTGGAAGTGCTTTCTGATGAAGACAACCAAAGGTAAGGGATTATTGACAATAGTATACAAGACTAGATGTGATATGCGATTGTTCCAAGATGGCTAGCCTATTGCTATTGCTAGCCTATTGTTCTGAGTATCGCATCCCCTTTTATCGCAAAGTGTGATTACCCAGTAAAGTTATTTTTAAATCTGGCATTACAGGTGCTTTCAAGAGATATTCATCTATAAATCTTAGAATGACAATATTACATTTTAAAAATGTTTTCGAATAGTAATTTAGTAAATTGTAGCTCTGTTTCATCGGATGCATTTGAGGGAAAATAGTTAGTCAACGTTACGCACCGATGTAAAATGCTGTTTTTATATATAAATATGAACTTTATCGAACAAAAGAATGCATGTATTGTGTAACATGATGTCCTAGGTGTGTTATCTGATGAAGATTGTCAAAGGTTAGTGCTGCATTTAGATGTTTTCTGGTTATTTGTGATGCATGTGGTTGGTCGCGCATACGGGACGGAGGCCGCACAGGGGTTGACCTGTCTCCTCCCTTTCATCCACATTGATTAACCTCTTACATCTAGAAGTTCTGCTAGCGGAACACCTGCTACAATATCCAATGATGGGCGTGGCGCGAAATACAAACTCCTCTAAAATCCGAAAACTTCCATTTTTCAAACATATGACTATTTTACAGCATTTTAAAGAAAATACTCTCGTTAATCTAACCACACTGTCCGATTTCAAAAAGGCTTTACAGCGAAAGCAAAACATTAGATTATGTCAGCAGAGTACCCAGCCAGAAATAATCAGACACCCATTTTTCAAGCTAGCATATAATGTCACAAAAAACAAAACCACAGCTAAATGCAGCACTAACCTTTGATGATCTTCATCAGATGACAACCCTAGGACATTATGTTATACAATGCATGCATGTTTTGTTCAATCAAGTTCATATTTATATCAAAAACCAGCTTTTTTACATTAGCATGTGACGTTCAGAACTAGCATACCCCCTGCAAACATCCGGTGAATTTACTAAATTACTCACGATAAACATTCACAAAAAACATAACAATTATTTTAAGAATTATAGATACAGAACTCCTCTATGCACTCGATATGTCCGATTTTAAAATAGCTTTTCGGTGAAAGCACATTTTGCAATATTCTCAATAGATAGCCCAGCCATCACGGCTAGCCATTTAGACACCGACCAAGTTTAGCCCGGACCAAACTCCGATTTACTATTACAAAAGTTTGATTACCTTTGTTGTCTTCGTCAGAATGCACTCCCAGGACTGCTACTTCAATAACAAATGTTGGTTTGGTCCAAAATAATCCATCGTTATATCCAAACATCGGCGTTTTGTTCGTGCGTTCAAGACACTATCCGAAGTGTAAATAAGGGTCACGAGCATGGCGCAATTCGTGACAAAAGATTTCTAAATATCCCATTACCGTACTTCGAAGCATGTCAACCGCTGTTTAAAATCAATTTTTATGCCATTTTTCTCGTAAAAAAGCGATAATATTCCGACCGGGAATCTGCGTTTAGGTAAACAGACGAAAGAAAACATAGCATGGGGTCGACGCGGGCACGCGCCTGAGTCTCACAGTACTGTAACCAGCCACTACCCAAACGCGCTACTTTTTTTCAACCAGAGCCTGCAAAGCCACGATTCAGCTTTTTGCCGCCTTCTGAGAGCCCATGGGAGCCGTAGGAAGTGTCACGTAACAGCAGAGATCCTCTGTAATGGATAGAGATAATCAAGAAGGGCAAGAAATTGTCAGACAGGCCACTTCCTGCATGGAATCTTCTCAGGTTTTGGCCTGCGAAATGAGTTCTGTTATACTCACAGACACCATTCAAACAGTTTTAGAATCTTTGGAGTGTTTTTTATCCAACGCTAAGAATTTTATGCATATTCTAGTTTCTGGGCAGGAGTAATAATCAGATTAAATCGGTGGTTTTTGCCCAGTTGGGTTCCCTTGTTCCCTGCCTAGTATTTGGCAATTTTGGACTCGGTAACAATTAAACGTTCTACTACGTACCTTTGGTCTCCTGCGCCTGACTTCACCCCTCCTTCACTTCTAGTGCATCGTGACAGAATCCCGCACCATACTATGGAGTCAGCAGGAGTGGAAGCGCCCCACTCGTCCATGGAGGAACGGGTCGCTCAACATACTACCATCCTACATCGCCTGGGAACAGCCATGGACGAAGTGTTGGCGCGAATGGAGAGTTGGGAGAGAAGCGCTCTCCCCACCACACCTGCAGCTCCTCTAACCTGCGCTCCTACCATTGCCGACGGCACCCAGCCCCAGCAGGATTAAGCTTGCGCTCCCGAGGGAGTACGATGGGACGGCCGCTGGGTGTAAGGGGTTCCTGCTCCAGTTGGAGCTTTACCTGGCGACCGTCCGCCCTACTCTCTCGGGAAGGAAAGCGTCAGCGTCCTCATCTCCTGTCTCACGGGTAAAGCCCTAGAATGGGCCAACGCCGTCTGGGAGGGTCCGGACTCTGCAAGGGACCATTACCCAGAGTTCACCCGCCGCTTCCGTGCTGTATATTCGATCATCCACCGGAGGACAAAGCGGCGGGTGAGTGGCTATTCCATTTAACCTGTTGGGTCTAGGGGGCAGCATTTGCACGTCTGGATAAAAAAAATGTACCCGATTTAATCTGGTTACTAATCCTACCCAGTAACTAGAATATGCATATACTTATTATATATGGATAGAAAACACTCTAAAGTTTCCAAAACTGTTTGAATGGTGTCTGTGAGTATAACAGAACTCATTTGGCAGGCAAAACCCTGAGACATTTTCTGACAGGAAGTGGATACCTGATGTGTTGTATTGACTTTAAAGCTATCCCATTGAAAGACACAGGGGTTTAGGAATATTTTGGCACTTCCTATTGCTTCCACTAGATGTCACCAGCCTTTACAAAGTGTTTTGAGTCTTCTGGAGGGAGATCTGACCGAACAAGAGCCATGGAACGGTGATGTCCCATTAGACACCTGGCGCGCTACTTCATGTTGGGTACCCTCGTTCCAATACGTTATAAAAGGCTATGCATTCGTCCACCTTGAATATTATTCATGTTCTGGTTAAAAAAGGCCCTAATGATTTATGCTATACAACGTTTGACATGTTTGAACGAACGGAAATATATTTTTTCCCCTCGTTCATGACGAGAAGTCCGGCTGGCTTACATCATGTGCTAACGAGACGGAGATTTTTGGACATAAATGATGAGCTTTTTTGAACAAAACTACATTCGTTATGGACCTGTGATACCTGGAAGTGACATCTGATGAAGAGAATCAAAGGTAATGGATTATTTACATAGTATTTTCGATTTTAGATCTCCCCAACATGACGTCTAGTCTGTATCGCAACGCGTATTTTTCTGGGCACAGTGCTCAGATTATTGCAAAGTGTGATTTCCCAGTAAGGTTATTTTTAAATCTGGCAAGTTGATTGCGTTCAAAAGATGTAAATCTATAATTCTTTAAATGACAATATAATATTTTAACAATGTTTTCTAATTTTAATTATTTAATTTCTGACGCTGACTTGACTGCCGGTTATTGGAGGGAAACGATTTCCTCAACATCAATGCCATAGTAAAACGCTGTTTTTGTATATAAATATGAACTTGATAGAACTAAAAATGCATGCATTGTCTAACATAATGTCCTAGGAGTGTCATCTGATGGAGATTGTAAAAGGTTAGTGTATCATTTTAGCTGGTTTTATGGTTTTGGTGACCCTGTCTTTGACTTGACAAAACATTACACACAACTCTTGTAAATGTACTGTCCTAACATACTCTAAATTTATGCTTTCGCCGTAAAACCTTTTTGAAATCGTAAAACGTGGTTAGATTAAGGAGATGTTTATCTTTCAAATGGTGTAACATAGTTGTATTTTTGAAAAATTTGAATTTTGACATTTATTTGGATTCAAATTTGCCGCTCTTGAAATGCACCTGCTGTTGATGGAGTGCACCACAGGTGGCACGCTAGCGTCCCACCTAGCCCCAAGAGGTTAAGACAGGAGACGAGGAGTGCGCAGGACTTCGCGCTGGAGTTCCGGACACTGGCCGCTGGAGTGGGGTGGAATGGGAGGGCCCTGATGGATCATTATCGGTGTAGTCTTAGAGAAGACGTCCGCAGGGAGCTGACATGTAGGGACACTAGCCTGACACTGGACCAACTCATAGATCTGTCCATCAGATTAGACAACTTGCTGGCTGCCCGCGGGCGTCCCGATCGGGCCCTGTTCATTCCACCTCCCAGCACTCCTGCTCCAATGCCCATGGAGATAGGGGGTGCTGCAGCTAGGAAGACTGGAGGGGGAGTCTTCTCCTGCGTCCACTGTGGTCAGAGAGGACACACTGCTGACCGGTGCTGGAGAAGCTCGTCCGGGAGTCAAGAAGGCAGGCAGAACACTACTCCGACACCTCAGGTGAGTCAGCACCAGCCTCACCCAGAGCCCCCTGTCGGCCACAAGCATGTATTGGTTTCTTTCTCTGAGTTTTCCCCTCATTCCCAGCATAAGGCGCTAGTTGATTCAGGCGCGGCTGGGAGTTTTATGGACCGTGGGGTCGCAACTAAGTAAGGGATTCCTTTGGTGCAGTTGGACCAACCCTTCCCCGTGCACGGCTTAGACAGTCAACCACTTGGGTCAGGGCTGGTCAGGGAAGCCACAGTTTCACTGGTTATGGTAACGTGGGGGGGTCATGAGGAGCAGATTAGCCTCTTCCTCATTGATTCCCCTGCATTTCCGGTGGTGCTGGGGATTCCCTGGCTGGCCAATCACAATCATAAGATTTCGTGGCGACAGAGGGCTCTTAAGGGGTGGTCGGAGGAGTGCTCGGGCAGATGTGTAGGGGTTTCCATCGGTGCGACTATGGTGGAGAGTCCGGACCAAGTCTCTACTGTGCGCATTCCCTCAGAATATGTCGATTTGGCTATTGCCTTCAGTGCACTTTGCAGGAGTCACGTGTATCCCCTGTCCCAGGAGGAGACGGTGGCTATGGAGACATATGTCACTGAGTCCTTGAGGCAGAGATACATTCGGCCATCCAAATCACCTGTCTCCTTGAGCTTCTTTTTTGTGAAGAAGAAGGAGGGAGGTTTGCGTCCGTGCATTGACTATAGAGGTCTAAATTCCATCACAGTGGGTTTCAGTTACCAGCTACCTCTCATCGCTACGGCGGTGGCATCATTCCACGGGGCATGCTTCTTCACAAAACTGGATCTCTGGAGCGCCTACAATTTGGTACGTATCTGAGATGGAGACGAGTGGAAGACCGCATTTACTACCACATCTGGCCATTATGAGTACCTCGTCATGCCGTATGGGTTGAAGAATGCTCCAGCTGTCTTCCAATCCTTTGTAGACGAGATTCTCCGGGACCTGCTCGGGCAGGGTGTGGTGGTGTACATCGATGACATTCTGATCTACTCCGCCACACGCGCCGCGCATGTGTCTCTAGTGCGTAAAGTGCTTGTGCGACTGTTGGAGCATGAGCTGTACGTGAAGGCCGAGAAATGTGTGTTCTCCAAACAAGCCGTCTCTTTTCTGGGGTATCGCATTTCCACATCTGGGGTGGTGATGGAATGTGACCGCATTTCGGCCGTGCGTAATTGGCCGACTCCGACCACCGGTGCGGTTGCGGTGGTCGGTGGAGGCGGACAGAGCTTTTGTTCGGCTGAAGACTCTGTTTACCGATGCTCCTGTGCTGGCGCATCTGGACCCCTCTTTGCCATTCATAGTGGAGGTGGATGCATCCGAGGCTGGGGTTGGAGCCATGCTGTCACAGCGCTCGGGCGCGCCCCCGAAGCTTCGCCCCTGTGCTTTCTTTTCTAAGAAGCTTAGTCCGGCGGAGCGTAACTATGATGTGGGGGACAGGGAGATGCTGGCTGTGGTAAAGGCCCTGAAGGTGTGGAGACATTGGCTTGAGGGGGAGCAACACCCTTTTCTCATCTGGACTGACCACCGTAAGGAGACTGAACCCTCGTCAAGCTAGATGGGCTATGTTTTTCACTAGATTCCGGTTTACTATCTCGTATATACCAGGTTCCCGTAACACTAAGGCCGATGCACTGTCTCGTCTCTACGATACCGAGGAACGGTCCATCGACCCCACTCCCATACTTCCGGCCTCCTGTCTGGTGGCACGCACCGGTGGTCTGGGAGGTGGGCGCAGACATCGAGCGGGCGTTACAGTCAGAACCTACTCCACCTCAGTGTCCTGCGGGTTGGAAGTACGTCCCGCTCGGTGTCCGTGATCGATTGATCAGGTGGTCGCACACGTTACCCTCCTCGGGTCACCCAGGGATTGAGCGGACGGTGCGGGGTCTTAGAGGGAAGTACTGGTGGCCCACATTGGCGAGGGACGTGAGGTTCTTTGTCTTCTCTTCTTTGGTGTGCGCCCACTGTAAGGCTCCTAGACACCTGCCTAGAGGGAAGCTCGTAAAAATTGATTTTAAACAGCGGTTGACATGCTTCGAATTATGGTAATGGGATATTTAGAATTTTATTGTCACGAATTGCGCCATGCGCGCGACACTTCTTTACCATTTCGGATAGTGTCTGGAACGCACGAACAAAACGCCGCTATTCGGATATAACGATGGATTATTTTGGACCAAACCAACATTTGTTATTGAAGTAGCAGTCCTGGGTGTGCATTCTGATGAAGACAACAAAAGGTAATGAAACTTTTATAATAGTAAATATGATTATGGTGAGTGCTAAAACTTGCCGGGTGTCTAAATAGCGAGCCCGTGATGCCTGGGCTATGTACTTAGAATATTGCAAAATGTGCTTTCACCAAATAGCTATTTTAAAATCGGACATATCGAGTGCATAGAGGAGGTCTGTATCTATAATTCTTAAAATAATTGTTATGCTTTTTGTGAACGTTTATCGTGAGTAATTTAGTAAAATGTTAGCGAATTCCCCGGAAGTTTGCGGGGGGTATGCTAGTTCTGAACGTCACATGCTGATGTAAAAAGCTGGTTTTTGATATAAATATGAACTTGATTGAACAAAACATGCATGTATTGTATAACATAATGTCCTAGGGTTGTCATCTGATAAAGATCATCAAAGGTGAGTGCTGCATTTAGCTGTCTTCTGGGTTTTGGTGACATTATATGCTGGCTTGAAAAATGGGTGTCTGATTATTTCTGGCTTGGTACTCTGCTGACATAATCTAATGTTTTGCTTTCGTTGTAAAGCCTTTTTGAAATCGGACAGTGTGGTTAGATTAACGAGAGTCTTGTCTTTAAATAGCTGTAAAACAGTCATATGTTTGAGAAATTGAAGTAATAGGATTTTTAAGGTTTTGAAAATCGCGCCACAGCCTGCAAGTGGCTGTCACGTAGGTGGGACGAATTCGTCCCGCCTAGCCCAGAGAGGTTAAACGGGCTGGTGGATGGCAAAAGGAGAGCGCTGACCGCCGCCGCAGTGAGGCCCCCGTGTTCACACCGGGGGACAGGGTCTGGCTCTCGAGCCGGAACCTGCCCTTCTGCATGCCCTGCTGGAAGTTGGGTCCACAGTTTGTGGGGCCATTTAAAGTCCTGAGGAGGATAAACGAGGTGTGTTATAGGTTACAGCTCCCCTCTTATTACCGTATTAACTCCTCGTTTCATGTGTCTCTCCTCAGGCCGGTGGTAGCTGGTCCACTGCAGGACGTTGAGATGCGGGAGGTCCGTCCGCCCCCCCTGGACATCGAGGGGGCCCCGGTGTACACAGTCCGTTCCATCTTGGACTCTAGGCGCCGGGTAGGGGGCCTGCAGTACCTCGTGGACTGGGAGGGGTATGGTTCGGAGGTGAGGTGCTGGGTACCGGTGGAGGACATCTTGGACCCATCACTGTTGCGGGAGTTCACAGCCTCCATCCAGATCGCCCTGCGCCTCACTCTCCGGGTCGTCCTCGAGGCCGACGTTGGCGCGCTGCGGGAGCCGCACGTCGGGGGGGTACTGTCACAACGTCTACTGAAGGTGGCTCCTCTCCCTGTTCAGGCGGCGCACGGCGGTCGTCGTCGCCGGCCTACTAGCTGCCACCAATCTCATTTTCATTTTCGTTTGGTGTTGTCTGTCTTGTGTTATCACCTAGTTTTGAGTTAAAGTTCGTTAGTTCGTTTAGTCTGGCTCTCTAGGTTTAGGTTTGTGTGGGATTGTTTGTTTCCTGTCGTGGGGTTTTGGGGATTGTTTTTCCTCTCTTGACATTTTGTTGAAAGGACGTTTATTCCTGAGCTGTGTCCCGATTCTGTACTGGTGGTTTTTTCCCAGTTGGGTTCCCTTGTTCCATGCCTAGTATTTGGCATTTTTGGACTCGGTAACAATTAAACGTTCTACTACGTACCTTTGGTCTCCTGCGCCTGACTTCACCCCTCCTTCACTTCTAGTGCATCGTGACAGATGTGCCCTCTGAAAACGGATTGAGTTGTCCTCGCAAACCAATAAATAGGTCCCTACAAACACAGTCGCCGTAAACCACAACAGAAAATCAGCTTTCCTCATTAACTTGTTGCACAAACTGTATAACCTGAATGTTTATTTCAAAGATCGTTGCTTTGCTACTAAAGGTTGATAAAACCGCAAGCGTTCCGCCAGACTGCCATTTTTTCTCCCCAAATGGTAATAAAGAGATGGAAATGGTATTCATGGGCCACTGTGCCTGAGCCAGTGTTCCTTAAAGGAGGCATTGAAATGACTGGTAAGGCGGAGAGTGGAATAGATTGTCCTGTATGATTAAGTTCCTTCTCGGCGAGGCATGTCAACAGACATGCTCTCCTTATCTACACGCGGCTAGCGGTTGCCCTCTGTACACATTTATGGTCCTGCCTTTCAAAGGCAGCCAGGCCGAGACACAAATCACTCAATCTGAATAGCGAGATGTCATTTGCTGATCTTTCTTTCTTTCTTTCTTTCTTTCTTTCTTTCTTTCTTTCTTTCTTTCTTTCTTTCTTTCTTTCTTTCTTTCTTTCTTTCTTTCTTTAAAGTGACTTGTGAATCGACAATGGTGAATGATGATCTAGGTGAAAAGATGGAACCTCAACCTGTTTTTTTAGAAGTTGGTTAAGGATGTTGACATTTTTAAATTAATATTGTTTTTTCTGAATTTTTGAAGTAATTGCATCTGTACCCAGCACTAATAATATTTAGTAGAGGTCAAAGGTTTCAATATGCCTCAGCATGTTGCTCAGTCAATACACAGCAATTTATACCTAAGAGTTAATCATCAATATAGTAGCATTTGCTGGAAAGGAAGAGTCTCCAACTAAGTCTCCATATTCCTTTTGGTAGTTGTTAACTAAACAGAGATGGTAGCAGAAGGCTTATATTTGTTTGGAACAGAAAGTTACTTCTGTATTCATGTTTTTCAAAGCTCATCATGTCAAGGTACACCTGATAAAGTTATGTGTAGCTAATTGATTGGACTTGTATATCACTATCATAATTAAAAACAGGCTAATAGGATTGTTAAGTGTGGCTCATAAAAAATGGCCACCTGTGTGCCTTTGTTTACTTTGATTTGCTGCTTGGGCAGAGAGGGATGTGACACTAGGGGGATTACGGTAACAGTTTACCTGAAGGGTACCCACATAAGGAGTTTATATTGCATTCATAATCCATGCATGCGGGGCGGCAGAAAGCCTAGTGGTTAGAGCGTTGCCGAAAAGTAACCGAAAAGTTGCTAGATCGAATTCCCGAGCTGTCGTTCTACCCCTGAACAAGGCAGTTAACCCACTGTTCCTAGGCCGTCATTGTAAATAAGAATTTGTTCTTAACTGACTTGCCGAGTTACATTAAAAAAAAAAATGTGGCGTTCATGAGCTGTTGTCATGATGTGCCCTGGGGGGAGGATCATAGCCCTCCCCCTCTCTCTCCACAGTTTTATGACTTTACGATAGGTCATAAATACTTGGTAGAAACTGCCATGCAGTATTGAGGGAAAGTCTCTACCAGAATGAAGAGCTTCTCTTAGTTCAAAACTCCTAATCCCCAAATTGGGAGAACTAAACAATTTTTCTACTTTTGAGAATGTGGGAATGGTCCATGGACACTTAAGAGACAGTCATGTCGAGTGTGTTTCATTTTGTGATCTCATGAAGGACAGGAAACACACATAACTGTATCTCTTAAAGTGTAAATTTCCCAGCTGTCAGGTTTACATCTAAATATTCTGAAATGTGATTAAACATGAAACTATTTGGGAAAAGACATAATGTGATGTTAACCACCTAAATGAGAGTATGGATTTTCATATAAAGATTAACTAGTCAGTGGCCACGCCCACTTGAGCATAGACATTACGTCGGCATCATGGAACCGGCCATTTCTACTCCAGAGTATAAAACCACCCGTGACAAAATTTACATTTTATGCCAAAGATACCCATGGTAAGCCGGACCTGTCGAATGGTTAATAAGTCAGAGAACGCCGGGACAGAGTTAGAATGGCCACGGAGACCATTCAGCTGTAGTTTTGGCTACACTGCTTGAAATGGTTAAACTCTGAGACTATTGATCGCTACAGAATAAGAGAAAATCTTAGACGTAAAATTACTAGTCTGCAGCTAGAAATGGCGTAAATCTAGAACGAGATTACCGACAACCACCGAAGCATCTATTCTATGAGAACATTTCAGAATGGTACTCTGGAGTATCCATTCTAACCAGCTACAACCACGAAAGACATTGTGACTTCTGGGAAAGTTAACCAGAGACTCTGATGAACTCTACAGGACGATCGAGGATTCCAACAGAGAAGACAACAATGACATACGGGCGTAAATATATGAATTGCAATTATTCTCGAATGAGTGGCCGTTCATGCGCAAAGGATTAGCGTTTCAATTAATATAATTATAGACTGTGTGTTGCGAATCCATTTTGTCTTTCCCGCTCTTTCTTAGTCCCCTCCAATTTCCTTTGTCTACCAAGCCATCATATCAGCTTAGCCCACTAGGAACTTTTCTATCATTGTTAGTAACCAATATCTACTGTTTGTTTGTTATGTAATTCTGTGTGATTATTTAGTTAGTTAGTAAATAAATAATTAAGCCAATTTGTATATCACTGATTCATGATTTTGCCTAGGGTTCGTACAGATATCCAAGGGTTTGAGACTTTCAGTAATGAGAACTGATGAGGAAATTAGTAATTCATAAATAGAAGACTAATTGATCAGATATTAAAATTCAGAAAAGTACTACTTCGTAATCTCAACATTTTCCGTGGTGCCCTGACTTCCTAGTTAATTAATGTTTACATGATTCGTTTAATTACGTAATAATTAAACCTAGAGAACTGATTTGACATAAATAAGTCTTCACATTTAATGATAGTCCAGACACGACACAGTACATAATCAGTTTGTGAATGTTTATGTCAGCTTATATCCACATTCTCAAGTTGACCAAAGCAATTATGAAATGCTAATGTACTAGTTATGAATGTAGCATGTATGTGTTATGAATGTGTTATGAAGTGTTACCGGGTATTACATGGCCAACGTTTAAACCCAACAACAAATGTTGACGCTAGCAGGAAACAGTGGATAGAGGGATTTTTATAGAGGCTAAATAAAGAGGGGTAATTTAGGGCAGGTTAGCTCCCAAGGAAACCTTAGGGTCGATAAATTTATTGGAAAACAAAGTCCACTAATGAGCAATGGCAATACAATATGAGTGGAAGTAGCAGACAAATATGAAGAAGTAAAGGGAAATAAATTAGAATAGATACAAACATGACTGTACTCAAAACTGATCAGACAACCCTGATTAGATTCCTTTCTAGTGCCATGAATATTTAGTAGCAATTTGTTAAATTAATATTTAAGTGTTTATTGGATCGGTAATGATATGAGCTGATTTAAGGGTAAAGTTGAGTCAGTCAGCAGGGTTCGTGAGAGTAATTTTATGTGTTGGGTTGTGTTTTTTAATGATATGTGGTTAGTAAACACATCTGATTTTACACACATTGTTGATATGAGCTTCATATCATGTAGACCTTGTTTTTATTGCCAACACTAATGCATTCTCCTAACCGGTCATATTGGGCTTATTTGCATTTTGCAATCTCTTTTTATCATCCCTAATACTTTTCCCCTCACTGTGTTCACTCTAATAGCATTTCCACACCCTGCGGTGTGGGTTGGAGTCCTTATATATAGTTTTATTGCAAACAAGGTGTACAAAAATAGAAAAAAAGTGTACATCACTTTTTCAAGCAGTTGACACATTAGGTAGAAATCCAGCAAAATCCCACGTTAGCTCATGTGGGACATTGACATATTGAAGCTATTCGAAGGGCAACAATTGAATCTCTCCTTCAATTTCCATCAATGGTTTTCATCATCATAACCTCATAAAACCGCCTTTGGTTCCCGTTTCAAGGAAATGTCATTGTATCAGATATGAGTTTTGATTAATCATAAAATCAAATGACAATGTTTATGAATGGGAAAGAACATCTGCATCGGTTGCTGAGAGTGAAATTAGCTCAGTGTGAATATAATCGAAAGGTCATGCAAGTTCATACACAGAAACATGCTGCTACCTGGGTGGGTGGCTGTTGGTGAGTGTGTGTGTGCCCGCATATGTGCACCTGTTTACTTTTAATATGCCAGTCAAGGTTGTGCCAATCTGGATCCCGTGGTCATGTTTGTCGCCTAGCTGAACAGGGGTCCCTCTGGATAGCCCATGGGAGATGCTTCGATGTCAGATGCAGAGCTGTAATTGGCCAGTGAGCCTGAGGACATGCCTGTGGGTTCCTGAAGCTAGATGGGAGACCGTCCAGTTTGATGAAGTGCCTGGCTCCAACATCCTGGGTTATGTTCAGTATGTATGAAATGGAATATATTTTTTTGAAAAACAGTAAAATGGGGAGAATAGTCCAATAATAAAAGCACATTTTCTGTTGTAAAACTATCTAAAACGTTTTGTTACGGTGTGCCCAAATGAACAAAAGTCAAGTCACTTTATTGGAATTTTTTTGTATTGTACATAATGTTTATCGAAATCAACACAACCAAATAGCTGAATGACCAAACAACGCTAGAGCTGGCCTGCCCAGGTGGTCAACACTACTGGTCCAAGGTCAGAAGCTGGAGGAGGTGGCCTGCCTACATTGGGGCACAACACCTGTCTGCTTACTCTTACAACTTTGTACATACAGTTGAAGTCGGAAGTTTACATACACTTTAGGTTGGAGTCATTAAAACTCGTTTTTCAACCACTCCATAAATTTCTTGTTAACAAACTATAGTTTTGGCAAGTCGGTTAGGACATCTACTTTATGCATGACACAACTCATTTTTCCAACAATTGTTTACAGACAGATCACAATTCCAGTGGGTCAGAAGTTTACATACACTAAGTTGACTGTGCCTTTGAACAGCTTGGAAAATTCCAGAAAACGATGTCATGGCTTTAGAAGCTTCTGATAGGCTAATTGACATAATTTGAGTCAATTGGAGGTGTACCTGAGGATGTATTTCAAGGCCTACCTTCAAACTCAGTGCCTTTTTGCTTGACATCATAGGAAAATCTAAATAAATCAGCCAAGACCTCAGAAAAATAATTGAAGACCTCCACAAGTCTGGTTCATCCTTGGGAGTAATTTCCAAATGCCTGTACAAGCAATAATACGCAAGTATAAACACCATGGGAGCACGCAGCCGTCATACCACTCAGGAAGGAGACGTGTTCTGTCTCCTAGAGATGAACGTACTTTGGTGCGAAAAGTGCAAATCAATCCCAGAATGACAGCAAAGGACCTTGTGAAGATGCTGGAGGAAACAGGTACAAAAGTATCTATATCCATAATAAAACGAGGCCTATATCGTCATAACCTGAAAGGCTGCTCAGAAAGGAAGAAGCCACTGCTCCAAAACCACCATAAAAAAAGCGAGATTAAAGTTTGCAACTGCACATGGGGACAAAGATCGTACTTTTTTGAGAAATGTCCTCTGGTCTGATGAAACAAAAATAGAACATAATGGCCATAATGACCATTGATATGTTTGGAGGAAAAATGGGGAGGCTTGCAAGCCGAAGAACACTATCCCAACCGTGAAGAACGGGGGTGGCAGCATCATGTTGTGGGGGTGCTTTGCTGCAGCAGGGACTGGTGCACTTCACAAAATAGATGGCATCATGAGGATGAAAATTATGTGGATATATTGAAGCAACATCTCAAGACATCAGTCAGGAAGTTAAAGCTTGGTCACGAAATGGGTCTTCCAAATCGACAATGATCCCAAGCATACTTCCAAAGTTGTGGCAAAATGGCTTAAGGACAACAAAGTCAAGGTATTGGAGTGGCCATCACAAAGCCCTGATCTCAATCCTATAAAACATTTGCAGGCAGCTGAAAAAGTGCGTGTGCGAGCAAGGAAGCCTACAAACCTGACTCAGTTACACCAGCTCTGTCAGGAGGAATGGGCCAAAATTCACCCAACTTATTGTGGGAAGCTTGTTGAAGGCTACCCGAAACGTTTGACCCAAGTCAAACAATTTAAAGGCAATGCTACCAAATACTAATTGAGTGTATGTAAACTTCTGACCTGCTGGGAATATGATTTTAGAAATAAAAGCTGAAATAAATCATTCTCTCCTACTATCATTCTGACATTTCACATTCTTAAAATAAAGTGGTGATCCTGACCTAAGACAGGTAATTTTAATAGGATTAAACGTCAGGAATTGTGAAAAACTGAGTTTAGATGTATTTGGCTAAGTATATGTAAACTTACGACTCCAACTGTGTATCATGTTATGGACCCGTTAAGCAGGCCTTGGACACTAGAAAAAGTGAGTGTAGGCTTTTCAGTAGTCTGGCTAAATGGTAGTGATTTTAGTCCTGTCTGGTCTTGTGATGGGTCTGGTTTCCCAAAAGCATCTTAAGGCTACCTTCGTAGGAGCTTTGCTAAATCTCAGAGCTGTTGACCAAAACCATTGTTACTAAAGTGGCACTTGAATATGCTTGTTATTTACCGACTGCCTCAGACCACTCAGAGCAGCTAAGTGCATTGTTAAGTGCTTCAAATGAACCGAGATTACTAAATTAAAAGATAAATCCAGTAGGCCTATAGGCTACATAGGCACAGGTAAATGCCAAATTAATGGAAACACTTGAGTATATGAGGGATACAAAGTATATTGATAGCAGGTGCTTCCACACAGGTGTGGTTTCTGAGTTAATTAAACATTTAACATCCCATCATGCTTAGGGTCATGTATAAAAATGCTGGGCAGTCCATTATTTTGGCTACCATGGTTATGCCCCCATAAGATGGCGATGCCCCCATCCACATGGCACGAGTGGTGCCTGAATGGTTTGATGAGCATGAAAACATTGCAAACCAAACGCCATGGCCGTTTCAGTCCCCAGATCTCAACCCAATTGAATACTTATGGGAGATTCTGGAGCGGCGCCTGAGAAAGCGTTTTCTACCACCATCAACAAATCACAAAATTTTGGAATTTCTCATGGAAGAATGGTGTCACATTCCTCCAATAGAGGTCCAGTCACTTGTAGAATCCATGCCATGGTGCATTGAAGCTATTCTGGCTCGTGGTGGCCCAACACCCTGTTAAGATGCTTTATGTTGGTGTTTCCTTTATTTTGGCAGTTATGGTGCCTATAGAAAGTCTACACCCCTCTCGGATTTCTTCACATTCTACTGTGTTACAAATTGGGATTAAAATAGATGAAAATAAAATAAAAACGATCTATACAAAATGATCTGATGTCAAAGTAAAATAACAATTCGAACATCTTTTAAAGATTAATAAAAATTAAGCACTAATATATCTTTATTAGATAAGACTTTACCCCCCTGAGTCAATACATGTTAGAAACACCTTTGACAGCGATTACAGCTGTGAGTCTTCTTGGGTAAGTTTCATAAGAGCTTTGCATACCTGTATTGTGCAAAATTTGCCCATTATTCTTTTCAAAAATCTTCAAGCTCTGTCAAGGTATTGAGGATGGCTAGACAGCTATTTTCAAGTCTTGCCATAGATTTTCCATAGATTTTCAAAACTGTAACTTGGTCATTCAGGAATATTCACACTCTTCTTGGTAAGCATTGGAGACATTGGAGTAATGTATATTTGGCTTTGTGTTGTAGGTTATTGTACTGCTGAAAGGTGAATTCCTCTTCCAGTGTCTGGTGTAAAGCTGAAGCAGGTTTTCCTCTAGGATTTTGCCTGTGCTTAGCTCTATCCCATTTATTTTCATCCTGAAATACTCCCCAGTCTTTGCTGATGTCAAGCATAACCATACCATGATGCAGCCACCAACAAAATAAGAAGGCAGTTACTCGATGATGTGTTGTGTTGGATTTGCCCCAAACATAAAGATTTAGGCCAAAAGGTGTATTCCTTTGCCAAGTTTTTTTCAGTATTACTTTAGTGCCTTGTTGCAAACCTATGGATGTTTTGGAATATTTTTTATTCTGTATATTTTTATTATTCTAGTAGCTATGTTGTTGACCTGACGTTAGCTAACATGGTTCCAACAATGTGTAACAGTTAGGGTTTATGATAGGAAGGTTTGACTTGGAAACAGCTGATGTGTTGTGCACTGAAGTCCACAAGCGAAGGGTAAAAGTGAGAGGAGGAGAGCGCGTAGTTGTGAAAAGGAATTAAAACACGATCTGGCTGCTATGAAAGTGAACTGCTTTTGTGTGTGATCAGGGCTGTATTCATGTTTCTTAAACGAAAGCAAATGAAACGAAACACGGATAAATATCTGAATTTGTCCAATAGAAACTCTTATTTGCAATTGTTGGACTAATGATTACACCCTAGATCAGCTAGATGCAGGCAAGACTGTGCAAGGCGATATTGAATGTGTCAATGTCTGTCACGTTCATTACTCAAATTTCTATTGACCTGTGCATCTACATTGTAAACTTTCCTGAAGTGCTAGGTTGGCCTCCTGGGTGGCGCAGTGGTCTAAGGCAGTGCTAGCTGTGCCACCAGAGATTCTGGGTTCGAGCCCAGGCTCTGCCGCAGCCGGCCGCGACCGGGACGCCCAGCGTCGTCCGGGTTAGGGAGGGTTTGGCCGGCAGGGATATCCTTGTCTCATCGCGCATGAGCGACTCCTGTGGCGGGCTGGGCGCAGTGCATGCTGACCTGGTGCACAGTATTTCCTCCGACACGTTGGTGCGGCTGGCTTCCGGGTGGGATGTGCGTTGTGTCAAAAAGCAGTGCGGCTTGGTTGGGTTGTGTTTTGGAGGACGCATGGCTCTCGACCTTCGCCTCTCCCGAGTCCGTACGGGAGTTGCAGCGATGAGACAAGACAGTAACTACTACCAATTGGATACCACGAAAAAGGGGGAAAAAAAGGCTCGGATGAAGCAACCTCATGATGGGTATAGAGAACATTTGAGTATCATGTAGTAAGTAGACTAATCATATCCATGTTACATTGAGCTGGGTGAATGGAATATGAATGACTGCATGCAATATGCTGTAATAGAAATAAGGCCATGCCCAAAAAAAGATGTCCTCCCTCACCTTAAACGGCTCCGACTGCCACTGATATACACACAGTACATTCATTAAAAAAATGTGACAGGGATAACACAATAGAGTCAAAGACTTAATTCCATGCATGAAGAAAAACAAACAACACAATAAAATAAAGATGAAGGAGATGAAGATTGAATGTCTCTAATTATCTTCAGATGATGAAAAGGCTGAGAGTTGAGGCAGTTTGGATTAGAAATCTAGTATATCTTCAATGGAGTGGGCATCGATGACACAGCCAGAGAGAAAGAAAGACAATCTGACAAACTGGACTGTAGCTCTTCATCAGTACACCACACCTGCTTCTCCGACAGTCAGTTCCTTCTCCTCCATTGCCAAACATGTAACACCTGCCTGGGTGATGCCATGGATGCTGAAAAGTGCACAAAAAAGACACTACATCCTGGCAGTGGTTAAGATCAGTCCCTGAGCCTCTGCCATCTCTGGACAAAGCATGCAGTCCTTGATTGTTATTCTTCCCGACAGATGAAACAAAAAAGCCAGATAGCTAGCTAGCTAGCTATAAGCCATATAGTGTCGATGTGGCATATATGTGGCATATATACTTATGATAGTGTAACACAGAGAGTGGTTAAACATGGTTAAACATGATTCACAATCTTGGACAAACATTTCATCTGAATGTGACTCACAGTATGGACACAAAGAGAACAAACTAGATTAACAGTGTGGGTTTACATATTAGACGTGACTCACACTCAGAATGGACATGACACTGGTTGAGTGTTAAGACAGGCTGAACAGTGCCTCCCAGCAGGGAACACACAGGTTGACTGTGCTTTCCACCCTGTGCAGCCAGAACTAGACTCCTGGTGCATGTCAGGACGGTGAGTCACTGGAATAATTCCTGTGTGCTATAGAGAATGATTCGTACTGTGTGCCATCTCTCTCTCTCTCAGCAAAAGGGACGAGAGGGTCACAACTGACAGCAGTCAACAGAGGCTCGTATTTTACTTTCTCATTAGCAGTAAACGAGGATGTGATAATTACTCTGCCAGAGTGGCAGAACCCTGCTCTGATGTAAAAGCTTACAAATGATGAGATGTGTATTTTACAACCGCTAAACTCTGGACAGTGCGCTTGGGAAACACCGGAAGTGTGAAGCTGTGTGTGTGTACAGTATGTGGGTACGAGGGAGGAGTGTAGGGGTGTGTGTGTCAGGTGTGTGTGGGTTTGTGTGTGTGGAGGCCCGCGGTTGGTTTCATTTGGCCCCCTAAGCAATTGTTTTTCATTGTTGGACATAAAAGACTGTAAAAACACCAGTAAATCAGCTCCAAGTGATTTTAATGTAATAAATCTGTTCCCAAATAATCCCACACAGAATAGAGAGACGTGATTGTATACAAATGTAAGAAAAGTTTGAAATGTTTATGTTTTAGTCAAACGTATCTGTTTGGGCTTCTTGTGGTCAATTTGCAGTTTAAAAATGATTTGTAATTATGTTCCGGCCCTCTGTGTAATGAACACGATGGGAGACAGAGAGCTGGTTTCAAACGCAGAGCGCAGCAGGTGTTTATTTGTAGAGAACCACAGGAGGAGGCAGGTAGCTGGGTCCAGGGGCAGGCAGAAGGTCATACACAGGGGATATCCAAACAGGCAACAGTACAGGCAGGGAAAAGGCTAGTAATGTTATCCGGGAGATCAGGAAATAGGTTGATAACAGGAAATCCTAATGTACAGGCAGGGAATAGGCAAAAGGCTAGTAACGTTATCCGGGAGATCAGGCAATAGGTTGATAACAGGAAATCCTGAAGTACAGGCAGGGAATAGGCATCGTTAGTGAGGCTGGCAAAAACTATCAGACACAGGGGGATTAAATCCCAGGGCAAACCCAGCACTCCACATAGAAATGTGTCACAAAACAAACAATACCTCACAATGATGGGGTGCAAAGAACTGAACTAAATAGTGTGTGATAATGACATACAGGTGTGTGAACAAGTGATCAGAATACAGGTGATTGGGATCTGGAGAATGAGCTGCGTTCAGGGGATCTGTGTGTTTGAGAGTGTGAGCTGGAAAGTGGGATGGAACGTGAGCTGCGTTCAGGGGATCTACGTGTTTGAGAGTGTGAATTGGAAGCAGACGTTACACTCTGACCATCCGCTCAGCAAAAAATCATGCCGCGGCTGAATCTAGTTGATAATGTTGAATTAACACATGCTTACATGTGTATTGGGGGATATTTTTCTGTCACTGGCCGTGTCCGAAATCTGTCTTGCCTACTACTTACTAAAACTACATACTGTGTACTAATCATACTAGATACTATTTAGAATGCATTGTTTAGTGGAAAATATGCAGTAATCAACAAATATCAACCTACTAGACTCACCCATACTGAGAATGCCTCATCTAATGTGCAATTGCGTTGCTTTCCACCATTCGCTCATTTTGCTACAACGCCTCCTCTTCTCTGATTATCAGCTGATTGTAAGCTGTTGTCAAACACACATCGGTCGGAAAAGCCAATTCTCTTTCTCAATAGCATGCTGCGAATTCTACTACATGTAAAGCTGAAATGAGTATGCCATCCTGGCATTTAAAGCATACAATCAAAAGCCTGCTATTTATAACCCAAGTACTGGTATTCGGACATGGCCTATATTTTGACCAGTCCCTTACACACCAAAAGGAGAGATACATAATGATCAAACATCTGCCTTCATAGAGCACATCAATGGATCTGCAGACATCTTCTCTTCGACATCAGCTCTGCACAGCCGCCCAAAGTAAATATAGCTTGGAGCCCTGGATTCAGATATGGGCTGCATCCCAAATTGCACTCAATTCAATATACAGTTCATTACTTTTGACCAGAGCCCTATGGGTAGGTCCTGGGCCCTGGTCAAAAGTAGTGCACTATAGAGGAAAGAATGTGCCATTTGAGACGCAACCATGCTATCTCAGACATCAAATGTAGGGGAAGAGAAGTGATTTAAACCCAGCAACGTCCTGTACTTCCTCACATAACAAGACCACCACAGACATAATCTATTTTAGGTCTGATATCGCATCCTGTAGAGCATGGGTGTCAAACTCTGGCCAAATTTGGCCCGCGGGGTAATTATATTTGGCCCGCGAGACAATACCAAATTACTACTAGAGCTGGCCCGCCGGTATTATACAGCGCATTCACCGCTAATACTACGAATCCCATAATGCTCTGCTGTTGTTTTCGCGCGCCAATCAGGACAGGACCCAGAAACGCCCTCTCCTCTGTGACAGTAGTCATAGCAACATAGACGCTACAACTGTCAGCGCGCTATCCCTTCCCAAAAATGGCGAAAAGAAAGGCAGAAAACAGGAGCTTTCTGGACAAGTGGGAGGCAGAATATCTGTTTACATATGTAAAAGACAAACCTGTTTGTCTTGTTTGTGGAGTCAACGTGGCTGTAAGTAAGGAGTACAACATTAGACGACACTATGAAACGAAACACCATGACAAATCCAAGGACCTGGACATGACTCAAAGGAGCCAGAAAGTAGAGGAGATGAAAAGAAGTTTGGTTTCACAACAGAATATGTTCAAAAAAGCCACATCACAAAGTGAGGCTGCTGTAAAGGCTAGTTATATAGTGGCAGCAGAGATCGCAAAATCAGCCCGGCCCTTTAATGAGGGAGAGTTCGTGAAAAAGTGCATGATGAAAGTTTGTGACCTCGTATGCCCAGAGAAAAAGCAAGCATTTTCAAATGTGAACCTGAGCAGGAACACAGTAGCTGATCGCACATGTGATCTTGCCACCAATCTGTATGACCAGCTGATGGAAAAGGGAAAAGATTTCGTTGCGTTCTCCCTCGCTGTGGATGAGAGCTGCGACGCATCTGATACTGCTCAGCTGTCAGTCTTCATCCGTGGAGTATTATCATTTTATTTGTAAAATTATTAGCCAGTGGAAAAAGTTTATTTTGGTATTTAAATCAGAAGGCTGCAAATAGAAAAGAGGCATACGATTTTTATTTACATTTTATTTATTTAATAAATGAATGCCATTGATGTGTTTTTTCATTTGAAATTCGATTTTGCATGTCTCCTCTATTAAATTATATATTGTATGGTAATAAGCAATGCTTGTTCCATATTCAATGTTAAAGCAAAACTTGTTTGGGTCCATATTAAAAGGTTCATTTGTTCAATGTTGGCCCGCGACTTTGTTCAGGTTTTACATTTTGGCCCACTGGGTATTTGAGTTTGACACCCCTGCTGTAGAGCTAAGCGTTAGCATTTAGCCACATTTTATGTTAACCCCACACAAATAATTGTCTGCATGTTTCCCCCCAGTGTTAATAATGCATTATGGAGAATAAACAGCATTTAGCCTATCACTCAGTAGCAGTAGAACATTTGGCACTATTGCTCACTGATAATATATCTGAGATGTATCATGTGTATAGCGAGCAAAAATTACATACCAAAAAGAGCAAATGTCACCTGCTAAATGTCACATGCTAATGCAACGTTATGTAGTTCTAGCGTTTGTGTGTGTTTGTGTGGGTGATAGAGATAGACAGAGGGAAAAAGAGAGATGGTGTGAGGAGATGGAGGGAGAGAGAGTGAAAGGGAAAGAGAGAGGTACAGGAAATGGAGAGGGATAGATAGAGCGAAGTAGAGCGAAAGGGAGAGGAGAGAAAGAAGGAGAGGGATAGAAAATGAGAGTGAAAGAGAGGGGCAGAGAGAGAGAGATGGGGATGTTGGAACACTTGTCTGTCTGTTAATCATCTCTGTCTTCCTGAGTCTTTTTTAAGGAACGATCCTCTGACAGCTAAATAATGTGTATTTGTTCTCCGTGGCTTAATTATACATATTCCAATAAGAGCAGCCTGCCAAGAAACCGAATGGGAGAGATATTTTATCCACCACAGTTATTCCGCAGTCACTTTACAGACAGAATAGCGGAAGTAAAAGACTCTAGCTAAACTGAGTCCTGCAGGTCCTCACAGAAAGCCACAGGGAGGACACAGGAAGTGTCACATTTAGTGTCTTCCTGACTGACCTTGTCACCGCTTAGGTAGGGTTGTCACTACTTACCACAGAAGTAAATATTAATGATTTTTTGTATTTATTTATGGTTAGGGTTAGGCATAAGGTTAGCAATGTGGTTAAGGTCAGGGTTAGGGTTAGGGTTAAAATCTGATTTTAAGAAGATAAATTGCAGAAATAGGTGGGGTTTAGCCATTTGTGGCTGTAATAACTAGTGATGACCCGTAGGCAGGGGAACTTTCTACGTGGCGCACAATCTAACTTATGCTATCATTATCATTATTAATGGGACTTGACATAAGCCATTGCCACACATGACGATGACCCTCAGTTAGTTGACAAATGGCCTCCCACTGTTGGAATTGTTACGGCTCTGTCTAGTGTTTCCATTGGATGGCATGCTGATATGTGTCTTGACATTGCAGGGTTGTTTGACATGAATTTTCAGACCAGCAACATAAGTACAAGTCAGGGTAGTGTTCAGTAGGGAGCACAATGGAAAACATAAAAAAAATAAAAATACAGAAAAATCTATTAAAGATTTCTTTTTGGATAAATAATTCCAGGAAGTCCCTCACTGTTTCAGTCAATTTTTTGTATTTGGTGCCTAAAAAAATGACCCTGGTATATTAAGAAGGGTTCAAATTAAGAGTTAAAGCATGTCTTATGCCTAATTAGATGGCAAATGGTGGTACATCGGGTAAATGTTAAAGAACAAGTGAAGATGGCACCAGAGGGGATGGCTGTGGTCTTATCGGCTCTTAACCAACCGTGCTATTTGTTTAGTTTTTTTCGTGTTGTTCGTAACTTGTTTTGCACATATATCGAATTTACAATGGTTTAATAATCCAACAGGTGCAGGCAATAGACAGGTCAAGGCAGGCAGGGGTCAGTAAACCAGAGGTGGGGAAACGGTACCGGACGGCAGGCAGGCTCAGGGTCAGGGTAGGCAGAGGTCAATAATCCAGAAGTGGGGCAAAGGTACAGGTCGGCAGGCAGGCTCAGGGTCAGGGGCAGGCAGAGTGGTCAGGCAGGCGGGCTCAGAGTCAGGACAGGCAAGGGTCAAAACCAGGAGGGTGAGACAAAGAGAGACTGGGAAAAGCAGAAGCTGAGAACAAAAACGCTGGTTGACTTGACAAACAAGCTGAACTGGCAACAGACAAACAGAGAACACAGGCATAAATACCCAGGGGATAATGGGGAAGATGGGCGACACCTGGAGGGGGATGGAGACAATTCCAAAGACAGGTGAAACAGATCAGGGTGTGACAACATAATGTTGCCGCTACCGTCTCTTATGACCGAAAAGAGATTCTGGACCTCAGAACTGCGATTACTCACCTCAGATTAGACAAAGAGTTTTTCTTCAATGAGTCCATCCTGCTAGCTAATGTTCAATCGCTGGAAAATAAATGGGATGAACTGAAAGCATGTATATCCTACGAACGGGACATTAAAAACTGTAATATCTTATGTTTCACCGAGTCGGGGTTGAACGACAACATTAAGAACATACAGCTGGCGGGTTACACAATCTATCGGCAGGATAGATCAGCAGCCTCCGGTAAGACACGGGGCGGGGGCCTATGCGTAAACAACACGATATCTAAGGAAGTCTCGAGGTTTTGCTCGCCTGAGTTAGTGTGGTCTACAGCTTACCATGAGATACTCTATCTACCTACAGAGTTTCATCTGTGTTTTTCAAAGCTGTCTACATACCACTACAGACCGATGCTGGCACTAAAACCACACTCAACCAACTCTATAAGACAAGAAAATGCTCATCCAGAAGCGGTGCTCCTACTTGCCGATGACTTTAATGCAGGGAAAGTTAAATCAGTTTTACCTAATGTGCAACCAGAGGGGAAAAAAACTCGAAACCACCTTTACTCCACACACAGAGACACATAGAAAGCTCACTCTCGCCCTCCATTTGTCACGTCCTGACCATAGTAAGATGTTATTTTCTATGGTAGAGTAGGTCAGGGTGTGACAGGGGGTGTTTTGTGTTTCTATGTTTTCTATCTCTATGTTATTAGGTTCTAGTTTTTGTATTTCTATGTTGGCTTGTTTGGGATGATCTCCAATTGGAGGCAGCTGGTCCTCGTTATCTCTAATTGGAGATCATATTTAAGTAGGGGTTTTTCTTCCTGGGTTTTGTGGGTGATTATTTTTGAGTAGTGTTTGTTTCTCTTCTGCGTCACGGTTTGTTGTTTTGTCAATTCAGTTAATTTATGTATTGCAAAGTTTCACAGATTAAATAAAATGTGGAACAAAACACACGCTGCACTTTGGTCCGCTCCTTTTGACAACCGTGACACTATTTGGCAAATCTGACCAGAATTCTATCCTCCTGATTCCTGCTTACAAGCAAAAATTAAAGCAGGAAGCACCAGTGACACGGTCAATAAAAAAGTGGTCAGATGAAAAAGATGCTAAACTACAGGACTGTTTTGTTGGCACAGACTGGAATATGTTTCGGGATTCTTACAATGGCAATGAGGAGTACACCACATCAGTCACTGGCTTCATCAATAAGTGCATCGAGGACATCATCCCCACAGTGACTGTATGTACATACCCCAACCAGAATGGATTACAGGCAACATCCGCACTGAGCTAAAAGTTAGAGCCTCCTATTTCAAGGAGCGGGACTCTAACCTGGAAGTTTATAAGAAATATCGCAATGCCCTCTGACGAACCATCAAACAGGTAAAGCATCAATACAGGACTAAGATCGAATCATACTACACTGGCTCTGATGCTCGTCAGATGTGGCAGGGCTTGCGAACTATTACAGACTACAAAGGGAAACTATGCCGAGAGCTGTCCAGTGACACAAGACTAGCAGATGAGCTAAATAACTTCTATGCCCGCTTCGAGGAAAGTAACACTGGAACATGCATGAGAGCATCAACTGTTCCGGACGACTGTGTGATCATGCTCTCCACAGCCATCTGTGAGTAAGACCTTTCAACAGGTCAACATTCAGACGGATTACCAGGACGTGTATTCCGAGCATGCGCTAAACCAACTTTCAACCTGTAATACCAACATGTTTCAAGCAGACCACCATAGTCCCTGTGCCCAAGAACACTAAGGTAACCTGCCTAAATGACTACCGACCCGTAATACTAACATCTGTAGCCATGAAATGCTTTGAAAGGCTGGTCATGGTTCACATCAACACGATTATCTCAGAAATCCTATACCCACTCCAATTTGCATACCGCACCAACAGAGCAATCTCAATTGCACTCCACACTGCCCTTTCCCAACTGGACAAAAGGAACACCTATGTGAAAATGCTATTCATTGAAGACAGCTCAGCGTTCAACACCATAGTGCACTCAAAGCTCATCACTAAGCTAAGGACCCTCGGACTAAACACCTCCATCTGCAACTGGATCCTGGACTTCCTGACAGGCCACCCCCAGTTGGTAAGGGTAGGTAACAACACATCCACCACGCTGATCCTCAACATGGGGGCCACTCAGGGGTGTGTGCTCAGTCCCCTCCCGTACTCCCTGTTCACTCATGACTGCACGGCCAGGCATGACTCCAACACCATCATTAAGTTTTCTGATGACACAACAGTGGTAGGCCTGATCACTGACAATGATGAGACAGCCTATAGGGAGGTCAGAGACCTGACCGTGTGGTGCAAGGACAACAACCTCTCCCTCAACGTGATCAAGACAAAGGAGATGATTGTGGATTACAGGAAAATTAGGACCGAGCACGCCCCCATTCTCATCGACGGGGCTGTAGGGGAACAGGTTGAGAGCTTCAAGTACCTTGGCGTCCACATCACCAACAAACTAACATGGTCGAAGCACACCAAGACAGTCTTGAAGAGAGAATGACAAAACCTATTAGCCCTTAGGAGACTGAAAAGATTTTGCACGGGTCCCCAGATCCTCAAACGTTCTACAGCTGCACCAACGAGAGCATCCTGACTGGTTGCATCACCGTCTGGTATGGCAACTGCTCGGCATCTGACCGTGAGGCGCTTCAGAGGGTTGTGCGTACGACCCAGTACATCACTGGGGCAAAGCTTCCTGTCATCCAAGACCTACATACTAGGATGTGTCAGAGGAAGCCCCAAAAAATTGTCAAAGACTCCAGTCACCCAAGTCACTGTTCTCTCTGCTACCCCAAGGCGAGCGGTACCGGAGCACCAAGTCTAGGTCTAAAAGGCTCCTTAACAGCTTCTACCCCCAAGCCATAAGATTGCTAAACAATTAATCAAATGGCCACCCCCCTCCTCTACGCTTTTGCTACTCACTGTTTATTATCTATGCACAGTCACTTTACCACTACCTACGTGTACAAATTACCTCAAATAACCTTTACCCCTGCACATTGACTTGGTACCGGTACCCCCTGTATACAGCCTTGTTATTATTTTTTTATCTTGTTACTTTTTGTAAAATTTCTTGAACTGTGTTGTTGGTTAAGGGCTTGTAAGTAAGCATTTCATGGTAAGGTCTGCACCTGGTGCTCTATGATATGGGTGAAGGTGTCCTTCAGTTGGTCATAGTTTTTCGCCACAGTGTTGACAATTCTAGAAGTGAAATTCCAACGTGTTGGTGCGTTCTTCGGCAAGCGTGCACATCCAGCCTGTTCAAGCAACACCATCCCCTTGGTCGACTTGCAAAAGTAGTGAAGCCGCTCAGTGTCGCAAAGAAATCCTTAACTTTGGGAATTAACTTCGTGCTCTGACTCAGAACTAAATTGAGCCAGTGTGCATAGCAATGCACAAAAGTGGCACTCGGAGCTACTTCTCTTACTTTTGCCTGCAGGTCATTTAAGTCAGAAGCCATTACAGCAGCACCATCATAGGTTTGGGCAACACGTTTCTCCATGAAGTTAAACTCAGACATCTCAGAATTCAAAAAGTCAAACAGACTGTGCATCTCGCCCACTTGACACATCAAAGTAGCCCAAGAAACGTTCCTGAATAAAGCCCTGATCATCCACATACCTGACGATATCTGACAACTGCGAGCGACAGTTGATGTCTGTGGTTTCATCCATTTGCCATGCGAAAAATGTCTGCGTTCACCTCTCTTTTAACCTCACTTTTAATGGATTACGCGATGGAAGCTATCAAATCATTCTGAATTGATTTCGTCATCCCATAAAAGACAGTAGAAAGTTCCATATGTTCAGCAAGTAACGCATCATAACATGCTATGAACTCTGCAAGCTCCCTGTAGTTGCCCTTTTTAGCGGAACTGTCCCTCTCGTCGTGTCCTCTAAAAGCGAATTCTTGCATTCCCAAAAATGCATTGGTGTCAATAAGCCGCTTGAGTACATCCCGGTTTCTTCTTACTTTCTTGTTGTGTTGCGCCGTCTGAGTACGCAGACCTTCGTCCATTACATGATCGATTCGGCTTTTTCCCCAGAAGCTTGAATCTGATGTGGGCATTTATATGCTCCCTGCTTTTGTGATGTCATTTACCTGAACGATCGATGTTATTCAAGTCACAATACCCCCCTTTTGCCCAAGGCTCAGACTTTCCAAAAAGCAGGCAAGGCCAGTAATACAGGCGGCTTGATGAAAGGCTCCCTGTTAACCAGCTATTCCTTTGATACGAATTGGCATTGAACGCCCTCACCTTTTCATCCTTCTTCATGAAACTAATCTCAGGCAGAGGTCGGCCCTGATTTTTAATTTGCACCTTTTCCCTGTACCCCAGAGAATGAAAGGGGTTCTTCAACAAAAAGTCGACAACATTTTCGGTCAATCACAGTACAACACAGTAGGTTCATTCTCTGATCCTAATTTTATCATTGGATGGACAGCATGTCAGTTCATACTGCAAAAGCTTTGATTGGTTGGAGGACGTCCTCTGGAAGTGGTTACCGTGTATGTCTATGGAAGGGGTGAAACCTACGAGCCTCCTAGGTTTTGTATTGAAGTCAATGTAGCCAGAGGAGGACGGAAGCTAGCTGTCCTCTGGCTACACCATGGTGCTACTCCAGACAGTGTTGTTGAAGTTACTGTAGACCTTCATTGAAAAACAGTGTATTTTAATCAAATATTTGATGACATATGAATATATTTAGTATATTTGTAACTATTTTTATGAAATTTCACTGAGGATGATGGTCCTCCCCTTCCTCCTCTGAGGAGCCTACACTGATGTACAACATGTCAGTCATATCTCGGGGTGAGGGAGAGGACAGTGGGGACGTCTATTCCATAATCGTCCTATTGTCTCACTTTCAGGGTGAGCCAGCACTGTCATAGGAGACTTTAAGCCTCCGTTTGACGACAGCTTAATAACGTTGTCCTCATTAACACTGTTGGCCGCCTGTGTGTGTGTGTGTGTGTGTGTGTGTGTGTGTGTGTGTGTGTGTGTGTGTGTGTGTGTGTGTGTGTGTGTGTACAGTGCCTTCAGAAAGTATTCACACCCCTTGACTTTTTCCACATTTTGTTGTGTTACAAAGAGTAATTAAAATGTATTTCATTGACTTTTTTTGTCAGCAATCTGTACAAAATGTATAGATTAATATAATGTCAAAGTGGAAGACAAATTCTAACATCCTTTTTTTATTAATGGAAAATAAAACACTAATATATTTTGATTAGATAAGTATTCAACCCCCTTTTTAAAATGTTTCAAGCTCTGTCAAATTAATTGTTGATCATTGCTAGACAGCCATTTTCAAGTCTTGCCATAGATTTTCAAGACGATTTAAGTCAACACTGTAACTACTGTAGGCCACTCAGGAACATTCAATGTCTTGATAAGTAACTTCAGTGTATATTAGGTCTTGCGTTTTAGGTTATTGTCCTGCTGAAAGGTGGATTTGTCTCCCAGTGTCTGTTGAAAAGCAGACTGAACAAGTTTTCCTACAGGACTTTGCCTGTGCTTAGCTCCATTACTTTTCTTTTTATCCTAAAAAACTCCCTTGTCCTTACCGATGATAAGTTTTCTCCTATCATAGCCATTTAACTTGGTAACCATTTAACTCGGTAACATGGCATCATGGTGAAATCCATGAGCAGTTTCCATCCTCTTCATCAACTGAGTTAGGAAGGACGCCTGTATATTTGTAGTGACTGGGTGTGTTGATACACCATCCAAAGTGTAATGAATAACTGTTTTCTTTACAAATAGGTGCCCTTCTTTGTGAGGCATTGGAAAACCTCCCTAGTCTTTGTCGTTGAATCTGTGTTTGAAATTCACTGCTCAACTGAGGGATCTTACAGATAATTGTATGTGTGGGGTACAGAGATGGGGTAGTCTTTCAAAAATCACCATTATTGCACACAGAGTTAGTCCATGCAACTTATTATTTGACTTATATGACTTGTTAAGCACATTTGTACTCCTGAAGTTATTTAGGCTTGGCATAACAAAGGGACTGAATATTTATTGACTCAAGACATTTTAGCTTTTTTTAATAATTAGTAAAAATGTCAAAACATATAATTCCACTTTGACATTCTGGGGTATTGTGTGTAGATCTGTGACACAAAATCTAAATCTAATCTAATCTAATCAATTTTAAACTCAGGCTGTAACACAAACTGTGGAAAGAGTTAAGGGGTGTTAATACTTTCTGAAGTCACTGTATATGTGTCTTTGTGTGTGTGTGTGTGTGTGTGTGTGTGTGTGTGTGTGTGTGTGTGTGTGTGTGTGTGTGTGTGTGTGTGTGTGTGTGTGTGTGTGTGTGTGTGTGTGTGTGTGTGTGTGCGTGTAATTTTATTTTTATTTAACCTTTATTTAACTAGGCAAGTCAGTTAAGAACAAATTCTTATTTACAATTACGGCCTACCCTGGCCAAACCCTGACCTAGATGACGCTGGGCAAATTGTCCGCTGCCCTTTGGATGTAATCAGGACCATTTCAAAATACACGTTTCCATCACTGACCACGGTTGGCAGTTCTAAAAAAGGGGTTAGTCCTAAGTAGAACTAAATAAAGCCTTACGCTAACTCCTTCAAACTGTTGCAGGGTTCAATTTACAATGGATCAACATTACAGTTTACTAAATGTGAAGTTTGTACATCACACATTTGCAGACACCTAGTAAGAGAGTAAAGTACAGTAGTACTTCATTGATCCCAAGTTTGGAAATTATTTTATCACTCGGCATCACCAATAAATTACAAGGACAACATAAATATCAATGACAAACACATTATAAAAAACACATAATAAAACACAGATGAACCAACCACACCAACCAAATTTACATAGAAAAGTAGGTTACAGATCTGTCATTCTTATTGAAAGCAAGTCTAAGATGTCGTAGATCTGATCTACGTGTGCTATTTCTATGCTTCCCATTCTTAAGTTTAGTTTTTGTGTCTTTTACTTTCAGGTTTGGACACTAGCTTCAAACAGCTGAAAATACAATATGGTTGGTTATGGAAAATATATTTCACAGCGGTTTAGATGGTACAATGATTCTCTACACTATACTACTTGCTTTTTTGTCACATAAACTGAAATTAGGCAAACTATTAGAATTTTAGCAACCAGGAATTGGCGCAGCAATTTCTGCATAGTGCATCTCTATGACAATCCCAATTTCGCTCTTAATCTCATTAGTTCATAAATCCTCCTCTAACTATTCAGAGGAGCTGTCCTTTCCCATTTGGCAAATCCACAACAATCCATCTCCCATTAACACAGAGCTAGCATTACAAGCAATATGGAACTACAACTGGAGATTAACAGGATTGGCTGTCCATTGGCCATGATTATGTGTGTCTGATAGCTTTCAGCCTTTATATGACCATAACGTCTATCCACTGGGCACAGACATCAATTCAACGTCTATTCCCACATTGGTGCAACGTAATTTAATTAAAATAATGTGGACGCAACATTGATTCAACCAGTATGTGCCCTGTGGGTATTTTCTACCTGTGAGGTACATGTGTGAAGTTCCGACAAAAGCTGTCACCTCCCTCTTCCTGTTCATAGAATAATGCATTCTGGGATCTAATGCTCCTCACAGTTTGGTTTGTATCAATACATTCAAACTGAATGGTCATTGGGCCATTGTGTTTAGAATTATTCACACTTAAAAGCAATTACGCTTAATTTCTCTCCCTTCATTCAGGTTCGGACACTGATAAAAAAATAAAAGAGGGAAAAGAAGAGAGAGTCTAAAGCAGGCTAATTACTTCCCCAGGTTTGAACCTGTTGACTCTCATTAAAGCTCAGCCGGGGTGCAAATTGAGGTCGGGTATCAGTGAGAAGAAGGCGGCCGCCCTATCACTTCACTCTATGGGGTTTATATGATGGCTGGTCGAGAGGGTTACGCGGGTGAGGAGATGGTGGAGGTGGAAGGCCAGGAGTGGATGTAGAGGCTACTTTTGTCATTCCTACACTATAGATGTGACTTGTTTTTATATGGCATCGTTCGAGAGGGTGAGGAGATGGTGGAGGGAGAACGCACGGGAATTTTGGAAAGTTTCCTGAATTTTTAAACCCTACTTCTGAGTTAGTTGTGAGTCTGACAATAGGGTGTAAGCTTGTGTTTTGACAACAAATGGGTTACCCTTGTCCTCATATACTTCCAATAAGATAATGAAGATAAACTTTATCACAAAACACAATATATCTTCACAATTTCTCTTTGTCCTTTTCTCTCTTGCTTTAAAGCGACAATGTATCTTTTTGCGATACCAACCAAATTTACAAAAAAATGTAGGTTACAGATCTGTCATTCTTATTGAAAGCAAGTCTAATATGTCATAGATCTGATCTACGTGTGCTATTTCTATGCTTCCCATTCTTAAGTTTAGTTTTTAGTCTTTTATTGTCAGGTTTGGACACTAGCTTCATACAGCTGAAAAGACAATATTGTTGGTTATGGAAAATATATTTCACAGCAGTTTAGATGGTACAATGATTCTCTGCACTATACTACTTGCTTTTTGTCACATAAACTGAAATTAGGGGAACTATTAGAATTTTAGCAACCAGGAAATGGTGGAGCGATTTCTGCATAGTGCATCTCTATGACACTCCCAAATTTCCCTCTTAATCTCATTAGTTCATAAATCCTCCTTTAACTATGCAGAGGAGCTGTCCTTTCCCATTTGGCAAATCCACAACAATCCATCTCCCATTAACACAGAGCTAGCATTACAAGCAATATGGAACTACAGATGGAGACGAACAGGATTGGCTGTCCTCATAATGCATGTCCAATTAATGCACATGCAGAAGTGTGAATTGTTTTAATAGTGAATCATTACTCTACCTGTATTCTGGTGGAGTTGTGATGGAGGTGGATCTGTAATAACTAGGCTTTAGCTCAGTGGGCTAACACATTAACCGGATTCGACCCTGGCCGTTCACAAAGAAATGGTTAGGGGTCACCAAAAGCTAATGATTCCTACTTGAGTTTTCCATTCAGCCAATAGTTCCTATAGCACAAACTATTTTCCATAAAGCTCAAACACCTTTGAATCTCTGAACCCGTGAAGTGGCCGTATTGGTTACCACTTAATTGGGAATGATAGACAGGGTTTAAGGCTGGACTGGATGGATGAGGAAACACACTGCACCTGGCCTATGTATTATGCATAGTGATATCTCCCTGAAGCATGCTTTAGTCTCTTTACTAATTGCTCTGTGTAGTGAGGGAGAGAGGGAGGGGGAGAAAGAGAGGGATGGGGAGAAAGAAAAATATAATCGCCCATCTGTTGTCAAGGTCACTTGCAAACATTACGAATACATCCATCATGACAAAAAATCTGCTCACTCCAGGGTACGAATTGAATTGTTATATTTTTATTGACAAGGATTTTATTCACTGGTAATTGTTGCAATGTCATAGAAAATACCTCAGAATTGTGACAATGTGACTTTACAAGTACAGTAGTTAGTAGTAAAATGAAAACATTCAAGTGTATGTAATCCATTTTTGGCACAATGGAACCGTAACTTGAACATGGACTTTCCATTTTTGAAACCTTGAGTCTTATCTGACACGACACATAACTAGTAAGCTACAAGTGTAAGCAATTGACAAATTGACTGTTGGCATAATGGTTATGTTTAATAGTCACTTGAATATACAGTACTGTATGTCATTTCCATTTCTCAGACCTTGAGCCTTATTCAGTTATTACAACTGTATTCTTCCAGCTTTTCACACAATACTTATACTTATTCTGTAAGGATGAGGTTGGATTCATATCATCAATGAAAAAATATATTTAACTTCATATACGGTCAAATATTGTTGTTATAGTGGACAGGAAATATTGTTTAAGTCTTTGGGCTACATACGTGAAAGCAAATAGCAATGAGCTCTGAGTACACTCACCATATCATTTTAAATTGAACATTCTTTAAAGTAAATACAGAACACTCCAACTCGTGATTGCATGCCACACATCATGCAGTTTTAATAATGATCTAACAATAATAATCTCCTTTACATGCACATTGTTAAAGTGCTTTTTTTGCATGAGAAAAATGTTGCCCTTTAGCTCTGAAGAAAGAATGGATGAAAAGAAGGAAAGATGGGTGCCCATGTGTCACAGGCAGGCAACACTGAGACTGATTGGAAGCAATGATAGGCAATGACAGTTCACTGGGTGTCATCCTCTGCCAGCAGGCCGCCGAAGACAAAGTGACCTCCAATTTTCTCTGATTGTTTCGAGAAAGAACAGATATCTGTAGACAAAGGTTTTATGCTCACACATACACACATTTTAGTCATTTAGCAGGCGCTCTTATCCAGAGCGACTTACAGTAGTGAATGCAAACATTTCATACATTTTTTTTTCTTTCTTCTTTTTCGTACTGGGTCCCCCATGGGAATCGAACCCGTGGGAAACGAACCCACAACCCTGGCGTTGCAAACACCATGCTCTACCAACTGAGCCACACGGGACCAGGTACACAAATGCATGTGCACACACCCACACAAACAAACGTAAAATCACACACACAGGCACACACGCAAGCGCATTCCATCTCTCTCTCACACACACACACGCCTGAATGGAATGCACCCTGTTTCGTTAACAATACTGCACGCTACTGTGCAGTGGCTACAACACGTACAAGCACGATCAAAACCTGCTAACCTACTGTACACACTGCTAACCTACTGTAACTTATTTTTTTACTTATTTTGTACATAATGTTGCTGTCTCTTATGACCGGAAAAAAAAACTTCTCGACATCAGAACAGCGATTACTCACCACGAACTGGAAGAAGCTTTTTCCTTTAACGGGAAAGACGAGAGGGATAGACTGCTTCCCGGGAATAGGCCCAAATCCCCATCATTTGCGTGAAGAAAAGATGTAGGAAAAGAGGGCGCAGAACGAAAGAGGGCGCAGCCTTCTGAGAATCCGTAGGTGAGTGAGTAAACTCCGATTGCCATCCATTCTACTTGCTAACATGCACATATGGGAAAATAAAATTGATGACCTAAGATTACGATTATCCTACCAACAGGACATTAAAAACCGAGTCGTGACTGAACGACGACACGGATAATATAGAGCTGGCGGGATATTCCATGCACCGGCAGAACAGAGAAAAAGCTACGTCTAGTAAGACGAGGGTGGGGTTGTGTGTCTTTTTGTCAATAACAGCTGGTGCGCAATGTCTAATATTAAAGAAGTCTCGAGGTATTGCTCGCCTGAGGTAGAGTACTTTGTCACACCCTGATTTGTTTCACCTGTCCTGGTTATTGCCTCCACCCCCTCCAGGTGTCGCTTGTTTTCCTCAGTGTATTGATCCCTGTGTTTCCTGTCTCTCTGTGCCAGTTCGTCTTGTATGTTTCCAAGTCAACCAGCGTTTTTCCTGTTCTCCTGCTTTTTACATTCTTCTTTTCCTAGTCCTCCCGGTTTTGACCCTTGCCTGTTTCTGGACTTTGTACCCGCCTGACTGACCATTCTGCCTGCCTTGACCACGAGCCTGTCTGCCACTCTGTACCTCCTGGACTCTGATCTGGTTTTGACCTTTTTGCCTGTCCACGACCATTCTCTTCCCTACCCCTTTGGATAAATAAACATTGTATGACTCCAATCATCTGCCTCCTGTGTTTGCATCTTTGTCTCGCCTTGTGCCTTGATAACCTTATGATAAGCTGTAGACCACACTATCTACCAAGAGTGTTCTCATCTATATTATTCGTAGTTGTCTATTTACCACCACAGACCGATGCTGGCACAAAGAAGGCACTCAAACAACTCTATAAGGCAATAAGAAAAGAAGAAAATGCCCATCCAAAGTGGTGCTCCTAGTGGCCGATGACTTTAATGCAGGTGAACTTAAATCAGTTTTACCAAATTTTTACCACCATGTGCAACCAGAGGAAAAAAAAACTCGAAACCACCTTTACTCCACACATAGAAATGCATACAAACGCAATAAAAGACACTAAAACAAAATTTGGTTAAATCTATCTATTTAGTCAAATCTATCTATCTGAATATCTATCTTTTCCAACACGAGTTGTTTAGCTGCCAGATCACATTAGTCTCTCTCTGTCGCTCAAACATTGCAGGGTGCTGCCACTACTGCTGCGTGTCACTGCTGTGTGAATAACTCGATTGGCTAGTACTGCTGTTTGTAAGAAATGGAGGGGTCTATGTTGATTGTGCTATAACTATTGCCCCTTTTCACCCTCCCTCCTCCTCTCCATCAGGGCCGACTGTCATTTTGTCTCCGTAGTGCCTCTGCTAAGGATTTCACAGATGTAAAAAATTTATAATCTTAAGCTAACAAGTTTTTGCCCTTTTCTCTAACAAGAGGTATGCCGTACCCCCACTTCCCCCCCCCCTCCTCAATTGGAGCACTGCCAATAGTTGAAGAGAGGTAGATTAACTATCAGCAATACATGGATGAGAGTATACCACACCTGTCTGAGTGCATTGTGTCTCTTGCAATCTTCTAGTGATGGTGCCATCTTCTTGAATGTGTTTGCTTTCCCTTTCCTCTCCCTTGTCCTTACCTCTGTAACCTTTCAGGCTATTATCGCTACAACCAGTACAGAGATGTCATAAGATGTCATTGTAAGTTACAATTTGTAACTCATTTTGCCCACTGGGACCATTAACTTTGTTTGTTGAATGTTCTTCTTGTTTTACACAACAGAGGCCAAAGAGAGCTCAAAGACCAATGACCAGAGACCAAAATGTCCCAGTGTACTGGCTGTTCAGAGTGAGTGACAGGTCAGATATATTCGTTCCATGGTTGCTGTGGAGCCTAGTGGCAGCCTTGGTAGTTTAACTTCTGCATATTTTAGTTTTTTTTTATGTGCATTGTTTTTATCAACATTTTTTGGTTTTTATAACTATTCAAGTATAGAATACAGAGATCTAGTTTTTTATATCAACAACATTGAATTGGTTTGGATATTTTATTTCTTATCCAATCAACTAGCTAGTTGTTTGGATTTGAAATACCAGCCTAGATTTTGCTAGATCATCTCCTCTCCCGGAGCCAAGGACCAATATGTTTTCTTGCGTGCAGTTTTCTGTACATTGCATTGGTTGCTTCAACTGCTGGATGACAGGTTCTCAATTAGAGGACTTTTTGCTGCATTTTTTATGCTTTTGATGTGCATCTCATCTGTGGAAACCATGGGAACAAAAGATGCAACTAGACACGAGAGAGCCTGCTTCATCATGGGCATCAATACAACTCTCCACCAGGACTGGAGAAGATGTTGGACATATTCAAGCCACACCAGCAAGCCCGTGTTTGAATAGGACAGCCCAGGAAGCGAGGGATAAGAGAGGGAGGGAGTGAGGCTGAGCCTCAAGAGGCTCGCTGGCACATGTCATCAACTCTGGCAGGTGCCAGGTGGAGGGGGGGTGGTCGCTCCACCATCAGAGACAGAGGCCAAATGCGGCATGGGGATGGACAGAGCTGAACCCTTTGTGGAACAGCGGACAGAGGACCAATCAATTCAGTTTGCAGCCTTGGTTAAGAGGAGAACACGGGGCGAACTGCTACACTTTAAGTCAAGTTGAGACTGGCAGAGAACAAAGGGGTCTGAGAGTGCAGATCTTGGGTCTTCCTTTGGGGTAAGAGGTATTTACTTTTAACATCTAATACTGAACAAAAATATAAACGTAAACATGTAGAGTTCTGGTCCCATGTTTCATGAGCTGAAATAAAAGATCCCCACATCCCTGTTTGTGAGCATTTTTCCTTTGCCAAGACAGAACCATTCATGACTCCGAAATTGAAATTCAAAACTATTAAAAAAGGTGGGGGGGGTTGTGTGTATGTGAGAACTGATAATGGATTTAATATCAAGACTGATATACACTGAGTGTACAAAACATTAAGAACACCAGTGGAGGCTGCTGAGGGGAGGACGGCTCATAATAATGGCTGGAATGGAGTCGATGGAAGGGTATCAAACATGTGGTTTCCATGTGGTTGATGCCATTCCATTGACTACATTCCAGCCATTACTATGAGTTTTCCTCCTCTCAGCAGCCTCCACTGAAGGACACCTTCCTAATATTGAGTTAAACCCCCCCTTCTGCTCTCAGAACAGCCTCAGTTCGTCGGGGTATGGACTCTACGAGGTGTTGAAAGGGTTCCACAGGGATGCTGCCCACGTTGACTCCAATGCTTCCTACAGTTGTGTCAAGTTGGCTGGATGTCCTTTGGGTGGTGGACCATTCTTGATGCACACAGGAAACTGTTGAGTGTGAAAAACCCAGCAGCGTGCAAAGGCTCTTAAATATTTTGTCTTGCCTATTCACCCTCTGAATGGCATACATACACAATCAATGTCTCAATTGTCTTAAGGCTTAAAAATCCTTCTTTAACCTGTCTCCTCCCCTTCATCTACACTGATCTGTCTATCGATTGATCGATCGATCTGTCTGTCTGTCTGTCTACAGTGCATTCAAGAAAGTATTCAGACCTCTGGACTTTTTCCACATTTTCTTATGTTACAGCCTTATTCTAAAATAGACTAAATTGTTTTTTTTTTTTCTCATCAATCTACACACAATACCCCATAATGACAAAGCAAAAACAGGTTTTTATATATTTTTCAAATGTATTAAAAATACAAAACTGAAATATGACATTTACATAAGTATGTAAATGTGCTCAGTACTTTGTTGAAGCACCTTTGGCAGCGAATTCAGCCTCGAGTCAAATCAAATTGTATTTGTCACATGCGGCAAATACAACAGGTGTAAACCTCACAGTGAAATGCTTAATTACAAGCCTTTAACCAACAACGCAGTTTAAAAAAATAAGTGTTAAGTTAAAAAAGATAAGTAAAAAATACAAATAACAAATAATTAAAGAGCAGCAGTAAAATAACAGTAGCAAGGCTATATATAGGGGATACCGATACAGAGTCAATGTACAGGGGCACAGGTTAGTCGAGGTAATTGAGGTAATACGTACATGTAGGTAGAGTTAAAGTGACTATGCATAAATAATAAACAGAGAGTAGCAGCGTAAAGGGGGGGGGGGGGGGGGGACAATGCAAATAATCTGTGTAGCCATTTGACTAGCTGTTCAGGAGTCTTATGGCTTGGGGGTAGAAGCTGTTAAGAAGCCTTTTGAACCTAGTCTGTCTGTCTATCTATCTGTTAACTTCCACCACATTGCCTCTTTCCTTCTCAGAAACCCATTCTGCAGTTGCCAAGCAACTACCTAACATGGCACTAGTTTACAGAGAGAGAAAAGTCCAACCACACAAAATATGATTTTCACAGAACACCTCAAAGGGGGGAAATAATTTAACATTATGCGAAGTGTGCTTTAAAACATTAGTTCCCTGTAGCAGTGGCTTTGTAGTGGGTGTAAAAAAAAGGAAATCGACAATTAAACCAGTCACAGTCAATATTCTTAGGCGAAGCCTCACTGGTTGTTTAAAAAAAAAGGATTTCTACTAGAATAAGATACAGAGAGAATGAAGGCATAGTTGAAGGATGGACTTGTAGATTGAACCCCAGTCTCTGGTGGGGAGCAGTATGTGCCCAGAGGCAGGAGTGTTACCGCTAGTGTCACGATTGTGAGGAGAGACGGACCAAGGCGCAGCGTGATTGGAGTTCCACATCTTTATTTTTGTGAAACTTAAACAAACCAAGAAACAACCAATGACCGTGAAGTACCATAGTGCTACATGCACTCACTCAAAACAATATCCCACAAAACACGGTGGGAAAAAGGCTACCTAAATATGATCCCCAATTAGAGGCAACGATTACCAGCTGTCTCTAATTGGGAACCATACAACTCACCAACATAGAAATACAATGACTAGAACACCCCCCTAGTCACTCTCTGACCTAAACACCATAGAGCACCAAGGGCTCTCTATGGTCAAGGCGTGATAGCTAGACCATGGGCTCTGCACTCAGTTGGTATTAAACTCTTGTAGACAGCCTTACTTCAATTAAAAACAGGCAGGATACAGTTGGGTAGACTATTTTTAACAGTGAGTTGTGCGTGGCAACATTTCACATGAAGCCCATAATATATTTTGTATTTTGTAGAACGTAACACTGTTGTTTGCCTCTATAAACTCAAATGTTGTAATGAAACATTGTTGCCAACTACACTGAACAAAAATATAAACGCAACATGCAACAATTTCAAAGATTTTACTGAGTTACAATTCATATAAGGAAATCAGACAATTGAAATGAATTCATTAGGCACTAATCTATGGATTTCACATGAGTGGGAATACAGATACGTCAAATAAAAAGTTAGATCTGTGGATCAGAAAACACCATCAGAAAATGGTGTTACCACCATTTGCCTTATGCAGCGTGAAACATCTCCTTCGCATAGAGTTGATCAGACTGTTGATTGTGGAATGTTGTCCCACTCCTCTTCAATGGCTGTGTGAAGTTACTGGATATTGGCGGGAACTGGAACACGCTGTCATAAACGTCAACGTCCATAGCATCCCAAACATGCTCAATGGGTGACAGGTCTGGTGAGTATGCAGGCCATGGAAGAACTGGGACATTTTCAACTTCCAGGAGTTGTGTACAGATCCTTGTGACATGGGGCAGTGCAATATCATGCAGAAACTTGAGGAGATGGCTGCAGATGAATGGCACGACAATGGGCCTCAGGATCTCATCACGGTATCTCTGTGCATTCAAATGGCAATCGATAAAATGCAATTGTGTTCATTGTCCGTAGCTTATGCCTGCCAATACCATAACCCCACCACCACCATGGGACACTGTTCACAATGATGACATTATCAAACTTCTCAGCCCACACGACACCATACATGCAGTCTGCCTGCCATCTGCCTGATTCATCCATGAAGACTACATCACCCTTATCTCTCACCCAACAACACCCAAAATGGTGATTCCTGCCAATAAACCAAGTTAATAATATGCAGCACAGGGGAAAAATAACAAAACACGTATAACACAGAATATGCTAAAGTCAAACTGTGATGGAATTATTCCTGGGTGCATACTTGTTTCAATTTCAGCAGCGAGCAGAGTATTCAGCAGCGTGCATAATCTATGCAACCAAGGGAAGAAAATGCAAGAACGGAGAGAACAAGCACACATAATAGATCTCATTCTCTTGTCTCCATGTTTCTCCGTGTTTTTAGGCTTTTTTCAAAATAGCCTCCACTGTGTTCCACACCGGGGTTATACAAAATATGTTCAATTACACAGTGGATTATGCAGAAAATCTATTCTCAACTGGTTAACCTCCACAAAGAAGTTGACAGACATGAGAAGTACAATGTTTTTCCCACACCGAGCTGTTAAATCGTCAAGCATTTCAAGACTTTTCTTTTACAAGCTGAAAATCGCAGCAGAACCTGCCTGGCTTTCACTTCAATTGACAAGACAACAGTTTTAAGAAAGATTCTAAAACATGATACTAAAACCATTTGAATCACGACTCCAAAATGAGTGATATCTGCAAGCAATCTCCAAGGGAAATGGAGACATTTGCTATAACTGCAGGCAACAAAGATTACGAAGTGTGTTGTCCTTTTTAATTACGGAGTGTGGTGCCATCTGTAGATTATGAAGAGTTTTGCCATTTTAATTATGGAGTGTTTTGCCATCAGTTAGCTGTCAGTCAAATTGTGCAAAAGTGAAAGTGAAATGTTAGCGTAGGTATAAATTCTGCGTTGTTAAGGTCAGAGTTATCCCCAGGAGCGCCACTTTGGTTTTAGAAGTGTGGGTGACATAACCTGACGGGGGTCTGGGGTTCCTCCCCCCAGCATGTTTTGGGCATCTAAAGCTAATTTCCTGCATTTAACCCAATCCAATATGCCATCTCTATTTAGAACATAAAATAAGCAGAAACGCCCACAGTCATCAAGCTAGGTAAGAGGTCATTATTAAATATGTGTGTGATTAATAAGACTGAACTAGATCTAAAGTAATTCAATAATAAATATTGTGCTGCACCTTTAACCATTAGCCTTACAAATGAACAGCTCTTGAAAAATTACAAAGACTTTTGATTGTCTTAAACATGATCTATATCAAATTTCAGCCAGACTGAGCCGCCTGCACGTCCAACAGTCTAATCAAAAACTAAACTCTCTCCCAACAGAGGTTCCTTTTTATTTATTTATTAACCTTTACTTAACTAGGCAAGACAGTTAAGAACAAATTCTTATTTTACAATGACGGCCTACCGGGGAACAGTGGGTTAACTGCCTTGTTCAGGGGCAGAACACCAGATTTGTACGTTGTCAGCTTGGCGATTCAATCCAGCAACCTTTCAGTTACTGGCCCAATTCTCTAACCACTAGGCTACCTGCCGCCCCTAGAGGAAATATCAATCAATACGTTTTGCATAGGCCTATAGGATATAGCTTACATTTAGGTGAACGATTTGCTGGCAGAGACAAATAAATGGGTAATAAATACTTATTGAAAATGAAAAGGCGCAAGGCTGTTCCTTTTCCTTTTCAATGATGATTACATTTTTGGATTGCACATCGAATCATGTTGGTTGAGCACCCTCCACTTCTTTCCATTATCAGTATTTATTTACAGACACTGCAGTAAACTACAGTCTAATCATATTTAAGTTAATTTCATATTTAAGTTGTTTAACTGCCATGTGATTCTCCCCCCATGTAGGCAGCCTACTCTATTTCAATAAGACCACCCATACTAGGCACACTTGAACTCTCACGCCTAACTAGGAGAGAAGTTGAACCAGCAAATGCTGAGTGTGTGAATAACGCGAAAAAAATATGTGCTTTTAATACAATAGGTAGGCTAATGCATACAAGCAGAAAGAGGACTGTTTCCAAATAATCTGTGGGTCAACAAAAATACACTGAACAAAAATATTCCACAGATGTCTCAAGTTTTGAGGGAGCGTGCAATTGGCATGCTGACTGCAGGACTGTCCACCAGAGCTTCTGCCAGATAATTGAATGTTCACTTCTCTACCATAAGCTGCTTCCAATTTGGCAGTATGTCCAACTGGCCTCACAACCGCAGACCATGTTTAATCACACCAGCCCAGGACCTCCACATCCGGCTTCTTCACCTGCGGGATCGTGCTGGGGAGTATTTATGTCTGTAATAAAGCCCTTTTGTGGGCAAAAACTCATTCTGATTGGCTAGGCCTGGCTTCTCAGTGAGTGGCTGTACCCCTGCCCAGTCGTGTGAAATCCATAGATTAGGGCCTAATGAATTTATTTCAATTGACTGATTCCCTTATATGAACTGTAACTCAGTATAATCTTTGAAATTGTTGCATGTTGCGTTTATATTTCTGTTCAGTATATTTTCATCCCAAAGTCGTCTGTCTGATTGCCCGCTTCCACCCGCAATGATCTCTGTCGGAACCCACAGGTCCCTCAGGCATCCCGCGCGAATGCAGCTCTCTCATGCTCATTCAGTACACAAGACTATATACTCATAATATCTTAGCAGGATCAGATGGTGGCAGGCGTCCCAGCAGGGTCAGACAGCCAGGGAGGACCAGTCTACAGAGCTCAGGTGAATTCTGCAGTATATTAACAATATCAGTGAACAATACAAAGTTCCATCTTGAATTGATGGGTAGACCTACAGTAGCTACAGGACAGCAGCTTAAGCTCTGGGATCTGGGAATAATGGTCATTTCAATTACTGAACTATTGACTCTATTCTTCGATAAAATAATATATAAATGTACACCAAGGTAATTCTTTGTCATGCCTCTTTTTAGGAGGATCAGATGATGACACGGGTCTCAGCAGGGTCAGGCAGTCTGTGACGGAGCTGAGGTGAATTTCTACAGATACAACTCTTTATTCTCTCTTTGCAGCAAACACTGGACAAGCCAGATGCTATGTTAAGGCAGTCTGACAAACCTCCAAAGTTAAACAACTGTATTAACATTTACATTTACATTTAAGTCATTTAGCAGACGCTCTTATCCAGAGCGACTTACAAATTGGTGCATTCACCTTATGATATCCAGTGGAACAACCACTTTACAATAGTGCATCTAAATCTTTTAGGAGGGGGGGGGGGGTTAGAAGGATTACTTTATCCTATCCTAGGTATTCCTTAAAGAGGTGGGGCTTCAGGTGTCTCCGGAAGGTGGTGATTGACTCCGCTGTCCTGGCGTCGTGAGGGAGCTTGTTCCACCATTGGGGTGCCAGAGCAGCGAACAGTTTTGACTGGGCTGAGCGGGAACTGTGCTTCCTCAGAGGTAGGGGGGCCAGCAGGCCAGAGGTGGATGAACGCAGTGCCCTTGTTTGGGTGTAGGGCCTGATCAGAGCCTGAAGGTATGGAGGTGCCGTTCCCTTCACAGCTCCGTAGGCAATCACCATGGTATTGTAGCGGATGCGAGCTTCAACTGGAAGCCAGTGGAGAGAGCGGAGGAGCGGGGTGACGTGAGACAACTTGGGAAGGTTGAACACCAGACGGGCTGCGGCGTTCTGGATGAGTTGTAGGGGTTTAATGGCACAGGCAGGGAGCCCAGCCAACAGCGAGTTGCAGTAATCCAGACGGGAGATGACAAGTGCCTGGATTAGGACCTGCGCCGCTTCCTGTGTTAAGGGTTGATAGAGGCTTTTCCAGATGACACAAAACATGTAAAACAAATATGTGAGGAAGACCTGGTAGAAAATATTCATGATGATGAATGGATACAGCTATGTTTGAATGCCCAGTCATGTTCATATAATTTCAGACATAAATGAATGCAGTTTTAGGCCATCCATAGAATGTACTATATGCCAGTGAAATTAAATGACATGCAATCAGAAATGTCATTCCACTGCTGGAGTTGTAACACACAGAAGGGGACATATTTGCATATGTTATGGTCTTGTGAAGGCTGGCTGAATTCTGGCAAAGAGTATGTTCTATTATCTCAGCATTTCTACAGATTCTCCCTTCTTCCTTCCCTGTTTTTGTTTGCTTGGAAATGTTGACACTCGAGACTGTTATCTGAAAAAACTGTGTAACCAAGCATTTATAGCAGCTAGAAAATGCTTTGCAATTAATTGAAAGGTTGGTTATCCTCCCACAATCTCAAGTTATGTATCACTAGCTTTGATTCATTACAATATTAAGGGTATACTGGGCAACTTTCATAAGGTCTGGCTGGAATACAGTACGACTAAATGAGTCTGTATTGAAAACATGCCCACATCAGAGGAGATACCTATTTAGGCAATCCCTAGCTGCTTGGCTGCACAGTCCTGGCCCTAGGTGGGTTGTCACTCTGGCCTTGGCCTAACACATCTGAAACCGAAAAATGAATGTTTCACTAAGATCCTAAAGCTGAGTGGGGTGTGTTGGGTTGGGGCTCTGCAGGTTGTTGGAACCCTAGGGACAGGACTGGGCGACCCAGTTATATTGTGTGCAAATAAAAAGAGCTCTGCAGTACTACTTGGTCTATGAGATTAATTCTGTGTGTTAATGTATATTTGATGTGCATGTGCTTTTGTATGCGTGTTTTTTTGCTAACAAACCTTTCCCTTGGGAATTAAAAAATTAAAAGTTTTAACTGGGAAGGAGCAGCAGGTAGCCTAGTGGTTAGAGCATTGGGCCAGTAACTGAAAGGTTGCTAGATCGAATCCCTGGCCTGAAAGGGTACAAATATGTTGTTCTGTTCCTAAACAAGGCAGTTAACGCACTGTTCCTAAGCCATCATTGTAGATAAGAATTTGTTCTAAACTGACTTGCCTAGTTAAATAAGGCAAGTGAGCTGTGTTACATCTGCCTAAAATAACATTACTGCACTGCAGTTGGGTTTGGGACCAGTTCTTGCGGTAGTGGGTGGGAGTTGGACAGAAAGCCAGCGGGTGGGGCATGGTGCTGGCAGGGTGCAGTATGAAAAGATGCAGGTATAAGTGGGATGAAGAAATTGGTCCAGCACAGACCTCTACTGTGCACCATAAAGTGAAGCCTGTAACATTAGATCTGTTTATTACTGTGTCAGTGTGAAAAGTAGGGAATTAACTAGGGAAACTGACATATAAATAACGTTACATTGACATACTGACTAATAAAAACTCACTATGGTACTGAAAAAACGTCACAATTTCAATCTTCAATCATTTGGCCGATGGTTTCATCGTTTGATTGAGGCAAAAAAAATACCTACCATTTGCCAACTTTTGGCCATCTCTCTCTCTAAATGTACATTATCTGGCGAAAGTTAGCCAAGTTAATTTACTTCTGTTAAAAAGGGACAAAACAAAGGCTACAATACATTTCCCTACAAACAACAGCTGTTAGATAGTAATAATAGCCACATCATATCGCTATCTGACAGCTAGCTAGAGGCTAGAGCTGACCTGGCTGTGGTAGCTATTAGATAGCGTAGCTAATTCATTCACCTCAATCGAGAGGCGATGAAAAATTGACTAACGTTACATGTCAGTTACAATATTAGCTCAGCACTGCGAAGAAACACTAGTTTAGTTGTTTTCTGGTAAGTTAAACAAGACTTGCCTTACCAGCTACACTACTGGTCAACATTTTTAGAACACCTACTTATTCAACGTTTTTTCTTTCTTTTACTATTTTCTACATTGTAGAATAGTATTGAAGACATCAGAAAATATGAAATAACACATATGGATCATCTAGTAACCAAAAATGTGTTAAACAAATCAAAATATATTTTCATTTGAGATTCTTCCAGGTAGCCACCCTTTGGCTTGATAACAGCTTTGCACACTCTTGACATTCTCTCAACCAGCTTCATGAGGTAGTTACCTGGAATGCATTTCAATAAACAGGTGTGCCTTGTTAAAAGTTAATTTGTGGATTTCTTTCCTTCTCAATGTGTTTGAGCCAATCAGTTGTGTTGTGACAAGGTGGGGTGGGGTTACAGAAGATAGCCCAAGAACTTTTAAAGTTTCTTCAAGTGCAGTTGCAAAAACCAGGACCACCACAGGAATGGTAGACCCAGAGTTACCGTTGCTGCAGAGGATAAGTTCATTATAGTAACCAGCCTCAGAAACTGCAGGCCAAATAAGTGCTTAGCAGAGTTCAAGTAACAGACACATCTCAACATCAACTGGTCAGAGGAGACTGTGAATCAGGCCTTCATGGTTGAATTGCTGCAAAGGAACCACTACTAAAGGCCACCAATAATAAGAAGAGACTTGCTTGGGCCAAGGAACACAAGCAATGGACATTAGACCGGTCCAAATTTGTCCTTTGGTCTGAGGTCCAAATTTGAGATTTTTGGTTCCAACCACCATGTCTTTGTGAGACACAGTGTGGTGTCATGACGTTGGCCTGTGGGTAAGGTTTATGACCCCCCCCCCCCCATAAATACCTTTCTCCCTTCCCCTCTCTGAATCTACTGAAGGACTTGAATAGCCTGTGTTAAATATAGAGAGTCTGAGAACATCAAACAAATGGGGAAAGGTACCACATATTTTGTTAATAAAACCAGTTGGAAATATGCTTGGGAACGTAATGAGTATGTATGTCAGTTCGGTTGTCATCTGAGACATTATGACTGATGACAGGACGACATAAACTGTATCTGAGAAAGTATACGCCCTCTAGTTATCAGAGTCACATGGAATTGTTATGCAATTGAAATGTTTGATATTGAAAATGTTTGTTAGGAGATGAAATGTAATTTTAGCTTCCGAATGAGAGATTTGGGTTTTCATAAGGAAAGTGCCCTGTTCGATCAGTGGCCCAACCCTGTGAAGAGACAGGGGTTATAAACGATGAAACACCTCCCTCCCCCTCTCCACTATATAATCCTTTGACGAAAAGATAACCACGTTGGTTCCAGTACGTGAGGTCTGCAGCCTCTACGTTAGAAGGACACACATGTCAAGAACAGAACTAAGCCAACCTCGGCGTGAGCTTTGGTGGCGAATGGTATGAACTTTGAGCTTATTCACTACAGAAGTGCTACTTCCTAGCCGTTGAGTTAGCAGCGGCCGCTGTAACGTGGGCTAGGAAAGGACGGACGACGGATCCAGTCTAACAGACGGACGAAGATACCACCACGTATCCAATTTACCACCAGAGACATTCTTGCGAGGACAGGAAGGTCCGGCCAGCATCTATGACCAATCTACCGAAGCGCAGCTCAGAGTAAATATTTATTGCATTTTCCTTTTCCAAATGGGCGGTAATTTAGAATGCATAAGATAATGTATTTACGATAGCCTAGCTGCTGTTTCTCTGTTCCTAAATCTTCCCGCTCTTTCATTCAAGCCCAACCCCCTTTCCTTTGTGTAACCAGCCGTCATATCTGTTCCGTCTACCGGGACGTTTTCTGTATGACATCATTGTATTCTGTGTATTTGTAATTCTGTGTGATTAGTTAGGTATTTAGTAAATAAATAATTAAACCCAATTTTGTATTGCTGATTCAACTTGTTAGCCAGGGTTCGTGAAGATAGCCAAGAACTTACAACTTTCATTATGAGACTGAAAATAAAACAAGGGTTAATATTGACTGCTATCGATGTCAAATATTACAAAGTATTTTAAGAGTTTATTCGGAAGATAACGGCTCTATAAACGTTCTTCCGTGGTGCCCCGACTTTCTAGTTAATTACATTTACATGATTAGCTTAATCAGGTAATATTAATTACAGAGAAATCATTTTATAAGTTAGCATGTCATATCACTTAATCCGGCATAGCCAAAGACACGACAGTGGGTAAACGGATGATCTCCGCATGTATATTTTCCATCTTGAAGCATGAAGGAGGAGGTGTTAAGGTGTGGGGGTGCTTTGCTGGTGACACTGTCTGTGATTTATTTAGAATTCAAGGCACACTTAAAAAAAACCTCTTAAGGATTGGCCCCTTATTTTCAATTTTCGCCTAAAATGTCATACCCAAATCTAACTACCTGTAGCTCAGGCCCTGAAGCAAGAATATGCATATTCTTGGTACCATTTGAAAGGAAGCACTTTGAAGTTTGTGGAAATGTGAAAGGAATGTAGGAGAATATAACACATTAGATCTGGTAAAAGATAATACGAAGAAAAAACCAACCTTTTTGTATTTTATTTGTACCATCATGTTTGAAATTATAGAGAAAAGCCATAATGTAATATTCCAGCCCAGGCGCAATTTAGATTTTGGCCACTAGATGGCAGCAGTGTATGTGCACAGTTTTAGACTGATCCACTGAACCATTGCATTTCTGTTCAAAATGTTGTATCAAGACTGCCCAAATGTGCCTAATTTGTTAATTAATAACTTTTCATGTTCAAAACTGTGCAGTCTCCTCAAACAATAGCATGGTATTCTTTCAATGTAATAGCTACTGTAAATTGGACAGGGCAGTTAGATTTACAAGAATTTAAGCTTTCTGCCAATACCAGATATGTCTATGTCTTGGGAAAATGTCTTGTTACTTACAACCTCTGTTAGCTCAATTGTCCTCAACCAATCCAGAATAAGTTTTTATTAATTTTAACCAGCATGGCTACCACAGAATTCTGCAGCGATACGCCATCCCATCTGGTTTGGGTTTAGTGGGACTATCATTTGTTTTTCAACAGGACTATGACCCAACACACCTCCAGGCTGTGAAAGCGCTTTTGACCAAGAAGGAGAGTGATGGAGTGCTGCATCAGCTGACCTGGCCTCCACAATCCCCCGACCTCAACCAAATTGACATGGTTTGGGATGAGTCGGACCACAGAGTGAAGGAAAAGCAGCCAAGAAGTGCTCAGCATATGTAGGAACTCATTCAAGACTGTTGGAAAAGCATTTCAGGTGAAGCTGGTTGAGAGAATGCCAAGAATGTGCAAAGCCGTCATCAATGCAAAGGGTGGCTATTTGAAGAACCTCAAATATAAAATATATTTTGATTTGTTTAACACTTTTTTGGTTACTAGATGATTCCATATGTGTTATTTCATAGTTTTGATGTCTTCACTATTATTATACAATGTAGAAAATAGTAAAAATAAATAAAAACCTTTGAATGAATAGGTGTTCTGAAACGTTTGACTGGTAGTGTACATCAGTCAACCAAAGAGTAGCCAGTTTCTGCTCTTCTTGCTTTTACAACTCGGTGAATGAGTGCAACACAGGACTATGTGTTGAGTGTCTCCCACTTGCTAGCGTAGTAACGACTTCCCTGTTTCATCTATTGCTGTTCACTGGACCCTATGATCACCTGGCTACATAGCTGATGCCTGCTGGACTGTTCATTAATCACGGTATTCCATTTTGTTTATTTTGTTTATCTGTCGGCCCCAGCCTTCAAACTCATGCCCTGTGTGTAGTTAATAACTGATCCTCTCTGCCCATTCATCACCATTTTACCTGTTGTTGTTGTCTTAGCTGATTAGCTGTTGCTGTCTTACCCATTGTTGTCTTAGCTAGCTCTCCCAATCAACACCTGTGATTGCTTTATGCCTCTCTCTAATGTCAATATGCCTTGTATACTGTTGTTTAGGGTAGTTATCATTGTTTTATTTTACTGGCCCTAGCCCCACTCAACATGCCTCAAATATCTATTTTGTCCCACCTCCCACACATGGGGTGACCTCACCTAGCATAACTTGTGCCTCCAGATGGTGCCATCTCTCTTATCATCACTCAATGTCTAGGTTTACCTCCACTGTACCCACACCGTACCATAGCCCTGTCTGTACATTATGCCCTGAATCTAATCTACCACGCCCAGAAATCTGCTCCTTTTATTCTCTGTCCCCAACGCACTAGACGACCAGTTTTGATAGCCTTTAGCCGTAGCCTCATCCTACACCTCCTCTGTTCCTCGGGTGATGTGGAGGTTAACCCAGGCCCTGTGTGTCCCCAGGCGCTCTCATTTTTTTACTTCTGTAACCGTAAAAGCCTTGGTTTCATGCATGTTAACATCAGAATCCTCCTCCCTAAGTTTGTTTTACTTACTGCTTTAGCACACTCCGCCAACCCTGATGTCCTTGCCGTTTCTGAATCCTGGCTTAGGAAGGCCACCAAAAATGTGGAGATTTCCATCCCTGACTACAACATTTTCTGTCAAGATAGAACTGCCAAAGGGGGAGGAGTTGCAATCTACTGCAGAGAAAGCCTGCAAAGTTCTGTCATACTAACCAGGTCTATGCCCAAACATAGCTTCTAATTTTTAAAATGAATCTCTCCAGAAATAAGTCTCTCACTGTTGCCACCTGTTATAGACCCCCCTCAGCTCCCAGCTGTGGCCTGGACACCATATGTGAATTGATTGCCCCTCATCTATCTTCAGAGTTCGTTCTGTTAGGTGACATAAACTGGGATATACTTAACACCCCGGCCGTCCTACAATCTTAGCTAGATGCCCTCAATCTCACACAAATCATCAAGGAACCCACCAGGTACAACCCTAAATCCATAAACATGGGCACCCTCATAGATATTATCCTGACCAACTTGACCTCCAATTACACTTCTGCTGTTTTCAATCAGGATCTCAGCGATCACTGCCTCATTGCTTATATCCGTTATGGGTCCGCGGTCAAATGACCACCCCTCATCACTGTCAAACGCTCCCTAAAACACTTCTGCGAGCAGGCCTTTCTAATCGACCTGGCCCGGGTATCCTGGAAGGATATTGACCTCATCCCGTCAGAAGAGGATACCTGATTGTTCTTTCTATTTCTGACGCAGATCGCGCTACAAGTCCTGCCTCTCCCATCTCCTCACTGGTTATACCCAGGGGGGTGATTGAAAGACGAACTGTGTTGCCGGTCGGTGTAGTAATACTATGAAAGTTTAGATGCCAATCATTATATAAGTTCAAAGATGAAAAAGCCTGGAACGAGGAGAGATAACTCGAAACGATTCGGTTGACCATTTTATATGTGGATTAATTGTCGGAGTAGAGGACCTTGTGCATTTCAAGTAAAATAACAACTCAATGTTTATATCCCAGGACAAATTAGCTAGCAACAGCAAGCTAGCTAAATAGGACAAATTAGCTAGCAAGTGCAAGCTTGGTGTAGGGGGACAAAATAAATGTATGCACAATGGCGCATGATGGCGCACGTGTGCAGCCGGTTTGGGTCCCGTGTGAGGCTAGGAAACACTGTCACCACCGATAAATCCAGGATAATTGCGAATTTCAGTAAGCATTTCTCTACGGCTGGCAATGCTTTTCTCCTGGCTACCCCAACCCCGGCCAACAGCTACTTTCACAAGCCTCCCCAGCTTCTCCTTCACCCAAATCCAGATAGCAGATGTTCTGAAAGAGCTGCAAAACCTGGACCCGTACCACAGCTGGGCTAGACAATCTGGACCCTCTCTAATATTATCCGCCGCCATTGTTGCAACCCCTATTACTTGTCTGTTCAACCTCTCTTTCGTATCGTCCGAGATTCCTAAAGATTGGAAAGCTGCCGTGGTCATCCTCCAATTCAAAGGGGGTGACATTCTAGACCCAAACTGCTACAGACCTATATCCATCCTGCCCTGACAGTCTAAAGCAGGGGTGTCAAACGTCCGGCTCGTGAGCCGGATCAGGCCCGCAAGGGGTTTAATCCGGCCCGCGAGATGATTTTGTAAAGTATAAAAATGAGCTGCAATTTTTCAATAAAAGAAACTGCTGTTCCAAATGCGTCCACTGGATGGCGCAATAGCAATTGTGTTAAGCAAGCAAACTGTTTATACCGGAGCAGAGCAAGTAGGTCAAGCAAGTGCAGCCAGTCCGGATGAGCTACTTTGTTTTGCCCGCGATATTTCTTACGGCTTCTACTTTTAACATTATGTGCTTTGGCACCCTCATTGCCACAATATGTTTCTGTCAAAAAAGAGAAAAGTGGACGCAGAGTGCAGAGTGTTCCAAGAAAAATGGTCATCCTCCTATTTATTCACGGAATTGAATGGGAAAGCTGTATGTTTGGTGTGTTCACAGCATGTTGCAGTGCTGAAAGAGTATAACCTTCGTCGCCACTATGTGAGTCTTCATGCCGACAAATATGACAACTTTCAAGTACAGCAGAGAAGAGAGAAGGTGAATGAACTGTTGGCGGGTCTGAAGAAACAGCAGTCTGTGTTTACTCACAGCCGAGACATCAGTGACGCTACAGTGAAAGCTAGCTACCTCATTGCTAATGAAATCGCAGTGGCTTCAAAACCATTTAGTGAGGGTGAATTTGTAAAAACATGCATGATGATTGTGTGCCCTGAAAAGCGCCAGGCTTTTGCAAATATCAGCCTGACAAGAAACACAGGATTTCCGATCTTTCAGTGGATTTGGACAGCCAGTTGAAGCAAAAAGTAAAGTCATTTATTGGGTTTTCAGTTGCAATTGATGAAAGCACGGACATTACAGATGTTGCACAACTGGCCATTTTCATCCGCGGAGTTGATGACACATTGACCGTCACCGAGGAGTTTGTGGAGTTGGTGCCGATGACAGATACAACGACAGCAGCTGATATTTTCACCGCACTCGTCGGCGCGCTGGACAGGGTCGGAGTTGACTGGTCCCGTGCTGTCAGCCTGGCTACAGATGGTGCGCCCTCAATGATCGGGAAAAAAGCAGGCGTTGTGACAAAGTTCAGAGAGAAAGTGCAATCTACAAATGGAGGACGTGATTTTTGGACTTTTCACTGTATTTTGCACCAGGAGGCTTTGTGTTGCAAGTCATTAAAGATGTATAACGTCATGAAGGTGGTCATCCAAACTGTTAATTTCATCCGATCCAGAAGCCTGAATCACCGTCAGTTTGACAGCCTTCTCAGAGAGAAAGACCACATCTATAGCCTGCCATACCACACTGAGGTAAGATGGTTAAGCCGAGGTGCTGTGCTTAGGCGTTTCTTTGATTTACGAGAAGAAATTGAACAGTTCATGGAAGAAAAGGGCAAACCAGTGTTAGAATTTCATTCCGCAGAATGGATGCAGGACCTTGCATTTATGGTGGATGTTACAGAGCACCTGAATAACTTGAACAAACAGCTGCAAGGGCGCAACAAAGTCGTCACGCAGTATTATGACAGCATACGTTCTTTCAAGTTGAAGCTGTCATTGTGGGAGACGCAACTCGCCGGTGGTGATGCAGCTCACTTCCCCTGTCTGAAAAATGTGTGCGCGACCCTACATGTGGCAGACATGAAGCGGTTCAAAGATAAAATAACGGGACTGTTACGGGAGTTTGAGCAACGCTTTCAGATTTTTGGTGAACTGGAGAAAGACTTCAACGTTTTTTGCTCGCCATTCACCGTGAATCCCTCTGATCTGCCCGTCAGCATCCAACTTGAAATAATAGACTTGCAGTGTGACTCGGATATGAAGGGAAAATTTGCCGCAGCTGGCTTGAACACATTTTATCAGAATCTCTTGCCAGGTTACCCCAACTTGACAGCCCTCGCTGCAAAACTGTTGTGCATGTTTGGAACCACATATCTTTGTGAGCAAGTTTTCTCTGTAATGAGCATAAATAAAACAAAGCTGCGCTCAAGGCTCACGCACAAGCACTTGAATCACATCCTGAAGTTGGCTGCCACTCAGGATGTGACGCCTGATATTGATGCGCTGGTGAAAGCTAAAAGATGCCAGGTATCAGGAGTCAAATAAACTATGCAACCCCACTTAAAGTGCTGCATGAGACACCCTGATATAGTTCTGTGATCTGTGATATACTTCTGTGAATCACTGAGGCATTGTGTGTTTGTGTGTTCTTTTTCTTTAGAATTTTCAAATAAACTTGAGGTGTTTTTTATGATTAATAGTGATGTTGTGCTTGTACTATTGTGGACACACTGTCCTCAGGCTCCAGCTTTATGTTTTATGTTGATCGTATTAAAACAAAGAAAACAATTTGAAGTTGTTATTTTTAAGTTATATATACCATGATTTTACCGGTCCGGCCCACTTGGGAATAGATTTTCCTCCATGTGGCCCCTGAGCTAAAATGAGTTTGACACCCCTGGTCTAAAGTCTTTGAAAGCCAAGTAAATAAAAAGATCACTGACCATTTCGAATCCCACCGTACCTTCTCTGCTGTGCAATCCGGCTTCCGAGCTGGTCACGGGTGCACCTCAGCCACGCTCAAGGTACTAAACGATATCATAACCGCCATCGATAGAAGACAGTACTGTGCAGCCGTCTTCATCAACCTGGCCAAGGCTTTCGACTCTGTCAACCACCGTATTCTTATCGGCAGACTCAACAGCCTTGGTTTCTCAAATGACTGCCTCGCCTGGTTCACCAACTACTTCTCAGATAGAGTTCAGTGTGTCAAATCGGAGGACCTGCTGTCCGGACCTCTGGCAGTCTCTATGGGGGTACCACAGGGTTCAATTCTCGGGCCGACTCTTTTCTCTGTATACATCAATGATGTTGCTCTTACTGCGGGTGATTCCTTGATCCACCTCTACGCAGACGATACTATTCTGTATACATTCGGCCCTTCTTTGGACACTGTGTTAATGAGCTTCAATGCCATAAAACACTCCGTCCGTTGCCTCCAATTGCTCGTAAACGCTAGTAAAACTAAATGCATGCTCTTCAACCGATCGCTGCCCGCACCCGCCTGCCCAACTAGCATCACTATTCTGGACGGTTCTGACTTAAAATATGTGGACAACTACAAATACCTAGGTGTCTGGCTAGACTGTAAATTCTCCTTCCAGACTCATATTAAGCATCTCCGATCCAAAATTAAATCAAGAATTGGCTTCCTATTTCACAACAAAGCCTCCTTCACTCATGCTGCCAAACATACCCTCGTAAAACTGAATATCCTACCGATCCTTGACTTCGGCGATGTCATTTACAAAATAACCTCCAACACTCTACTCAGCAAATTGGATGTAGTCTATCACAGTGCCATCCGTTTTGTCACCAAAGCCCCATATACCACCCACCACTGCGACCTGTATGCTCTCGTTGGCTGGCCCTCGCTACATATTCGTCGCCAGACCCAGTGGCTCCAGATCATCTATAAGTCTTTGCTAGGTAAAGCTCCGCCTTGTCTCAGCTCACTAGTCACCATAACAACACCCACCCGTCCAGCAGGTATATCTCACTGGTCATCCCCAAAGCCAACACCTTTTTTAGTCATCTTTCCTTCCAGTTCTCTGCTGCCAATGACAGGAACGAATTGCAAAAATAGCTGAAGTTGGAGACTTATATCTCCCTCACTAACTTTAAGCATCTGAGCAGCTTACCGATCGCTGCAGCTGTACATAGTCCATCTGTAAATAGCCCATCCAACTACCTACCTCATCCCCATATTGTTTTTATTTACTTTTTTGCTCTTTTGCACTCCAGTTTTCTACTTGCATATCATCATTTGCACATCTATCACCAGTGTTAATTTGCTAAATTGTAATTACTTCGCTGCTATGACCTATTTATTGCCTTACCTCCTAACTCCATTTGCACACACTGTATACAGATTTTTCTTTTGTGTTATTGACTGTACTATTGTTTATCCCATGTGTAACTATGTGTTGTTGTTTTTTGTTGTACTGCTTTGCTTTATCTTGGCCAGGTCACAGTTGTAAATGAGAACTTCTTCTCAACTGGCCTACCTTGTTAAATAAAGGTGAAATAAAAAAATAAAAAACCACACATACACATTGAACTATGCTCAACTCTCCCATGCTAGTCCAGCCAGCCTTCCAAAATGTTTGCCTTCATACTGCCCGTCAGCTGGTATGTGGTGTCCGCCTGGTCCCATATCAAACCATCATAACACTATAAACAGCCTACTCAACCGCTCTGAGGTGTTGTTATGCTCCTAAAGCACAGCATTGGCACTTTTTTATGACATCATGGGGACAAAAATACAATTTCCGAATGTGGGGGGGACATGAGCCCCCGTCCTCAGTGAAAGTTTAGCCCTGGGTTACACCCTAGCTAGATGGTAACTTGCCCTCGCGTTGCCCCTAGTGGATGACTGGAAATTGCCATGGAAATAGAATTCCAAATCATTCTAATAATGGCCGAACAGCACATAATCCACTGGAGTTTTGGCTCAAAATCAGATATAATATGTGGAGAACTGTGTTTGTCATTTAGTGGCAATTTGTCTTTATTGTATTTGACTGGGAATATGTGTTTCCTACCCATTTAAAAGCAACTGTAGTCAGATGAGAAAAGGGATAATTAAAGGCATGTCTTCTACTTTGTGCCATTACATCTAATCAGCTACTTGTTTGAGTTGAAGATGTTGATTAAAATCTCACATTGATAAATGTGGAAAGGAAGCGAGTTGCAAATCTTACATTACATTTAAGTCATTTAGCAGACGCTCTTATCCAGAGCGACTTACAAATTGCTGCATTCACCTTATGATATCCAGTGGAACAACCACTTTACAATAGTGCATCTAAATCTTTTAAGGGGGGGGGGGGGGGTTAGAAGGATTACTTTATCCTATCCTAGGTATTCCTTAAAGAGGTGGGGTTTCAGGTGTCTCCGGAAGGTGGTGATTGACTCCGCTGTCCTGGCGTCGTGAGGGAGCTTGTTCCACCATTGGGGTGCCAGAGCAGCGAACAGTTTTGACTGGGCTGAGCGGGAACTGTGCTTCCTCAGAGGTAGGGTGATGAAAGTACGAGAGTGATGAAAGGAGAACAACCAAAACAGAAAAAGGATAGAGCAAGAGAAAGGTAGAGGCAGAGAGTGAGTTGGAGAGAGAAAACTGTACAGTAGACCAATGAAACAGGGTAGAGAGTCGATGGCAGAGTGAAACCACATAATGACATATAGGCTACCAATTCCACATCTATTCCACATACTCTCTCTATTTAGTTGGGAAGCTGTTGCGGGCTTCCCTCAGGCTCGGCTCCGAGGCTGATTGAGGAGGAAGGGGATGGGAGAAGGAGGAGGTGGATAGTCAAATGAGGTGATATTTTTCATAGGTTGTTAAAGTAAGGTGTGCATTCAGGCCCTTTTCTGAACTTTTCGGATCTCAGGCCTGCAGACAGTGAGAGACAGAAGGAGAGTAAGGGATACCTGTGTCTGAAATATGACTCTCCACATCTATCCTCTTCCCTCCCCTCTCTCCCCTCCTCTTTTTGGTATGAGTGATACTGCAGTGCAGGTATCTGGCAACCCTTAGCCAGACCACCACTGAGCTGTCTGTCTAGGATAATACTTTGAAATATCAGGCAACACTAGACATACAACCACTGAGCAGGCTGGAAGGACACCTGGCTCTATCTTTTGGAGTTCCAGAGCAGGAGTATGTCTAAGTCATGTCCACGTATGCCATATAACTAGAATGACTAGAACAGGATTGAAACTTACAGACTTTGAGTTTGAGTCTATTCTTAAAAATAGAAAAGAGGCTGAGCCAGTAACAATGCAGAGACAATTATAGGAACTACAGTACCATTGCCACACAATATTGTCATAGGATGACTCAAGCAAATACTGCATCGTTCCCTAAGTTCTAGACCGCAGCTGAATCTGGTAATGAACAAGTTGAGTAGACTAAATTACTTGGTATTGAACAAGTTGAACAAGTTGAGGAGACTGAATTACTTGGCATTGTAAACTGTTATGGTCAAAACATATTGATTCAATTGTTGTAAAGATGGGCAGAGGTCTGTCCATAATAATGAGATGCTCTGCTTTTTTGACACCCCACTCCATGAAAGAAGTCCTGCAGGCTCTAGTTTGATTTTATCTTGATTATTGTCCAGTCGTATGGTCAAATGCTGCAAAGAAAGACCTATTTAAGTTGCAGCTGGCCCAGAACAGAGCGGCAAATCTTGCTCTTCATTGTATTCAGAGGGCTAATATGAATGACATGCATGCCATTCTTTCTTGGCAAAGAGTTGAGGAAAGACTGACTGCGTCACTTTTTATAAGAAACATTAATGTGTTGGAAACTCCAAATTATTTGCATAGTCAACTTACACACAGCGCTGGCACACACACACACACACACACACACACACACACACACACACACACACACACACACACACACACACACACACACACCACCACCCCCCCCCCCCCGGGGTCTTTTCACAGTCCCCAGGCCCAGAACAAATTCAAGGAAACATTCAGTATTATACCGAGCCATGAGTGTATGGAACTCCCTTCCATCTCATTTAGCCCAAGTGAACAGCAACCTGGTTTCAAAAAACAAATAAAGCAACGCCACACGACACAAAGCCTCTCACCCATGTAACCTACTTGTTGTGTGTACGTACTGGCATGTATGTGTAACTGATAGATGCACACAGACACTATAGTACATGTTAATGTTTTTAAATGTATGTAAATGGTAAAGTATTTTGTCTTTAATGTATTTTTCGTTATGTGTTGCACCCCCGTAAGACTAGCTGTCGCCATTGACGTCGGCTAATGGGGATCCTAATTAAACATTTGTAATAAAAAAAATTACAACTGATAGATGCACACAGACACTATAGTACATGTTAATGTTTTTAAATTTATGTAAATGGTAAAGTATTTTGTCTTTAATGGAGAGTTCTTTTCTCTGCACATTATTTTAAACATTGGTCCATCGAGGCGTATTTAAAGTCCTGCCAGAATTACCACAATTAACCACTACTGAATATTGATCGCTATTCGCTATTCAAGTGAATAGTGAATAGCGAAGGGGAGCCTTTATCCACAGCCTTCATAACTTAATTTCTACATGTCAAATCTGATGATACTTTAGTATTTGTCAAATACTTTTCAGTGTAAATTATATATGTTTCTCTCCTCCGCCATATATCTCCCACAGGAGCTCTTTCAATACTTCATGATGCATCATAATGAAAAGAGGAGAGCAACAGATCCATTCTGTCTCTCTCCTAGAAATGTCCAACAACAATGTCACGACGGCTACTGTTTGGCTACACTTTGGGACTGGCTTTGTCCCAAATGGCACCCTATTCCCTATGTAGTGCACGACTTGGGCCCTGGCCAAGTGCACTATATAGAGAATAGGGTGCCATTTGGGATGCAAATATAGAAATATTTCTCAGAACAGGGGAGAAGTGATTTGAAGGGAAGGGAGGTATATGATGGATTAAATAGGCAACTTGTTCTCCATGTTTGCTGTTTCAGCTATTTATAATTGCTGTTAAGATGGAAATTATTGACAGTCCCTCTTCCAACTTCCTTGAAGGGAAGAAAAGTTTCAAATAATTCAAAAGCTTAATAACGGGAGAACGATATTGGAACAGTTTCAGTTATCTGGTAGGACTGCTAGCTACAAATCGGGGTCACGGACCTCTTGTTTGTATCTTTATTGTTTTGAATGAAATGATGGTATTATCGCTTAAAACTAATGGTAATTGCGTATGGGGATAGACTGAGAAGTCAAAGTTAATCATGTGGATGAAAGCTTGTGTTGTTTTGAAACTCTCTGTGCCAAAACAATTATGGATAATTAGCACAACACAATTAGAATTTTAGAGGATCAATTCAAACAAATGCTGTTGAAAAACACAATGTTCCTTTGCTGCTGGGGTAACGTTCAAAACTGACTCTGTTCTTTAATTCAGGGGCTATCTGTTCTTTGAATGAGACAGAAACTTGCATACAGTGCCTACAGAAAGTATTCGTACCCTTTGACTTTTTCCTTATTTTGTTGTGTTACAGCCTGAAGTCAAAATTGATTAAATATATGTTGTTTTCTCACCCATCTACACACAATACCCGATAATGAAGGTGAAAACATGTTTTGGGAAATGTTTGCAAATTGATTGAAAATTAGATAAATATCTATACATATTTCATTTACATCAGTTAACAAACAACTTTACTATGACAAATCCTTATTGAGCTCAGGTGCATCCACTTTAATTTGATCATCGTTGAGATATCACTACAACTTGGAGTCCACCTATGGCCAATTCAGTTTTTTGGACATGATTTTGAAAGAAACACACCTGTCTATATACTGTAAGGTCCCACTGTTGACAGTGCATGTCAGAACAGAAATTATACCATGAAGTCCGTAGATCTGAGATAGAATTGTGATGAGGCACATATCTGGGGAAGAGTGTTGAAAGTTTCCAAGAGAACAGTGGTTTCCATGATTGGGAAATGAAAAAAAATCGGGACCTACCTAGACTCTGCTTAGAGCTGGTTGTCCTACCAAACTGAGAAGTTGGGCAAAAGGACCTTGGTCAGGGAGGTGAACTAAGAACCTAATGACCACTCTGACAGAATTCCTTGGCTGAGATGGGACTATCTGCCAGAATGACAATATTCTCTACAGCACTTCACCAATCTGGGCTTTATGTGAGAGTGGTCAGATAGAAACCACTCCTTCGAAAGAAAGCACATAACAGCATGACTCCAACCTAACTACTTCCGACTTCAACTATATATTTTGAGGTTGGACTTTAGCAGGTGGGGCGCACCAATTGATGTCACCGTGTTAGTCAGTATGTGTTACACCTGTACTAGTTTGTCATCTCGTCATTGGGAAGGTGTTTCACCTGTGCTGGCCCAGGTGATATTTAGGAGTGGCTGGCCCAGTGCGTCAGTTGTCTTGAGAGATGTGCGGGGTTAACACCTTTAGTTGTCCTTCCCTATTTGATTTCCAAAAGAACAATCCTTTATTTGATCCTACCTGTTTTTGTTTTGCCCCACTTTTTGGTTTGCAAATTTAGTGGGCGCTCATGGTGGGTGTCTTTTAGGTCCCAGTTGTTGTTGCTAGTGAACTTTCAGTAGACACTCCCATGAGTGTCTTTCAGAACCCCTCCTAGAACCCCAAATGTTTAATTTTGCTTGTTTTCAGTTACTCTTTGTTAGTTCAAATCAAATCAAATTGTATTTGTCACATGCGCCCAATACAGGTGTAGACCTTTCTGTGAAATGCTTACTTACAAGCCCTTAATGAACAATGCAGTTTTAAGAAGGAAAGAAAAGTGTTAAGAAAGTATTTACTAGAATAAACTGAATAAAAAAATAGAAAATAGAAAAATAACAAATAATTAGAAGCAACAAAAAAAATTGCAGTAGCTAGGCTGTATACATGGGGTACCGGTACAGAGTCAATGTGTGGGGCACTGATTAGTTGAGGTAATTGAGGTAATATGTACATGTAGGTAGAGGTAAAGTGACTATGCATGGATAATAAACAGAGTAGCAGCAGCATAAAAATGGTGGTGGGAGGGGGGCAATGCAAATAGTCCGGGTAGCAATCATTTGATTTGCTGTTCAGGAGTCTTATGGCTTGGGTGTAGAAGCTTTTGGACCTAGACTTGGCACTCCGGTAGTTCTCCTTTCTGTTTGAGCGAAAACGTTCAACTGTAATGGGCAGATGGCGTTGTGTGGGCGAGAGGTTTGTTGATGTCAACGTTGTGAACAGGGTGTCCCATGGTGGCGGTGGGGTTATAGTATGGGCAGGCATAAGCTATGGACAACAAACACAATTGCATTTTATCGATTGCAATTTCAATGCACAGAGATACCGTAATGAGATCCTGAGGCCCATTGTCGTGCCATTCATCCGCCGCCATCACCTCATGTTTCAGCATGATAATGCACGACCCCATGTCGTAAGGATCTGTACATGATTCCTGGAAGCTGTTCTTCCATGGCCTGCAAACTCACCAGACATGTAACCCATTGAGCATGTTTGGGATGCTGTGGATCAACGTGTACAACAGCGTGTTCCAGTTCCCGCCAGTATCCAGCATCTTCGCACAGCCATTGAAGACGATTGGGACAACATTCCATGGGCCAAAATCAAAAGCCTGATTAAATCTATTCGAAGGAGAAGTTAAGCTGCATGTGATGCAAATGATGGTCACACCAGATACTGCCTGGTTTTCTGATCGACGCTCCTACATTTTTTAAGGTATCTGTGACCAACAGAGGCATATCTGTATTCCCAGTCATGTGATATGCATAGATTAGGCCCTAATAAATGTATTTTAATTTACTGATTTCCTTATGTGAACTGTAACTCATTAAAATCCTTGAAATTGTTGCATGTTGTGTTTTATATTTTTTGTTAATAGATACAAGATAGCACCAAAGCGGTAACGGCAAGCCCCAAATAATTCTATCCAGCTTCTACAAGCCTATTTCTCCAAGAGGATCTGGGGCCTTGGTAGGCTTAGACTATTGTGTCGAGCCTGGGAATGACACAATCTTTATTACATGGCTAATGACTCAGCAGACATTCATGGAGAAGTACAATAAAGTCCATGAAGTCATTGTTGTCTGTGTTTGCAGTGGGAGAGTGTGACCTGTGTGAATTTTAGCATGCTCTCTCTAATTCTCTCTTTCTTTCTTTCTTTCTCTCTCTCGGAGGACCTGAGCCCTAGGACCATGTCTTAGGACTACCTGGCATGATGACTCGTTGCTGTCCCCAGTCCACCTGGCCGTGCTGCTGCTCCAGGTTCAACTGTTCTGCCTGCGGCTATGGAACCCTGACCTGTTCACTGGACGTGCTACCTGTCCCAGACCTGCTGTTTTCAACTCTCTAGAGACAGCAGGAGCGGTAGAGATACTCTCAATGATCGGCTATGAAAAGCCAACTGACATTTACTCTTGAGGTGCTGACTTGTTGCACCCTCGACAACTACTGTGATTATTATTATTTGACCATGCTGGTCATTTATGAACATTTGAACATCTTGGCTATGTTCTGTTATAATCTCCACCCGGCACAGCCAGAAGAGGACTGGCCACCCCTCATAGCCTGGTTCCTCTCTAGGTTTCTTCCTAGGTTTTTGCCTTTCTAGGGAGTTTTTCCTAGCCACCGTGCTTCTACACCTGCATTGCTTGCTGTTTGGGGTTTTAGGCTGGGTTTCTGTACAGCACTTTGAGATATCAGCTGATGTAAGAAGGGCTATATAAATACCTTTGATTTGATTTGAGAGATGTCAGTTGATTCCAGTCCAGGGTGGTCCAGTCTTAAAATCAGACCTTGGTGTAAGTACAGTAATACAGGGACACATATTGGAAATGGGAAGTACTGTATATCCTTCTTTGGTGGCTGGTGGGCAGAGATATCAGAGGGTGGGCTCACTGTGATTGCTTGATGGAATAAATGGAACATTATCAAACACTTGGAACTATTCCAATCAAGCAATTACAATGTGTATGTCCTCCCATACTTCCACCCACCAGTCTCCTCTGTTCTCCTTAAGTACATTATACATATGAAGAGTTTCATTCCAAAATGCGATATATCCATTTTCAGAAATGTTTGTAGATTTATATTTACAAAAAATTCCTTTGGTTGGTGGACCATTCTTGATACACACAGGATACTGTTGAGTATGAAAAAAACAGCAGCGTTGCAGTTCTTGACACACTCAAACTGGTGCGCCTGGCACCTACTACCATACCATGTTCAAAGGCACTTAAATATTTTGTCTTGGCCATTCACCCTCTGAATGGCACAAATACACAATCGATATCTCCATTATCTCAAGGCTTAAAAATCTTTCTTTAACTATTCCCCTTCATCTACACTAACTGAAGTGGATTTATTAACAAGTGACATCAATAAGGGGTCATAGCTTTCATCTGGATTCACCTGGTCAGTCTTATGTTTTGTACACCCAGTGTATTTGGAACTGCCAACAATATTACACTTACTCAGGGGAGAGCTATACCCAGAGTGACAGATGGCATTGAGGCAGCAGTCTGAATTGAAATATGCTGCAGCGCCACAACCGGCTGTCCCATCCCATCCCGAGAGCGGGCTAGTCACGTGCTGATGCCAAAGCTACGGCTGTCCCAAATTCTTCCAAATTTCTCTAAACAACAACAGACCCATCTTAGAGCGCCGCAAGGCTCAGACGTGGTACCGACATTGTTCGCCGATGCCAAAAGGACAACCATCAATAACCACCACCCAGGAAGCTCCCTAATTGTAATGACTCTGCAACAAACGAGACGTCACTCCTCTTAATTTAATTTGAGTCAACTTTTATTGACATAATTGTTTGAGACAAGCCATTTTCCCAGCCTCGGACTGAGGATCTGACAGTGCCAATGATACGGCGATGAGTAATTAATGTGTTTCTTAATTGAACTCGAAGCGGGGAGGATTATGTGTGGATGGGTGGCGAGCTCAGAGTGGGACCCCAGCATGCCAGCCCGCTCCGTTCAAGAAACTATTATGTTTCTATATAGAATGCTGCGGCAGCCCGCAAACTGTACCACAGTATGATGCAACTTTTAAAGGAGGAACCAGTGTAGGAAGACTTCTTAGGCTGCTGCAGGTATACAAATAGAATGCAGACCAGTGTTCAAATAGTATTTGTTTTACTTCAAATACTTGAGCAAGCATGCCTGGAGAAATGTAACCAATAAAATAGGCCCAGAAGTACACACTGCGCCCATCTGGGATCTCAAGGCAGGCTCAATCAAACGCTCAAATTATTTTAAAGAAAAATAAAATATTTGAACCAAGGAAACCCATTAGCTGTTTTAACACTTCCCGTATGTTTGATTCGGCCTATGTTCCGGGTAAATTTGAAGATCATAAATATATGTTTAACCTCCAAAAATCTATTTTCCAGTAGATGTCATCTTTCATATGCTTTTTTCTCTGAGTTGATAGACCGAATTGTTCAAAATGTGTGATTACTGTATGACATTTTAAATATTTTTTTACGACATTTATGATTTTTTTGGCATATTTTATCCAAACTTCTGATCTCTGTCCCTCGGCCACTGAATTTCACAGGGAAAACATATGTATATCCTTGTGATCATAATGCTTAGCTCTTTACTGTGCAGAATACATTTGTCTCTAGCATCAAGCTCAAGCTCAAATTGACTACAAATTGAATTTAGATCAGTGTTGCTCAGCCTCTGAGCATAATTGGGAAATTATAGTTATATCTATGTGATTAGCATGGCTGCATCATTCATGTGCAGAAAGCAGCTTGTTTTTAAGACATATTGTTCAAATGTTCTATAGACCAAGATTAAGGTGAAATTGCAGGCAAAATTGACTTGAGATCAGTGTTGATTAGCCTCTCAGCATCATAAGGAAATCATGCACATATATCTGTTATCAGCACAGTTGCATCATGCATGTACAGAAAGCTTGTTTTTAAGACATATTGTTCAACATTTATATAGACGAAGGTCAAATTGACGGAACGTCATGATGTCACCATTCACCATGTCACACACGTTTAACTCCGGTACCGGGTCCAATTGTTTTAATTTATTTACTTTATTTTTAATTACATGTTTTACAAGTTTATTTACATAAAATATTATTTTTGTGATTTCAAACTCTGGTCTGGGCCTAATTGACTCGGAACATAAGGGAAGGGTTAGCATACTATTGGAACTATGATATGTGAAAGGCAGTAAAGATCTGAGGATTATGATTCAGCCGGTTGTTTTCCTTAATACAGACTGATCTTGGCTGATGACTGCAGTGTGCCAAAATACTACCATTGTGTGGTTATTCTCAATAATTAACTGTTGTCTTCTAATTAATTGATGGAATTTTCACATATTCCTGAAGAATTTGTGAGAATTCTAAAGGAAACATTTTGCTTTCACAAGACCTGAAAATACTCACATTTCACATGATGTTAGCAAGGTAGCTTGCTAACATCAAGCAACTCGCGCTGCCGCATTACAATACCTGGTACCCTTGGTCATGGATCTCTGACCATCTACTCACGCAGGTCCAGGATTTGTTTCATCCCGGTTTTGTTTGCATTTCACACGATTTAAAGCGTGGAGAAGGGTACTAAATGCTCCAAGATCCGTCTCATAGGGGGATATGTGAAACATGATAGTTGGATCAATGTTGTTTCAATGTAATTTGTCAACATATTGTGATGTAAAATCAACCTGGGAAATACTTAGTATTTGAAAAAAGTAATCTACCTCTACTGTTTTCATGTCAGTTCAAACAGCATGGTATAGATAGAAATTAGCGTAAAACATTGACTTAACATTACTAACAGGTTGTTACATCAATCTAATTTCAACATAATCATCAGAACTATGTATCAGTGGAGGCTCCTCAGAGGAGGAAGGGGAGGAACATCCTCCTCAGTGAATTTCATAAAAATAAAACATTTAAAAAGTTATCCTTTTTAGATACAACTATACTAAATACAATAAAATGTCACCAAATAATTGATTAAAACACACTATTTTGCAAAGAAGGTCTACAGTACTCTGTAGGGTAACACCTTGGTGTAACTGGAGGACAGCTAGCTTCCGTCCTCCTCTGGGTACATTGAATTCAATACAAAACTTAGGAGGCTCCTGGTTCTCAACCCCTTCCATCGACTTACACACTAATTATGGCAATTTATAGATGTCCTCCAATCTATCAGAGGTTTTGCAGAATTAACTGACATGTTGTCCACCCAATCAAAGGATCAGAAAATGAATCTAGTAACGAAAGCATAAGCTACAGCTAGCTAGCACTGCAGTGCATTAAATGTAGTGATTAGTCAGGGCACCATTGAAAATGAGAACGTGGTCTCAATTGCTCCCCTTACTAAATAAAAGTTCATTTCAACCACTAATATATTGTATTTATTATGTTGAATTTCAAATTGGATTAAACATTTTATTTGACCTTGTTTCAATGTTGATAGTAAAATGGTATGTTTGAATCAATGTCATTGTTTTAACGTCATGCCTTCAACCTAAATAAACAGTCCAACAATTCATGCCTAAACATTGACTCCTACTGGTATATGAGGAGTAATGCACTTTAGTGAGAATAAGTCTACCATCCAGAGGCCTGCCTCTACAGTGCCTTCAGAAAGTATTCACACTTCTTGACTTTCTCCATATTTAGTTGTGTCGCAAAGTGGGATTAAATTGTTTTAATTGTTATTTTTGTCAATGATCTACACAAAATACTCTAATGTCAAAGTGGAAGACAAATTCTAACATTTGTAATATATATATATATATATATATATATAAATAAACCACAAATATCTTGATTACGTAAGTATTCAACCCCCTGAGTGAGTACAGTACATGTTATAATCACCTTTGGAAGTGATTAGAGTCTTTCTGGGTAAGTCTCTAAGAGCTTTGCACACCTGGATTGTACAATATTTGCACATTATCATATTTTAAATTCTTCAAGCTCTGTCAAGTTGTCACGCCCTGACCTTAGACAATCTGTTTTATTCTCTATTTGGTTAGGTCAGGGTGTAACTTGGGTGGGCAAATCTATGTTTATATTTCTTTGTTGGCCTAGTATGGTTCCCAATCAGAGGCAGCTGTTTATCGTTGTCTCTGATTGGGGATCATACTTAGACAGCCCTCCCAGTCAGGAGCCCCCAGTGAAGGTTCCCAGGCCGGAGCCTCCTGCGACGATCGGTGGTTCGGTTCCTCCAGCAGTGATCTACGGTCCGGAGTCCGCGACAACGATCTACGGTCTGGAGTCTCCGGCGACGATCCCCGCACCAGAGGCACCACCGAAGTGGGGGGAGCCTCAATCGAAGCGGGGTCTGCGTCCCGCACCGGAGCCTCCACCGAGATGAGATGCCCACCCGGACCCTCCCCTATAGGTTCAGGTTTGCATCCGGAGTCCACACATTTGGGGGGAGGGTACTGTCATGCCCTGACCTTAGAGAGTCTGTTTTATTCTCTATTTGGTTAGGTCAGGGTGTGACTTGGGTGGGCAAATCTATGTTTATATTTCTTTGTTGGCCTAGTATGGTTCCCAGTCAGAGGCAGCTGTTTATTGTTGTCTCTGATTGGGGATCATACTTAGGCAGCCCTTTTTACCACCTCAGATTATGGGATCTTGTTTTTGCATTGTGCTGTCTAGCCCTGCAGAACGTTACGTTCGGTTTTGCATTTTTCTGTTTTGTTGGTGTTCATTATTAAAGTTAATGATGTACGCCTACCACGCTGCACGTTGGTCTCCTCATTCAAACGACGAACGTAACACAAGTTGGTTGTTGATCATTGATAGACACCCATTTTCAAGTCTTGCCATGCATTTTCAAGCTGATTTAAGTCAAAACTGTAAGCCACTCAGGAACATTCAATGTCGTCTTGGTAAGCAATTCCAGTGTTTACTGAGAAAACAAAACATTAAGAACACCTACCCTTTCCATGACATAGACTGACCAGCTGAAAGCTATGATCCCTTATTGATGTCACTTGTTCAGTCCACTTCAATCCGTGTAGATGAAGGTGAGGAGACAGGTTAAAGAAGGATTTTTAGGTCCACTCAATATTAGGAAAGTGTTCCTAATGTTTGGTATACTCAGTGTAATATTTGTTATATACAGGCAAAGATCCAATCAATCATGGATGAATGATAGTATACCTAGCTACACATAGAAATGATGGTGTCCTTTGTTGGGTAAATCCGATGTCAGTGTAGACTACATAATCCCAACATCCCTCCGAATTTGCTTTCACATACAGCTAGTGTAAGAAAAGTTACAGTTACTTTAAACTATTCAATGTTATTTAGGTAGTCTACACAAATGAGTATGGAAGTTGATCAATGTCTAAAATGTCTAAAATGTAATGTGTTGACATGATGGCTCATTTGAAATTAACAAAGCTTGTTTCCAAAACTAAGCAGGGTACATAGAGGTACATGATGGTACAATCCTTCTCACTGAAGTTCATACTCCCTCGTGTACCAGAAATTGTTGGATTATGGCTTATTTCAATATACAGTGCCTTGCAAAATTATTCATCCCCATTGGTGTTTTCCTATTTTGTTGCATTACAAACTGTAATTTAAATAGATTTTTATGGACATACACAAAATAGTCGAAATTGGTGAAGTGAAAAAAATGTAAAATGTAAAAGTGGTGTGTGCATATTTATTCACCCCCAAGCCACTAAATAAGATCTAGTGCAACCAATTACCTTCAGAAGACACATAAATAGTTAAATAAAGTCCACCTGCAATCTAAGTGTCACATGATCTCAGTATATATACACCTGTTCTGAAAGGCCCCAGAGTCTGCAACACCACTAAGCAAGCGGCACCACCAAGCAAGGGGCACCACCAAGCAAGCAAAGGGCACCACCAAGCAAGCAAGGGGCACCACCAAGCAAGCAAGCGGCACCACCAAGCAAGCAAGCGGCATCACCAAGCAAGCAAGCAAGCGGCACCACCAAGCAAGGAAGCAAGCGGCACCACCAAGCAAGCAAGCAAGCGGCACCACCAAGCAAGCAAGAAGCACCATGAATACCAAGGAGCTCTCCAAACAGGTCAGGGACAAAGTTTTGGAGAAGTACAGATCAGGGTTGGGTTGTAAAAAAATATCTGAAACGTTGACAATCCCACGGAGCACCATTAAATCAGTTATTAAGAAATGGAAAGAATATGGCACCACAACAAACCTCCCAACAGAAGGCCGCCCACCAAAACTCACGGACCAGGCAAGGACGGCATTAATCAGAGGCAACAAAGAGACCAAAGATAACCCTGAAGGAGCTGCAAAGCTCCACAGCGGAGATTGGAGTATGTGTCCATAGGACCACTTTAATCCGTACACTCCACAGAGCTGGGTTTACAGAATAGTGGCCAGAAAAAAACCATTGCTTAAAGAAAAAAATAAGCAAAGAAGTTTGGTGTTCGCCAAAAGGCATGTGGGAGACTCGGTGAAGCATGGTGGTGGCAGGATCATTCTGTGGGGATGTTTTACGGAAGTGGTGAACTCCTCGAAGTGGTCCAACGCCACGTCTCCTTCTCCCCACACGGTGTTTGCCCACTCCAGAGCTCTCCCCGAGAGGCATGAGACAAGGGCGGACACCCTCTCCCTTCCCTTCCCAAGGGTGCTGAGTGAACGGTGGCCAGGTATAGGTCCAGCTGTAATAGTAACCCCTGGCACCGAGCTGCCGTCCCATCATACTCCCTGGGAAGGGAGAGACGCATCCCACTGGGACTGGATCCAGGAGGGACGGGTAGAGGTAACCTCAGTTGTGCTGGCCGAGGTGCGGGAGAGACTTGCTGTCTCTCCCAGCGGTCCATGGTCTGGACAATGCGATCCATCGTGGCACCGAGATGTTGCAGCATTGCCACGTGTAACCGGATGCGCTCCTGCTGACTCCATGGGTGGTGTGAAATTCTGTTACGGTGAGCGCTACTTGTGGAGAAGTCAGGTGCAGGAGAGCAGAAAGCTGTGAATTAATTTAATTTTTTTTTTTAACTTTAATTGGGTAAAGGCAACAAAACAGACAGACACCACTGCGTCAAAACCTCCAGCCAAAGGATAAAGTGCAAGGCGCGAAACAGTCCCAACAAATGAGCAAATGTTACAATAAACAACCTTCTTGAAATACCACGGAAAATACGGGAAAAAACCCAGACTAGCGCATACACACGAAACACGTAACAATTACAAATTCACACAAAGACATGGAGGGGAACAGAGGAATAAATACATGAAGTGTGATTAGGGAATGAAAACCAGGTGTGCAGGGAACAAGACAAAACAAATGGAACAATGGAAAAATGGAGCGGCGATGGCTAGACGGTGATGGCAACCGCCGAATGCCCCCCGAACAAGGAGAGGAGCCGACTTCGGCGGAAGTCGTGACATCTATAAAATTCAACATAATTTCAACCACATAATTGAATATAGGATGAAAAATACACTGCTCAAAAAAATAAAGGGAACACTAAAATAACACATCCTAGATCTGAATGAATGAAATAATCTTATTAAATACTTTTTTCTTTACATAGTTGAATGTGCTGACAACAAAATCACACAAAAATAATCAATGGAAATCCAATTTATCAACCCATGGAGGTCTGGATTTGGAGTCACACTCAAAATTAAAGTGGAAAACCACACTACAGGCTGATCCAACTTTGATGTAATGTCCTTAAAACAAGTAAAAATGAGGCTCAGTAGTGTGTGTGGCCTCCACGTGCCTGTATGACCTCCCTACAACGCCTGGGCATGCTCCTGATGAGGTGGCGGATGGTCTCCTGAGGGATCTCCTCCCAGACCAGGACTAAAGCATCCGCCAACTCCTGGACAGTCTGTGGTGCAATGTGGCGTTGGTGGATGGAGCGAGACATGATGTCCCAGATGTGCTCAATTGGATTCAGGTCTGGGGAACGGGCGGGCCAGTCCATAGCATCAATGCCTTCCTCTTGCAGGAACTGCTGACACACTCCAGGCACATGAGGTCTAGCATTGTCTTGCATTAGGAGGAACCCAGGGCCAACTGCACCAGCATATGGTCTCACAAGGGGTCTTAGGATCTCATCTCGGTACCTAATGGCAGTCAGGCTACCTCTGGCGAGCACATGGAGGGCTGTGCGGCCCCCCAAAGAAATGCCACCCCACACCATGACTGACCCACCGCCAAACCGGTCATGCTGGAGGATGTTGCAGGCAGCAGAACGTTCTCCACGGCGTCTCCAGACTGTCACGTCTGTCACGTGCTCAGTGTGAACCTGCTTTCATCTGTGAAGAGCACAGGGCGCCAGTGGCGAATTTGCCAATCTTGGTGTTCTCTGGCAAATGCCAAACGTCCTGCACGGTGTTGGGCTGTAAGCACAACCCCCACCTGTGGACATCGGGCCCTCATACCACCCTCATGGAGTCTGTTTCTGACCGTTTGAGCAGACACATGCACATTTGTGGCCTGCTGGAGGTCATTTTGCAGGGCTCTGGCAGTGCTCCTCCTGCTCCTCCTTGCACAAAGGTGGAGGTAGCGGTCCTGCTGCTGGGTTGTTGCCCTCCTACGGCCTCCTCCACGTCTCCTGATGTACGGGCCTGTCTCCTGGTAGCGCCTCCATGCTCTGGACACTATGCTGACAGACACAGCAAACCTTCTTGCCACAGCTCGCATTGATGTGCCATCCTGGATGAGCTGTGGGTTGTAGAATCCGTCTCATGCTACCACTAGAGTGAAAGCACCGCCAGCATTCAAAAGTGACCAAAACATCAGCCAGGAAGCATAGGAACTGAGAAGTGGTCTGTGGTTACCACCTGCAGAACCACTCCTTTATTGGGGGTGTCTTGCTAATTGCCTATAATTTCCACCTGTTGTCTATTCCATTTGCACAACAGCATGTGCAATTTATTGTCAATCAGTGTTGCTTCCTAAGTGGACAGTTTGATTTCACAGAAGTGTGATTGACTTGGAGTTACATTGTGTTGTTTAAGTGTTCGCTTTATTTTTTTTAGCAGTATATATATATATGGTTTTGGTGTGGAATTATCAATGCAATTTCAATGTATACATAGTTCTGATGATTATGTTGAAATTAGATGTAACAACCTGTTAGGTTAAGTCAATGTATTAAGTTAAAGTTTTACCCTAATTTCAATGTTTACAACGCTGGTCGAAATGAGATGCAAACAGTACTGGTTGACTTTTTTGTATTGTAACATGATTCCACGTCACAATACGTTGACAAATTATGTTGAAACCACGTTGATTCAACCAGTGTGTTCCTTGACAGTCAATAATGCATAAATCCTGTAGTTTATTATTATTTTTTATTTATTTAACCATTAAGTCAGTTAAGAACAGATTCATATTTACAATGACAGCCAAACCCTAACCTGGTATTGGTATTTTATTAGGATCCCCATTAGCTGTTGCAAAAGCAGCAGCTACTCTTCCTGGGGTCCTCTAATCAATGATCAAACAACAGAATGAGAGACATTCCTCTGACTTTCTTTTAATAGTCATCATGCTATTTTTCCACATCAAGCAAACATGACTCTAGATTGATAACAGCAGCCTATATTTACATTAATCAGAGATTTCTGCTTGCAGAATACTGAAAACCTACTCCTAAAATAGAAGGGTACCATTCATGAAAAGTGTTAACTCTTTAAACGCATATTCAAATGAACAGCTCCTCATTTTGGAGACTCCAACCCAAACACACTGCATCCCAAATGGTACCTTATTCCCTTTTGTAGTGCACTGCTTTTGACCAAGGACCATAGGGGGCTATATAGGGGAATAGGGTACTATTTTGAATGCACCCACTAGCAGAGAAAACAGCAAGGCACCTCGACAGGAAAATTTAAAGAACACACCTGTCCAAATAAGAGACCTCCCTCCCAATTCAGGAAATAATATTTTTGTGGAATGGGAATTATCATAAATTTCCTACTGTTCATGTTTTTCTCTTCATTTGGTACAGTAGTGGATAGATATATGATCTTAATTCGATCACTCTTTTGTTGCTAAGAATTTTCCTGTAAAGCTTGAAGTGTATTTGAGTTTTTAAAGGGTTCTAAAGTTTGTAATTTCCACTTGGACATTTCAGACTTGATTTTCCCTAACAAAAATGTATCATCCCCTCCAAAAATGTCCATTAAGTATGATACACCTAATAATTCACATTTGCTGTTTCTGCAGGACTATTTTCCTGCTGTAGCAAACTGGCTCAAATTAAAATCCTACATCTGCTAGACGTCAGGTTTTGCGTGGACGTAGGTATGAATTAATTTTGCTGTGATGTCAGATGTGGCAGATTTTTTCAGGCCAGAATAGTTTGGCCATTTTCCAGGCTGACTACGGTGCAGACACCAATCTCATAACACCTGGATAGGTATTTAACATATCAGCTAACAACTTCATATAATATTCACAGTCGAGGATGTGGTAAGCAAATCATTTGTTGAAGCAATGCAATTTCTGCAATGTAGTTGGCCTTGAACTGTCACTGGCTGGCTCGAAAAACAACAGGAGAGGTAGAGTCAGGCGCAGGAGACAGAGAGTTCTTGACCACACTTCTTTATTAAAAGCAACTGGATGTGGTCGCCAAAAGTATAGGGGCGCAGCCCTTAAATTATTCTGCGGTGGTGTACACAATGAAAATAAACCACAGGCAGAGGGAAAAACCCAGTACACGTTCCTCTAGTACAAAAAAACCCGGACAAGCAACACAATCACGTACAAACACATACATCCTACGCTAAACTAAATAACCCCCCCTTACTAATGACTAAACAAAAACAGGTGCGTGCCTACCTAGACCTAACCAACAGAAAGTGAAACAAAAAGGGATCGATGGTAGCTAGTAGGCCGGCGACGACGACCGCCGAGCTCCACCCGGCCGAGGAGGGGCGCCACCATCCGTCACTGTCGTGACATGAACGCAATCTTTGTTTTGGTTCAATCCACAACATGTGTGTTGCTTTCCTGAATGTTTCTAGACTAGATTTTATTATTTAGTAAAAAATAAGCATTTTTCAAGTCAACTTACATTGTCCTCTAAGAGTGGCTGAATCGTTTTCCTCTCTTCAATTTGCTCTTCTAGTCTATTGGAGAGTGAAGTATATAGGAAATGTTCTCTTTCCCAATTTACACCATGTCACAGCTCACTCCATATTTATCAGGCCTTCACATACTTTTGATTGATGTGGCAGACATAGATGATACATTTTAATGATGAATTCCACTCATTGATGATATGGTTAATGCTGAGTGAAGCCGACCTCTCTGACAAGCGACCAATGATGTAGATAGTGTTTCTTCAATTCCACTAGTTTGACCTACCAACTCTCACAGTCTCATGTCAAAATTAGATGTTCATCCAAGTTTCTCAAATGTCAAATTTCGAAGTTGGTCCAAACGTCAAATTTCTAAGTGTTAGGCATTAACTCCAAATGTTTAAGCTTAGGGCTAAGTTCAGGCATTAACTCTAAATTATTACAGTTAGGCATTGACTCCAAATGGTTATGGTGACGGTTAAGGTTTGGGATAGGCTTAAAACAAAAACAGCTTCATATCACTTGATTTGAACTTGCAACCTTTAGAATTAGATGCTTATGCCCATCTGCCATCTCCATCCACAACACCCTAGCAAAACCGAAGCTTACTAAAAAGTAAAAACACTCACTGTTGCCCTTAGTGGAGAGTTTCCACGTCATCTCACGACATCCTCAGACATGGATGGACGTTGAATACTGACTTGTATCAAGGGTGACCTTGCTGAGTTTGACATATAGATAGATTCAATGTTCTGGAGAGCACCTATATCCCTGTACCTACATTCCTGATAACACCCTCTGTAATTCAATGTGATGGAATGCCCACATACAGTACATTCATATTATTCGATGAGTGTGCTCTACCTGTGTTGGATGGGGCCCACTCATTGTATGTACAGAAAGGTGTTGAAGTTCTGGATGGTAGAACTCCTATGTCATACGCTGTGCTGCTAAGCATCCCAAATCCCACTTTATTCCCTATGTAGTACATTACTTTTGACCAGGGACCATAGGGCTCTGGTCAAAAGTAGTGCACTAAGTAGAGAATAGGGTTCTGCCGAGTGCCGACCGACCAGTCTTCCAGTCTTCCACAGGTTATCTTCCTCTGAGGTAACGAGAGAGTGGGAATAGCTGTGGTATAACAAGGCAGGGCGGCTAAGGAAAACCAAGATAATGAGGTGTTTGACGTACAGGGAGAACCGAGCAGGCAGCGAGCTGCTAGATATCCCTCTCATTACCACCCCACTCGCTCGGTCTCACTCTCCAATCCCAAACAGGGCTAAATGTTTCCCCCACTGACTTCATTTAGAATTATATGTGACCATGTGGGACACACATCCGCCATATCCTTGACCAAGATTCAAGGGTGTCATACAATTTCCCTTCATGCTAATGCCTTGTCTTGGTGTTGATGTACATGCTTGTTGACAAATTCACATCTGGCTAATGAAATTAATGTACTTTTATTTGGGTAAATAATCAATATTGGTCAGTGTAGACTTTCAACATGAGAGAAGCTCCATGGATTATATGTTCTGTAGACCTACCTGAAACAACTACACACACACACACACACATATAATTCACCAGAGACACACAGGGAGGTGTTGAACATCACCTGTTATGTCACTCCTAGTTCGAGGCCTGTCAACACTGTGACAAAATAACAGTTGGCATTCGAGGGGCGGTATGTTTGTCAACAGACAGCATGGCAGATGCTAGTGGGCAGGAGGAACCAGCGAGAATACTGGAATTTATCTGCCAACGTTCTGTCACTCTGTTTTTAGGTTACCCCAAACCATCATATTGCACACATTGTTGTAACAAATTGTCATATTTCTTAGGTGTGTGTTTGAGCATTTGTGTGTGCGAGAGAGAGATTTTGAATTAAACTCAAAAACTCTCAAATCTGTTTGATTGTGTACGAATACACATATTTATTTTCACTCACAAATATGTATTTTGAATTTCTACAAATATGTATCTTAAATATGCCTAATATCCGATAGCTTATTGGCCAAACGTTCAAAAGCGTCCTATGAGCATGAGGTATGGATCCAAGACCACTGTGGTGAAACCAACCTTGACCTCTCTTGTACATGCTACAGCAATTTATTAACTTTTTTTATTTGCTAGCAATATTTATCTTTCAAAACAATGGTGTCATTGTATGCTGATGATTCATGTTTTCTTTTAAATCCACAATTTGGATCCCTCTGCAGCCTCATAGAGGATGTAGATAATTGCTCTAACCTCTCTGGATTAAAACTAACAAAAAAATACAACTTTTAAATTACAGTGTAGTTTACCAATAAAATGGTCTGACGGTGAAGTGGACATACTCGGTATTCATATCCCGAAAGAAAGAAATGATCTCACTATAATGAATGTTAATAGAAAGTTAGCAAAAATAGATAAGATCTTGCTACAGTACCATGGAAAGGAATAGCTGTTTATTTGTGGAAAAATCACCCTGATTAAAACTCTTTAGCCATATCCCAGTTTACCTATTTGCTTATGCCCTGCCTAAACCTAGCAATTTGTTTTTTTTAATTATATGAGCAAAAAATATATAGATTTATTTGGAACGGCAAACCATACCAAATCACATTTGCATATTTATATAATTAATATGAAGCATTAGACCTTTCAATAAAGGCTTCCGTCATACAAAAAAAATACTTATATCCGAACTGGTTCTCTAACAGTTTAAAAAGAATGGCTCACCCCGTGTTCAATAATGGCTTTTTCCCCTTTATTCAGATTACAACCTCTCACTTTAGATTATTTAAAAATAAAATAACCACCAAAATGTGGCAAAATGTGGAAAAATTAGTTTTTTTAAGAAAGTTGGTTGCAATTTCAGTTTAATCCACCAGAAAAGACAGAACAAATATTAAGTTAAATCTCAAATATACTAATTGATAAACGGTGTAATCTTTGTAAATGATATCATAAATAGCACTGGTGGAGCTTACAAAAATATATGGAAATGTCTGCTCTCTACAAAATTATCACCAACTAATTGCAGAATTACTGCAAAAATGGACGAGGCAAGTGGAAGGGGAGAAATTAAGGAACTTACATTAAAGACCAAAATTGGTTGAAGAAAATTGTAATCAATAAAAAAGTATACCAGTTTCATTTTAGGACCAAAACATGACAGCTGTGCCATACAGATTGCAAAATAGCTGAGAAGAGATTTTCGATGTACCGATTCCATGGTTTGATTCCATGGTTTATGAACTGAGACACAAAACGACGTCAGATTCAAAATGTTGAGTTTTTTGGTCCGTATGTAGCTTGTTTTTAGTCGCAGGGTCTGGAATGGCTGTAGAATTGCAACTTTTACCTGGAGCTAACTCTGCAAATACACTGCTGGGTGATTTGAAAAGTCATAGTCAATCGATCAATAGTATGATAAAACTCTTAGCAAAAATGTTTATCTTTAATTTAAAATCTGTAGAAACTATGAGAATAGAAAGGTAGAACTGTTGTGAAACATCACAGCACAGTTGAAAAATATATTTTCACTCATTTCAGGAAACTATGCTTATGTCGCGCATCGCTACTTCACAGGAGCGCCATTTGAACGTAAACTTTTCAATGTTTTTTTTTGTTGTTTTCAGAAATGCCTTCTGGAACATGTGAACTTTCATGTGCCTTAATAAAAACTTGTATGCCATCTGTAAATACAAATAACATTTTAAAATTACGAACCTAGTTGGTTCAGCCATGGAAAAATAATGCAACCTTCCCACTAGCCATGATTGGCTGAGATAATGAGTGGCCTGGACATGCCGAGAGATGAGTTCTGATTGGTCTGCCATGTAGTACGCTTCTGTCTATAATATGTGCTGGTCAGTATGTTTAGCTAATCCTTTCCAATGCTTAAAAAAAGAGATCACGTAGTAGAACTGCATAAGTGTTTCTCTCCACTTTCTGGAGGACCGAGTTTTGAATTCAGTGGAATTAGAGTATGATAGCTGAGGAGATTAAGAAAATTCTGGCATTTCATTGCAAATATGCAGATGGTGTCGAAAAGAGAACACACAGAAGGCTGTTGTATAAAACACCTGTCTCCGGATTACATCTTCAAACTAAGGGCAACCATGGCATCCGTGACAGAGAGGGAGAAGCGTCCATCCATGTACACGGGTAAGAGAGTCTAACTAGCTACATTTTCAGATATTACATGTTTCTAATTTTGTCAGAAAATTGTTTTCATTTCAAGTTAAATTGTACTTTTAGCTAGCTAGCTAATGTTAGCTGGCTAGTTAGTTAGCTAATGTTAAGTGTATGATCTGTGTAGTAATATTATATTATTTGTATTGGTAGTTATAGCCTAATGTTAGCTACCTAATATTGAACCTGCTTGGTTAGCTACCTGCAGATTCATGCAGGGTAGTAAAGTTATGAGTTGGGATTATGGTTAATTGTTTAGCTAGCTACAGTGGGGCAAAAAAAAGTATTTAGTCAGCCACCAATTGTGCAAGTTATCCCACTTAAAAAGATGAGAGAGGCCTGTAATTTTCATCATCGGTACACTTCAACTATGACAGACAAAATGAGAAACAAAATCCAGAAAAATCACATTGTAGGATTTTTAATGAATTTATTTGCTAATTATGGTGGAAAATAAGTATTTGGTTAATAACAAAAGTTTATCTCAATACTTTGTTATATACCCTTTGTTGGCAATGACACAGGTGAAACGTTTTCTGTAAGTCTTCACAAGGTTTTCACATACTGTTGCTGGTATTTTGGCCCATTCCTCCATGCAGATCTCCTCTAGAGCAGTGATGTTTTGGGGCTGTCGCTGGGCAACACGGACTTTCAACTCCCTCCAAAGATTTTCTATGGGGTTGAGATCTGGAGACTGGCTAGGCTACTCCAGGACCTTGAAATGATTCTTACGAAGCCACTCCTTCGTTGCCCGGGCGGTGTGTTTGGGATCATTGTCATGCTGAAAGACCCAGCCACGTTTCATCTTCAATGCCCTTGCTGATGGAAAGAGGTTTTCACTCAAAATCTCACGATACATGGCCCCATTCATTCTTTCCTTTACACGGATCAGTCGTCCTGGTCCCTTTGCAGAAAAACAGCCCCAAAGCATGATGTTTCCACCCCCATGCTTTACAGTAGGTATGGTGTTCTTTGAATGCAACTCAGCATTCTTTGTCCTCCAAACACGACGAGTTGAGTTTTTACCAAAAAGTTATATTTTGGTTTCATCTGACCATATGACATTCTCCCAATCCTCTTCTGGATCATCCAAATGCTCTCTAGCAAACTTCAGATAGGCCTGGACATGTACTGGCTTAAGCAGGGGGACACGTCTGGCACTGCAGGATTTGAGTCCCTGGCGGCGTAGTGTGTTACTGATGGTAGGCTTTGTTACTTTGGTCCCAGCTCTCTGCAGGTCATTCACTCGGTCCCCCCGTGTGGTTCTGGGTTTTTTCCTCACCGTTCTTGTGATCATTTTGACCCCACGGTGTGAGATCTTGCGTGAAGCCCCAGATCGAGGGAGATTATTAGTGGTCTTGTATGTCTTCCATTTCCTAATAATTGCTCCCACAGTTGATTTCTTCAAACCAAGCTGCTTACCTATTGCAGATTCAGTCTTCCCAGCCTGGTGCAGGTCTACAATTTTGTTTCTGGTGTCCTTTGACAGCTCTTTGGTCTTGGCCATAGTGGAGTTTGGAGTGTGACTGTTTGAGGTTGTGGACAGGTGTCTTTTATACTGATTACAAGTTCAAACAGGTGCCATTAATACAGGTAACGAGTGGAGGACAGAGGAGCCTCTTAAAGAAGATGTTACAGGTCTGTGAGAGCCAGAAATCTTGCTTGTTTAAAGGTGACCAAATACTTATTTTCCACCATAATTTGCAAATAAAATCATTAAAAATCCTACAATGTGATTTTCTGGATTTTTTTCCCTCATTTTGTCTGTCATAGTTGACGTGTACCTATGATGAAAATTACAGGCCTCTCTCATCTTTTTAAGTGGGAGAACTTGCACAATTGGTGGCTGACTAAATACTTTTTTGCCCCACTGTGTATGTCTAAACAAAAGACCTCACTATAAATTTAAATACAATTTTTGTCATTTAGCAGACGCTCTTATACAGAGCGACTTACAGTAGTGAATGCATACATTTCATACATTTCATTTCATTTCATGTTTTTTTTTTTTTTTTTAACTATGCAAGTAACTATTTCAATACAATGTTTATGATGCCACTCCGGCCACTGTTGATTGACGTACCAGGTAAATTCGGTCTGGCTATCTTCTCCAATTCCAGAGCACTCTCGTCTAAGTGTGCCAGAGCGCAGAATAATTTATGAATTTACGAATGCTCAACAACCATTGAATATGGCCAGTGTCAGTAAACTTTGGTAAAAAAGCATAATTAAATTGTTGCCAGCCACACAGTTGCAGTCACCAACGTTCTGGATAACATAAACACATCCTAACCAGCTCTGCTAGGGCAATAAACATGGTCAGTGAGCTGTTCTCTCATGTCTGGAAATAGCTAGCAAGCTAGCCAACGTTAGCCAGTTAGCTTGGGTGCTTGTCTGCAGTTGCTTGGTCAGAACGCTCGGATAAACCCTACTCCTAGGCCAGAGCGTCCAGTTTGAGCTCTGAACGCTCTGAGAGCAAAACACTCTGAATTTACGAATGGACAATCTGACAGCACAGTTGCAGTCACCAACGCTCTGAATAAGAAAACAGCCTAACTAGCTCTGCTAGGGCGAGTAATGTTCAGTGAGCTGTTCTCTCATTTGTGTCTGGAAGTAGCTAGCAAGTTTGCTTGGGTGCTTGACAGCTGTTCTTACTACAGAACGCTCAGATCAACCCTTAAAGATATGGGTGGGTCTAAAGCTTAAGAGGGTGTGAACAATGCTGAATGAGTGTAGACAAAGAGGGGCTCTCCAGTAGTAGTACCAAAACATTCAAAGTTTATCAACTTTCAAAGCAGAATTATTTTCCCATTGTTCCTCAACTGTATGGTATGATATAGCATTTTGTAGCTCTGAGTCTGTACTTTTATCCAATGTAAAAACACAATTTCAGTTTTTTAACGGTCTTTAACATTTACATAAGTATTCAGTCACTTTACACAGTACTTTGTTGAAACACCTTTGGCAGCGATTACAGCCTCAAGTCTTCTTGGGTATGATGCTAAAAGCTTGCACCCCTGTATTTGCACACCTGTATTTCTCCCATTCTTCTCTGCAGATCCTCTCAAGCTCTGTCAGGTTGGATGGGATGTGTGACTGGAAAGGCATTTTCTGGTCTATCTAGAAATGTTCAATCGGGTTGTGGCTGGGCCACTCAAGGACATTCAGAGACTTGTCCCGAAGCCACTCCTGCGTTGTCTTGGCTCTGTGCTTAGGGTCATTGTCCTGTTGGAAGGTGAACCTTTGCCCCAGTCTGAGGTCCTGAGCACTCTGGAGTCGGTTTTCATCAAGGATTTCTCTGTACTTTGCTCCATTAATCTTTCCCTTGATCTTGACTAGTCTCCCAGTCCCTGCCACTGAAAAACATCAGCATTCAGGCCAAAGAGTTGAATCATGGTTTCATCACACCGGAGAATCTTGTTTCTCATGGTCTGAGAATCCTTTAGGTGCCTTTTGGCAAACTCCAAGAGGGCTCTCATATGCCTTTTACTGAAGAGGGGCTTCCATCCCGCCACTCTACCGTAAATACCTTATTGGTGGAGTGCTGCAGAGATGGTTGTCCTTCTGGAAGGTTCTCCCATCTGTCCCCAAGATCTGTGCCTCGACAAAATCCTGTCTCAGAGCTCTACAGACAATTCCCTTGACCTGATGGCTTGGTTTTTGCGCTGACATGCACAAATGTGGGACCTTATATAGACAGGTGTGGAAACAGGATCCACCTGAGCTTTAGTTCGAGTCTCATAGGGTCTGAATACTTATGTAAATAAGGTATATATACAGTACCAGTCAAAAGTTTGGACACACCTACTCATTCCAGGGTTTTTCTTAAATATTTTCTATATTGTAAAATAATAGTGAAGACATCCCAACTGTGAAATAACACATATGGAATCATGTAGTAACCAAAAAAGTGTAAAACAAATCAACAATATATGTTATATTAGAGATTCTTCAAAGTAGCAACACTTTGCCTTGATGACAGTTTTGCACATTTTGGCATTTTCTCAAACAGCTTCATGAGGTAGTCACTTCTAATGCATTTCAATGAACAGGTGTGCCTTGTTAATCATTAATTTGTTGAATATCTTTCCTTCTTAATGCATTTGAGCCAATCAGTTGTGTTGTGACAAGGTAGCGGTGGTATACAGAAGATCGCCCTTTTTGGTAAAAGACCAAGTCCATATTATGGCAAGAACAGCTCAAATAAGCAAAGAGAAATGACAGTCCATCATTACTTTAAGACATGTCAGTCAATCCGGAATATTTCAAGAACTTTGAAAGTTTCTTCCAGTGGCAGTCGCAAAAACTATCATGCGCTATGATGAAACTGGCTCTCATGAGGACCGCCACAGGAAAGGAAGACCCAGAGTTACCTCTGCTGCAGAGGATACGTTCATTAGAATTAACTACACCTCAGATTGCAGCCAAAATAAATGCTTCACAGAGTTCAAGTAACAGACACATCTCAACATCAATTTTTCAGAGGTGACTGTGTGAATCAGGCCTTCGTGGTCGAATTGCTGCAAAGAAACCACTACTGAAGGACACCAATAATAAGGAGAGACTTGCTTGGGCCAAGAGATACGGGCAATGGACATTAGACTAGTGGAAATCTGTCCTTTGGTCTGATGAGTCGTGTCTTTGTGAGACCCAGAGTAGGTGAACGGATGATCTCTGCATGTGTGGTTCCCACCATGAAGAATTGAGAGGAGGTGTGATGGTGTGGGGGTGCTTTGCTGGTGACACCGTCTGTGATTTATTTAGAATTCAAGACACACTTAACCAGCATGGGTCCACAGCATTCTGCAGCAATACTCCATCCCATCTTGTTTGCGCATAGTGGGACTATCATTTGTTTCTTTAGCAGTAAAACCTTGAAATCAGCCCTTGCCTTAACAGAAAGACAGAAAGCCGGTGACGTCTGGCTAGCACTGGAGTAATATGATCACATTTATTGGTTCTAGTCAGGATTCTAGCAGCCGTATTTAGCACTAACTGAAGTTTATCCTCTTACATCTAGACGTTCCGCTAGCGGAACACCTGCTCCAATATCCAATGATAGGCGTGGCGCGAATTACAAATTCCACAAAAATACAAAAACTTCCATTTTTCAAACATATGAGTATTTTACAGCATTTTAAAGACAAGACTCTCCTTTATCTAACCACACTGTCCGATTTCAAAAAGGCTTTACAGCGAAAGCAAAACATTAGATTATGTCAGCAGAGTACCCAGCCAGAAATAATCAGACACCCATTTTTCAAGCTAGCATATAATGTCACAAAAACCAAACCACAGCTAAATGCAGCACTAACCTTTGATGATCTTCATCAGATGACAACCCTAGGACATTATGTTATACAATACATGCATGTTTTGTTCAATCAAGTTCATATTTATATCAAAAACCAGCTTTTTACATTAGCATGTGACGTTCAGAACTAGCATTCCCACCGAACACTTCCGGTGAATTTACTAAATTACTCACGATAAACGTTCACAAAAAACATTACAATTATTTTAAGAATTATAGATACAGAACTCCTTTGTGCAATCGAGGTGTCCGATTTTAAAATAGCTTTTCGGTGAAAGCACATTTTGCAATATTCTGAGTACATAGCCCGGCATCACAGGGCTAGCTATTTAGACACCCAGCAAGTTTAGCCTTCACCAAACTCCGATTTACTATTAGAAAAGTTGGATTACCTTTGGTGTTCTTCGTCAGAATGCACTCCCAGGACTGCTACTCCAATAACAAATGTTGGTTTGGTTCAAAATAATCCATTGTTATATCCAAATAGCGGCGTTTTGTTCGTGCGTTCAAGACACTATCCAAGGGTGACGAAGGGTCACGCGCACGATGCATTTCGTGAGAAAAAAATTCTAAATTTTCCATTACCGTACTTCGAAGCATGTCAACCGCTGTTTAAAATCAATTTTTATGCCATTTTTCTCGTAAAAAAGCGATAATATTCCGACCGGGAGCGGTGGTTTTCGTTCAAAGATAAAACATGGAGTCAACTCGTGCACGAGCCTGAGTCTCACAGTACTGTGACCAGCCACTATCCAAACGCGCTAATGTTTTTCAGCCAGAGCCTGCAAAGCCACGATTCAGCTTTTTGCCGACTTCTGAGAGCCCATGGGAGCCGTAGAAAGTGTCACGTAACAGCAGAGATCCCCTGTATTGGATAGAGATAATCAAGAAGGCCAAGAAATTGTCAGACAGGGCACTTCCTGCATGGAATCTTCTCAGGTTTTGGCCTGCCAAATGAGTTCTGTTATACTCACAGTCACCATTCAAACGGTTTTAGAAACTTTTGAGTGTTTTCTATCCAAAGCTCATAATTATATGCATATTCTAGTTTCTGGGCAGGAGTAATAATCAGATTAAATCGGGTAAATTTTTTATCCGGCCGTGAAAATACTGCCCCCTAGCCATAACAGGTTATTTAGTGCTTTATGCGGGTAGCCGGAAAGTAGAGCATTGCAGTAGTCCAACCTAGAAGTAACAAAAGCATGGATTCATTTTTCTGCATCATTTTTGGACAGAAAGTTTCAGATTTTTGCAATGTTACATAGATGGAAAAAAGCTGTCCTTGAAACAGTCTTGATATGTTCTTCAAAAGAGAGATCGGGGTCCAGAGTAAAGCCAAGGTCCTTCACAGTTTTATTTGAGACGACTGTACAACCATCAAGATTAATTGTCAGATTCAACAGAAGATCTCTTTTTTTCTTGGGACCTAGAACAAGAATCTCTGTTTTGTCCGAGTTTAAAAGTAGAAAGTTTGCAGCCATCCACTTCTTTATGTCTGAAACACAGGCTTCTAGCGAGGGCAATTTTGGGGCTTCACCATGTTTCATTGAAATGTACAGCTGTGTGTCATCTGCATAGCAGTGAAATTTAACATTATGTTTTCGAATGACATCCCCAAGAGGTAAAATATATAGTGAAAATAATAGTGGTCCTAAAACGGAACCTTGAGGAACACCGAAATGTACAGTTGATTTGTCAGAGGACAAACCATTCACAGAGACAAACTGATATCTTTCCGACAGATAAGTTCTAAACCAGGCCAGAACTTGTCCGTGTAGACCAATTTGGGTTTCCAATTTCTCCAAAAGAATGTGGTGATCGATGGTATCAAAAGCAGGCTACACCTGTAACGTAACAAAATGTGGAAAAAGCCAAGGGGTCTGAATACTTTCTGAATGTACTGTATATATGAACTCAGCAAAAAAGAAATGCCCTCTCACTGTCAACTGCGTTCATTTTCAGCAAACTTAAGATGTGTAAATATTTGTATGAACATAACAATATTCAACAACAGATATAAACTGAACAAGTTCCACAGACATGAGACTAACAGAAATGGAATAATGTGTCCCTGAACAAGGGGGGGTCAAAATCAAAAGTAACAGTCAGTATCTGGTGTGGACACCAGCTGCATTAAGTACTGCGGTGCATATACTCCCCATGGACTGCACCAGCTTTGCCAGTTCTTGCTGTGAGATGATACCCCACTCTTCAACCAAGGCACCTGCAAGTTACCAGACATTTCTGGGGGAATGGCCCTAGTCCTCACCCTCCGATCCAACAGGTCCCAGATGTGCTCAATGGGATTGAGATCCGGGCTCTGGTAGAAAACTGACATTCCTGTCTTGCAGGAAATCACACACAGAACGAGCAGTATGGCTGGTGGCATTGTCATGCTGGAGGGTCATTGAGGGTCAGGATGAGCCTGTAGGAAGGGTACCACATGAGGGAGGATGTCTTCCCTGTAATGCACAGCGTTGAGATTGCCTGCAATGACAACAAGCTCAGTCTGATGATGCTGTGACACACCTCCCCAGACCATGACGGACCCTCCACATCAATCCCGCTCCAGAGTACGGTGTCACCATCATTCTTTGACGATAAACGCGAATCCGACCATCCCGCTGGTGAGACAAAACCGCGACTCGTCCGTGAAGAGCACTTTTTCCAGCCTTGTCTGGTCCAGCAATGGTGGGTTTGTGCACACAGGCGTTGTTGTTGCCGGTGACGTCTGGTGAGGACCTGCCTTACAACAGGCCTACATGCCCTCAGTCGAGCCTCTCTCAGCCTATTGCGGACAGTCTGAGCACCGATGAAGGTATTGTGCGTTCCTGGTGTAACTCGGGCAGTTGTTGTTGCCATCCTGTACCAGTACCGCAGGTGTGATGTTCGGATGTACCGATCATGTGCAGGTGTTGTTACACATGGTCTGCCACTGCGAGGACGATCAGCTGTCCATCTTGTCTCCCTGTAGCGCTGTCTTAGGCATCTCACAGTACAGACATTGCAATTTATTTCCCTGGCCACATCTGCAGTCCTCATGCCTCCTTGCAGCATGCCTAAGGCACATTCACGCAGATGAGCAGGGACCCTGGGGGATCTTTCTTTTTGTGTATTTCAGAGTCAGTAGAAAGGCCTCTTCAGTGTCCTAAGTTTTCATAACTGTGACCTTAATTGCCTACCATCTGTAAGCTGTTAGTGTCTTAACCTCTATGGGCTAGGTGGGACGCTAGCGTGCCACCCGTGGTGCACTCCATCAACAGCAGGTGCATTTCAAGAGCGGCAAATTTGAATCCAAATAAATGTCAGAATTTAAATTTTTCAAACATACAACTATTTTACGCCCTTTGAAAGATAAACATCTCCTTAATCTAACCACGTTTTACGATTTCAAAAAGGTTTTACGGCGAAAGCATAAATTTAGAGTATGTTAGGACAGTACATTTACAAGAGTTGTGTGTAATGTTTTGTCAAGTCAAAGACAGGGTCACCAAAACCATAAAACCAGCTAAAATGATGCACTAACCTTTTACAATCTCCATCAGATGACACTCCTAGGACATTATGTTAGACAATGCATGCATTTTTAGTTCTATCAAGTTCATATTTATATCCAAAAACAGCGTTTTACTATGGCATTGATGTTGAGGAAATCGTTTCCCTCCAATAACCGGCAGTCAAGTCAGCGTCACAAATTAAATAATTAAAATTAGAAAACATTGGTAAAATATTATATTGTCATTTAAAGAATTATAGATTTACATCTCTTGAACGCAATCAACTTGCCAGATTTAAAAATAACCTTACTGGGAAATCACACTTTGCAATAATCTGAGCACTGCGCCCAGAAAAATACGCGTTGCGATACAGACTAGACGTCATGTTGGGGAGATCTAAAATCGAAAATACTATGTAAATAATCCATTACCTTTGATTCTCTTCATCAGATGTCACTTCCAGGTATCACAGGTCCATAACGAATGTAGTTTTGTTCAAAAAAGCTCATCATTTATGTCCAAAAATCTCCGTCTTGTTAGCACATGATCTAAGCCAGCCGGACTTCTCGTCATGAACGAGGGGAAAAAATATATTTACGTTCGTTCAAACATGTCAAACGTTGTATAGCATGAATCATTAGGGCCTTTTTTAACCAGAACATGAATAATATTCAAGGTGGACGAATGCATACTCTTTTATAACGTATTGGAACGAGGGTACCCAACATGAACTCGCGCGCCAGGTGTCTAATGGGACATCATCGTTCCATGGCTCTTGTTCGGTCAGATCTCCCTCCAGAAGACTCAAAACACTTTGTAAAGGCTGGTGACATCTAGTGGAAGCAATAGGAAGTGCCAAAATATTCCTCAGCCCCTGTGTTTTTCAATGGGATAGGTTTAAAGGTAATACAACACATCAGGTATCCACTTCCTGTCAGAAAATGTCTCAGGGTTTTGCCTGCCAAATGAGTTCTGTTATACTCACAGACACCATTCAAACAGTTTTAGAAACTTTAGAGTGTTTTCTATCCATATATAATAAGTATATGCATATTCTAGTTACTGGGTAGGATTAGTAACCAGATTAAATCGGGTACAAAAAAATTATCCAGACGTGCAAATGCTGCCCCCTAGCCCTAACAGGTTAATGACCATTCCACATGTGCATGTTCATTAATTGTTTATGGTTCATTGAACAAGCATGGGAAACAGTGTTTAAAACTTATTTGGGATAGGGGGCAGTATTTTGACATCCGGATGAAAAGCGTGCCCAAAGTAAACTGCCTGCTACTCAGGCCCAGAAGCTAGGATATGCATATCATTTCTAAAGTTTCTAAAACCATTTAAATAATGTCTGTCAGTATAACAGAACTGAAATGGCAGGTGAAACCCCGAGGACAAACCATAAAAATAAAATAAAAATCAGCATACCACTGATTTCAATGCCTGGCAGTTTTATAGTAGGGCGAAATCGTCCCCGATTGCAGTTCCTAGGGCTTCCACTAGATGTCAACAGTCTTTAGAAAGAGTTTCAGGCTGGTTTTTGGAAAAATGAGGGAGAAGTTGTAGTTTTTCTAAGTAGCTCCCATTTTGGCTGTAGTGTTTCCAAGTGTATGGCCGAGACAGCGCGTTCTTTTTGTTTATCTCCGGTAAAGACAATAACGATTCTCCGTCTTAAATGTTATTGTTTATTTGCGTATTAGGGTACCTAAGGTTTGATTATAAATGTAGATTGACTTGTTTGGATAAGTTTATTGGTAACGTTTGGGATTCATTTTGTATGTATTTTGAAAGAGGGAAATCGAGTTGATTATTGACTGAAGCGCACCAGCTAAACTGAGTTTTTATGGATATAAAAAAGGACTTTATCGAACAAAAGGACCATTTGTAATGTAACTGGGACATTTTGGAGTGCCAACAGAAGAAGATCTTATGCATTTGTGTGCTGTGCGCTGTCCTCAGATAATGGCATGGTGTGCTTTCGCCGTGAAGCTACCGTCCCACCTTTCCCAAAGAAGTTAAACCCTTTACAATGAAGATCTGTTAAGTTATTTGGATTTTTACAAATTATATTGAAAGACAAGGTCCTGAAAAAAGGCAGTTTCTTTTTTTGCTGAGTTTAGTAGTCCAACCAGACATCAACAGAAAAATAGAGAGCATTGGCATCCTCAAGGTAAATGAAGCCTTCCTCTCAATAAGTTTAGTATGCACACTTAAGATTTACAGTGGCTTGCGAAAGTATTCACCCCCTTGGCATTTTTCCTATTTTGTTGCCTTACAACATGGAATTTTGGGGGGTTTGTATGATTTTATTTACACAACATACACTTTGAAGATGCAAAATATTTGTTCTTGTGAAACAAACAAGAAATAAGACAAAAAAAACACAGAAAACTTGAGCGTGCATAACTATTCACCTCCCCAAAGTCAATACTTTGTGGAGCCACCTTTTGCAGCATTTACAGCTGCAAGTTCTTGGGGTATGTCTCTATAAGCTTGGCACATCTAGCCACTAGGATTTTTGCCCATTCTTCAAGGCAAAACTGCTCCAGCTCCTTCAAGTTGGATGGGTTCCGCTGGTGTACAGCAAACTTTAAGTCATACCACAGATTCTCAGATTCTCAATGAGGTCTGGGCTTTGACTAGGCCATTCCAAGACATTTAAATGTTTCCCCTTAAACCACTCGAGTGTTGCTTCAGTAGTATGCTTAGGGTCATTGTCCTGCTGGAAGGTGAACCTCTGTTCCAGTCTCAAATCTCTGGAAGACTGAAACAGGTTTCCCTCAAGAATTCCCCTGTATTTAGCACCATCCACCATTCCTTCAATTCTGACCAGTTTCCAAGTCCCTGCCGATGATAAACATCCCCACAGCATGATGCTGCCACCACTATGCTTCACTGTGGGGATGGCTTTCTCAGGGTGATGAGAGGTGTTGGGTTTGTGCCAGACACAGCATTTTCCTTGATGGCCAAAAAGCTAAATCTTACCAGAGTACTTCCTTCCATATGCTTGGGGAGTCTCCCACATGCCTTCTGGCGAACACCAAATATGTTTGCTTAATTTTTTCTTGAAGTAATGGCTTTTTTCTGGCCACTCTTCCTTAAAGCCCAGCTCTGTAGAGTGTACAGCTTAAAGTGGTCCTATGGACAGATAATCCAATCTCCGCTGTGGAGCTTTGCAGCTCCTTCAGGGTTATCTTTGGTCTCTTTGTTGCCTCTGAATCATTTCCTCCTTGCCTGGTCCGTGCGTTTTGGTGGGCGGCCCTCTCTTGGCAGGTTTGTTGTGGTGCCATATTCTTTCAATTGTTTTATAATGGATTTAATAGTGCTCCGTGGGATGTTCAAAGTTTCGAAAACATTTTTATAACCCAACCAACCCTGATCTGTACTTCTCCACAACTTTGTCCTTGACCTGTTTGGAGAGCTCCTTGGTCTTTATGGTGCCGCTTTCTTGGTGGTGCCCCTCGCTTAGTGGTGTTGCAGACTCTGGGGCCGTTCAGAACAGGTGTATATATACTGAGATCATATGACAGATCATGTGATACTTAGATTGTACACAGGTGGACTTTACAGAACCTATTATGTAACTTCTGAAGGTAATTGTTTGCACCAGATCTTATTTAGGGGTTTCATAGCAAAGGGGTGAATACATATGCATGCACCACTTTTCCGTATTTTTAAAAAATATGCTGGTTTTTGATATAAATATGAACTTGATTGAACAAAACATGCATGTATTGTATAACATAATGTCCTAGGTGTGTCATCTAATGAAGATCATCAAAGGTTAGTGCTGCATTTAGCTGTCTTCTGGGTTTTTGTGACATTATATGCTAGCTTGAAAAATGGGTGTCTGATTATTTCTGGCTAGGTACTCTGCTGACATAATCTAATGTTTTGCTTTCGCTGTAAAGCCTTTTTGAAATCGGACAGTGTGGTTAGATAAAGGAGAGTCTTGTCTTTAAAATGCTGTGAAATAGTCGTATTTTTGAGGAATTTGTAATTCGCGCCACACCTATCATTGGATATTGGAGCAGGTGTTCCGCTAGCGGAACGTCTAGATGTAAGAGGTTAATGGGGGGTCAATGAAAATAGACATGCATGTTCTTCTTTACACAAAAGACAGTATCGTCTGAAAATGTTTGGGTTTGCCAACAAAAAAAAACTGTCTTGTACCAACAAACATTGCTAGATGAGTTTATTTTATACCCATTTAAAAAAGCACTTCATTGGGGCTAGTATTTCTCGATAACAGGTTGTCCCTGCCTGTTTCAGTCCGGTTTCTTCTGTTTAGTGCATAATGAACACGGCCCAGGCTTCCTAAATGAAATGTCCTCTGGGTTCACTGCCCCGTCTCTAAGTGACCTATCTGTCACTGTGGCAAAGTTGAAGGGGTTAATGGACAATCACCCTGTCGACGGCCATCCCGTAACATGTCTCAGTGAGAATGGCCCCAATTAGTCAGCTAATTGCTGACACAGGGCTCCTGTTCCAATATTCCCTGGGACACCTGACTCCAGGTCAGCTCTAAATCCCTTAACAGAAAGTTCAGCCGTTGTGCCACAGCGGTCTGTAAAAGCATAGCAATGAAACTGGATCAGTATGTGACTATGGGAGCGGTAACTCTATAATTGCAAACCTGTGAGAGCCAAGGTTGATTGGAGGCTACAATACTTTTTGATTACATATTCCTATGAAACAGATCTGACATCCTTTATCATTGACTGCAGTAATTACCGTTGGCATGTCAGCCTTGTGTTTTTAGCCTGTCAATCTGATGTCAGTTGCCAAGTCTGTCATGATCACTAAATAATGTCCCAGGGCCAGGGGACCTCACATTTAAAGCCAGTGAGAGCAAAATAGAAATGTAAAGCCATTCAAACTGACACATGGATGTTTGTGTCATATTACTTTAAATCAACATAGAAGTAATTAAACAGGTAATAGTGCCGTAATTGTACCTAGGTTAGGTGGAGTAGGAAAGGAATGTTTGGGGGAAGGATGAGGGGAGGTCAAAATTATAATTACGATGGCACGCAATGTGATGAAACTCCCCATAATAAAATATGACACTATGAAGACTTGTAACACTCATAAATAACTCCACCTGAACTGTAGCTATATTTAATACAATTAAGGCAGAGGGACATGCGAACACACCAGAACACAATAAATTAATTTGTACAATGTGTTCCAATGACTAACTAGTTTTAGCAGCAAAATGGGACAAGCAGAGGATATACAATGACATAGGTAACGGGAATTAATTGGTTTTCATTAGCATGCACCGGCGCCAGCATTTATCTTGGTAAGAATCTGGTGACATTTGTCCTTGTAGTACACAACGGTACACCGTCTTTAATTTACGACAATTACGGTGAAGGGCAGAGGAGGAGAAGGGCTCTAATCACTAAGGGGAATTAGTTATTAAAATCCAATTGTATTTAAACAGATGTAATGAGCTCACCTCGCCCGTGTGGAGTGATAAGGATCGGCCCAGGATATATAGGATGCACCCTATTCCCTATATAGTGCACTATTTTTTGAGCAGAGTCCTATGGGTAGCTATTGGGCCCTGATCAAATGTAGTGCACTATATAGGGAATAGGGTGCCATTTCAGTCGAAGACATACATGGCCTTTTTTGTACTGTTTATGCATGGCTATTCCTCTCCAGGCTTTCTACTCCAGTGTAATGGTGTAGGGACTGTGCATGTAGAATGAAGCTAGAAAGCCATTTGCATTGATTTAGTGGCTGGTAACAGTGCATGTGCAGAGGTATGAATTTGTCTTGTTGATTTCCCTTTGTGTCATATGAAGCCATGCTGTTCGTAACACTCTGCAGTCCATCTGTAATAAAATTCATACACAAGCTACTGTACATATTATGTAATTAATCTGTTTTGACCATAGTCACTTTTTTATTTTCTCTGATTCAACTAAATCAAATATATCAAATTATAAAAATCTCTATACACACAAGCAAAAATCACTCAGCAAAAGGGTGCATGGGCTACATATCAAATGTTATTGGTCACCTACACATGGTTAGCAGATGTTAATGCGAGTGTAGCGAAATGCTTGTGCTTCTAGTTCCAACCATACAGTAATATCTAACAAGAAATCTAACAATTTCACAACAACTACCTTATACACACAAGTGTAAAGGAATGAATAAGATATACAGATGTACATATAAATATATGGATGAGCGATGGCCGAACGGCATAGGCAAGATGCAGTAGATGGTATAGAGTACAGTATATACATATAAGATGAGTAATGTAGGGTATGTAAACATTATATTAAGTGGCATTGTTTGAAGTGACTAGTGATATATTTATTACATCCAATATTATATTATTAAAGGGGCTAGAGATTGAGTTAGTATGTTGGCAGCAGCCACTCAATGTTAGTGATGGCTGTTCAACAGTCTGATGGCCTTGAGATAGAAGCAAATTTTCAGTCTCTCGGTCCCAGCTTTGATGCACCTGTACTGACCTTGCCTTCTGGATGATAGCGGGGTGAACAGGCAGTGGCTCGGGTGGTTGTTGTCCTTGATGATCTTTTTGGCCTTCCTGTGACATCGGGTGGTATAGTTGTCCTGGAGGGCAGGTAGTTTGCCCACGGTGATGTGTTGTGCAGACCTCGCTATCCTCTGGAGAGCCTTACGGTTGTGGGCAGAGCAGTTGCCGTACCAGGCGGTGATACAGCCCGACATGATGCTCTCAATTGTGCATCTGTAAAAGTGTGTGAGTATTTTTGGTGACAAGTCAAATTTCTTCAGCCTCCTGAGGTTGAAGAGGCGCTGTTGTGCCTTCTTCACCCCACTGTCTGTGTGGGTGGACCATTTCAGTTTGTCCGTGATGTGTACTCCACTACTGTCCCGTCGATCTGGATAGGGGGGTGCTCCCTCTGCTGTTTCACGATCATCCACGATCATCTCCTTTGTTTTGTTGACATTGAGTGTGAGGTTATTTTCCTGACACCACACTCCGAGGGCCATCACCTATTCCCTGTAGGCCGTCTCGTCGTTGTTGGTAATAAAGCCTACCACTGTCTGCAAACTTGATGATTGAGTTGGAGGCGTGCATGGCCACGCAGTCATGGGTGAACAGGGAGTACAGGAGAGGGTTGAGAATGCACCCTTGTGGGCCCCCAGTGTTGAGGATCAGCGGGGTGGGGATGTTGTTCCTACCCTCATCACCTGGGGGCGGCCCGTCAGAAAGTCCAGGACCCAGTTGCACAGGGCGTGGTCGAGACCCAGGGTCTCGTGCTTAATGACGAGTTTGGAGGGTACTATGGTGTTAAATACTGAGCTGTAATCGATGAAAAGCATTCTTACATAGGTATTCATCTTGTCCCGATGGGTTAGGTCAGTGTGCAGTGTGATTGTGATTGCATCGTCTGTGGACCTATTGGGGCAGTATGCAAATTTGAGTGAGTCTAGGGTGTCAGGTAGGGTGGAGGTGATATGATCCTTGACTAGTCTCTCAAAGCACTTCATGATGACCGAAGTGAGTGCTACGGGGCGATAGTCATTTAGCTCAGTTACCTTAGCTTTTTTGGGAACAGGAACAATGGTGGCCATCTTGAAGCATGTGGGGACAGCAGACTGGGATTGGGATTGATTGAATATGTCTGTAAACACACCAGCCAGGTTGGAGTCATTAAAACTCATTTTTCAATGACTCCACAAATTTCTTGTTGAAAAAACATAGTTTTGGCAAGTCGGTTAGGACATCTACTTTGTGCATGACTGTCACGACTTCCGCCGAAGTTGGTCCCTCTCCTTGTTCGGGCGGCGTTCGGCAGTCGACGTCACCGACCTTCTAGCCATCGCCATTGCCAATCCATTTTTCATTTTCCATTGGTTTTGTCTTGTCTTCCATCACACCTGGTTCCAATTCCATCAATTACATGTGGTGTATTTAACCCTCTGTTCCCCCCCATGTCCTTGTCCGTAATTGTTTGTTGTAGTGCTTGTGCACGGTATGCTGGTATTTACCGGGTTTTGTTTGACCCATTTATTGTATTGTTCTGTTGACGGTGGTTTATGGTTATTAAACACAACCGTTGTAAATCAGTTTCCGCTCTCCTGCGCCTGACTTCTCTGCTGCCAGTAGCATCGCATTACAATGACACAAGTAATTTGTCCAACAATTGTTTACGGACAGATTATTTCACTTATAATTCACTGTATCACAATTTCAGTGGGTCAGAAGTTTACATACACTAAGTTGACTGTGCCTTTAAAGTTATCAATGTAAGGGAATTTAGTCTTTTTTTTAATCCAATTTCATCTTTTAACCTAAATCCAATAATATGGTGACCTTTTTTGTTGATTTTACATTGAATTCACATTAGTTGACAACTCAACCAAATGTAAATCAAAACTAGACTTGTTCCAGGAAAGGTTGATGGGAGGGCAGCCTTTCTCTGACCCCATCAGTAGAACCATTAGTACAGAGCAGGGAATTTGGTTACCTCCCTATACATTGACTATAACGGCTTGCTGCTTTTTCACACACAAAGCCCCCCCCCCCCCCCCCCCCCGAAAACATTTACAAAGGAAGATGGAGAAATTAATAAACTGAAAATGGAAGTTATTTAGTACAAAAAAAAGTAACAGTTGAGCACAAGGCAAAAACATAACCTCAGTATGTAGAATGATCAACACATTGGAATGGGATGTAGTTGGGAAAAGCAGTAGCAGCTGAGGCAAAGCCTTGAACAGCCTCAGTACATTTTTGAGAGACATCAAGAAAACATTGAGAAAACTGAAAAAAAGAGATGGTGTTGTTCTTGGTAGTGTGGTAATGGTGTCCACACTGTGCAGGAACAGCAATGCTACAAAATGAGACAATGAGCCTTGAGGTTGTGTGGGTCACATATTTCTGTTTCTGCAGTGTATCATAGTGTAGTTGGACCATAAAAGAAAACAGCTAGACTGCTAGAGAATAGCTTCTGAATTACAATTGGATACAATTTTAGCTACTAATATACCGATCCTGGCCGAAATGGATGTTGTTCAATATTTTATATGATTTTTAACATTTTCAAAACAATTATATAAAACATACTTTTTTCATAGAGCTGTATGTGAGTATGCCCCAGTGACTAAATCCTAGCCTGAGCCTATTCTGCAAATTGACGTTTGCAGTCTATTTCCATTTATCCTTCTACCCTGTCATGATGAGCTTACAACAATGTTATTCGTTTATATTAAATGAAGTTCCCAATATGTGCTCTGGAGGAAAATAGCAATTTCCGAGACAAATTTTCTTGTTTATCTTGTTTATGTGTCTGGTAGTTTTCACTTTGGGGTTTTCACATTCTTCCGTCTGACAGAAAATGGTGTAACAGCTGGAAATTCATTCAGCTTTTAACAATCAAACGCAAATGATGAAAATAGTCTGTTTTTGTATGTGGAGATCTATGTTGAGATTAAATATAAACACTAGGTCTTTTCATCTAAGACAGAAAAAGCATGCCTTGAATTTTAGGAACCATTGATGTATGGAATCATGAGAAACATTTGCAGAGATTTCTTTACAGGCCCATTTGTTTTGTTTGTGCTTCTTCAAGTAAAGCTTTTATTTATCAATGGCTTGTTTTGATCTGTAGGTGTTTGCTCCAATCTATGAGCTGACAACCCATCAGGCAAAACTGGTTGTAATGATTTAGACTGACGTCTTTTATGACATCATGGTTTGTGTAAAGTTTTCCTGTTTTTCTACAGTTTAGGCATTTTTTTTGCGACTAGGAAATTGTCTTTACCTGACCAGACAACAAACAAAATATGTCTTTCCCAGACATCTTGATGTTTTCATTAACAAAAATATTTTGAGATATGGTTAACAGATATCTATCCAGACATAAAATCAGTTTACGTGCTGCAAATGACACCATTAAGACACCATTACAATTCTGTCAAATCAGTGGCTGTGATGTGCAGGAGACATAGAAATAATGGTAAAAACCTCATTCTATATTCCCACAGAATTTCATGAAAGGTGAAAAACACATTTTAAGACAACAGTCAGATTGAACTATTCATCTCTTGCCAAATTCATTATTGTTAATTATGAAAATAAATAGTTTTTCTTGTTGGTTTTTATTAAGAACAGACTAAGTATTTATAGCTACACCATTTATTTCTGTATTCAAATTAGTTTATCAAAACAGATAACAGGCTGAAAAGCCATTACTTGCGCAACACAAATACATAGCTATGCAAGTTGTTATTTGGGTCAAAGTGCAGAAAACGTCATTGCCGGATTGGCATTCACCGGGCACACGGCAAGACACCAATACACTTTCATCTCAGTTCATCATTCAACTGATAACATCAGCAATCATGGAGTACATTTACATATAAATACAACACATTTGGCTAAATTAGATTGTGAATTCAACCCAGGGCCTAGGTTACCAGCAAAATTCATCGACCAAAATAGCCAGGTGATTGCTTCAGTTTTTCCACATTTTACATTTAGATGATAAAACCTGATGAACGGCGCTTAATGGCATATGCAGCTGCTCAACAGGAATTAACTTTCAAATGACTATTATTCAAATAATTTAAAGTAAACCGACAATAGCATTAGTTGACAGGTGGTGTAACATGCAATAAATTCTCTCACAAATGACTGCTCCATTAGGCATTATTCATATTCGCAAACGTAGGCTCAATCTAAAAATCAATAAGTTATGGTAATAGAAAAACATAGCAGTGGGATAGAGTGACGGGATCAAATATGCCTACCTAGTATGGTCAAGGCTTTAGCGCAGGACAACACAAACTGGGGTAACATCAAACTAGGTGAAGAGTTTGGTCAGTTGAGTTATTGCTGGGTCGTATTTATTAGGAACCAAAAGGAAGCAAACGGACTGAAACAGGGAGGGACTCCCTGAACTTGTCCAATTACAAACAAAGAATCTTAAGAAAAAGTGGCAAAACGTTTTGCTAAGGACTGCACTAATGAATACGACCCAGATGTGTTCATGCAAAACGTATAGCACATTTTCTGGCAGCCATGACAATGTTGTACTTTACTTCACAGTTGCCCCAAGTTAATACATTAACCCAAGACATGGTAGCCTGCAAATCTGGACATCTGTTAGACAAGGGGGCTTGTTAGGTTGCTTACCACAGACTCATTCATTAGCAACAGGGTAACACACACACGCATGCACACGCGCACACACACACACACACACACACACACACACACACACACACAAAGTTAGTCAGCCCACACTTGCTCCCTCTAGTGTTTCATTTTTTCTCCAAATACTAATGAATTCATGAAAAAATGTTGATGTACACATAAAATCACCCTTTAATGCAGCCATCTGTGTTCTTCCTAGAGTAATCCCACATTACCCACCTCCTCCTTGGATTTAATTTCATTCTGATCCATGCCCTTAGATTCCATCTTTCATTTGAAAAACAGAAAGAGAGCTTTGCTGACCCACAACTCCTCCGCAAGCATCAAACGCAAGACACAAGAAAAGCAACAGCCGACATCCCGACTTGAACCTCGATACATTGTGTTCTTGTCTAATTTCCTGATGTTTGATGAGCGATTCATTGGTGAGAAGTACTTACTCTTTGTACTCACTCTTTGACAACTCATTTTTACAACTCATGTTTACACCTCTGGCAACCAAATCCACTTCAGACTGAAGCGCAGAGGACAGGGCTTTCAGACAGTAGCTTTACCTGTCGATGTCTCTCCCTCTGCTTTCTGTCTGTTCATCTCTTTGTTTTGGAAGGTGTTTGAGGCTGTCCCCAAGACTGTGTGAATGAGGGTGTTTGATGCCCACAGCGAGGGATGAATACTAATGCTGTAGACTGGCAGAGCAGTGCAGAAGGGCACTCTGCTGCCACCTTTTGGCAAACTTCAAAGCATAATACTATAGATAGGTATAGTGATTGAGAATTCAGCAACAGTCGGTACCTTTGCAATTCTCTCTCCCCTTCTCTCTCTGTTTCTCTTCAACCTCTACCTCCCTTTCTTTACTGTGTCTCACTGGCAATCCACATTCTGTCTGTATTGTAAGTCCCCCTCTTTCTTGCTGTAGCACACTACTGTACCTCCTCTTTTTTCTGTCTCATCTACAGTCTCATCTTCTGAGAGGTGTCATCATGTCCTCTGCTGATTGTTCCCTTCTATCTACTTGTTACAGTATGCATCCCAAATGGCACAATATTCCCTATATAGTGCACTACTTTTGACCAGAACCCATAGGGCTCTGGTCAAAAGTAGTGTACTATGTAGAGAATAGGGTGACATTTGGGATGCTCCACAGTGATTGCTCGGCAAACCTAATCAGCCAAGCCTCTTCCCTGTTCCCCATTATCCCTTATCCTCCCAGGGATGACGTGATGAGACAATTAGTCGTAGGAAGCAGCGGCATCATGCCCATTGAAACTGAGAGTGGCACATGCCCACTCAATTTCATCTACAGTATTTGTAGGATAAAAATACACAAGGAAGTTTCTGTTAAACATAATGAATTCAAATATTTTGAATTTGGCTGTTAGTGCCACTACAAAAATTATAGATACTGTACATGACATGCACCAACATGTTCACTTCATTATGCAACCTCTGATGATCAATAAGCAGCCAGGTGGCCATTACTTAGCGCAAAACTACAACAGCACTATGACAAGGCATTATGTCTCTCAAAGAAAAGGGACGCTAGGTTTGTCGAAAGGATCTAATATCATAATATCGGCACAGTTATAAGATTAACTCCCCAAAAATGTGATGATGTTTGTATTGAATGTGGTAAGAGAAATTCTGAAACAACAAAGCTATCCTAGAATTCTGCCCACAAGTGGTGCTTTGTTGTGACCCTAAGAAAATTATAGAATTATCAGATGCTACAAGGACCCTTGTACGGTTCATTTAAATGCAATTGAGTTGTTTTGGGATGGGTGCATAGTGAAGTGGACTGATAATTGTCAGAAGGTGAGTGTAGCTGGTGCATGAAATCAGGTGCAGGAGAGCAAAATGAGTGAGCAACGTACTTTACTCAAAAAATAAAAGCACAAGGTAAACAAATACACTTGACCAATAACCAACGGTAAATATTACGCGCGGTGAACACAGCACCAGTCGAAAAACCAGCCATCATGAACCGAACTGAACAATGAAATAATCACGCACAACCACCATGGGGGAAACAGAGGGTTAAATACATGAACATGTAATTGGATAATGAAAACCAGGTGTGTAGAAAATAAAGACAAAACCAATGGAAAATGAAAGATGGATCAGCGATGGCTAGAAGACCGGTGACTTCGACCGCTGAACGCCGCCCGAAGTCGTGACAATAATGGCCGCCTTAAAAGGGCAATCTGAGATTCAAACAACAACAAGAATCAATGGCTATGTATCATTAATTTAAATGTCCTTTTAACCACAGCTGTCTGTAATGCTGCCCCTCAGAGAGTGCCTCTCAATCTGGGTTTACTCATGATCAAATAAAACAGTTGCTTGATTATATAAAGCAAATAATGATCTGTTGATTGGATCACATTTCTTGTGAACTGTCAAATGTTGCCCTGCCGTGAAATAGCATGTAATGTGGATATACTCTAGGTTCTGTTTATACATTTTGAATAACGCACTAATAGATGTTTAATACATGTGGATGTATAACCTAGATATGAAGTTTCATAGGGAGATAAAAGTATCTTCCCTAAGAGTGGTTTGTATTCCACTGTGATTTGCGCCTCTGCTCCCGATGTCATAGAACCTTGCTTTTAAACTTCTCTCAGGTGATCTGTTTTCTAGCAGAGTTCAGGAAAAGGACAAATTATTGTACAAGGCAATTAACCCACTGTTCCTGGGCCGTCATTGAAAATAAGAATTTATTCTTACCTGGCTTGCCGAGTTAAATGAAGGTAAAACATTTAATAAAAGGTACCATTTACATTTACATTTTAGTCATTTAGCAGACGCTCTTATCCAGAGCTACTTACAGTAGTGAATGCATACATTTCATACATTCTTTCCGTACTGGTCCCCCGTGGTACCAAAAAGGAATGGCACAGGGAAAGTTTTCTGTTGCAAAATGTTTTAAAAACATTTCCGTTGCATTCTCTAATGAACAGGACTGTGGGCCAGGAAGTTGTCAGAGAGAAGATATTAAGTAACACAGACTTCTTGCCATGCCCTGATTAATAAGCCAATGACAACACAAGCTGTGTAGTCACGCAGGCAGGCAGAGACAGAGAGAGGGTAGCAGAAAAGTCACAACATGTATCAGCAAGAGTTCTTCGACATCACTGTGAAAGTCAAATTATGTTCTGAGTCAGGTTCTCTAGCTACTGGTTTCATCCAATCATATTAGAAAGAGAGAAGAGGAATGGAGAGAGTGCGAGAGAGAGTGAGATGTATAGACATTCTTCTCATGGTCATGAATCAAAAGACAATCGATAACATGTTTTCAGCTATTATGAACAGTCTTTGTACAAGAGCTAGCACCATTATAGTTTGCCTCTGTGGTTCGAGAAAGAGAAAGATGTATAGACACTGTTGACATGGCCTTCAAAATGTCAATCAATATTCTACTGTACATTCAGTTCTCAAAGAAAAAGCATAGAAAGGCTTCAGTTGTTGAAGTCTATCTTTAACATTTCATTACACTTGGTGACCTTGACACATACTATACTATCCTCCAAACTCTTTTAGGTGCAGTTCTATTTTATTTCATGAATAATCTGAATGGAGTCAACTTTGAAAGGGAAGGTCAAATTCGTAAAGGTTTCTGATTGTGCCAGTGATTTTGAAGAACCCATTCAGAAACCCTCAAAAACGGACATTACCTATCAAAATGTATTCCATTTAGATAGTCACCTAATAAAATGGATGTTGCTCATCTGCATCTCTGAGTCTGAACAATGTCTAAAAGAGTTCAGCGGAATAAGACAGAGGAAACTAAGTGCATCGTTGACGTCGTCCCCACAATGACCGTTCGTACATACCCCAACCAGAAGCCATGGATTACAGGTAACATCCGCACTGAGCTAAAGGGTAGAGCTGCCGCTTCCAAGGAGCAGGACTCTAACCCGGAAGCTTATAAGTAATCCCGCTACCTCTATACCAAGCGATGTCAAAGGAAGGCCCTAAAAATTGTCAAAGACTCCAGCCACCCTAGTCATAGACTGTTCTCTCTGCTACTGCACGGCAAGCGGTACTGGAGCTCCAAGTCTAGGTCCAAGAGGCTTCTTAACCTGTTAGGGCTAGGGGGCAGCATTGACACGGCTGGATAAAAAACATACCCGATTTAATCTGGTTACCACTCCTACCCAGTAACTAGAATATGCATATACTTATTACATATGGATAGAAAACACCCTAAATTTTCTAAAACTGTTTGAATGGTGTCTGTGAGTATAACAGAACTCAAATGGCAGGTCAAAACCTGAGAGATTCCTTTACAGGAAGTGGCCTGTCTGACCATTTGTTGAACTTCTTTTCCATCTCTATCATTTACTAAGGATCTCTGCTCTAACGTGACACTTCCCACGTCGTCCATAGGCGCTCAGAGCCCGGGAAAAAACAGAATGTCGTCATTCCAGCCCCAGGCTGAAACACATTATCGCCTTTCTCAAGTGGCCGATCAAGGGACACTGGCTTATGCGCGTGACCTAGGTTAACAGCTTCTACCACCATGCCATAAGAGTCCTGAACAGCTAATCAACTGGCTACCCAGACCCCTCTTTTAAGCTGCTGCTACTCTCTGTTTATTATCTATGCATAGTCACTTTAACTCTATCTACATGTACATATTATCTCAATTACCTCAACTAACTGGTGCCCCCCGCATATTGACTCTGTACCGGTACCCCCTGTATATAGCCTCGCTATTGTTATTTTACTGCTGCTCTTTAATTATTTGTTACTTTTATTTTACATTTTTACTTAACTCTTATTTTTCTTAAAACTTCTTAAAGCATTGTTGGTGAAGGGCTTGTAAGTAACATTTAACAGGTCTACATGTGGTGTATCTGTCACGTCCTGACCAGCAGATGGAGCTGTTGTAGTAGTTTTGGGGTCAGGACGTGGCAGTCTTGTGTGTGTGTGATTGTTCTGTGTTGGTCTTGTGACTCCTGATCAGGAACAGCTGGGGATCGTTGTTCCTGATTGGGAGTCATATATGTAGGAGTATGTTTGTCACTTGGTTTTGTGGGTAGTTGTTTTTGCACTGCGTTGGTGAGCCTGCAAAACTGTTTAGTGCTGTGGGTATCATTTCTTGTTTCGTCAAGTGGATGCTTTACTCTTTTTTTTGTTAATTAAAATATGAGTATCCACAACTCCGCTGCATTTTGGTCTTCCCTGCAACACAACGAAGGATTTCGTGACAGAACTACCCACCACCAAAGGACCAAGCAGCGGAGAAGAGGACAGAGGCAAGTGAGGGAGGAATGTTGGAAGCAGTGCGCTCGGGAGGTGATGGATTCCTGGTCACTGGAGGTGTTGACGGAGAGGATTGACTGGACATGGGAGCAGTTGCGGGTCCACTGTGACAACCTGCCTGGGAGGCAGGTAGAACCCGAGAGGCAGCCCCAAGAATTTTTTAGGGGGGGCACAAGGGCTATTTGGCGGGGCGAGATTACAGCCCCAGGCCAGCTCCCCGTACCCTTGTAGGGCAGACTGGACAGGTCCCGTGCTTTGGGGTTGGGGCTGTGGTGAGGCCTGGGATTTTCAGGCCGGTAGGCAAGGTACCAGCGCCCCGCATGTGCCAGGGCGAAGTAGGCATCGAGCCGGAAGGGGTGATGCCAACCCTGCGCTCAAGACCGCCAGTGCGCCCTTTCGGTCCGGTGTTTCCCGCTAGACGCACTAGCATGGAGGTGCGTGTCTCCAGGCTGGCACGTCCAGTACCAGCCCCACGCATCAGGAGTCTAGTGCGTCAGCCCAGCCTCGCCAGTCAACAGTCGTCAGAGCTGCCCGCCAGTCAACAGTCGTCAGAGCTGCCCGCCAGTCAACAGTCGTCAGAGCTGACCGCCAGTCAACAGTCGTCAGAGCTGACCGCCAGTCAACAGTCGTCAGAGCTGCCCGCCAGTCAACAGTCGCCAGAGAGGTCAGACTGCGCTGAACTGCCGGAGTGGCCAGACTGCGCTGAACTGCCGGAGTGGCCAGACTGCGCTGAACTGCCGGAGTGGCCAGACTGCGCTGAACTGCCGGAGTGGCCCGACTGCCCCGAGCTGCCGGAGTGGCCCTCCTGTCCTCCGGCCCAGCCCGAGGGGCCCTCCTGTCCTCCGGCCCAGCCCGAGGGGCCCTCCTGTCCTCCGGCCCAGCCCGAGGGGCCCTCCTGTCCTCCGGCCCAGCCCGAGGGGCCCTCCTGTCCTCCGGCCCAGCCCGAGGGGCCCTCCAGCCCAGCCCGAGGGGCCCTCCTGTCCTCCGGCCCAGCCCGAGGGGCCCTCCTGTCCTCCGGCCCAGCCCGAGGGGCCCGTCTGCCTGGCACAGCTATCGGCGCCACCGAAGTGGGCGACGCCGAGGGTGGAGCAAGGTCCACGTCCTGCACCTGAGCCACCTCCAGGATAGGTGGGTTGGGGAGGGAGGGTGTAGCACAGTGCCGTCGTTGACGGCAGCCACCCTCCCTTCCCTCCCTTATTGTTTATGGGTTTTGTTGGGGATTTTGTTTGTTGGTGTTTTTTTGTTGTTAGGTGCATTCCGGGGTCTGCACCTTGAGGGGGGGTACTGTCACGTCCTGACCAGCAGATGGAGCTGTTGTAGTAGTTTTGGGGTCAGGACGTGGCAGTCTTGTGTGTGTGTGTGTGATTGTTCTGTGTTGGTCTTGTGACTCCTGATCAGGAACAGCTGGGGATCGTTGTTCCTGATTGGGAGTCATATATGTAGGAGTATGTTTGTCACTTGGTTTTGTGGGTAGTTGTTTTTGCACTGCGTTGGTGAGCCTGCAAAACTGTTTAGTGTTGTGGGTATCATTTATTGTTTTGTCAAGTGGATGCTTTACTCTTTTTTTTGTTAATTAAAATATGAGTATCCACAACTCCGCTGCATTTTGGTCTTCCCTGCAACACAACGAAGGATTTCGTGACAGTATCGTTGCATGTAACAAATACAATTTTAATTGATTTATATCAAGCAAATTGGTACTTTGTTGCTGTATCAGTGTGGACTGTTTGGACATTCCTTAAATACCAATCTATGAACTCCTTCAATGTGGAACATATTCCACAAGAGAAGAGAAGAGAGAAGCAGGGAGAAGCAGACCTGGGATAAAATACTATTGGAAATCTTTCAAATGTTTGGTTTGCACATTTAGGACTTGTCTATTGCTTCATTGCAACAGGCAAGCTCAAAAAGAAACAACAAGATAATTATTCAAAGGGAGAAGCAGAGAGAAGAATAGAAGAGATAAACAGAGTACATAAACGGAGAGGAGCGGAGGAGAGATCAGTAATAGCATTGTTGTGATTCTGGCGATGCTCCCCCTGCCTGTCTTTATAATGAACCTGCCGCATATTAATCCCTATCACTAATGAGGCCAATCAGAATGATAAGCTTCCCCCACACCCGCTAATGAACACATGCTAATGCTGCTGCTCCCAATCCACCAGGCCCCTATTCACTGAGCCTAAATCAGAATGCAACACCTGCCCGGCTGCACCGCTGTCCAGACAGTACATAGGCTTAGGTCCAAAATGCAGTGCATCTGTCTATGCATTCATTCATCAGTCCATTTGTCCGTCGATTCATTCATCCATTCATCCATCCTTCAATTCATTTTTGACATCTGTCCAAAATGCAGTGCATCTGTCTGTTGTTTAATCTATCTATGCATTCATTCATCAGTCCATTTGTCCGTCGATTCATTCATCCATCCATCCTTCAATTCATTTTTTACATCTGTCTGTCTGTCCTTCCATCTATCTATCCATCCATCCTTCCTTTTTTCACACCCATCTGACCATCCATTCATCCATCCATCCCTTCATATCTATCTAAGGGCACATTTCTTACTTATCTAATGATTTGTACATCTCTCCAACATTATGTAAGTTCAATGAGCTGACATGAATCTGAATTTCGTTACCATCTACTGATGAACCCCATTGACATTATTATTGTGTGTAGATTGAAGAGGAACAAAAAAAATTAAATCATTTTTAAAATAAGGCTGTAACGTTACAAAATGTGGAAAAAGTCAAGGGGTGTGAATACTTACTTTTTTTCATGGACGTACACTACCGTTCAAAAGTTTGGGGTCACTTAGAAATGTCCTTGTTTCTGAAAGAAAAGCAATTTTTTGTCCATTAAAATAACATCAAATTGATCAGAAATACAGTGTAAACATTGTTAATGTTGTAAATGACTATTGTAGCTGGAAATGGCTGATGTTTAATGGAATATCTACATATGCATACAGAGGCCCATTATCAGCAACCATCACTCCTGTGTTTCAATGGCACGTTGTGTTAGCTAATCCAAGTTTATCATTTTAAAAGGCTAATTGATCATTAGAAAACCCTTTTGCAATTATGTACAGAAATTATAATTGTATATTTTATTTCTCTCCTAGTAGATTATATGTTACAGTTGTTTAGCTGACACATGCTGTATCTCAAGTGTCAACATACATAAGCACAAATGTCTCATAGGGGGAAGTGAACCCTCAACCTTTGTTGTCAGCACTGTGGTTAAACCAAATGGACCATCTGGATGCCTTCGCACCACATGCACTCCTAATGTAACTTAGGAGAGGAGAGTGTGAGATGAAGACCTTCCAAGAGTGCAGGAGAGTGGAGCCCGCGTTAACTCATGAGAAAATCATCCTGTAAGTGTCTTATTATTAATAGAATCATGGCTTATTAATGGTGGTGTATCTGTTTCTTTAAGCATTGATGGGATGAGGCTATGGCATATCAATAAAAATAGCTCAGCATACAGACATTCTTGTGTATGTGACAAATAAAACTTGAAAATGAAACTATTTATGTTCCTCACTATATAAGCTGAAGATCAGTGTTGCCCTCTATGCAGGCCTTGGGAACACGCGCACACACGCGCGCACACACACACACACACACACACACACACACACACACACACACACACACACACACACACACACACACACACACACACACACACACACACACACACACACACACACACAGCTTTCCCTACACATTAATAGGAAATTACTTCCCACTGCAAATAACTCACATTAACCATCCATCAGGCCATCAAGTTGATTGTAATAAATCTATTCCCTGGGGGACATAGGGTCTTGATTAAAAGTTGTGAACCATACATTTACATTTTTTACATTTTAGTCATTTGGCAGATACTCTTATCCAGAGCAACTTACAGTAGTGAATGCATACATTTCATTTTTTTTTTTTTCCTGAACTGGTCCCCCATGGGAATCAAACCCACAACCCTGGCATTAGCAAACACCATGCTCTACCAACTGAGCCACACGGGAGCCACTATACAGGGGATAGGGTTGTCACAATGTGGATTGTCACGATGTGGAACCGAACGCCCGGCTCCGCAAATAGCTGTTAAAATATAAGCTTTCGTGATGACTTTTGTAAGAGGGGTGTTAGAACCTCTTGAAGCGCTCCTCCCGCATGCAGGATCAACATCCAGCGAAAAATCGTATCGCCATATTCATAACCGAACCATAGCAAAATTTTATACATTTTTTTTCTCAAATATAGGACTATTTTATATCGTTTTATAGATACACCTCTCCTGAATCGAACCACGTTGTCCGATTTCAAAAAGGCTTTACAGCAAAAGCAAAACATTAGATTATGTTAGAGGAGTATATCGTAAAAGTAGCCACATAGCCATTTTCCGACCAACCACATGCATCACAAATAACCAAAAAACAGCTAAATGCAGCACTAACCTTTGACAATCTTCATCAGATGACACACCTAGGACATCATGTTACACAATACATGCATTCTTTTGTTCAATAAAGTTCATACTTATATATAAAAACAGCATTTTACATCGGCGCGTGACGTTGAGAAACTATTTTCCCTCAAATGCATCCGGTGAAGCAGCACTAAAATTTACTAAATTACTATTCGAAAACATTTTTTAAATGTAATATTGTCATTCAAAGAATTATAGATTAACATCTCGTGAAAGAACCCGCATTGCCAGATTTAAAAATAACTTTACTGGGAAATCACACTTTGCAATAAAAGGGGAGGGTAGCCAGGGGAGCCCGCGTCATAATGGTAATGGCCCTCCCCCTATGACCACGTTCCACAGACTCTCATTTGGTCAGTTTGTACTGTAGAAGACTCAAACCACTTTGTAAGACTGGGGACATCTAGTGGAAGCCATAGGAAGTGCTCAATGAATCCTAACTCACGGTGTGATTTATAGGCAAAGTGCTGAAGTTGAGTCCGCAAATCAGATTTCCTCTTGCTGTTACGATCTGTCTCGGGGTTTTGACTGCCATATGAGTTCTGTTATACTCACAGACACTATTCAAACAGTTTTAGAAACTTTAGGGTGTTTTCTATCCACATCTACTAATTATATGCATATCCTTGCTTCTGAGTTTGAGTAGGAGGCCGTTTAAAATGGGCACGTATTTTTTCAAAAATCGCTGTAGCGCCCCCTATCCTTGGTGTGCGTCAAGAGGTTTTAATTGTTGTCTGCTTACAAGAATTGCACTTCCTGACTAAGATACGGTTTCGTTTCAGAGGAGGAATGAGATGACGTCAAATACAGTACAACAATCGTTGATTGTGTTCAGTTTAATAATCATTGTATTGTAGTTGCCTGATGTCTGGTTGCATCTTTTCAGCTTTTGTTACTTGCTTGGCTCGCAACATTAGTTCATATACATTTTCATGTTATTGAAGTACTTCGGGATAATATAACAATCATTAGTTGTACTCTTTAAAATCATAATTTCATAGATTCCTGGTATCTAGTTGAGTCTTTCCATCTATTCTAACTTGCATGGCTCACAACAGTCGTTGGTAAGTTCAGATCCATTTTCTATATTGTGTTGTTGAAGTTCTTAAGCATAAATGCCTTCAAGGACAGAAGAACTACATACTACAAAAGAAAAGAAAAGGAATTGTAATACTTTTACTGGCAGTAATGTTGATGGCAATGAACTCTTTAGATTCAAGTTTCAAATAAAAAAGAGATGTTGTCTCTGCTTATTTTGTCCGGCAAGTTTCCATGTGTATGTGCGGTGGAGCTTTTTGTGATTTAGCTGTTGTATGTAACTCATTTAAACCCATAGTGCAACTAAAGAAACCCATGATTCATTTTTGATAGAGGTAATACCGTTTTAGATGTGTGCCTGACTGGCATTGCGTGTGTGTCTGTATGTCTGTTGTGCACTTGTTTGTGAGCAGTGTGCATATGTACACGGCATGAATGCGCCTGCCCTGAGTTTTCAGATTTCCCTGTCATACTAGCGTTCCTCTGAATAGGAGCACAGCGGTTCCACTTCAGCCACCATGAACCTCCCGCTCTTGCTCCTGCTGTCACTCATCCATGTCCCCTCGCTAATAAAGGTTGAATTTATCACATCCTGCCTCCCTCGTTCCCCGCCATGCGTAGTGACCCGGTCCCTGCCGATCACCTACACGAGCGCCGTGACATTTCCGCTAACCGGAGTGGGCTGCTGCTAATAACCCAGGTCAGGTCACACCGTGGTGAAAGCCAAACCCAACCCCATCACTGACATTTCTCCCACTGCCACATGTAATAACCTATCATGGTGTCCTGGAGAAATGCACTGGGTTCCTAGGTTGTCACCTACATTGTCAAACAGATAACCAACAGCTCCTTTTGAGTGTTTCCCAAATGGCACCCTATTCCCTGCATGGGCCCTAGTCAGAAGGCTCTTCAAACCAAATCAACCCACCCTCCACACTTCCTGATGTTAATCATGTCACCATGATGTAGCGTGGGTGGGTAGATATAACTCAATATGATGGGGCTCATTTGGGACTGTGTCGGGTCACTAGGTAGGTCTGATAATATGAACTCCCCAGAAGCTTTCAAATGGAGTTTTGGAGTTCCTCTATTGCTTTTTTACTGTGAAACCTTTGTCAAAAAACATTAACCAAAGGTAATGTTAGCCACGGCCATACAGAATCTTATGATCCACAAAACACTTTCTCTCCTGCTGAAACTTACAGCCTAAACAGTTCTTCCTCACATGAATACTTCAGTGCCTCAATGCCAATCATCAGCTAAATGTGTTTTTGCATTAAATTGTTAATGCATTGCAGAAAAAAAATCCATGAACAAGCAAACCTTTAGAGAGACTGATGGATCACACTGCATTAAGCCAGACGGACCATTATGGGAAAGCTTTGGATCATAAACAAATGACATAATGACTACGAGTTGGTGAGGGAAAGGGGGAGTGGGGGAAGTAGGGGCTATTTTATCTGGGTACACTAAATGCAGCCGTTAAACTGTACAATGTAGCTTCTAATAAATCAGGAGTACATCCAAGGCAGGTGTTGTGTACGAAACCTCTTTCATTTTCCCGCAATGAAAAACAAACTCTCTCCATAGCTCCTTCTCTTTCTCTCATTTTCTTTCCCCTTCTCTCTTTCTCTTCCCCTTTCTATTCCTCTCTCTTTCCCCTCATTATCTTCTCTCCCTTCCTCTCTCTCCATTGCTCCCTCCCTCCCTCTCTCCCTCCCGCCTCATCCCTCTCTCTCCTGAATCCAGTGGAGCAGCACGGTCATTCAGGAGGTGCTCTGTGATCCATATTGATGTCACACCCTGATCTGTTTCACCTGTCCTCGTTATTGTCTCCACCCCCTGCAGGTGTCGCTTGTTTTCCCCAGTGTATTTATCCCTGTGTTTCCTGTCTCTCTGTGTCGGTTCGTCTTGTTTGTTTCCAAGTCAAACAGTGGTTTTCCTGTTCTCCTGCTTTTGCATTCTACTTTTTCTAGTCCTCCCGTTTTTGATCCTTTCCTGTTTCTGGACATCGAAACTGCCTGCCTGTGTCACGACTGTGTGTAGGAACAGACCTAGGCGCGGCATGAATATCGTTCCACATATTTTATTATTATGTGAAACTATGCAAGACATACAATAAACCATAAACAAAACAACAAACCGTGGCGAAGAGGTGCAACATGCACTAACTCAAAATAATCTCCCACAAACAAAGGTGGGAAAAACAACCACTTAAATATGATCCCCAATTAGAGACAATGATGACCAGCTGCCTCTAATTGGGGATCATCCAAAAACCACAACATAGAAAAACAGAAACTAGAACCAAACAACATAGAAAAATAAAACTAGAATAACCCCCCCAGTCACGCCCTGACCTACTCTACCATAGAAAATAAGAACTCTCTATGGTCAGGACGTGACAGTACCCCCCCAAAGGTGTGGACTCCGGCCGCAAAACCTGAAACCAAAAGGGAGGGTTGGGGGGGTGTCTAGTGTTGGTGGCGGTTCTGGTGCAGGACGAAGAACCTTCTCATCTCGTGGATCCTCCAGCATCGGAGGCGGTTCTGGTGCGGGACGAAGAACCCTCTCATCCTGCAAACCCACCAGCATCGGTGGAGGCTCTGGACTGCCGACCGTCGCTGGGTGCTCCGGACCGCGAACCGTCGCTGGAGACTCCAGACCGCGGACCGTCTCAGGAGGCTCCGGACTGTAGGCCGTCTCAGGAGGCTCCGGACTGGAGGCCGTCTCAGGAGGTTCCGGGGACTGTATGCCATCTCAGGAGGTTCCGGGGACTGTAGGCCGTCTCAGGAGGTCCCGGACTGTAGGCCGTCTCAGGAGGTCCCGGACTGTGGACTGTCGCCGGAAGCTCTGGACTGGGAACTGTCACTGGAAGCTCTGGACTGGGAACTGTCACTGGAAGCTCTGGACTAGGAACTGTCGCCGGAAGCTCTGGACTGGGAACTGTTGCCGCAAGCTCTGGAACTGTCGCCAGAAGCTCTGGAACGGGAAGGCGCACTGGATGCCTGATGTGTGAAGCTGGCACAGGTGGCGCCAGACTGGTAACACGCACCTCAGGGCGAGTGCGGAGAGTAGGCACAGGACGCACCAGACTGGGCAGGTGCACTGGAGGCCTAGTGCGTGGAGCCGGAACAGGTGGCACCAGACTGGTAACACGCACCTCAGGGCGAGTGCGGAGAGTAGGCACAGGACGCACCAGACTGGGCAGGCGCACTGGAGGCATAGTGCGTGGAGCCGGAACAGGTGGCACCAGACTGGTGACACGCACTTCAGGGCGAGTGCGAGGAGAAGGCACAGGACGTACCTGACTGAGGACACTCACTCCAGGGAGAGTGTGAGGAGGAGGCATAGGACATACTGGGCTGTGGAGGTGCACTGAAGACCTGGTGCGTAGAACCGGTGCAGGATATACTGAACCGTGGAGGCGCACTGGAGGTCTGGAGCGTAGAGCTGGCACAACCCGTCCTGGCTGAACGCTCACTTTAGCCCGGCAAATGCGGGGCGCTGGCACAGGACAAAATGGGCTGTGAATGCGCACTGGTGACACAGTGCGTAGAGCTGGCGCAGGATATCCTGGACTGAGGAGGCGTACTGGAGACCAGGAGCGCTGAGCCGGCCCCATCCGTCCTGGCTGAATGCTCACTTTAGCCTGGCAAATGCGGGGTGCAGGCACAGTGCGCACTGGGCTATGAATGCGCACTGGAGATACAGTGCGCATCACCGCATAACACGGTGCCTGACTGGCCTGAATATTCTGCCTGCCTTGACCATGAGCCTGTCTGCCACTCTGTAACTCCTGGACTCTGATCTGGTTTTGACCTTTTTGCCTGTCCACGACCATTTTCTTGCCTACCCCTTTGGATTAATAAACATTGTAAAACTCCATCCATCTGCCTCCTGTGTCTGCATTTGGCTCTCGCCTTGTGCCTTGATGACAGTGACTAGCGAGCTATAGGCAGGACTGGAGTACCCAAAAACTCAAGTTGGTCTGACCTTAGCCATGTCCTGGTCTCAAACGACTGACTCCAGAACAGGTTCCATCCAGCATATTCATCAGCCACTGCCTACTGATCTGAAGACTACAAGCCCCATGCTGTGTAGTGGGTAGAGCAGTCCGATCTGAAGGCAGACAGGTAGTATTTTAATGGTGTTTAAATAGTATTGCTTTTAATTACTGTAATGGTTCCACCATGAATAATGATGAAGCTAGTGAAATGGTTGTGGAGTAAAGGAATTGGCGTAGAATAGAAAAGTAGCCATAGGGCCATGGATAGTAGTCATAGGGGTCATGGTCATTTCCTGGTCCGGTCACATGGCCTGTGTCTGAAAGTTACTGTCCATCCAATCCTTCCTTCCCCCGCTATTTTTTCCTCAATTCCCCTCAAAGCTCATTGAAGGAGGAGGCCCAAGGGAGAGACATCCATCCTCTCCTCCAATGTACTTTGAGAGGAATTGAGGAAACGATCCAGAGGAACCAAGGGTTTGAAGACTTGTATCGCTTTCTGCACAGCCATGGACACTACCCATACGGCTACGAGTATTTCCTGGTCAGGTCACATGGCTAGGAACAACAAGGCCATATTCCTGATTACCCATCTTCCTGTAATGTGTGTCTATGATATGGTAACATAATAGTGCAGCCTAGTTGTCCTGTGACTTTATGCATGTTAGACATCCAAGCCCTCCTCTCTCTCCATGTCTACTTGAAGATGACTTGAAAGCAATGGTCTCCAGGGTATGAAAGACACAAGTATTATTTTCCCTGTCCCACATTTCTTCCTCCTGGCTTTCTGTGGGGAATAGCATTCAGCGAGCATCAGTAGTCCTTCAAGACTTGACATGTCAATCAATCCCTCTATTCAATGCCTCAGGGAGCCAACTGAAGGGCTATGCCTCATTTCAAGGAGCTGAGGATAGGCGATAGATGCAGGAGAATAAGAACTCATTCCCCCCAAACCGGCAGATATGAGACTTCCTTCTGTTTTGGGGTGAGAGGACTCGAGGTGGACTTCAGGAGACTCGAAGAGAGTCTGGAGAGCGAATGTCGATAGATTTCCGGTGACGAGGGGAGAGAAATGTTCAAGGCTATGGATCAGTCCAGATCAGGCCACCACCGAGAGACAGGCTGACTCAGTGAGTTGATCGAGAATCGATAGCAATGTTCTTAATTACAGTGACGTGTGCACTACTCGGGTGTGCAAATGTATAGGACATTCAAGCCTAACAGCCAAAGGCTAAAAACACTCCCATTGACTGGCGGTCAAGGTCAGTTTTCATCAAACCTGAAATCAATGGATCCATTAGTGTCACATTCCACCCTCCATGAAACAAACAATGTTGTCGGTGTTTCTCCCACAATTTGAATCAGATTGTTATTGCATCTCATTACCAATTATAAGAAGCATGTGATTACACGGATAATGCCCAAACTATCCATCTGCAGCACAAAAGTTAGTTATTGTAACGGGGTGAGTGACTGGGAAGTCAGGCGCAGGAGAGCAGAGATGGGTGATAACAGGAGAACTTTAATATACACGTTGCCCAAAGGCACAGGCGAGGCAGCACAAAGCACAACCACGGTAACATGAACCGGATTAAACAAAACAAACAATCCTAGGTTTGAAACAAACCTAGTGCAAACCAGCCTGTAGTGTAACACCCTACACAAAGAACAATTCCACACACAGACATGGGGGAAACAGAGGGTAATATACATTTAGTCTGATGAGGGAATGTGAACCAGGTGTGCGGGAAAACAAGACAAAACAAATGGAAAATGAAAGGTGGAGCGGCGATGGCTAGAAGACCGGTGACTTCGACCACCGAACGCCGCCCGAACAAGGAGAGTGACCGACTTCAGCGGAAGTCGTGACAGTTATCCCATTACAGCCAAATAGGAGTGGAAGCTCAGCCATACAATGGAACATCATACAATCATACAAAAAAGTGCTTTTCTTTCAATTTGAGTCATTTTATTTGCCTTTTCATGCAGCCACCAATATGCGGTCGTTTGAGCAGTTTGAATGATAAACTTTCTTTCTCTTTGGGGATCTGTCATTGTTTACAACATCAAGAGTTATGTATATATATTTTTTTAACCGATACAGGAATAGGACTATGTAGTAACTAGATGCAAGCACTTAAATATTACAATAGCAATGTAGCAATTTAAATAAAACTCGAGTCAATGTCCCTGCCTCCCACGGAAATGTAATTAGCATAATAAAACAATCCCCATAGAAATCTGTCAGTTTAAGCTAGAGATATCTGTGTTTTTGCATTGTAGGCGTCTCAATCCGCCGATGTCGCACTTCCCTTTTTGTTTCTAGGTAGAACCTTTTCCCCAAAATAGAGTTCTCCTATAGGGACAGGCAAATAACCCTTTTTGAAAGCCTTTAAAACCTGTTGAGGACAGACGTTCCGCTAGCGGAACCCCGTTCCGCCAGCGGGACACCTAGCCAACAGCCAATACAAAATATCAAAAATCTCATAATTCAATTTTCTTAAACATACGACTATTTTACACCATTTTATAGATACACTTCTCCTTAAAATCTGACACAGCAGTTGCATTAAGGAGTAGTATATCTATAATTCTTTGAATAATTGTTATATATTTTGTCAATGTTTATGATGAGTATTTCTGTAAATGAATGTGCACATTCACCGGACGTTTTGGAAGGCAAACATTTTCTGAACATCACGCGCCAATGTAAAATGGGGTTTTTGGATATAAATATGAACTTGATCGAACAAAACATATATGTATTGTGTAACATGATGTTCTATGAGTGTCATCTGATGAAGATCGTCAAAGGTTAGTGCTTAATTTTAGCTGTATTTCTGTTTTTTGTGACGCCTCTCCTTGCTAGGAAAATGGCTGTGTGGCTTTTCTTGTTTAGGTGGTGTGCTAACATAATCTAATGTTTTTCTTTCGCAGTAAAGCCTTTTTGAAATCGGACAATGTGGTTGCATTAACCTGTTGGGGGTAGGGGGCAGTATTTACACGGCCGGATAAAAAACGTACCCGATTTAATCTGGTTATTACTACTGCCCAGAAACTAGAATATGCATATAATTATTGGCTTTGGATAGAAAATACCCTAAAGTTTCTAAAACCTGAGAAGATTCTGTACAGGAAGTGCCCTCTCTGACCATTCCTTGGGCTTCTTGACTCTTTTTATTGAAAACTTAGGATCTTTGCTGTAACGTGACACTTCCTACGGCTCCCATAGGCTCTCAGAACCCGGAAAAAAGCTGAATGATGTTGAGGCAGCCCCTGGCTGAAAAACATTAGCGCCTTTGGTAAGTGGTCTATCAGAGGACAATGAGACTGAGGCGCGTGCACGAGGCGACCTCATGTTTTTATTTTCTCTCTCTTTGTACTAAAACACAGATTCCCGGTCGGAATATTATCGCTTTTTTACGAGAAAAATTGCATAAAAATTTATTTTAAACAGCAGTTGACATGCTTCGAAGTACGGTAATGGAATATTTAGAATTTTTTTGTCACGAAACGCGTCGGGCGCGTCACCCTTCTTTACACTTCGGATAGTGTCTTGAACGCACGAACAAAACAGAGGATATTTGAACATAACTATGGATTATTTTGAACCAAACCAACATTTGTTATTGAAGTAGAAGTCCTGGGAGTGCATTCTGACGAAGAACAGCAAAGGTAATAACATTTTTCTTATAGTAAATCTGATTTTGGTGAGTGCCAAAATTGGTGGGTGTCTAAATAGCTAGCCCTGTGATGCCGGGCTATCTACTTAGAATATTGCAAAATGTGCTTTCACCGAAAAGCTATTTTAAAATCGGACATAGCGAGTGCATAGAGGAGTTCTGTATCTATAATTCTTAAAATAATTGTTATGTTTTTTGTGAACGTTTATCGTGAGTAATTTAGTAAATTCACCGGAAGTTTGCGGGGGGTATGCTAGTTCTGAACGTCACATGCTAATGTAAAAAGATGGTTTTTGATATAAATATGAACTTGATTGAACAAAACATGCATGTATTGTATAACATAATGTCCTAGGCGTGTCATCTGATGAAGATCATCAAAGGTTAGTGCTGCATTTAGCTGTGGTTTGGGTTTATGTGACATTATATGCTAGCTTGAAAAATGGGTGTCTGATTATTTCTGGCTGGGTTCTCTGCTGACATAATCTAATGTTTTGCTTTCGTTGTAAAGCCTTTTTGAAATCGGACTCGGATAATCGGATAATATTCCGACCGGGAATCTGCATTTCGGTAAATAGAGGAAAAAAAAGAAAGACGGGGGCGACCAGTGCACGCGCCTAAGCCCACTGTCCCTTGATCGGCCACTTGACAAAGGCGATAATGTGTTTCAGCCTGGGGCTGGAATGACGACATTCAGCTTTTTCCCGGGCTCTGAGAGCCTATGGGAGCCGTGGGAAGTGTCACGTTACCGCAGAGATCCTTTGTTTTGGAAAGAGATGTCAAAGAAAGCCAATAAATGGTCAGACAGGCCACTTCCTGTAAAGGAATCTCTCAGGTTTTTGCCTGCCATATGAGTTCTGTTATACTCACAGACACCATTCAAACAGTTTTAGAAACTTTAGGGTGTTTTCTATCCATATCTAATAAGTATATGCATATTCTAGTTACTGGGTAGGAGTAGTAACCAGATTAAATCGGGTACGTTTTTTATCCGGCCGTGTAAATACTGCCCCCTAGCCCTAAGAGGTTAACAGGTTTTAACATATTTTAATCAAACAAGCTAGTTATTTTCAGTCCAGACAAACATTCATCCTGGCTCTGAAGTTGTCCACAGCATAATGATGAGGTATAGGAACTGTGGTGATTGCTGCTCTTTTGCAAGTACCAGTCCATGGGCAACCTGAATAAACTGAAATAGGTTTACACTTTATTTATTCTCATTCTCTACTGGTTCCAGGCTCAGCACTATAGAATTCTTGGCTGGCAATATACCAAAGAACGCATTACAGCAATAAAGATGAGAGGATTGAGATGGGATAGTAGTAGAGTGGCTCTCCCTGGTGGAAACTGTGTGGGGACTGCAGTAACGGAACAGTCAGAGCACTGTGAGTAGGTGTTCACCTGTCTGAAATATCCCATAGCACCTTGGAGAAGACAGGGATACAAGTTCCAAAGGAAGACCAGGCTCTGTAGTCTGACTAGCCTGGTGATGGCTGGGACAGGTAGACTTGATAACTGTTAGGATGCACTATTCAGGGTTGTGGTTGGGTGTGTGTGTGTGTGCGAGCATTTGTGCATGTGTGCTTGGTGGACATGTCTGCCTGCCTGCCTGCCTGAGTGTGTTGGTGGATTGCCAGGCTGTAGATAAGGATGCATGTCGGTATAATAGAGAATAAGATTTATCTCCCATAGTGTGCTGCATTAAACAGGTCGATACACTGCAAATACCCTCCATTATGTTTGATAATGAAAAGCCACAGTCTTGGCTTTATGCTGCAAAGTAACATTCATATTCTTTACATCCATGAAATGTAATTATCTATAGAAAAATTAATTGGTACTTCAGTTTGTAAATTACTTTTCTGAGAATGTATTTTTCCTTTGTATGCAATAGTTGTGACAGGCAAATATGTGGTACAATTACTGAGATATTGACAAAAACAGAATATAAAATAGTAAAATCCTTAGGGCATATCTCATTTGTAAAACATGTATTTATTTTTCTCTCTTCCTCACTCCATGCCATTGCTGCATTTCCAGTGGATACTGACATTATCAGACAGCCATCAGAGGCCCATTGTTAGTCACTCAGCAGTCCACTTAAATCACTCCATGGTGAATGCTCTGAGGCCTTGACTGGAGCACTTGCACAAATAGGGCCTGATAAAAAGCCTACTGTACATGCTAGTAAGCATGTTGTGGCGCAGTATGAGCCCCTTACTGGGGGTGCACATACCGTTACATACTTTATAACACAACAGGGCTTTGGAAACTTGAATGTATTGTTTTCTCACCTTGAAATGGGGTCCTTGATAACTGCATCTGATCTTTAAAGTGCAACTTAAGGCAATAAACTACTTGTCTGATAGGCTGTTTTCTATGTGGCATCGGTATTAGTCTGAAACATTTATTCTGGTGTCAAAATTTACTACAAAGTGTAACTCGATAAATCTGGTCATAAAGTCAGTCTCGTCCAAAACTGAGTATTGTTTGTTCAACTTACTTGAGGGTTTGGTTTCGACAGTGCTCACTTGCCCACTAACATGGGATATATAGCTGTGGTAATTGCGCTTTATCCAATTCTACAGAAGAACACAGACAGTGAGACAGACCTGGCCTTTGTTTACATAAGACAACCCTGCACCAAGCACCTCAGCTACATGTTATATTGCACGACTAAACCCAGTAGCCCAGTCAATAGAGGGATTGTGTCGCTGGAGCCAAGAGAATCCCAATACCTAGGGAACCTGCAGAGACTCAACTAGCAGGAATTGGATTGTCTTGCTGTGGTTCCCTGACACTCGTAGGTTGATGTCGATGGTATGATTGTCACGTCCTGACCAGTATAAGGGTTATTTGGAACCCGAGAGGCAGCCCCAAGATTTTTTTGGGGGGGGGCACACGGGTAGTTTGGCTGGGCGAGGAGTGAGCCCCAGGCCAAATCCCCGTACCTTTTTTGGGCAACCAGTGACTGGACAGGTCCCGTGCTTCGGGGTAATGGGTACTGTGGCGAGGCCAAGTATTTTTAGGCCAGTACGCGCAGTACCAGCGCCCCGCATTTGCCAGGGGGAAGTGGGCATCCAGCCAGTAAGAGCGATGCCAGTTCTGCGCTCGAGACCGCCAGTACGCCTCTACGGTCCAGTGTGTCAGCCCAGTCCGACTCGTCCTGTTCCCGCTCCCCGCACTAGCCCTGAGGTGCGTGTTCCCAGGCTGATACCTCCAGTACCAGCACCACGCATCAGGCTTCCAGTGCGTCAACCCAGTCCGACTCGGCCTGTTCCCGCTCCCCGCACTAGCCTTGAGGTGCGTGTCCCCAGACTGGCACATCCAGTACCAGTACCACGCATCAGGCTTCCAGTGCGTCAGCCCAGCCTCGAGAGTTCGGCAACAGTGTGCAGTCCAGAGTATCCGGCAACAGTGTGCAGTCCAGAGTATCCGGCAACAGTGTGCAGTCCAGAGTATCCGGCAACAGTGTGCAGTCCAGAGTATCCGGCAACAGTGTGCAGTCCAGAGTATCCGGCAACAGTGTGCAGTCCAGAGTATCCGGCAATAGTGTGCAGTCCAGAGTATCCGGCAACAGTGTCTAGTCCGGAACCGAGGGAGACTGCCTGCGACCCGGAACCGAGGGAGTCTGCCTGCGACCCGGAACCGAGGGAGTCTGCCTGCGACCCGGAACCGAGGGAGTCTGCCTGCGACCCGGAACTAAATATGATTAACTGTGTATTAAATGAGTCTGCCTACGATTCGGAACGATGGGAGCCTGCCTACGGCCCGAAACTGAGCAAGTCTGTCTGCATTCTGGAGGACAGTAGGCCGGAGCCAGAACCACCTCCTGTATAGGTGGGTTGAGGAGGGGGGGTGTAGCACAAGTGCCGTCGGTGACGGCAACCACCTTCCCTTCCCTATTGTTGTTGTTGTTTTTTATTTTTTTTGAGGTGCATCTGGGGTCTGCACCTCTAGGGGGGGGGGGGGGGGGGGGGTACTGTCACGTCCTGACCAGTATAAGGGTTATTTGTTATTGTAGTTTGGTCAGGACATGGCAGAGGGTATTTTGTTTATGTGGTTCGGGGTGGTGATTTATGTAGTAGGGTGTTTGATTTATTATTTCCGGGTTTTGGTCTATGTTCTATGTTTTGTATTTCTATGTTCTTTCTGGTTTGTTGTATGTCTATGTTTAGGTTGATGGGGGGTTGGACTCTCAATTGGAGGCAGGTGATTTCTCGTTGCCTCTGAGTCCTATATATGGGTAATTGTTTGGTGTTGTGGGAGATTGTTTCTTGTTTTGCCTGTGTGAGCATGACAAGACTGTTTTGTTGTTCGTGCGTTCTTCATTTTGCTATTTTGGTGTTCGCTTTATTTTAAAATAAATAACAAGATGAGCATCCACATTCCTGCTGCGTTTTGGTCCTCTATTCCCGACGACAACCGTTACAATGATGGGTGACCCGGCCTATAGAGCGCCTGTCTAGCACTCTAACATCCATGGGCATGGAGAGGGGTTGAGTGGGGATGCCCAGCTCAGATGCTAGGGTAACGTACATAAGACTTGCAGTGGCCCCCACAGTCAATGGGTACCTCGAGAAAATTGGACCGGTCACACCACAGCAGGATGGCATGGATAGGGGGTTGAGTAAGTGGAGAACAGAAATTAACTTTAACCTCTTACATCTAGACGTTCCGCTAGCGGAACACCTGCTCCAATATCCAATGATAGGCGTGGCGCGAATTACAAATTCCTCAAATACAAAAACTTCAATTTTTCAAACATATGACTATTTTACAGCATTTTAACCTCTGCTTTCGGTGAAAGCACATTTTGCAATATTCTCAGTAGATAGCCCGGCATCACAGGGCTAGATATTTAGACAACCAGCAAGTTTAGCACTCATCAAAGTCAGATTTACTATAAGAAAAATGTTATTACCTTTGTTGTCTTCGTCAGAATGCACTCCCAGGACTTCTACTTCAATAACAAATGTTGGTTTGGTCCAAAATAATCCATCGTTATATCCAAATAGCGGCGCTTTGTTCGTGCGATCAAGACACTATCCGAAATGGTAAAGAAGGGTCGTGCGCATGCGCAATTCGTGACAAAAAAATTCTAAATATTCCATTACCATACTTCGAAGCATGTCAACCGCTGTTTAAAATCAATTTTATGCCATTTTTCTCATAAAAAAGCGATAATATTCCTACCGGGAATCTGCGTTTAGGTAAACAGACAAAGGAAAAGAATGCTAGTTCTGAACGTCACATGCTAATGTAAAAAGCTGGTTTTTGATATAAATATGAACTTGATTGAACAAAACATGCATGTATTGTATAACATAATGTCCTAGGTGTGTCATCTGATGAAGATCATCAAAGGTTAGTGCTGCATTTAGCTGTCTTCTGGGTTTTTGTGACATTATATGCTAGCTTGAAAAATGGGCGTCTGATTATTTCTGGCTGGGTACGCTGCTGACATAATCTAATGTTTTGCTTTCGTTGTAAAGCCTTTTTGAAATCGGACAGTGTGGTTAGATTAACGAGAGTCTTGTCTTTAAAATGGTGTAAAATAGTCATATGTTTGAGAAATTGAAGTAATAGCATTTCTAAGGTATTTGAATAACGCGCCACAGGATTCCACTGGCTGTTACGTAGGTGGGACGATTTCGTCCCGCCGGCCCTAGAGAAGTTAAAGAAACAAAAGTTTATTCCTCAAACAGGGGCAGGCAAACGACAGTTCAAGGCAGGCAGGGGTCAATAATCCAGAGGATGTAAGGTACAGGACAGCAGGCGGGGTCAGGGCACGCAGAACGGTTAGAACCGGGAAACTAGAAAACAGGAGCAAGGAACAGGCGAGAGCAGAGAAACAAAATGCTGGTAGGATCTATGAACAAAACAAACTGGCAACAGACAAACAGAGAACACAGGTATAACAGGGGATAATGGGAAGATGGGCAACACCTGGAGGGGGGTGGAGACAAGCACAAAGACAGGTGAAACAGATCAGGATGTGACAGTATTACAGATTTCTTGCGTTACCTTAGATTAATTCTGACTATTTTGAGGAAGTCATACCTGCTTTGTTCCTATGGTGTCTTATGGGGGACAAACATCAGTAACTGCCACAATGAACCACACCCCAAAGACTGAAATCTTGTTTCTCTCAATGAACAACAGAGAAACACACGTGGAATTGGTGTGTTCAGTCGCTCTTTTAGTGCTCTTTTAATGTTGAGGGTGTTAACACTATATGCTGGAAATGAGTAAGTGTCTTATTTCAGGTATTCTAATGCAGACCAATGCCCGTCCATGCCCCTCCTTCCTGATGTCTAGCTGGTTATTTTGCTCAAGTTAAAGAAAACTTTACATTGAACTCAAGTTGAACCAAGTTTACATGAAGGACCACTGCTGTTTCTTATTCCTAAACCCTCCAAATACAGTAGAGTTGAGTGAGGTGGTGAGTTTGGAAAAGTTGATAGCCCCATTCCTTTCCTCTGAATGACCTTTAATGTGTGTCTTCGACTCTGGGCCCTGGGGCCAAACTGGTCAAGAAAATGAAAACCTGTATGGGCACTGGCAGAGAAGGTTTTGGATGGAGAGGGAAGATGAGATTGTTTGTTTGTGTGTGCTTGCCTGTTTGTTTGTTTGTGTGTGTCCACACATCCGTGCATGTGCATTTGTGAATGTGTTACATAAAATATTCCTATTTACTACAGACTGCCTATAGACTTGGTTTGCAGTATATGGGCATTTCATAAATCTCATTGTTTCATAGTTACATTCCCGTTATGAATTCATGAGCGCGTGAGGAGTAGAAATAGGCACCTTCTTGCGGCAATGCATTAAGCTGAACCCTTCAGTGGTGTGCTGGCACCTTTTGTGTCGATTAAAATAGACTTAGGTTGCTGGCCCTCAGCGAACAAGACAGCTTAATGGACTTTTTAAATGACTGGAGGTTTGGGAAGAAATCACAGACAGGATAAAAATGTTGTCATGTGCTCAAGCTAAAGAAAAAAAATGAATCAATATTCTTTCAAAATAGAGCATGAAGGTCAAATCCAATTATACTTAAAACCTCTCTGCGAGTAAGGCTAGTTTCCTGAATTTCCGCCTGTCTGACATGCCCAAAGTAAATTGTCTGTTACTCAGGCCCAGAAGCTAGGATATGCATATAATTGGTAGAATTGGATAGAAAACACTCTGACATTTGTAAAACTGTTAAAATAATGTCTGTGAATATAACAGAACTGATATAGCAGGCAAAAATCCGAGGACAATCGATATGGAATTTTCTTTTTTTTTAGCTTGGATTGACATCCAATGCAATGCTATTGAAAGATCTTATTTCCGCCTCCCAGATTGCAGTTTCTATGGCTTCCACTAGATGTCAACAGTCTTTCTACAAGGTTTTAGGCTTGTTTTTTTGTAAAATGAAGAAGTATTTGTTGTCGTTCCAAGTTGAGCGCCAGGGAAAAAAATTGTCTTTTGCGTGCGTGCTCTTCGTTCTTTTCCTTTGCTATTGAACATACTGTTCTCCGTCTGAAATATTATTGTTTATTTAGATATTAGACAACCTGAGGATTAATAAAAAACACCGTTGGACTCTGCTGGTAACCTTTTGGAATCCTTTGTATGCATGTTGAAAGACCTGGATTATTGAATTCAATGGCGCCAACTAAACAGCGTTTTTGGGATATAGAGAAGGACTTTTTCGAACAAAACGACCATTCATTGTGTAGCTGGGACTCTTGGGATTGCAACCAGAGGAAGATCTTCAAAAGTAAGTGATATCTTTTCGCTATTATTGCTATTTATGATGTTGTGTTGCCAGTGCTGGTTTGAAAGATATGTTGACTTGGGGCACTGTCTTCAGACAATCGAATGCTATGCTTTTCCCGTAAAGCCTTTTTGAAATCTGACAATGCAGTTAGATTACCATGATTCTAAGCTAAAGAATCATGTATGACACTTGTATTTTCATGAATGTTTAATATTACGATTTTGTATTTTGAATTTTGTGCGGTCCGATTTCACCGGATGTTGTCGAATTTGATCCCGCTAGCGGGATCTTCACGCTATGTTAATGCTTCTGGATGTCAAAATAACACTGTCTTATTCCCTTGTGATTCTCCTTTGCCACGTGTGACAGCAGGCATGACAAATGGTCCGGAGCTTTGATTTGATATAGAACAGGGAGAAAGGGAAAAGTAATGTGCGTTCTAAGAGATTGCGTTCTCTTAAATTCTCTTAATCTAAGAGGCTAACCATTAAGTGTTTTGCTATATAGAGACCCCTTGTAGTTATCATTACCCATTATACCATTAATCCTATATCAACAGTCGTTTTACTATATTCTCTTTCTGAATGGTCGTTGAGCTCTCAGACTTCAATGCAACAGATTCAAAGTTTTATTACTAGACTAACATAGATTGAAAATGAGGTAGCTAAATACAGTTGTCTTAATAGACAAGATACAAATGGAATGCAGTACAATCATTGATGTGGAGAACTCAACAGATAAATTGAATAGGCTTATGTAGCCTACTCACAAGCAGATATGACAACACTTTAACAGAACTTCGGTGAATTGTAAATTCTTATTTGTGAAAACAGGAGAAATGAAGGAGAGAATACATTAATAAAGTTTCACAGCAATGAAACTATAGGTTCCCTAATCATGGGTAGATCAGCCCGGTTACAGGTTAACACCTGCTGTGGACAGTGCCATGACAGTGCCACGACTGAACAGTCAGACTAACAATCTTACAATAATCCGTTACTGCCACCACTTTTACAGAAACACAGCGTCACCCAAATGGAAATTAAATGCAATGATGTATTTAAGTGCAGTGGCGGATTTAGGTATAGGCGACATGGGCAGCCGCCCAGGGCAGCATCCTGCCGGGGGCGGCACGGGTAGCCTGCACAAAAAAATATGGAATGGTGAAATTTGCGTGATCGATTTTGTACCTCACATTTGCATGTCACATCAATGATATGTCACAGTTTGGGACTGTGGATCAATTAAGAATAATATAAAACCAGTCTGCACACCACCAAGGTGAATTGGTTTAGTCTTGACTCTTGGTTGATAGTGTTGGGGGATGGGAATGTATTGATGCCAGAGTGCCAAATCAACAGAAATTAGTTTCTATTTGTCTTTGTTACTTCTTTTTTATATTTATAAGTTTTATTTTTGAATATATTTTTATATTTATATAGTTTTAAATGGTATGATTATTTATTTGTGTTGTTCCAAATGTCTGAATAAAAATTACAGTTAGTGCAGAATGGTGCTTTTTGGAAGGGGGGCGCTGAAGGGGGGTTTCGCCCAGGGAGCCATACATGCTAGAACCACCACTGTTTACATGTATGTTAGCTGAGTGTCGTCTGGTTCAGTTGGAATTCCATTAAGACAGAGATGAAACAGGGAAAAGATCAGAGGGTCCTGGTGTTGGAGCTTGCAGCCGAAGAAGCTTCTTCCCTCGTTGGAGCTCACACGCATAGGAGCTCGTCGTTCTTTTGAAGGAAAGTGATAAAGTCTACCAACAGGTCGTTAAGAGATGGCTGGTGCCTGCTCTCTCTCTGTATCTCTCTGTCTCAGTCCAAAGAAATCAAGTTTGTTAGGCAATATGGTCCAGTAGAATGGCCTCTTAAGGAGAGATAAAACTTGGAGGTTCATCGTGAGTGGGCAGTGTGCGGTTCAGCAAAGTTCCTCTCAGGCGATGGCTATCTCTGTTCGAATCGGGTGGTGCAAGTCAAGATGGCGTTAAGTTTCTCAAGGAGAGGGATCATTCAACTTCTAAGGCATGGCCGTAACTCACGAAGATCTGATCTGATGAGTCTGAGTACAAATCTCAGTAATTATAGTGTGGGAAGGCTCAGCCAGAAAGTGTCACAAAGCTGCCCGGTCACTCCTCAGGTTTTAGCATGTGCAAGCCAATATTGGAATAAAACCTGAGATTTGCTTGTGAGTGTACACAATAAGTCCCTCCTGGACAGTTCACAGTTCCTAAAAGGAGATAAGCAATCCATTGATTCTAAACACGACTGAATAAGATACATACATTTATGTTGTAGTGAAATAACAGGCTCTCCCATTGGGACGTCCCCCTGAGGCCCATCAGAGCAGCTTACCGATCACTGTACCTGTACACAGCCAATCTGTAAATAGCACACCCAACTACCTCATCCCCATATTGTTACTTATCCTCTTGCTCTATTGCACCCCAGTATCTCTATTCTCTACTTGCACATCATCATCTGCACATCTGTCATTCCAGTGTTAACACTAAATTGTAATTATTTTGCCTCCATGGCCTTTTTAATTGCCTTTACCTCCCTACTCTTCTACATTTGCATACACTGTATATCGATTTTTTCTATTGTGTTATTTACTGTACGTTTGTTTATGTGTAACTCTGTGTTGTTTTGTTGCACTGCTTTGCTTTATCTTGGCCAGGTCGCAGTTGTAAATAAGAACTTGTTCTCAACGGGCCTACCTGGTTATATAAAGGTGAAATAAAAAAATAAACAAAAAACTTTATGTCCTGAATGCAAAGTATTATGTTTGGGGCACTGAGTACCACTATTATGGGTATGCTTGTCATTGGCAACGACTAGGGAGTTTTTCAGGATAAAAAATAAATGGAATAGAGCTAAGAACAGGCGAAGTCCTAAAGGCATTTTTTCTTCTTCTACTGGTCCCCTGTGGGAATTGAACCCACAACCCTGGCATTGCACACACCATGCTCTACCAACTGAGCCACAGTTGGTAGAGCATGTTTTGACTCAGGAGGTTGAATACTTATCTAATCAAGATATAGTGTTTTATTTTTCATATAAAATTTACAAATGTTAAACATTTTCTTCCACTTTAACATTACATAGTATTTTTGTGTATATCGTTTACAAAAAATGACAATTAAATAAATGTTAATACCTCTTTGTAACATATATATATATATATATATATATATATATCCTCTCTGGGCTTGGCGGGACGAATTCGTCCCACCTACGCAACAGCCAGTTGAATCCCGTGGCGCGATTTTCAAATGCCTTAGAAATACTATTACTTCAATTTCTCAAACATATGACTATTTTACAGCCATTTAAAGACAAGACTCTCGTTAATCTAACCACACTGTCCGATTTCAAAAAGGCTTTACAACGAAAGCAAAACATTAGATTATGTCAGCAGAGTACCCAGCCAGAAATAATCAGACACCCATTTTTCAAGCTAGCATATAATGTCACAAAAACCCAAACCACAGCTAAATGCAGCACTAACCTTTGATGATCTTCATCAGATGACAACCCTAGGACATTATGTTATACAATACATGCATGTTTGATCCCTCCGATGTCAACAACTACAGACCAGTATCCCTTCTTTCTTTTCTCTCCAAAACTCTTGAACGTGCCGTTCTTGGCCAGCTCTCCTGCTAACTCTCTCAGAATGACCTTCTTGATCCTAATCAGTCAGGTTTCAAGACTGGGCATTCAACTGAGACTGCTCTTCTCTGTGTCACGGAGGCTCTCCGCACTGCTAAAGCTAACTCTCTCTCCTCTGCTCTCATCCTTCTAGACCTATCTGCTGCCTTTGATACTGTGAACCATCAGATCCTCCTCTCCACCCTCTCCGGGTTGGGCATCTCCGGCGCGGCCCACGCTTGGATTGCGTCCTACCTGACAGGTCGCTCCTACCAGGTGGCGTGGCGAGAATCTGTCTCCGCACCATGCGCTCTCACCACTGGTGTCCCCCAGGGCTCTGTTCTAGGCCCTCTCCTATTCTCGCTATACACCAAGTCACTTGGCTCTGTCATATCCTCACATGGTCTCTCCTATCATTGCTATGCAGACGACACACAATGAATCTTCTCCTTTCCCCCTTCTGATAACCAGGCGGCGAATCGCATCTCTGCATGTCTGTCAGACATATCAGTGTGGATGACGGATCACCACCTCAAGCTGAACCTCGGCAAGACGGAGCTGCTCTTCCTCCCGGGAAGGACTGCCCGTTCCATGATCTCGCCATCACGGTTGACAACTCCCTTGTGTCCTCCTCCCAGAGTGCTAAGAACCTTGGCGTGATCCTGGACAACACCCTGTCGTTCTCCACTAACATCAAGGCGGTGACCCGATCCTGTAGGTTCATGCTCTACAACATTCGCAGAGTACGACCCTGCCTCACACAGGAAGCGGCGCAGGTCCTAATCCAGGCACTTGTCATCTCCCGTCTGGATTACTGCAACTCGCTGTTGGCTGGGCTCCCTGCCTGTGCCATTAAACCCCTACAACTCATCCAGAACGCCGCAGCCCGTCTGGTGTTCAACCTTCCCAAGTTCTCTCACGTCACCCCGCTCCTCCGCTCTCTCCACTGGTTTCCAGTTGAAGCTCGCATCCGCTACAAGACCATGGTGATTGCCTACGGAGCTGTGAAGGGAACGGCACCTCCATACCTTCAGGCTCTGATCAGGCCCTACACCCAAACAAGGGCACTGCGTTCATCCACCTCTGGGCTGCTGGCCCCCCTACCTCTGAGGAAGCACAGTTCCCGCTCAGCCCAGTCAAAACTGTTCGCTGCTCTGGCACCCCAATGGTGGAACTCGCTCCCTCACGACGCCAGGACAGCGGAGTCAATCACCACCTTCCGGAGACACCTGAAACCCCACCTCTTTAAGGAATACCTAGGATAGGATAAAGTAATCCTTCTAACCCCCCCCCATCCCCTTAAAGGATTTAGATGCACTATTGTAAAGTGGTTGTTCCACTGGATATCATAAGGTGAATGCACCAATTTGTAAGTCGCTCTGGATAAGAGCGTCTGCTAAATGACTTAAATGTAAATGTAAAATGTTTTGTTCAATCAAGTTCATATTTATATCAAAAACCAGCTTTTTACATTAGCATGTGACGTTCAAAACTAGCCTACCCCCGCAAACTTCAGGGGAATTTACTAACAATTTACTAAATTACTCACTATAAACGTTCACAAAAAGCATAACAATTATTTTAAGAATTATAGATACAGAACTCCTCTATGCACTCGATATGTCCCATTTTAAAATAGCTTTTTGGTGAAAGCACATTTTGCAATATTCTAAGTACATAGCCCAGCCATCACGGGCTAGCTATTTAGACACCCAGCAAGTTTAGCCTTCACCAAAATCAGATTTACTATTACAAAAGTTTGATTACCTTTATTGTCTTCGTCAGAATGCACTCCCAGGACTGCTACTTCAATAACAAATGTTGGTTTGGTCCAAAATAATCCATCGTTATATCCAAATAGCGGCGTTTTGTTCGTGCGTTCCAGACACTATCCGAAATGGTAAATCAGGGTCGCGAGCATGGCGCAATTCGTGACAAAAAAAATCTAAATATTCCGTTACCGTACTTCGAAGCATGTCAACCGCTGTTTAAAATCCATTTTTATGCCATTTTTCTCATAAAAAAGCGATAATATTCCGACCGGGAATCTCCTTTTAGGTAAACAGAGGAAAGAAAACAAAGCTGTCGGTCGACGCGGGCACGAGCGTGAGTCTCACAGTACTGTAACCAGCCACTACCCAAACGCGCTACTTTGTTTCAGCCAGAGCCTGCAAAGCCACGATTCAGCTTTTTGCCGCCTTCTGAGAGCCTATGGCAGCCGTAGGAAGTGTCACGTAACAGCAGAGATCCTTTGTAATGGATAGAGATGGCAAAGAAGGCCAAGAAATGGTCAGACAGGGTACTTCCTGTACAGAATCTTCTCAGGTTTTGACCTGCCATTTGAGTTCTGTTATACTCACAGACACCATTCAAACAGTTTTAGAAACTTTGGAGTGTTTTCTATCCAAAGCCAATAATTATATGCATATTCTAGTTACTGGGCAGGAGTAGTAACCAGATTAAATCGGGTACGTTTTTTATCCAGCCGTGTCAATACTGCCTCCTATCCCTAACAGGATATGTGTGTGTATTCATGGTGGAACAGGCTTTGGCCATGCCTGTTCTTCCGCTCTCTGTGTGTGTGTGTGTGTGTGTGTGTGTGTGTGAGAGTACCTACGTATTTCTCTGTGACGACTTTCTATGTGAGAGCTTCCCATGTCTGGAACACACTGCCTTCAGACACACGTAACTGTGCCACTTACCACACTTTTACAGATAACCTACATGGCTAAAGAACAATCAGGTGTGTGAACATAATCCCTAGCTTTGTATAGCTGCTTTCCATGTTGTTTGTTGTCTGTAGCTTGTGAGGTATGTAGACATTGCTCGTAAATTTTCTGTAACTTTGTTTGCTGGTGTTTTGTGTTATTTCTCTCTCTGTCTGCATGCTAAGGGTTGCTTGTCATGTGTTGCTCTGTATGTGCTCATTGTCTGTCTGTATTGTCATTTTAATAACCTGCCCAGGGACTGCAGTCCAGAAACTGCAGCTAAAACCGTCACTTTTACAGGAATTTTGATTAATGTGCACTGTGTTCCATGCATGCAGGGCTGAGCCTAGCCTTTTGTGGGCCTTAAGCGAAATTTGATTGCAGAGCCCGCCCACGTCGCGGACAAAACCTTTACTGGCCACGCTCTTGACTGAGGAGAGAAAAAATACTTTGCCATGGGGCATATAGAAAAGGTTTAAGTTTTACAACAGGTTCACTGCAATTATACACATTTTGCCCTGGGGCTGTTGTACCTCTCTTAGCCCATGAGGGATATCCTTTGGTCTTGAAGAGGAATAATAGTCCACATCCTGTCCTTGATTATCTTACAAACCAGGTATATCACAAGGGCCTTAAGTCCTATCCCCTCCTTCTCTTACAACCCTTAAGTACCCCAAGGATGGGTCAAGGGTATCAAATGCACATTTTTACGATAAGCATGTGTTACACAGAGCTAGTCAACCAGACATCCTGGCGTCAATTTAGCTGATTCTAAGAAAGGGGGAGAAGAGAGAAATATTTAGCCTGATGCCTTCATTGTTCTAAGGAGGGAAATGGCACCAAACCCTACATTGGACATTTGACCACTTTTCTAAACAATGCACCAAAATTAATGGCTTAGCACATAATTGGTAGGAACCAAATATACATTGTGAAAATGTTTCCTGTATTTTTTTTTTCACCTTTATTTCTAACAAGGTAGGCCAGTTGTTAACAAGTTCTCATTTACAACTGCGACCTGGACAAGATAAAGCAAAGCAGTGCGACAAAAACAACACAGTTACACATCAACAAACGTACAGTATATAACACAAAAGAAAGAAAAATAGAAAAATCTATGTACAGTGTGCAAATGTAGGGAGGGAGGAATAAATAGGCCATAGAGTCTAAAATAATTACAATTTAGCATTAATACCGGAATGATAGATGTGCAGTTGATGATGTGCAAGTATAGATCCTGGAGTGCAAAAGAGCAAGAGGGTAAGTAATAATATGGGGATGAGGTAGTCGGGTGTGTTATTTACAGATTGGTTGTGTACAGGTACAGTGATCGGTAAGCTGCTCTGACAGCTGATGCTTAAAGTTAGAGAGGGAGATATAAGACTCCAGCTTCAGTTATTTGTTGCTGCAGGGGTTCTGAGATGTTGGCCGGGGTAAGGGTAGCCAGGTGGACAGCATGGCCAGCATTGGAAAAATGCTTTTTGAAATGAACGATTGTCGTTGATTTATTGGTGGTGACAGTGTTTCCTATCCTCAGTGCAGTGGGTAGGTGGGAGGAGGTGCTCTTATTCTCCATGGACTTTACAGTGTCTCAAAACCTTTTGGAATTAGTGCTACAGGAAGCAAATTTAAGATATAAGACTCCAGCTTCAGAAATCTTTGCAATTCGTTCCAGTCATTGGCAGCAGAGAACTGGAAGGAAAGGCGGCCAAAGTAAGTGTTGGCTTTGGGAACGTCCAGTGCAATATACCTGCTGGAGCGCATACTACGGGTGGGTGTTGCTATGGTGACCAGTGAGCTGTGATAAGGCGGGTATTTACCTAGCATAAACGTATAGATGACCTGGAGCCAGTGGGTTTGGCGACGGATATGTAGCGAGGGCCAGCCAACGAGAGCATACAGGTCGCTGTGGTGGGTGGTATATGGAGCTTTGGTGACAAAACGGATGGCACTGTGATAGACTACATCCAGTTTGCTGAGTAGAGTGTTGGGGACTATTTTGTAAATGACATCGCCAAAGTCAAGGATCGGTAGGATAGTCAGTTTAACGAGGGTATGTTTGGCGGCATGAGTGATGGAGGCTTTGTTGGGAAACAGGAAGCCAATTCTTGATTTAATTTTGGATTGGAGATGCTTAATGTGAGTCTGGAAGGAGAGTTTACAGTCTATCCAGACACCTAGGTATTTGTAGTTGTCTATATATTCTAAGTCAGAACCCTCCAGAGTAGTGATGCTAGTCGGGCGGGAGGGTGTGGGCAGCAGTCGGTTGAAGAGCATACACTTAGTTTTACTTGCATTTAAAAGCAGTTGGAGGCCACGGAAGGAGTGTTGTATGGAGTTAATGTTTTGGGGGGGGTTTGTTAGCATAGTCTCCAAAGAAGGGCCAGATGTATACAGAAAGGTGACGTTTGCGTAGAGGTGGATCTGAGAATCCCCAGCAGCAAGAGCGACATCATTGATATATACAAAGAAAAGAGTCGGCCCAAGAATTGACCCCTGTGGCACCCCCATAGAGACTGCCAGAGGTCCAGACAACAGACCCTCCAATTTGACACACTGAACTCTATCTGTGAAGTAGTTGGTGAACCAGACGAGGCAGTCATTTGAGAAGCCAAGGCTATTGAGTCTTGTGATGAGAATGCGGTGATTGGCAAAGTCGAAAGCCTTGGCCAGGTCGATGAAGACGGCTGCACAGTACTGTCTTTTATCGATGGCGGTTATGATATTGTTTAGGACCTTGAGCGTGGCTGAGGTGCAGCCATGACCAGCTCAGAAACCAGATTGCATAGTGGAGAAGGTAAGGTGGGATTCGAAATTCTTGGTGATCTGTTTATTAAACTTGGCTTCCGAATATTTTAGAAAGGCAGGGCAGGAGGGATGTAGGTCTATAATAGTTTGGGTCTAGAATTTCTCCCCCTTCGAAGAGGGGGATGACTGCGGCAGCTTTTCAATCTTTGGGGATCTCAGACGATACGAAACAGAGGTTGAATAGGCTAGTAATAGGGGTTGCAACAATTTTGGCAGGTAATTTTAGAAGGAGAGGGTCCAGATTGTCTAGCCCAGCTGATTTGTAGGGATCCAGATTTTGCAGCTCTTTCAGAACATCAGTTGTCTGGATTTGGGTGACGGAGAGGGGGGGGATTGGAGGGGGGGGGGATTGAGCAAGTTGCTGCAGGGGGTGCTGAGATGTTAGCCAGGGTAGGGGTAGCCAGTTGGAAAGCATAGCCAGCCGTGGAAAAATGCTTATTGAAGTTATCGATTACCAAGATGTATCGGTGGTGACAGTGTTTCCTATCCTCAGTGCTGTGGGCAGCTGGGAAGAGGTGCTCAGTGGGCAGCTGGAAGGAAGTGAATTTCTTTGCCAACTATTTTGCAGTTTTACTCTGTTGCATTATTGCAAACAGGATGCATGTTTTGGAATAGGACTCCTTCTTTTTACTCTGTCAATTAGGTTAGTACTATGTAGAAACTACAATTTTGTTGATCCATCCTCAGTTTTCTCCTATCATGGTGAAATCCCTGAGCAGTTTCCTGCCTCTCTGGCAACTGAGTTAGGAAGGATGCCTGTATCTTTGTAGTGCTTGAGTGTATTGATACACCACTCAGTGTAATTCATAATTTCACCATGCTCAAAGGGATATTCAAGGTCTGGGTTTTAATTTTTACCCATCTACCAATTAGAAAACCTCCCTGGTCTTGTGGTTGAATCTGTGTTTGAAATTCACTGCTCGACTGAGGGACCTTACAGATAATTGTATGTGTAGGGTACTTACACAATCATGTTAAACACTATGATTGCATCCATGCAACTTATTTTGTGACTTCTTAAGCAACTTGTTAAGCACATTTTCACTAATGAACGTATTTAGACTTGCCTTAAGATAACAAAGGCGTTGAATACTTATTGACTTAAGACATTTCAGCCTTTAATTTGTAATTCAATTGCAAAAATTCAGAACAATATAATTCCACTTTGAAATTATGGAGTGTTGTGTCAGTGACAAAAAATCTCAATGTAATCCATTTTTAATTCAGGCTGTAACAACAAGGCACTGTAACCATTCTATGACCTGCTACTGCGTAAAGAATATATAGTACTACAATTAAGTACTATTCATTCTTTACATCATCCATTTTCTATTCCTCTGCTTGTGTAATAAAGGGCCTTCTCTCCACTGCACTTTGCTTTTCACTAATAGATCAGAATGTGTCCAAGGACTGGCACGCAGGACTCTCATGAGGCATAATTTGAGCAGCAAGTGTGAGATCAAGGTGATATATGAGTTGGAAATGGCTATTTGCCGTATTATCGATGAGATAGTGGAATACTTATTCTCACGATTTCATAACCATATCCTCAGAGATTTAAAAGCCTCATATTCACTCGCTCTGCTTAATGCCCTGTATATTCAATACATTATTATATGGAATGAACTCTGTTTCTGTGTACAATTTTGTTTCCCTGTTAGTGAAAAGTGTGCATTAGTGTGCTGTATTCCAAAATGACATGTTGTTGGGTTGTGTTAAATAAACACACACACATTAGAGATACAAGTCTGAATGCTTCAACAATCCATGACAAAGTGTACCTTTCTTCCAGGTGAATTATTCGCTATACAAAGACAGGCAATAATGTCAGCAACAGTGGAGAGTGCAGACCTGCCCTGTATTTACTGTTTATCAGGTACTGTAGACACGAAAACGCAACATAGGCATTACACAGCAGGGAACATTGCCTTTTAACTAGCTGAGTACTGCACTATTGTCCAGAGTGCTTCTAGAGGGCTTCTGGGGTTATCATATTTGTCTGTGTAATAGAGGTGGTACGGTGAACCTCTCTCAGTTGATGAGAAGGCTAACTTTGACTGAGACTTGAAGACTTGCATTTTAGGCTTTAGCTTAGCTGGCTAACACAGTCTTGTCAGGTGCTGACTCGGTGAGTGAATTTATAAGGAAGTGCATTGGAGATGTTGTACCCACTGTAACTATTAAAATCTACCCTAAATAAGAAACTGTGGATGGATGGCGGCATTCGCACAAAACTGAAAGCGCGAACCACCGCATTTAAACATGGAAAGAGGTCTGGGAGTATGGCTGAATATAAACAGTTATTCCCTTCGCAAGGCAATCAAACAAGCGTAATGCCGGAAAAGGCACAAAGTGGAATCGCAATTCAACGGCTCAGACATGAGACATATGTGGCAGGGTCTACAAGCAATTACAGACTACAAAAAGAAAACCAGCCACGTCACAGACACCGACATCACGCTTCCAGACAAACTAAACACCTTCTTTGCCCGCTTTGAGGATAAAACAGTGCCCCCATCGCGGCCTGCTAACAAGAACTGTGCCCACCCCTCCTCCTCCGTGGCCAACGTGAGTACAACATTTAAAAGTGTTAACCCTCGCAAGGCTGCTGGCCCAGATGGCCATATAGCCGCGTCCTCAGAGCATGCGCAGACCAGCTGGCTGGTGTGTTTACAGACATATTCAATTGCTGTCTGCTGTCCCCACATGCTTCAAGATGGCCACCATTGTTCCTGTACCCAAGAAGGCAAAGATAACTGAACTAAATGACTACTGCCCCGTAGCACTCACTTCTGTCATCATGAAGTGCTTTGAGAGACTAGTCAAGGATCATATCACCGCCACCTTTCCGGCCACCCTAGACCCACTTCAGTTTGCATACCGCCCTAACAGGTCCACAGACGATGCAATCGCCATCACACTGCACACTGCCCTATCCCATCTGGACAAGAGGAATACCTATGTAAGAATGCTGTTCATTGACTACAGCTCAGCATTCAACACAATAGCGCCCTCCTAGCTCATCATCAAGCAGGAGGCCCTAGGCCTCAACCCCACCCTGGGAAATTGGGTCCTGGACTTCCTGACGGGTCACCCCCAGGGGGTGAAGGTAGGAAACAACATCTCCACCTCGCTGACCCTCAACACTGGGGCCCCACAAGGGTGCTTGCTCAGCCCCTCCTGTACTCCCTGTTCACCCACGACTGCGCGGCCATACACGCCTCCAACTCAATCATCAAGTTTGCTGACGACACAACAGTAGTGGGCTTGATTACCAACAACGACTAGACAGCCTACAGGGAGGAGGTGAGGGCACTCGAAGTGTGGTGTCAGGAAACAACCTCTCAGTTAATGTTAACAAAACAAAGGAGATGATCATGGGATTCAGGAAAGTGCAGAGGGAGCACCTCCCTATCCACATCAAAGGGACAGCAGTGGAGAAAGTGGAAAGTTAAGTTCCTCGACGTACACATCAACGACAAACTGAAATGGTCCACCCACACAGACAGTGTGGTGAAGAAGGCTAAACAGTGCCTCTTTAACCTCAGGAGGCTGAAGAAATCTGGCTTGTCACCCAGAACCTTGACTAACTTTTACACATCCACAATCAAGAGCATCCTGTCGGACTATATCACAGCCTGGTAGGGCAACTGCTCCGCCCTCAACCGCAAGGCTCTCCAGAGGATGGTGCGGTCTGCATAACGCATCACTGGGGGCAAACTACCTGCCCTCAATGGCAACTATAGGCAATGGCAACTATATCTTACATTACTAATATCATATGTCAACTGTATTTTGTAGCATCTATTGCACCTTGCCTATGCCACTCGGCCATCACTCATCCATATATTTATATGTACATATTCTCATTCACCCCTTTTAGATTTGTGTGCATTAGGTAGTTGTTGGGGAACTGTTAGATTACTTATTAGATACTACTGCACTGTTGGAACCAGAAGCTCAAGCATTTCGCTACACTCGCAGTAACGTCTGCAAACCATGTATATGTGACAAATACCATTTTATTTTGATTTGATGGTGACCTGGGATCAAAGCCCAGTTGGTCACTATGCTGATTCTGATCAGTCAGGAAAAAGTAAATGCCCTTGTTAGCTACTGTAACCCTTTGATGTAATTCAATCACTTAGGTCTATAAACAAAACCCATTGATGCAGCACGTTGACCAAGGGCTAAGAGGTGGTTAAGCAAGTGATTAGGCCAACCGGATGACCTGAACCTTCTTAAGTTGCTACACGATACACCAATATTGATTGGACAACGTTAATGAGTGACTAAATCTTCTCCAATTAGCAAACAACTCCCAATGTGAAAAGCATTTGACATTATCGTTAAATGTTCCTTGTGCAATGTCAAACTTCTAGAAGTCTATGTGAATCATTGTGAATAAGAGGACATGTATATGTTTGGCCTGACAAATCACATTGCCATGGCAACCTCAGTGAAGGTGACAAATTGCCTCCTTATGTAACATGTATTCCGCTATGGAACAAAAATGATTGATGTCAGTTGATTTTATTTTATTTATTTATTTTATTTCACCTTTATTTAACCAGGTAGGCAAGTTGAGAACAAGTTCTCATTTACAATTGCGACCTGGCCAAGATAAAGCAAAGCAGTTCGACAACATACAAAAACACAGAGTTACACATGGAGTAAAACAACGTACAATCAGTGATGCAGTTGAAAAAAATAAGACTATATACATTGTGAGCAAATGATGTGAGATAAGGGAGGTAAAGGCAAAAAAGGCCATGGTGGCAAAGTAAATAAAGTATAGCAAGTAAAACACTGGAATGGTAGATTTGTAGTTTGAAGAAAGTTCAAAGTTAAAATATAAATAATATGGTGCAAAGGAGCAAAATAAATAAAATAAATAAATACAGTAGGGGAAGGGGTAGTAATTTGGGCTAAATTATAGATGGGCTATGTACAGGTGCAGTGATCTGGGAGCTGCTCTGATAGCTGGTGCTTAAAGCTAGTGAGGGAGATAAGTGTTTCCAGTTTCAGAGATTTTTGTAGTTCGTTCCAGTCATTGGCAGCAGAGAACTGGAAGGAGAGACGACCAAAGGAGGAGTTGGCTTTAGGGGTGACCAGAGAGATATACCTGCTGGAGTGGGTGCTGCTATGGTGACCAGTGAGCGGAGATAAGGGGGGACTTTACCTAGCAGGGTCATGATGTCATGAGTAATTGTGATATTCAATTGTAAACTATCATTCTAGTTTTCATTCCTTGTTTGAATGATAAATGTAAAATGTCCGGACCTCTGGCAGTCTCTATGGGGGTGCCACAGGGTTCAATTCTTGGGCCGACTCTGCTCTCTGTATACATCAATGATGTCGCTCTTGCTGCTGGTGAGTCTCTGATCCACCTCTATGCAGATGACACCATGCTGTATACTTCTGGCCCTTCTTTGGACACTGTGTTAACAACCCTCCAGACGGGTTTCAATACAACTCTCCTTCCATGGCCTCCAACTGCTCTTAAATGCAAATAAAACTAAATGCATGCTCTTCAACCGATCGCTGCCTGCACCTGCCCGCCCGTCCAGCATCACTACTCTGGACGATTCTGACTTAGAATATGTGGACAACTACAAAAACCTAGGTGTCTGGTTAGACTGTAAACTCTCCTTCCAGACCCACATAAAACATCTCCAATCCAAAGTTAAATCTAGAATTGGATTCTTGTTTCGTAACAAAGCATCCTTCACTCATGCTGCCAAACATACCCTCGTAAAACTGACCATCCTACCGATCCTCGACTTCGGCGATGTCATTTACAAAATAGCCTCCAATAGCCTACTCAATAAATTGGATGCAGTCTATCACAGTGCCATCTGTTTTGTCACCAAAGCCCCATATACTACCCACCACTGCGACCTGTACGCTCGAACCACGTTGTCCGATTTCAAAAAGGCTTTACAGCAAAAGCAAAACATTAGATTATGTTAGAGGAGTATATCGTAAAAGTAGCCACATAGCCATTTTCCGACCAACCACATGCATCACAAATAACCAAAAAACAGCTAAATGCAGCACTAACCTTTGACATTCTTCATCAGATGACACACCTAGGACATCATGTTACACAATACATGCATTCTTTTGTTCGATAAAGTTCATATTTATATATAAAAACAGCATTTTACATCGGTGCGTAACATTGACTAACTATTTTCCCTCAAATGCATCCGATGAAACAGAGCTACAATTTACTAAATTACTATTCGAAAACATTTTTAAAATGTAATATTGTCATTCTAAGATTTATAGATGAATATCTCTTGAAAGCACCTGTAATGCCAGATTTAAAAATAACTTTACTGGGTAATCACACTTTGCGATAAAAGGGGATGCGATACTCAGAACAATAGGCTAGCAATAGCAATAGGCTAGCCATCTTGGAACAATCGCATATCACATCTAGTCTTGTATACTATTGTCAATAATCCCTTACCTTTGGTTGTCTTCATCAGAAAGCACTTCCAGGAATCCCAGGTCCACAACAAATGTATTTTTGTTCGAAAAAAATGACTCCTTTATGTTCCAAGAGCTTGTTCTTGTTAGCGCGTCTGAAGGCTGATCCAAATGCTTTGTCGGCCACGGGACAGCCATTTCGAGAAAATGCATTTTTTCCCCATTTAGGTTCGTTCAAACATGTCAAACGTTGTATAACATAAATCTTCAGGGCGTTTTTCAACAAGAGAGCCAATAAGATTCGAGGGGGACGATTGCATTGTGTTTCAAAATGTTTCGAAAGGGGAGGGTAACCAGGGGCGCCGGCTTCATAATGGTGATGGCCCTCTCCATGTGACCACGTTCCACAGCGTCTCATTCATTCAAATTTAACAGTAGAAGGCTGAAACCAATTTGTGAAGACTGGGGACATCTAGTGGAAGCAATAGGAAGTGCTCAATGAACCATAGCTCACGGTGTGATTAATAGGCAACGTGATGAAGTTGAGTTCGCAATTCAGAATTCCACTTCCTTTTTCCATCTGTCTCGGGGTTTTGACTGCCATATGAGTTCTGTTATACTCACAGACACCATTCAAACAGATTTAGAAACTTTAGGGTGTTTTCTATCCACAAGTATTAATTATATGCATATCCTAGCTTCTGAGTTTGAGTAGGAGGCCGTTTAAAATGGGCACGAATTTCTTTCAAAAATCGCTTTAGCGCCACCTATCCTAGGGGAACGCCAAGAGGTTAAGGACTTAATAATGCATTCACAACTGCTGTGAAGTGACTAAACTGTTATTTATCGAAACAAACAAATTATGTTTAATTGGTACTCGATTAAATTAATCATGTGACAATTATCTCATTGGGAATTTGGGGCACCACGGGAAAAGATGTTAAACGAGTTACTATCTCCCGACTTAAACTCTAAAGATATATAGATATCTCTTACATCAATAACAGTCACTTATTAGTCATTATTACCTCATCAGTCTCATTCTGAACATCGCATAATCCTTGATATCTGCAAGAACCCTAATCCTTTTGAATATTCAGTACTACACAAATTGAATTAATCATTTATGTATTGACTAACTAAACAATAACATAGAATACCCATACATGCTTACATGAGATAAGTCCCTAGTGGACTGACATGATATGACAACTTGTTACACAATGGACAGGAGGTGAGGAAAGATAAAGAGAGGGAGAGACAAAGAGAGTCAATTTATCGTACATACTTTTGAAACTATGCTCACAACAACCAGAATACTTAGCACCCTAACCACCGCTCATTTGGATTTGAAATGCAATATATATTTACGCTTAGATGTCTTTCTCTGTAATCTCTCTGTTGAAACCATTGATCCGTCAATGGGTAGTGGCTCGATGTAAGGCTCTGGTTGTCCACCAGAGGTTACAATGTCCTTCTTAGTTGTAGAGCTTCTCTGGTCTTGGAGTGATCATTCGAATATATACTGCAGACATACCAACGGTTGTATCAAAGGGGATTGTCTTCCTTCCCACCTCATGTCTTTAGTCAAAGTTCTATGACCACTTTTTCATGCACAGCTGACAATGTCACCCTATGAATGTGTTATGTATGGGTTATGAATATGTTCTTATGTAGTTACGCTACAAAAATAGTCCATAACGACTTTGGATGAACTTAAAGACATGCTCTGGTACTTTGGTGATTAGTAAGTATCTTTTAAACCTGCTTGGGCTGGTTGTGTCAATGTGTAGTTCATAACAATCGATGATCAGAATTACTGTCTTACCTCAATTATCTTCGAAATCTCTAGTTTGAAGCGACTGTTTTCTAGAAGTTGTGCGGTGCCATTTTCCTTACATTTACCCCTACGTGGGCCAGCTCACTAGCAATTTGAGTTTCATCCAATAAGCTTCAACCCCTCACCATTTGAGTGACAGCTAGCAAGAGGCACACACAGTAGAGAGAGCACTGATTTTATTTAACCTTTATTTAACTAGGCAAGTCAGTTAAGAACAAATTCTTATTTACAATTACAGCCTAGGAACAGGGGCAGAACAACAGATTTTTACCTTGTCAGCTCGGGGATTCGATCTTGCAACCTTCCTGTTTCTGGCCCAACCCTCTAACCACTAGCCTACCTGCAGCCCCAGTGGTGCACATAGCTGCATATTTGTGACGTAGTACTCATTTTTCAGGGACCACTTTTACAAAGGTTCTATCTTCACACTTAGTGATGGTAATGACTGAGGAAAGCATGTAGATCTAGCAATATAGATATTTCGGAGTCTAAAATTAAAACATTTAATATAGAAGCTGTCCCTATCACTGCCCAGTGGGTTTCCTCTCATCTCAGACCTCTTGACTTCTTATCCCCATCTGACAAACACGCACACACACAGGCAATCACACACACATGCATACACATTCAAAGGCTCAGACATAAAACAGAGACACACCAACACCGACACCGATACCAATATACACACACACACACACACCACACACACACACACACACAACAGTTTTTTCTTTCTTGTCATCTTGATGTCTGATATCTTTAGCTCTCCTGGAAAAGGGTCCAGGTTCCACTTAGGCTGTGATAGGGATCTCCAAACCCAGGTTCTCTTTGTAATAGAGCTGTGTCTGTTTCTGTCGTCCCCATCTGATACAGCATCCTCTTCAATGACATGCAGCCCACAACAATCAATTTCTCATTCATTACCCATAGAGACACAGAGGTGATAGCGTGCATTTCCCTCAAACATGTTTTTAAAATACTTTTCGAAAAATCATATTCCCAGAAGGAAGAATGCATCATCAGAAGTTGAACATGACAATGTGTATTGCTATATCATCGTATTGGACAGGACAAAAAATATCTAAAAGGTTCAATGTAACAGCCTAGTTAATAAATATTGTGCGGGGGGGTGGTGGAGTCATCACTGGCCTCAGGCTGGAGGTACGCAGTGTCAGCGCTGGTAGAAATGAGAGCCATGGAAAGTCTGCTCAAACTTTTATAAAATACAACTTATAAGACCCCCTCTATGGCTAGTCATACTACTCTCTCACATTCGTTGCTCCACAGAGTCCCTTTTGCCCTTGATAAACCAAAATTGACAGAGGCTATGTATAAAGCAGTTGTATTATTACATTTTCACCATAACACATCTATTTTTCACTCTTTTCTATTACTTTGACAGGCCCGTCACGCTAAAGTAAATTAGCCCAGTTTAACCCCTCGACCCCTGAACCGTTTCTCAAAGTCACCTTTTCTTCCGGCATGGTGCTATTAAGCATTTACTTTCAGGTGTTAGGAGACTTCTAGTCGCACCTTGGTCCCATAAGGACATAACAAATCCCTCCTGAGTTTTCATTCAGAAGGAAAAAGTGAAAAGAGAGGTTGCCTGGTGAAAAATATGAGTTGGGATTACTTGGAAGAATTCTAAAGGACAAGTTTAACAGATACCCAAGCGTAATATTAACAGTGATAAGTTAATACAGAGGCACACAAAGACACACGGAGAACCAAGCCAAAAGTGCCAAGGCACAGATTCAACAATCCTGTACTGTTCTAAAAGGAAAACTTTGTTCAGCAACTTCCTGTATTCCTCCAAATTTTCAAATTTCAAATTTCAAATTTATTTATATAGCCCTTCGTACATCAGCTGATATCTCAAAGTGCTGTACAGAAACCCAGCCTAAAACCCCAAACAGCAAGCAATGCATGTGAAAGAAGCACGGTGGCTAGGAAAAACTCCCTAGAAAGGCCAAAAACCTAGGAAGAAACCTAGAGAGGAACCAGGCTATGAGGGGTGGCCAGTCCTCTTCTGGCTGTGCAGGGTGGATATTATAACAGAACATGGTCAAGATGTTAAAATGTTCATAAATGACCAGCATGGTCAAATAATAATAATCATAGTAGTTGTCGAGGGTGCAACAAGCACGTCCGGTGAACAGGTCAGGGTTCCAAAGAGGATGCAGTGTTAGAGCATAGAAATACACAATCAACAATTTTGTCTAAAAAGACTAAGTAAATAACAACTAAGGGACTTCCCTGGCATTTTGAAGATGTGAAATGTATGGATGGAATACAGCATGGCAATAAAAGAGAAGAATGCTCACCATGGTGCAATGTAGGCCCAGTGTGTCTTGCAGCAAAAAGAAGCTAAAGCACTGATTGAATGAAAACTTACTTGTCAGTATTCCATAAATCCTGATTCAAGTGTGTGTGTGTGTGTGTGTGTGTGTGTGTATACTTACTATCTTCTAAGTCCATTAAAGCAAAAGACAGACAGGTAGGCAGAGATGATTGTCATTTCTACACAGGTAGAGAGGACAAGGAGAGATACTTTACCCTTTAGCAATATACTTTACATTACCTTATAGGATATCCCATTTTTCTTTACATACAAAACCCCAGTAAGATTAAACCAAAAAAATGTATTTGAATGTTTCATATTTGCTTTCATTTTTGTACAGTCTGCCTCACTGTCTGCCTTAGAGCCTAACACCATCAGTATATACAGTGGGAGTAACTCTTTCAAAGTTAAAGCCACTCTCCCTTCTCTCCTCTCAAAGACTCCGCAAATGGGCATTTTGATGAATTATGAAGGGAGCTCCTGCCTGATTTAATAGGCAAGTTTGCACGCTCTCACGCTCGGAAAAACACACACACACACACACTTCTCTAGACGTTGCCTCAGTATGTTTCACTGATGCCCTCTACATCACACAGATATACCTTAAACCTCTTAACTCTACCCCCCACCTCCATTTGAATCCACCAGCAGGAGAGAAATGTACCTCTATGTGATGTCACATCGTTAGTGGCCTCGTGTTGCAGATGCTGCTTGCAATCCCCCCTGCCCCACACACACCCTTCACTCTTCCAGGTCAGTCTCCCTTAAGCAGCCCTGTAGCTGACTAAAAACTAGGGCTTTCAGGGCTTTCAGTTGCGCTGCTCCGCGGCTGTGGAACGCATTTCCAGACACTATTAAGGCTGCAGAGTCTCTATCCTCGTATTAAGGTACAGCTCAAGACCATGCTGTTCAGAAAAGGACCTCTGCTAATACTGTTCTCATGTCATCCCGATCTGATGACCCCTGTATATTGTGCCAATAGAAAGTCTACATCCCCTTGAACTTTTTTCAAATTTTGTTGCGTTAGAAAGTGGGATTGAAATAGATTTCATTGTAATTTTATGTCATTCATCTACACAAAATATTCCATAATGTCAAAGTGAAAATAATATTCTACACAATTTGACAAATTAATAACATTTTTATAACTAAAATATAGTCATTGCATAAGTGTATTTTTTATTTCACCTTTATAAGTAGTCACTCCCTTTGTTAAGGCAAGCCTAAATTAGTTCAGAAGTAAAATCTGGTGTAACAAATTACATAAAAAGTTATATGGACTCACTCTGTGTGAAATAATGTGGGTTGACATGATTTTTGAATGACTACCCCTCAGTGGTGTAAAATACTTAATTAAAAATACCTGCAAGTAATACTTAAGTACTTTATTATTTTTGAAAACTTTTACTTTTACTTCACTACATTCCTAAAGAAAATTATGTACTTTTTACTCCAAACATTTTCCCTGACACCCAAAAGTACTTGTAACATTTTGAATGCTTAGCAGGACAGAAAAATTGTGAAATTCACACATCAAGAGAACATCCATGGCCATCACTTCAGCCTCTGATCTGGCAGACTCACTGAACACACATGCTTCGTTTGTAAATGATGTCTGAGTGTTGGAGTGTGCCGTTGGCTATCCGTCAATTTAAAAAAACAAGAATAAGGATTCAGTCTGGTTTGCTTAATACAAGGAATTTTACTTTTGATACTTAAGTATATTTTAGCAATTACAATTACATTTGATACTTAAGTCTATTGAAAATCAAATACTTTGACTTTTAATTAAGTAGGATTTTACTGGGTGACTTTCACTTTTACTTGAGTCATTATCTATTAAGGTGCTTTACTTTTACTAAAGTATGACAATTTGTTACTTTTTCCACGACTGCTACCCCTTCCTCTGTCCCCCATTGTCACGTCCTGGCCAGTATAAGGGTTAATTGTCATTGTAGTTTGGTCAGGACGTGGCAGAGGGTATTCGTTTTATGTGGTTCGGGGTGGTGTTTGTTGAAGGGGCATTTGATTGAAGTATTCCGGGGTTTTTGGGCACTGTTTGATTTTCATGTATTCTATGTTTAGTCTAGTGTGTCTGTTTCTATGTTTGGTTAATTGGGGTTGGGACTCTCAGTTGAAGGCAGGTGTTGTCTATTTGCCTTTGATTGAGAGTCCCATATATTAGGGTGTGTTTGTCATTTGTGGGAGATTGTTCTGTGTTTAGCCTTGTGCCTTGCCAGACTGTTTTGTTGATCGTTCGTTCTTTTGTTATTTTGGTGTTCATTTTGAATTTATTAAAACGTCAAGATGAGCATACACATACCTGCTGCGTTTTGGTCTCATCACTACGACAACTGTGACACCCATACATACAACATCTGTAAGGTCACTCAGTCAAGTACTGAATTTCAAGCACAGATTGAACTACAAAGACCAGGGAGCTTTTTGAAAACCTCATAAAGAAGGGCAGTGAATGGTAGATGGGTAACAATAACAAATCCTGCAAAATATCTGTAACCCCCTCAGGTCGATGTCCGTGCCCCCGTGGAAATCTAATTAGCATAATAAAACAATCCCCATACAAATCTGTCAGTTTAAGCTAGAAATATCTGTTTGGAATAATTGGATGCATCTCAATCCACCACATCCAACTATGTAACACTTTCGCATCTGCGGTGAAAGGTGACAGAGCTGGAGCGGTGTTTGTCAGGCCATGTGACATCCTGTAAATTGGTATTCTCACAAAATTGTCTGTAGCGTCCGAACGGTTTGTAACTATTATGACCACTGTAGTGGAAATGTCAGTACTGAGAGACTCCTGGACAATTATTCAAACAATCATCTTTATTCATCATCGATTAATTATTTTAATAATGAAAACGTTGCCCACACACTCTAAGTTGTGTTGCCGAGAGCTTTCCTAACAATGAAAAACAGACATCTTATATAGGACACTAAGAATGTTTAGTTCCACCCCACTCAGGCAGATCAAAAAGCATCATAAGCCACTTTGGGTTCATCCTGTCATTAACAGCACATGGTGTTGTTCTAACCCCCAATCCTGGCTTAATTTCCCTGATGCCAGGATGTCTAGGACCCTTCGTTCCAGTCCATCTGTCACGGGTGTCGTAGTGTGTAGACCAAAACGCAGTGGGAAAATGTATACTCATCTTCTTTTTATTAGTGAAGAAGGAAAACACAAACAACGTATACAAAAACAAACGAACTAGACAGTCTCGTCAGGCACACAGCAAAAAAAGAAACAAACAATCTCCCACAATACCCAAAACAAACACACTCCTAAATATAGGACCTTCAATCAGAGGCAACGATAGACAGCTGCCTCCAATTGAAGGCCCCAATCCCAATACCTAAACATAGAAAAACAATCACCTAGACAGAACATAGTTTGTTTCTAACAGAACGATAGAACGATAACCCAAAAACCCCGGAATACATAAATCAAATACCCCTCTACATACACAACCACCCTGAACCATGTAACCCAAATATCCCCTCTACATGAACATATACACAAACACACCCTGAACCACATAAAACAAATACCCCCTGCCACGTCCTGAACAAACTATAAGAACAAATAACCCCTTTACTGGTCAGGACGTGACAGTACCCCCCCCCCCCCCCCAACAAAAATACCCCAAAAATAAACCCCTAAACTAAAGGGAGGGAAGGGATGGTGGCTGCTGTCACCGACGGCTCCTGTGCTACACCCCCCCTCCCCAAACCTCCTACAGTGGAGGTGGCTTAGGCTCAGGCCTTAATCCCCTACCTGACCAAACCACCCCCACTGCATACCTCTGCCTGAGGCCAGTCCCTGAAGTCCCTGGGCTGTACTCTGGAAGCTCCGGACCATAGGGCGACTCTGGGAGCTCCGGACCGTGGGACGACTCTGGGAGCTCCCGACCGTGGGACGACTCTAGGAGCTCCCGACCGTGGGACGACTCTGGGAGCTCCCGACCGTGGGCCGTCTCTCTTGGTTCCGGACACTCTGGACGAGGCACTGTCGCCGGACACTCTGGACGAGGCACTGTCGCCGGACACTCTGGACGAGGCACTGTCGCCGGACACTCTGGACGAGGCACTGTCGCCGGACACTCTGGACGAGGCACTGTCGCCGGACACTCTGGACGAGGCACTGTCGCCGCACACTCTGGACGAGGCACTGTCGCCGGACACTCTGGACGAGGGACTGTCGCCGGACACTCTGGACGAGGGACTGTCGCCGGACACTCTGGACGAGGGACTGTCACCGGAAGTTCTGGACGAGGCACTGTCGTCGGAAGTTCTGGACGAGGCACTGTCGTCGGAAGTTCTGGACGAGGCACTGTCGCCGGAAGTTCTGGACGAGGCACTGTCGCCGGAAGTTCTGGACGAGGCACTGTCGCCGGAAGTTCTGGACGAGGCACTGTCGCCGGAAGTTCTGGACGAGGCACTGTTGCCGGAAGTTCTGGACGAGGCACTGTTGCCGGACACTCTGGACGAGGCACTGTTGCCGGGAGTTCTGGACGAGGCACTGTTGCCGGACACTCTGGACGAGGTACTGTTGTCGGACACTCTGGACGAGGTACTGTTGTCGGAAGCTCGGGACTGGGCTGACGCACTGGAAGCCTGATGCGTGGGACTGGTAGTGGAGGTACCAGACTGAGGACATGCACCTCAGGGCTTGTGCGGGGAGCAGGAACAGGACGTACTGGACTGGGCTGATGCACTGGAAGCCTAGTGCGTGGGGCTGGTACTGGAGGTATCAGACTAGGGACACGCACCCCAAGGCTAGTGCGAGGAGCGGGAACAGGACGTACTGGACTGGGCTGACGCACTGGAAGCCTGGTGCGTGGTGCTGGTTCTGGATGTGCCAGACTGGAAACACGCACCTTAGGGCTAGTGTGAGGAGCAGGAACAGGAGTAGTTGGACTGGGCTGACGCACTGGAAGCCTGGTGCGTGGTGCTGGTACTGGATGTGCCAGACTGAAGACACGCACCTCAGGGCTCGTGCGAGGAGCAGGATACACTGGACTGTAGAGGCGCACTGGCGGTCTCGAGCGCAGGACTGGCACCGCCCGTACTGGCTGGGTGCCCAATTCCCCCTGGCAAATGCAGGGCGCTGGCACTGCGCACACCGGCCTGAAGATACTTGGCCTCACCACAGTACGCATTAACCAGAAGCACGGGACCTGTCAAGTCAAAGGTTGCTTAACAAAAGCACAGGGATTTGGCTTGGGGCTTAATCCTCGCCCAGCCAAACAACCCGTGTGGCCCCCCCAAAAAATGTCTTGGGGCTGCCTCTCCAGTTTGAACGCCAACCGTGTTCCCCTGTAACATTCCCGGTCCTCTTTCGCCTTCCTCCATGGGCCCACTCCGGCTTTAATCTTCTCCCAGGTCCATGACTCCCGACAGTCCATCTGTTGCTGCTCTCTCCTCCGCTGCTTGGTCCGTGTTTGGTGGGAGATTCTGTCACGGGTGTCGTAGGGTGTAGACCAAAACGCAGCGGGAAAATGTATACTCATCTTCTTTTTATTAGTGAAGAAGGAAAACACAAACAACGTATACAAAAACAAACGAACTAGACAGTCTCGTCAGGCACACAGCAAAAAAAGAAACAAACAATCTCCCACAATACCCAAAACAAACACACTCCTAAATATGGGACCTTCAATCAGAGGCAACGATAGACAGCTGCCTCCAATTGAAGGCCCCAATCCCCATACCTAAACATAGAAATACAATCGCCTAGACAGAACATAGAAATAAACTAACATAGAACGATAACCCAAAAACCCCGGAATACATAAATCAAATACCCCTCTATATACACAACCACCCCGAACCATGTAAACCAAATACCCCCTCTACATGAACACATACACAAACACACCCTGAACCACATAAAACAAATACCCCCTGCCACGTCCTGACCAAACTATAAGAACAAATAACCCCTTTACTGGTCAGGACGTGACACCATCTCTATCCCCATTACAACCACCACACATTCTGTCCATGGAATACATCTCCCCAGTGCACCACTGATCACAGAATGGAATGTGGCTGGAAAGTTTTATAGCCCTCTAGTAAAACCCATATCCTCAATGCACAGACTATCTGCAGGAAGCTAGAGTTGACACCATAAAAACTCAGCCTTAATATTAGTTAAATATATAATATTTTACCATTAATATCAATCAAATCAGGTAAGTTTGTAATTTTTCCCTGACACCACTCTATTGGAAGATGAGACTGTCACGAACACGATGGTGTTCTCCATTCTGCGGCCCCCACAAGTGTCGTGGGACTCGTCTGAAGTCGGTACAGCCGATCTGCCATCTTCTGTTTGTAGCGTCCAAACAGTTTGGGCTACACACTAATATGACCCCTCAGTGCAAAGGTGAGACTCTCACACACACGCACATATCACAGGCCTTACAAGCCTCGTCTGAAGGTCCCCAGTACAAGTAGAAAACATTTATGGAATTACAGTATACAGTACAGTATATGGAGACTGTTTAGAGACAAAACTAAAGGGGTAAATACATGTCAATTTTTTTTTTACATATGTTTCAGTTATAGGATAAGACACTTTTAGGGGGAGGGGACTATCTGTTGTTTCATGTAGTGAATATTTTATTCAAAGAGTTTGTATGGGCTAATAGCAGCAAGGCCAAATACAATTTTTCATAAAATACGTTTTTTAAATATATTTTTTTTGATACTGCAAGGGGTCTTACAATTCAAACTTAAATAGCAAAATGATCCTTGGTATAAACCCTGTGCGGCCTCCATCCAGCGAAAAATCATATCGCCATTAGCATAACAACATTTTATCATTTTTTTTTTTCATTTTTTTTTTCAAATTATATCGTTTTATAGATACACCTCTCCTGAATCGAACCACGTTGTCCGATTTCAAAAAGGCTTTACAGCAAAAGCAAAACATTAGATTATGTTAGAGGAGTATATCGTAAAAGTAGCCACATAGCCATTTTCCGAACAACCACATGCATCACAAATAACCAAAAAACAGCTAAATGCAGCACTAACCTTTGACAATCTTCATCAGATGACACACCTAGGACATCATGTTACACAATACATGCATTCTTTTGTTCGATAAAGTTCATATTTATATATAAAAACTGCGTTTTACATCGGTGCATAACGTTGACTAACTATTTTCCCTCAAATGCATCCGATGAAACAGAGCTACAATTTACTAAATTACTATTCTAAAACATTTTTAAAATGTAATATTGTCATTCTAAGATTTATAGATGAATATCTCTTGAAAGCACCTGTAATGCCAGATTTAAAATTAACTTTACTGGGTAATCATACTTTGAGATGAAATGGGATGCGATACTCTGAAAAATAGGCTAACGTTACAGGTCAGCGCCATCTTTGAACAATCGCATATCACATCTAGTCTTGTATACTATTGTCAATAATCCCTTACCTTTGGTTGTCTTCATCAGAAAGCACTTCCAGGAATCCCAGGTCCACAACAAATGTATTTTCGTTCGAAAAAAGGACTCCTTTATGTTCCAAGAGCTTGTTCTTGTTAGCGCGTCTGAAAGCTGATCCAAATGCTCCGTCGGCCACGGGACAGCCATTTCGAGAAAATGCATTTTTTTCCCATTTAGGTTCGTTCAAACATGTCAAACGTTGTATAACATAAATCTTCAGGGCGTTTTTCAACAAGAGAGCCAATAAGATTCAAGGAGGATGATTGCATTGTGTTTCAAAACGTTTCGAAAGGGGAGGGTAACCAGGGGCGCCGGCGTCATAATGGTGATGGCCCTCTCCGTGTGACCACGTTCCACAGCGTGTCATTCTGTCAGTTTTCACAGTAGGACTCTCAAATCACATTGTAAAGACTGGGGACATCTAGTGGAAGCAATAGGAAGTGCTCAATGAACCATAGCTCACGGTGTGATTAATAGGCAACGTGATGATGTTGAGTTCGCAATTCAGAATTCCACTTCCTGTTTCCATCTGTCTCGGGGTTTTGACTGCCATATGAGTTCTGTTATACTCACAGACACCATTCAAACAGTTTTAGAAACTTTAGGGTGTTTTCTATCCACAAGTATTAATTATATGCATATCCTAGCTTCTGAGTTTGAGTAGGAGGCCGTTTAAAATGGGCACGAATCTTTTTCAAAATGCGCTGTGGCGCCCCCTATCCTAGGCGACCGTCAAGAGGATAACCTTCTCCCCCGGCTTAGACAGGGCTTAATAACTATGCTGTGGAGGATATATTAAACCACCCAGACACATCAAACATGCAGTCGTCCTTCTGAACTGAGCTGCAGGTCATTGATGATTTTATTACGGCTACAGAGTTCAATGGCTGGCTCCCTGAATTGCATACTTCTACTACTGCTTTTTGAGCTTCAAACAATGATTATCTGCAAATGAGTTACAACATTTTCACGGAAGAAACAATAAACAGTGGGGAGAGCATGTCATTTTGATCAAAGCACATTTTTTCAGGCCATCTAATCATTCGTCCAGGTCATTTTTTTTACGTGCATATCACAATCTGACATGGTAGCCTACTTTTGTGGCTTTACATTACAGATGTGCAAGTTTTTCATGGTTATAGGTTGATTTTCAAGCATTTTGAATAAAGAGCCGTTTTTATCAAAATGATTCGGCTCTTTTACGTGACCAGAGCCAAATGATGCGGCTCATTAGAAAGACCCGGAATGCCCATCACTAGAGACTACCTAAGCCATTTAAAGTGGAACAACCATTTCAGTAATGGCTGAAAAAAATCTAACTGATTGGATGAGTTCAGAAAAATGTATGGTATTTATCTTTGTGTAGCATTAGATTAATCAATCATGCAAAAACACAGATATTAAAAAAGTTTTTAAAAATCTACCTGCAGTAGAGCATGCTGGGAAATATGATGATGATAATAATTATGGTACAAATTAGCCTTTTTAGGGTACCACCCCAGTGACAAAGCCGTTGGTTCCTTTTAGGTGTCAAAAATGTAGCATTGTATCTTATGGTGGACATTAAGGGTATTGAGGGTACACAAAATACATTTGTACCCTGGGAAAAAGAAAGGCACTGTCACGCCCTGACCTGAGAGAGACGTTTTTCTCTGTTTAGTTAGGTCAGGGTGTGATATGGGGTGGGCATTCTATGTATTTTATTTCTATGTTTTGGCCGGGTATGGTTTCCAATCAGAGGCAGCTGTCTAACGTTGTCTCTGATTGGGAGCCATACTTAGGCAGCCTTTTCCCACCTGGTTTTTGTGGGTAGTTATTTTCTGTTTTGTTATTCTGTGACCTGACGGAACTGTTTGGCTGTTTTCGGTTTGTTTCTTTGTTATAGTGTTTTCATTGTCTAAATAAATATAATGAACACTCACCACGCTGCGCTTTGGTCCACTCCTTTCGACTGCTGTAACAGGCACCTAAACATTCTACCTCTTTTTTTGAGACAGAGTGTGATGTCTATACCTTTATACTCAAATTATGAGGTACAAAAATGTACTCTTTATCCACAGATGTACCCTAAAAGGTAGCAAACAGTACGCTGTGAGATTATGGTACATTATGTGTATTTTTATCTTTTTGTACCCCAGGGAACAATACCGTACCCTTATTTCTAAGAGTGTAGTGTCACTGTGACCTGCCACATGTGCCAAGAACCAAACTGGTAATTACCACAGTTCTGTTTGCAGGAGAGATGAGGCAGAAACATGTGATATGAAATGTTGTTTACACATCCGTAAAGCGGCTTCCTGTATCACTGTCCCTGTTTCGTTAACCTCTATGGGCTAGGTGGGACGCTTGCGTCCCACCTACTCAACAGCCAGTTGAATCCTGTGGCGCGTTATTCAAATACCTTAGATATGATATTACTTCAATTTTTTTTTTAAATGACTATTTTACACCATTTTAAAGATAAGACTCTCGTTAATCTAACCACACTATCCGATTTCAAAAAGGCTTTACAACGAAAGCAGAACATTAGATTATGTCAGCAGAGTACCCAGCCAGAAATAATCAGACACCCATTTTTCAAGCTAGCATATAATGTCACATAAACCCAAACCACAGCTAAATGTAGCACTAACCTTTGATGATCTTCATCAGATGACAACCCTAGGACATTATGTTATACAATACATGCATGTTTTGTTCAATCAAGTTCATATTTATATCAAAAACCAGCTTTTTACATTAGCATGTAACTAGCATGTGACTAGCATTCCCACCGAACACTGCCGGTGAATTTACTAAATTACTCACCTTAAACGTTCACAAAAAGCATAACAATTATTTTAAGAATTATAGATACAGAACTCCTCTATGCACTCGATATGTCCGATTTTAAAATAGCTTTTCGGTGAAAGCACATTTTGCAATATTCTCAGTAGATAGCCCGGCATCACAGGGCTAGCTATTTAGACACCCAGCAAGTTTAGCACTCATCAAAGTCAGATTTACTATAAGACATTTTTTATTACCTTTGTTGTCTTCGTCAGAATGCACTCCCAGGACTTCTACTTCAATAACAAATGTTGGTTTGGTCCCAAATAATCCATCGTTATATCCAAACAGCGGCGTTTTGTTTGTGCGTTCTAGACACTATCCTAAAGGGTAAATAAGGGTGGCGAGCATGGCGCCACCCATATTCCATTACCGTACTTCGAAGCATGTCAACCGCTGTTTAAAATCAATTTTTATGCCATTTTTCTCATAAAAAAGCGATAATATTACAGAACTCTTTTAGGTAAACAGACAAAGGAAAAGAAAGCATTCGGTCGAAGCGGGCACGCGCCTAAGCCCATAGTACCCTGAGTGGCCACTTGCCAAAAGCGATAATGTGTTTCAGCCAGAACCTGCTTCGATATCGTTCAACTTTTTCCCGGGCTCTGAGACCCTATGGAAGCCGTAGGAAGTGTCACGATATTGCACAGATCCTGAGTCTTCAATAAAAAGAGCCAAGATGAAACACTACTTCTCAGACAGGCCACTTCCTGCTTGAAATCTTCTCAGGCTTTGGCCTGCCATAGGAGTTCTGTTATACTCACAGACACCATTCAAACAGTTTTAGAAACTTTGGAGTGTTTTCTATCCAAAGCCAATAATTATATGCATATTCTAGTTACTGGGCAGGAGTAGTAACCAGATTAAATCGGGTACGTTTTTTATCCAGCCGTGAAAATACTGCCCCCTAGCCATAACAGGTTAAGAATCTCCCTTTTGGATCAAACGCTTGCGTCCCACCTACTCAACAGCCAGTGTAATCCCGTGGCGCGTTATTCAAATACCTTAGAAATGCAAAACCTTCACTTTTTCAAAAAATGACTATTTTACACCATTTTAAAGATAAGACTCTCGTTAATCTAACCACACTGTCCGATTTCAAAAAGGCTTTACAACGAAAGCAAAACATTAGATTATGTCAGCAGAGTACCCAGCCAGAAATAATTAGACACCCATTTTTCAAGCTAGCATATAATGTCACAAAAACCCAGAAGACAGCTAAATGCAGCACTAACCTTTGATGATCTTCATCAGATGACAACCCTAGGACATTATGTTATACAATACATGCATGTTTTGTTCAATCAAGTTCATATTTATATCAAAAAACAGCTTTTTACATTAGCATGTGACGTTCAGAACTAGCATACTCCCCGCAAACTTCCGGGGAATTTACTAAAAATTTACTAAATTACTCACGATAAAAGTTTAACAAAAAAAATAACAATTATTTTAAGAATTATAGATACAGAACTCCTCTATGCACTCGATATGTCCGTTTTTAAAATAGCTTTTTGGTGAAAGCACATTTTGCAATATTCTAAGAACATAGCCCAGCCATCACGGGCTAGCTATTTAGACACCCGGCAAGTTTAGCCTTCACCAAAATCAGATTTACTATAACAAAAATGTTATTACCTTTGTTGTCTTCGTCAGAATGCACTCCCAGGACTTATACTTCAATAACAAATGTTGGTTTGGTCCCAAATAATCCATCGTTATAACCGAATAGCGGCGTTTTGTTCGTGCGTTCCAGAAACTATCCAAAATGGTAAATCGGGGTCGTGCGCATGGCGCAATTCGTGACAAAAAAATTCTAAATATTCCATTACCGTACTTCGAAGCATGTCAACCGCTGTTTAAAATCAATTTTTATGCAATTTTTCTCGTAAAAAAGCGATAATATTCTGACCGGGAATCTGTGTTTCGGTAAACAGACGAAAGAAAATAAAGCATGGGGTCGACTCGGGCATGCGCCTAAGCCCATAGTACTCTGATCGGCCACTTGCCAAACGCGATAATGTGTTTCAGCCAGAGGCTGCCTCGATATCGTTCAGCTTTTTCCCGGGCTCTGAGAGCCTATGGGAGCCGTAGGAAGTGTCACGTTATAGCAAAGATCCTCAGTCTTCAATAAAAAGAGCCAAGATGAACAACAACTTGTCAGACAGGCCACTTCCTGCATGGAATCTTCTCAGGTTTTGGCCTGCCATATGAGTTCTGTTATACTCACAGACACCATTCAAACAGTTTTAGAAACTTTAGGGTGTTTTCTATCCAAAGCCAATAATTATATGCATATTCTAGTTACTGGGCAGGAGTAGTAACCAGATTAAATCGGGTACGTTTTTTATCCGGCCGTGTCAATAATGCCCCCTAGCCCTAACAGGTTAAAAAGCTAACTAAAGGAGTGGATTAGCATGTTATTTATCTTTGTGTAGCATAAGATTAATCAATAAACCACTTTAATGTACATGGAAAACACAGATATTTATAAACATTTAACCTCTATGGGCTAGGCGGGACGTAATCGTCCCACCTACGTAACAGCCAGTGTAATCCAGTGGCGCGATTTTCAAATACCTTAACCTGTTAGGGCTAGGGGGCAGCATTGACACGGCTGGATAAAAAACATACCCGATTTAATCTGGTTACCACTCCTACTCAGTAACTAGAATATGCATATACTTATTACATATGGATAGAAAACACCCTAAATTTTCTAAAACTGTTTGAATGGTGTCTGTGAGTATAACAGAACTCAAATGGCAGGTCAAAACCTGAGAGATTCCTTTACAGGAAGTGGCCTGTCTGACCATTTCTGGAACTTCTTTGCCATCTCTATCATTTACTAAGGATCTCTGCTCTAACGTGACACTTCCCACGTCTTCCATAGGCTCTCAGAGCCCGGGAAAAAAGAGAATGTCGTCATTCCAGCCCCAGGCTGAAACACATTATCGCCTTTCTCAAGTGGCCCATCAAGAGACACTAGCTTATGCGCGTGACCCCGACCGCCCCCGCCTTTGGGATTTTTTCCTCTGTTTGCCGAAAAGGAGATTACCTGTCGGAATATTATCGCTTTTCTACGAGAAAAATGACGTAAAAATTGATTTTAAACAGCGGTTGACATGCTTCGACGTACGGCAATGGAATACTTTGAATTTTATTGTCAGGAATTGCGCCAAGCGCGCGACACTTCTTTACTATTTCGGATAGTGTCTGGAACGCACGAACAAAACGCCGCTATTCGGATATAACGATGGATTATTTTGGACCAAACCAACATTTGTTATTGAAGTAGACGTCCTGGGTGTGCATTCTGACGAAGACAACAAAAGGTAATGACATTTTTATAATAGTAAATATGATTATGGTGAGTGCTAAACTTGCCGGGTGTCTAAATAGCGAGCCCGTGATGCCTGGGCTATGTACTTAGAATATTGCAAAATGTGCTTTCACCAAAAAGCTATTTTAAAATCGGACATATCGAGTGCATAGAGGAGGTCTGTATCTATAATTCTTAAAATAATTGTTATGCTTTTTGTGAACGTTTATCGTGAGTAATTTAGTAAAATGTTAGCGAATTCCCCGTAAGTTTGCGGGGGGTATGCTAGTTCTGAACGTCACATGCTAATGTAAAAAGCTGGTTTTTGATATAAATATGAACTTGATTGAACAAAACATGCATGTATTGTATAACATAATGTCCTAGGGTTGTCATCTGATGAAGATCATCAAAGGTGAGTGCTGCATTTAGCTGTCTTCTGGGTTTTGGTGACATTATATGCTGGCTTGAAAAATGGGTGTCTGATTATTTCTGGCTTGGTACTCTGCTGACATAATCTAATGTTTTGCTTTCGTTGTAAAGCCTTTTTGAAATCGGACAGTGTGGTTAGATTAACGAGAGTCTTATCTTTAAATGGCTGTAAAATAGTCATATGTTTGAGAAATTGAAGTAATAGGATTTTGAAGATTTTGAAAATCGCGCCACAGGCTGGCAGTGGCTGTTACGTAGGTGGGACGAATTCGTCCCGCCGGTCCCATAGAGGTTAAAAATCCTATTACTTCAATTTCTCAAACATATGACTATTTTACAGCTATTTAAAGACAAGACTCTCGTTAATCTAACCACACTGTCCGATTTCAAAAAGGCTTTACAACGAAAGCAAAACATTAGATTATGTCAGCAGAGTACCAAGCCAGAAATAATCAGACACCCATTTTTCAAGCTAGCATATAATGTCACAAAAACCCAGAAGACAGCTAAATGCAGCACTAACCTTTGATGATCTTCATCAGATGACAACCCTAGGACATTATGTTATACAATACATGCATGTTTTGTTCAATCAAGTTCATATTTATATCAAAAAACAGCTTTTTACATTAGCATGTGACGTTCAGAACTAGCATACCCCCCGCAAACTTCCGGGGAATTTACTAACAATTTACTAAATTACTCACGATAAACGTTCACAAAAAACATAACAATTATTTTAAGAATTATAGATACAGAACTCCTCTATGCACTTGATATGGTAAATCAGGGTCGTGTGCATGGCGCAATTCGTGACAAAAAAATTCTAAATATTCCATTACCGTACTTCGAAGCATGTCAACCGCTGTTTAAAATAAATTTTTATGCAATTTATCTCGTAAAAAAGCGATAATATTCCGACCGGGAATCTCCTTTTCGGTAAACAGAGGAAAAATCACAAAGACGGGGGCGGCCAGTGCACGCGCCTAAGCCCACAGTCCCTTGATCGGCCACTTGAGAAAGGCGATAATGTGTTTCAGCCTGGGGCTGGAATGACGACATTCAGGTTTTTCCCGGGCTCTGAGAGCCTATTGGAGCCATGGGAAGTGTCACGTTACCGCAGAGATCCTTTGTAATGGAATGAGATGTCAAAGAAAGACAATAAATGGTCAGACAGGCCACTTCCTGTAAAGCAATCTCTCAGGTTTTGACCTGCCATTTGAGTTCTGTTATACTCACAGACACCATTCAAACAGTTTTAGAAACTTTGGAGTGTTTTCTATCCAAAGCCAATAATTATATGCATATTCTAGTTACTGGGCAGGAGTAGTAACCAGATTAATTAAATCGGGTACGTTTTTTATCCAGCCGTGTCAATACTGCCCCCTAGCCCTAACAGGTTAAAAGATATATTCTTGCAGTAGATCATGCTGGGTAAAAAGTTAATTTGTTATAATTTAAAAAAAGAAAATGTTGATGTGACTTCTCATTCAGTTTTGAGTCAGTACCTCAAATATTTTAAGTTATAATGACTATTCATTGACTTATTACAAGTATTGGAGTTAAAAATGCCTTGGGGTTTACAGTGCCTTGGGGTTTACCAGTCATTGTCTGGGACTTCTGACTTCAGAAGACACACTAAAGAAGGACAAGTTAAACAATACAGGAGGACAGTGATCCACCCCATTCCCCTGAGGCACAAAGCTAAATCCCAAATTTCCCACTCTCTAATATGTACTGTTTGCATGACTGTCACTGCTATTTAAATTAATTTCCATTGACTCCTGTCTAAAGAGATGCTTGTCGCTTGTCCGCCTCCCATCTCCCATATGGCAGGACCTATGTGGGTCCAGAGAGGCTGGGGCTGCATCTCAAATGGCTCCCTATTCCCTATATAGTGCATTGCCTTTGAACAGGGCCCATAGGGAACCTGATAAGGCTCTGGTCAAAATTAGTGCACTATATAGGGAATAGGGTGGCATTTGGGATGCAGGGCTGAGTGTGATGAGGCCAGACCTTTGAATATTGCTGGAGAAATAAGAGAAGGCGGCGGTCCTGAAATGGGAATCCTAGAGAGAGGGATATCCTATCAGCCTCATCTATGCCAAGATTATCACAGAGAAGAGACAGTGTTTTTATTGGTCTGTGTATTTTTTCTCTCTATCTCTCTCTCGCTCTCTCTCTCTCTCTACCTCTGAGACTTTCAGTCTAATAACTCAGTGACACAATATCTCACTTTCTTTCATTCCCTCTATTTTGTGCTCTTTTGCCGCATTTTTCTCTATCTCCCTCTATCTCCCTCTTTCTCCCTCTCTCTCTCTCAATTGTCTCTCTCTTTTTTTGCACACCGTGGCCCCTCTATCTCTGACAGCTGTCAGGGTATCACCACTTTCCTTTCATTTCTCTGTTCATTTTCTTCCGGCTTAAGTTGTTTTCATGAAGGACGGCGTGCGACTTTGGCTGGATACAGAACTTAGTTTTATTAACAGAGCTCTATTTTTTGTGAGATGAAGGACATCACTAGCCCTTCGAAGTGAAAAAGCAGGATATGGCAATTGTGACTTTGTTTGTTACCTTTACCAGTAGTCATTTTCACATTTGACATTAGGTTACATAATATAAGCATTTACAAAGCATTTATAAATGTTGCATGAGCCTCTACCATGTTAAAATGCAATTGCTGTTTATCAACGTAAAGCCAGTGTTGTAGTATATTATGTGTACTACCACACTGATGTTACCTTGTCATAATTCTTATTAAACTATGAATATTCTGCATTATACACTGTGTACAAAACATTAGGAACACCTGCTCTTTCCATGACATAGACTGACTGGGTGAATTCAGGTAAAAGCTATGATCCCTTATTGATGTCACTGGTTAAATCCAGTTCAGTCAGTGTAGATGGAGGGGAGAAGACAGGTTAAATAATGACTTTTAAGCCCTGAGACAATCGAGACATGGATTGTTTATGTGTGACATGTTAATGGGCAAGATAAAAGATTTAAGTACCTTTGAACGAGGTATAGTAGTAGGTGCCAGGCGCACCGGTTTAAGTGTGTTTTTCACGCTCAACAGTTTCCCGTGTGTATCAAGAATGGCCCGCTACCCAAAGAACATCCAGCCAACTTGACAAAACTGTGGGAAGAATTGGAGTCAACATCGGCCAGCATCCTTGTGGAACAATTTCGGTACTTTGTGGAGTCCATGCCCAGATGAATCGAGGCTGTTCTGAGGGCTAAAGGGGGTGCGACTCAATATTAGGAAGGTGTACATTACATATGCTATGTCATAATGCAGAGGAAAACCTACCTACTGTACCTTCCTAAAAATACTTAACCACCTATAAAGTGTCTCACCCTGGAATCCCTGACAACCTGACCTACCAATTGTGACTAGTTTCAGGAAATGTCGCAAGTTACGACTTCACAGGAAAGGCGTTTTAACTTTATTCAGTTTTTTTATCAAAATGCGTTTTTTGGCAAAAATGCCTTTTTGAAAATTTGAACTTAATAACAAACTTGTATGCCATCTGTAATTTTGAATACATTTGTTCAATTACAAGCCTAGTTGGTTTAGCCACAGAAAAATACAGGAACCTGCCTGCTAGCCATGATTTGCTGAGATAATGAATGAGCTGGACATGCCGAGAGACGAGTTTCGGATTAGTCTGTCGTGTATCATCTTCTGTCTATAAAAGCTGCTAGTTATGTGTAGATAATCCTTTCTACTGTAGTTTTTTCTAAAGATATAGCGTTAGCAATGGAGAACTGCAAATGTGTTGCTATTGCTCTCAATAACATTGCTGCCCTGAATGTATCACGCACTATCGACAAAGGAAACAGCGTGACTTGACACAACGGGCCAAGTTTTATTTTTTATTTTTTTTAATCTTTATTTTAACAGGGAAAACAGACAGACCTGGATCTCTTTTACGGCTGTGCCCTGTGTAAACATGTTGACATGTACAGTTTTAGGCATACAGACAAGAACATTTCAAACATACAAAACAAAGACACAATTCAACAGAAACAATCACAGACAACATCATATTGATCCTCCATAACATTTTTAAAATGGGCAAGGGACAACAGAGTGTCTAACTTAAGTTGGATCTGCAGTTTGTTCCATAAATAAGGCGCAAAGGAACTAAAGGCAGTCCTAACCAACTCTGTGGAGACCGCAGGAGTCTCTAATGTAATCCACATCTGTGATCTGGTTTTAAAATGTGTATATCTAGTGGAAATTAATGATGATATATATGGAGGTAGTTTTAAAAGAAGTGCATTATAAATAAACAAGAGAGCATGTTGCTCTCGCCTCACAGATAAAGAGGCCCAACCCACATGTTGATATAGGATACAGTGATGAGTTTTGTAACTATCACCCGTGATAAACCTGAGTGCACAATGGTAAATAGCATCCAGTGGTTTTAATGTGTTTGCCGATGCATGCATATAGATAATATCACCATAATCTAAAACGGACATAAAAGTAGCCTGCACAATTTGTTTTCTATTTACAAAGGACAGACAAGCCCTGTTTCTGTAAAGGAACCCTATCTTGAATTTGAGCTTTTTTTCCCAATTCAGTAACATGTTTTTTAAAAGAAAGCTTATCATCTAACCATACCCTTAAATATTTATATGCAGAGACCTGTTTGATTTGAGTACCATCCAAGCTAGTGATTACAAAAGTGTTTCTAACTGAGAGTTTAGACCAAGAAAAAAAACATGACATTTGTTTTCTTAGCGTTTAAAACAAGTTTAAGCTGTAAAAGAGAACCCTGTAGTATCCTAAAATCAGACTCCAACTGCATTAATTGGAGCCAATTTCCTCCTACAACGGGACAATGACCCAAAGCACAGCTTCAAACTATGCAATAACTATTTAGTGAAGAAGCATTCTCTCTTTCTCCCCTGACCCATCTGTCTATCTCCTCATTTGAATTCCATGCTGTCACAGTTACCAGCCCTTTCAAGCTTAACATCCTTATCATTTATCGCCCTCCAGGTTCCCTTGGAGAGTTCATCAATGAGCTTGACGTCTTGATAAGTTCCTTTCCTGAGGATGGCTCACCTCTCACAGTCCTGGGTGACTTTAACCTCTCTAGGCTAGGCGGGACGAATTCGTCCCACCTACGTAACAGCCACTGCTATCCTGTGGCGAGATTTTCAAAACCATAAAAAATCCTATTACTTCAATTTCTCAAACATATGACTATTTTACAGCCATTTAAAGATAAGACTCTCGTTAATCTAACCACACTGTCCGATTTCAAAAAGGCTTTACAACGAAAGCAAAACATTAGATTATGTCAGCAGAGTACCAAGCCAGAAATAATCAGACACCCATTTTTCAAGCCAGCATATAATGTCACCAAAACCCAGAAGACAGCTAAATGCAGCACTCACCTTTGATGATCTTCATCAGATGACAACCCTGGGACATTATGTTATACAATACATGCATGTTTTGTTCAATCAAGTTCATATTTATATCAAAAACCAGCTTTTTACATTAGCATGTGACGTTCAGAACTAGCATACCCCCCGCAAACTTCCGGGGAATTCGCTAATATTTTACTAAATTACTCACGATAAACGTTCACAAAAAGCATAACAATTATTTTAAGAATTATAGATACAGACCTCCTCTATGCACTCGATATGTCCGATTTTAAAATAGCTTTTTGGTGAAAGCACATTTTGCAATATTCTAAGTACATAAGGTCAATCCACCAATTTGTAAGTCGCGTCTAGCGTCTGCTAAATGACTTAAATGTAAATGTAAGCAGTCAGCTGGTATTCTGTCTATAATGGAGCGGCCAGCACAGTCACCGGATCTCAACCCTATAGAGCTGTTGTGGGAGCAGCTTGGCCGTACGTAAGAAGTGCCCATCAAGCCAATCCACTTGTGGGAGCTGCTTCAGGAAGCATTGTGTGAAATCTTTTCAGATTACCTCACCAAATTGACAGCTAGAATGCCAAAGGGCTGCAAGGCTGTAATTGCTGCAAATTGAGGATTCTTTGAGGATTCTTTCAGTGGGCAAACGTACAAAATCAGCATAGGATCAAATACTTTTTTCCCTCGCTGTACATACATACATACATAGACAAACTTTTTTGGGAATATACCTTTATTATTCCCTGCAAACCCTACCACCCCTTCCCCAATTGGAGTAAACTAATAAACAATAACACTTAGGCTTCTACCTTCAGTTTGTACATACTATAATCATTTTACAGACACAATCTATTTTATAAGTTATATTTTGTTTGTTTTTAGTTCTGGTCTTCCTCTATTTCTGATGTTCATCCAGTTTGATTTCTATTTGCAACTGTGTGTCAGAAGGTGGGTGTAGCTGGTGATTGAAGTCAGGCGCAGGAGAGCAGAATGAGTGAGCAACGTACTTTACTCAAAATAAAGGCACAAGGTAACAATACACTTGACCAACAATAAACGGTGAACAACTAAATACGGGTGAAAACAGCACCCGTCGAAAACCAGCCATAACGTACCGAAAGAACATAGAAACAATCACGCACAAAAACATGGGGAAAACAGAGGGTTAAATACATGAACATGTAATTGGGGAATGAAACCAGGTGTGTAGAAAACAAAGACAAAACAAATGGAAAATGAAAGGTGGATCGGCGATGGCTAGAAGACCGGTGACGTCGACCGCCGAACGCCCGCCCGAACAAGGAGAGGGACTGACTTCGGGGGAAGTCGTGACACTGTGCTATTTCACAACATTTCTGAACCTATATTCATTTTACAGACCCCGTATGTTTTACATTTATAATCTTGTTTTTATTAGTCCCACCCTTCAGCTCCATTCAAACCCTCCCATCTATCTCTTAACACCAAGTTTTTTTGATTTCCATTTGCCATACATGTTTCAACTGTGCTGTGATGCTTCACAAAAGTACTGAACCTTTCTTTTCCCATGGCTTCTACAGATTGTAAATTAAAGAGAATTTTTTTTGCTAAACTAATTATTATATTATTGATCGATTGACTATGGCTTTTCAAATCACCCAGTATTACTATCAGCAGCGTTAGTTCTAGGCAAATGTGTCACGTCCTGACCAGTAATAGGGGTTATTCGTTATTGTAGTTTGGTCAGGACGTGGCAGAGGGTATTTGTTTTATGTGGTTCGGGGTGGTGGTTTGTTTAGTAGGGTATTTGATTTATGTATTCCGGGGGGTTTTGGGCACTGTTCTATGTTAGTGTATTTCTATGTTCTGTCTAGTCTTTTGTATTTCTATGTTTTGTTAATTGGGGTTGGGCTCTCAATTGGAGGCAGGTGTTTTCTAGTTGCCTCTGATTGAGAGTCCTATATATAGGTATGTGTTTGTTGAGTACTTTGTGGGATATTATGCTGTGTATAGCTTTGTGCCTTAAAAGCCTGTGATTAGTCGTTGTGTTGTCTTTGTGTACGTGTTTGTTTTGGTTCTTCTTCTTGTCCGTTTATAATAAAGAAGATGAGTGCACATTTCCCTGCTGCATTTTGGTCTAAATCCGACGACAACCGTTACAGAATCTCCCACCAACCAAGGACCAAGCAGCGGGGTAAGGAGCATCGGAACACTAATATGGACTATTGGGAGTTTTGGACCTGGGAGGAGATCAGAGCCGGAGTGGGCCCATGGAAGAAGGCAAAAGAGGACCGGGAATATTACAGTGGAACGCCGATAGCGTTCAAACCGGAGAGGCAGCCCCAATAATTTTTTTGGGGGGGGCACATGGACAGATCGGCGGAGCCGAGGATGGAACCAGAGCCAGTCGGGGTAAAATTGGAGGGGAGCGAAGCAGAGACTGTTAAGGAGTTGATGGGTAAATTGGAGGAGAAGAATATGAGAGAGCTATTGTGTTGGTGTAATAGGCACGACATTCGCCCTGCAGAGCGTGTCCTAGAAATAATGTCACCTGCGTTAGTACTTCATACTTGTCCTGAGGTGCGTGCTAGCCGTCTGGTAAAGACAGTACCAGGCCCACGCACCAGGCCTCCAGTGCGTCAGCCCAGTCCTACTCGTCCTATTCCTGCTCCTCGCACTAGCACTGAGGTGCGTGTATCCAGTCTGATAACTCCAGTACCAACACCACGCACTAGGCTTCCAGTGCGTCAGCCCAGTCCTACTCGTCCTATTCCTGCTCCTCGCACTAGCCTTGAAGTGCGTGTATCTAGTCTGATATCTCCAGTACCAGCACCACGCATCAGGCTTCCAGTGCGTCAGCCCAGTCCTACTCGTCCTATTCCTGCTCCTCGCACTAGCCTTGAAGTGCGTGTATCTAGTCTGATATCTCCAGTACCAGCACCACCCATCAGGCTTCCAGTGCGTCAGCCCAGTCCAACTCAGCCTGTGCCCGCTCCCCGCACTAGCCCTGAGGTGCGTGTCCCCAAACTGGCACTTCCAGTACCAGCACCACGCATCAGGCTTCCAGTGCGTAATCCCAGTCCAACACAGCCCGTTCATGCTCCCCGCACTAGCCCTGAAGTGCGTGATCCCAAACTGGCACATCCAGTACCAGTACCATGCATCGGGCTTTCAGTGCGTCAGTCCAGTCTCGAGCTTCCGACGACAGTGCCCCATCCAGAGTGTCCGATGACAGTGCCCCGTCCAGAATATTCGGCAACAGTGCCCCATCCAGAGTATCCAACAACAGTACCCCGTCCAGAGTAACCGGTAAGAGTGTCTAGCCCGGAACCGAGTGAGACGGCCTACAGTTCGGAACCAAGGGAGACGGCCTACTGTTCAGAGCCGAGTGAGACGGCTCACAGTTCGGAACGGAGTGAGAGGTTCTACAGTCCGGAACCGAGTGAGTCTGCCTGCGGTCTGGACCCGAGTGAGTCTGCCTGCGGGTCCGGAGCCGAGTGAGTCTTACTGCGGTCCGGAGCCGAGTGAGTCTGCCTGCGGTCCGGAGCCGAGTGAGTCTGCCTATAACTCCGAACTGTGTGAGTCTGCCGATAAATTCGAACTGTGTGAGTCTGCCTACAGCTCGGAACCGAGTGAGTCTGACTACGGTCCGGAACCAAGCGAGTCTGCCTACAGTCTGGATCTTCCAGAGTTGGTCCAAAGTCCGGAGCCCCCAGAGACGCTCCACTGCCCTGAGTATGCTGCAGGGGTGGACAGGTTGGGTGGGGGTTGTAGACCGGAACCTGAGCCACCTCCAGTATAGGTGGGTTGGGGAGAGGGGGTGTAGCACAGGTGCCGTCGTTGACGGCAGCCACCCTCCCTTCCCTCCCTTTAGTTTAGGGTATTTATGTTTGTTTTGGGGTAATTTAGTTTTTTTTTGTGTGAGGTGCATCCGGGGTCTGCACCTTTGGGGGGGGGGGGTACTGTCATGTCCTGACTAGTAATAGGGGTTATTTGTTATCATAGTTTGGTCAGGACGTGGCAGAGGGCATTTGTTTTATGTGGTTCGGGGTGGTGGTTTGTTTAGTAGGGTATTTGATTTATGTATTCCGGGGGGGTTTGGGCACTGTTCTATGTTAGTGTATTTCTATGTTCTGTCTAGTCTTTTGTATTTCTATGGGGTTGGGCTCTCAATTGGAGGCAGGTGTTTTCTAGTTGCCTCTGATTGAGAGTTCTATATATAGGTATGTGTTTGTTGAGTACTTTGTGGGAGATTATGCTGTGTGTAGCTTTGTGCCTTACAAGCCTGTGATTAGTCATTGTGTTTTCTTTGTGTACGTGTTTGTTTTGGTTCTCCTTCTTGTCTGTTTATAATAAAAAATGAGTACACATTTCTCCGCTGCATTTTGGTCTAAATCCGACGACAACCGTTACAAAATCTTACAATTCTTCAGCCATTCCTGGACCTGTGACCAAAAATGAGCTACATATCCTGTTAGGGCTAGGGGGCAGTATTTACACGGCCGGATAAAAAACGTACCCAATTTAATCTGGTTATTACTACTGCCCAGAAACTAGAATATGCATATAATTATTGGCTTTGGATAGAAAACACCCTAAAGTTTCTAAAACGGTTTGAATGGTGTCTGTGAGTATAACAGAACTCATATGGCAGGCAAAAACCTGAGAAGATTCTGTACAGGAAGTGCCCTCTCTAACCATTCCTTGGGCTTCTTGACTCTCTTTATTGAAAATGTAGGATCTTTGCTGTAACGTGACACTTCCTACGGCTCCCATAGGCTCTCAGAACCCGGGAAAAAGCTGAATGATGTCTTTGCAGCCCCTGGCTGAAAAACATTAGCGCCTTTGGTAAGTGGTCTATCAGAGGACAATGAGACTGAGGTGCGTGCACGAGGCGACCCCATGTTTTTATTTTCTCTCTCTTTGAACTAAAACACGGTTTTCCGGTCGGAATATTATCGCTTTTTTACGAGAAAAATGGCATAAAAATTGATTTTAAACAGCGGTTGACATGCTTTGAAGTACGGTAATGGAATATTTAGACATTTTTTGTCACGAAACACGTCGGGCGCGTCACCCTTCTTTACCCTTTCGGATAGTGTCTTGAACGCACGAACAAAACAGAGGATATTTGAACATAACTATGGATTATTTTCAACCAAACCAACATTTGTTATTGAAGTAGAAGTCCTGGGAGTGCATTCTGACGAAGAACAGCAAAGGTAATAACATTTTTCTTATAGTAAATCTGACTTTGGTGAGGGCTAAACTTGCCGGGCTATCTACTCAGAATATTGCAAAATGTGCTTTCACCGAAAAGCTATTTTAAAATCGGACATAGCGAGTGCATAAAGGAGTTCTGTATCTATAATTCTTAAAATAATTGTTTTTTGTGAACGTTTATCGTGAGTAATTTAGTAAATTCACCGGAAGTTTGCGGGGGGTTTGCTAGTTCTGAACGTCACATGCTAATGTAAAAAGCTGGTTTTTGATATAAATATGAACTTGATTGAACAAAACATGCATGTATTGTATAACATAATGTCCTAGGATTGTCATCTGATGAAGATCATCAAAGGTTAGTGCTGCATTTAGCTGTGGTTTGGGTTCATGTGACATTATATGCTAGCTTGAAAAATGGGTGTCTGATTATTTCTGGCTGGGTACTCTGCTGACATAATCTAATGTTTTGCTTTCGTTGTAAAGCCTTTTTGAAATCGGACAGTGTGGTTAGATTAACGAGGGTCTTGTCTTTAAAATGGTGTAAAATAGTCATATGTTTGAGAAATTGAAGTAATAGCATTTCTAAGGTATTTGAATATCGCGCCATGGGATTACACTGGCTGTTGCGTAGGTGGGACGATTTCGTCCCACCTAGCCCAGAGAGGATATGGACAGTACCAAAATAAATGATCTCATGACTCTGCCTCCTCGCAGCAAAATCTGCAGAGCTGGGAAGATTGTATCCCCAATATATTATATAACATTCTATTGGTTGCAAGAGTCCCGTCCCAAACTCCCTTGAACTGTAGCGAGCTGATGGGCTGTCATGGCTGATAGATCCCATGCTGGAATCTCTGACAAAGATTAATGACAAAGGAGGTTAAAACAGAAGGAGATTAAAATGGCAGCCTCTGGTTCTAACCTCTCACTCCCCCGCTCCCCATCTCTCCTCGACACAGTCTCCCCCCTAAGTGTCTTAGGGGAAATCTGCTGAGAGAGAGAGAGAGCGATCTTCAGAATGCATTATAAGCACATTTATAACACCTTATGAGCTATGCATTATATTGCACAACATAAGCCTAATATCTGAAAATAAACATCTACATAGTGTGCTTAAAAACGGCTTTTTTATGGTAGACCATAGGTGTTCACTCAGTATATATAAGATACTATATGTCACTTTATTACATCGCTACACTGTGTTGTATATGACTCCACAACTGTTGCATGAAAGCAGTCTTTATACAGATACAATATGTGAAATTTGACCTGATATCCTATCTAAGCTCATTTCGCCAAGGCCAGTGTCACCACACAAGCAGCTCCTAATCAAAAGTAGAAGAGACAAATGCTATTGTCATGGTAATGCATTTATTCATTTGATCAGTGACAAGATGTCTCTAAAATGGTACATTGTGAGCGGGAGAGTTACACTTTAAAAGTAATCAGTGAAATTGGGGGAAAGAGTGGTGTACAACATAGCCGACAAATACAATTGGACAAGCTCTACCATTAAATCAAGACTTTTGCTTTAGTTTTGCTCCGTATACACCAAAATCATATCCCATGTTCAATTTTTGATTAATCTTTAGTTACATTTAGTTTATGTTAATGTGCTTATGTGTGTATAACAGAGGTGGTTCAGTGAACCATGCTCACATGCTGAGTAATCATGCTTGGGGAGTAGGCTTTAACACAGTCATATAGGCCGGAGAAGATCCAAGTTCAAACCTACATATGTTTCCAACTAATTGTTATGGGCTGGCTGCATCCAAAGCCATTTCACCTGTTGTCTGACTTACTCTCCACATAGGCATTAGAAGAGCTTGGAATACCGTATCTCACAAACCATCACACTATGCTGATGTTCTGAGCATCATATGTTTCATCACAATTTCCAGTAGATGCCTTTGCCCATGCAAATGGTTTACATAAAGGGTCAGTGGTGAACCATCATTCAGGGCAGGTGGGGCAGAGTCCCACCTGTTTTCAGCCCTAGATTTTTACATTGTTTGCAATGTAAAAATATATTTCATGGAGTTAATAAAGACGCATACAAACATGGTCTCTTTTTTGTTTTCTTGAGTAAGGCAGTCCTAAATGCAAGTGTTTCAGCCTAGCTCAGTGTTTTCTGTGGTGGTGGGGCAAGCCAGCTTTGCGCCTTGATTGGCTCAGTGTTCTGTCACTCATGGGGATATAACGTCACCACGAAGTCTAAGGGTAGAGCTGGAAAATTCAAGCCCCTTAGGTGCTGCCATAGTTACATTAGAAGTGCCCACCCAAGAAGGCTCAAGGTCATTGGCCACAGATAAAATGACGTCAAATCACGTTATATCTACAGTATCTTTGATTGGACTTTCAAAATCATGAATGAAGTCGACAATCTACTGGCAAATCCTTTTTAATCCTTGTCATATGAAGATAAATAATGGAGAGAAATTATAGATAAAACGTATCGGTGCTCATTGGCCATAAACATTACACAGCAAGTTGGAAATCGCAAATTCAACAATGAGTGGTTTGGAAGGAATCAGTGTCTAACTGCAAGCATTGCAAAGCAATCATTAGCGTGCTATTCAGTGGAATGGCTGTGATGTCCCAAGTCTAAGATTAAGGGTCTCTTTTCCTAGTTTAAAATTATAGACATTCAACACTGGCCATGCTGTCAATGAAGCATGATTTGTGCCGCGCTCAAAACAACTGTTACCTCAGAACTGCAAAATCTTACTTTAGTGAGTTCAAGACAAATGGGAACTGGGGAAAAACGAGCTACGACTGGGAAAATAAGTTTTGAACTTTCATCGATCTCGGAATTGTAAATCCGGAAATCGGACCTCTTTCTAGCGCTACGACCTGAAGATCACTGACGTCATCATGGTTAAACTTTTTTTGTTTGTTCCTTGTTGTCTTGAAAGCACCATAAATCCAGAGAATGGCAGACTTTGATGACCATGTTCTGAATTTTGTCGCTGTACATTTCAAAAGTGCTGAACAAATAGTTATATTGACTACGTCCGTCCTAGCTCATCCATTAATGTCTTAATCGAAATTATGGATTGCCTCTTATCCGCTTGTTGTCCCCTTATGCCATAGTTTGTACATCTCAGTTGTCAGTAGAAACCACATTTGCTTAAGCAAGTCAGCCATATCAGCTGTGTTTTATAAAGGCAGTAAATGAGGCTGAATGAACTGTTTCGCTGCCAGACAAGGCTCAGCCAGGTATAGCAGTGGTAAGGTGTTGGGACTGCTGTTGGGACTCTGCTGTTGGGACAGCTTTATGTAGGCCCTAACAGTTTGTGGGCACCATTTGTCACCATTATAGAGCAATTCATGTATTGTTCAGTGTTGTGTTCTGTAGTGGCTTTGCTGGCATGCATCCCATATTTTTTGGTTTGTTTGCCCGACCAAGATTTAAATGCTAATTGCCACTGGAAAGGGTGTTGAATAATTCAACATAGACAGTTCCTCAACCTTGCTCAAGGGGCCTCTCTGTCTCTCTATACCTTTTCCAGCTCTTCTCCCATCATGTCAATTAACTAAACCACTGTCAACAGGCTAATCCTCCTCAAAGACTGTCACGTTCTATCCTATCAAATATCTGCACTACAGTACTACAAGGTGTCTGTCAAACAATCTGTTTGATTGATGGTACTTACAGTAGGAGAGTGTCTCCATCCTATTACCATGATGACCCACTCTATGATGTTTTCATCGCAACTCAGTATTAATGATTCGCTACTTTGGCTAATTGGAAAACTTGGGACGACTGCCTCTCAGGGAGCTTTTCAGAGTAAATAAGGAGAGGGTAGTATGACTGTCAGAACACAAGGAAACACTCGCAGAGAGCTATTCATGAGCAATAACTCTGCTTGTGTGCCCAAGAGGTTTCGCTCCAAATTGCAATTGCACTCTAGGCACTAAAGGCCTATTTTTATTTTTTGGGGGGTGGGGGGGGGGTGGGGGGGGGGGGGTTAGTTTGGTAGTGTGCTGGCTCCACAGTGTTTTCTGTTTTCACTCACTTGTAGCTTTTGTGACTAGTCAATATCATGCCAGGCTATGCTGATTGGAAGTACTGTATCTCCAGCTCCAACAACCCCCCCTGGTTTTAACTCAGGAGTATCAGCTGTTATAGCTGGTCGAATTTTGTTGAGTCATGATGCTTTAACCAGAATGTAGTTTGCTAAACTGGGGTTCAATAATTGCCTCATAATCAAAGTTTCAAAGTAAATCGTGCTGAAGATTATAAACGAGTTTAATGTTATTTCTTGCACGTATCTATTTTTTTGGTTGTTAGGAAAATGGCAGCCTGAGTCACTTCCTGCCTCAACAGGAAATGTATCATAGGTTAAAGGTTAGTCTGACAGGAAGTTCATATGAGGAAGGACATCCAACTTCTCAGGCCTTGCTATACCTCTTTTAACCTCTTACATCTAGACGTTCCGCTAGCGGAACACCTGCTCCAATATCCAATGATAGGCGTGGCGCGAATTACAAATTCCTCAAAAATACAAAAACTTCAATTTTTCAAACATATGACTATTTCACAGCATTTTAAAGACAAGACTCTCGTTTATCTAACCACACTGTCCGATTTCAAAAAAGCTTTACAGCGAAAGAAAAACATTAGATTATGTCAGCAGAGTACCAAGCCAGAAATAATCAGACACCCATTTTTCAAGCTAGCATATAATGTCACAAAAACCCAGAAGACAGCTAAATGCAGCACTAACCTTTGATGATCTTCATCAGATGACACACCTAGGACATTATGTTATACAATACATGCATGTTTTGTTAAATCAAGTTCATATTTATATCAAAAAACAGCTTTTTACATTAGCATGTGACGTTCAGAACTAGCATACCCCCCGCAAACTTCCGGAGGAATTTGCTAATAATTTACTAAATTACTCACGATAAACGTTCACAAAAAGCATAACAATTATTTTAAGAATTATAGATACAGAACTTCTCTATGCACTCGATATGTCCGATTTTAAAATAGCTTTTTGGTGAAAGCACATTTTGCAATATTCTAAGTACATAGCCCAGCCATCAAGGGCTAGCTATTTAGACACCCGGCAAGTTTAGCACTCACCAATATCAGATGTACTATTATAAAAGTTTGATTACCTTTTGTTGTCTTCGTCAGAATGCACTCCCAGGACTGCCACTTCAATAACAAATGTTGGTTTGGTCCAAAATAATCCATCGTTATATCCGAATAGCGGCGTTTTGTTCGTGCGTCCCAGACACTATCCGAAATGGTAAATAAGGGTCGTGCGCATGGCGCAATTCGTGACAAAAAAATTCTAAATATTCCATTACCGTACTTCGAAGCATGTCAACCGCTGTTTAAAATCCATTTTTATGCCATTTTTCTCGTAAAAAAGCGATAATATTCAGACCGGGAATGTCCATTTAGCTAAACAGAGGAAAGAAAAGAAAGCTTTCGGTCGACGCGGGCACGAGCCTGAGTCTCACAGTACTGTAACCAGCTACTACCCAAACACCCTACTTTGTTTCAGCCAGAGCCTGCAAAGCCAAGATTCAGCTTTTTGCCGCCTTCTGAGACCCTATGGCAGCCGTAGGAAGTGTCACGGGACAGCTAACATCCTCACTCTTCAATAAACAGAGACAAGAAGAACGACACCTTGTCAGACAGGCCACTTCCTGCATGAAATCTTCTCAGGTTTTTGCCTGCCATATGAGTTCTGTTATACTCACAGACACCATTCAAACAGTTTTAGAAACTTTAGGGTGTTTTCTATCCAAAGCCAATAATTATATGCATATTCTAGTTACTGGGCAGGAGTAGTAACCAGATTAAATCGGGTACGTTTTTTATCCAGCCGTGTCAATACTGCCCCCTATCCCCAACAATTTAATTTGATTTTTTAGAAGTTTAGAGCAGACATTCAACATAAAAACTTTGCTACGATGTAAGTCCAGCTCAAACACTCAACTCGGTTTTCAGCATCTCCCAAGCCAAAGTGTTTCCCGTGCTGATGTGATGGAAGGTGCCGAGCAATGACCCATTGGGAGGAGATAGACGTTTGGTGTCGGGAGACACAGTGGCTGTCTCAGTAGGCTTTTCTAGACGTAACTAAGGGGAGATTTACAGAGTTCCAGCGGTGCTGCCGATGGAGAAATATGGATGTAATGAGGAAGAGTGACTAAAAGACGGCCCAGTTTGAAGACCATTTCCCCCATCCCTTACGTCACGTACTCACACACACAAACAAACACACAGGCATACTGGAGCGTACACACGGGAAAATGCACACACACACACACACACACACACACACACACACACACACACACACACACACACACACACACACACACACAGGACCGTACATGCACAAACACACACACCTCTTTGGGTTGGTATTGCAACTCACTCACAGGCGCAGAAAGGTACACACACACACACCACTTTGGGCTGGCATCGCAATCGCCACCTATCGCCTAAAATTGACTGTGACGGAGAGTGGAGAGCGGGGGTGTTTACTTTGAGGGTGCATCATCAGGACGTTTATCATAGCAAAATACTCTGCTTGTTTTTTCAGTTACCCCTCCTCATCCAAAGTGGTCATTATTGTCACAGAGGAAAAGCTGATGCTGATGAAAACAACCGCATTACCACGGTAACAAGCTATCAACGGACCCCACAAACAGATCATTTAGAGTGATTTAGTGCATCTGTTTTGTCAACACTTTCTCCCAGAAGATTATCACATTGAGATGTTTATTAATCCCATCAAATGAATGGTAATTAGCATATTTGTGGTATAATGAACAACTAGACTTAACGTCTCTGCATCTTCATGGGTAGGCATGCATTGTGTATGAGGGAAAAGACACAATCATTCAAATCTCAGCCTAAACCGCCTTAAACAATATTACAATGTAGTACCATAATGACACTGCTATAAAAAAATATATATTTCATTGACAACATGACAATTATGCATGATATACATAAGAAATAGTAAGAAACAGTAACTGAAGAGCTCCATAAGGGCTCCACAATGGGGCAGGGCAGAGTTATGCTAAATAGGCCAAATGAATACACAGGCCATGCTTGTGATAAGGCCAGGGCAGCTTCAAAGGATACAACACAAGCTAATACTTCTCTGACGACATTAGCATTGTTTTACAGAGCTAATAGAAGAATGTAGCTATATAATCACAATTGACTATCACGCCATAAAGGTTATGAAATGTGTCCAAGGTTATAAAGGAATACACACACAATTCTTTATGCTCCATACATACAGTGTGCTACAGTAGAAATGACATAACATGATAACAGAAACTATTATGATTACGTAAAAATGCACTTACTTTATAAGAATGCACACATGTCCATAGTAATTATTACTAAGGAAAACAACAATGAAGGCAATGCAGGCATTAGCCAGAAAATGCACTATTAGGAAAAAGGTTGGGCAGGTTCTGTTCTGACTGGAGATCTGCAAATATCTGTAAACTTGACCTGGGGAAACACTGAGGGAGTGCTTGGGCTCTCATTGAAGAGAGACGTTTGTCTGGCCCATCTAGTTTATCATCGCCTTACATTAGCATAACATGCCTCAAACAGAAATTGTCATCCACAGTGACATGGGCTACTTCTATGTGAATTAATGAGGAGGTGGAACACACCATATTTCAAACTGTTGTTGAAAATAATTTGAAATTGACAAATTGAAACTTAGCCTATACATACAGTAATTGGTTTGAGGGCAGCGTGGGTTAACTGTCCTGTTGTGCAACAAAAGCATTTTGAAAACAGTAAGTGCATTCTGACATTATGCATAGAAAAACTCACTCTTGGGGGACCATTCGAGATATTTAGAATTCATTCGTGAAAAAGTTAAGACCTGCTGGCCTAGTGCATCAGTTGGAGAGATATTGGGAGAGCAACACCTCACATTAGCTCTTCCACTTTGGTAGCCAAATAAAGCCAAATAAATTACTCTCAGCATGGGTTGTCTTGTGCCCATATTGTAGGATTTACATAGTTCCTTGGAGGGAACTGAACCTCTGGGCACAAACCAGTTTAATCAACGTTGTTTCAATGCAAGGTCGTAACTTTCTGTTGGATATCGGGGGGGTCAGGGTCAATGGGTTCCGTGGTCAATACCCCTTCCACATATTTTTAGCTGTGAATTGGTTGTTTCTGGTGAATATTGAAGGGAAACTATCTAAAAAAATGATAATTTGGTCAATATACCCCAACATTATACATAGGTGGGCATATAGTGGTACAGTCTTAATTAACTTAACTGCACCAAATACCTGTTTATGCCTGTCACTGCCAGAAATAACACTTGGGCATATTGTTTTCCTATCTATGGTATCCAGCTTATCCTGGTGGATATGACAGATGGAAACATAGTTCAATCTGCTTTGAGTCATTCTTAAGAACAGCCATGTCTTCAACCTCTATGACAACCAAATGAAAACAGAATGAAGGCAACAACATTTTGTTGTACCACTTGGGCTACAGTCAGCAAAGATTAAGAAATTAACTGATAGTGACTTATAACTTAAATTCTCACCTGATGACCTGTTTTCTTTCTCTCCCTGCCGCAACATGAGCGATGCTCTCTCTCACACTCTCTCTATTGCCTATCTTTGAACCCTGCCATAATCAATGTACAAAATACCATTATCATATGACAAAAATGGTTGGCCTTAATAACTTATTATCATGAATTACGTTGTGCTTTTATTAGATAAATTATTTATCTACTCTCTGGCAATAGATGTAGCTAGCTAGCTGAATACATAGTGACAGTCTATGAAAGCACAGTGTAGTTCAAATAAATTGAAATTGTATTGGTCATATACACATGCTTATCAGATGTTACTGACAGTGCAGAAATATCTAAGAAGTAATCTAACAATTCCACAACAACTACCTAATACACACAAATCTAAGTAAAGGGATGGAATAAGTATATGTACATATAAATATATGGATGAGCTAGCTGGCTACGTATCCATTCATTAATTTACTTACATTCCTCTGCTCCCCCCCCCCCCACCAGAATCTTATGTCCTGCACTTTTATCCTCTTTGGCATTGGCATGTCCATTAAGGGCACTAGCTACTTTTTCACCAGGGTGAACACTGACTCACTGAGTGCTGCTCATCTGAAACTGCAGTTTGAACAGAAAAGGGGAAGATCCAGATACTGTGCAAGCTTTTTTGCTTGTTCAGATAGCTAGCCATCTAACGTTAGCTTAGCTAAAATAGCCAATTTAGCATTTCATCACTCGGTATAAAACTATTTCTATACAATAATATCTCATCACCAATATTTTGCTAGAAATATTGAAATACATTTATGAAATGTTCATGAACTTTTACTCGTTTTAAACTTTCAAAACGTTCATACATTGGAGTAATCGTGAATATAGCTGCCCAGGGCTCAAGATTAACTTTTTGTCATCACTGTCCCAGAATTGTACCAAAGTACAATTTCAACAGTCCCAAACTGAAGATGAACCATCCCAAATGAAAATACGTTGTTAATTTTATGTTTTGATATGCCAACATGGGTCTACTGTACAGTAGGACTTGTTTTAAAAGGCTATAAAGAGTACTGCTGAAATAGATTAATAGGGCTGTCAACTGAGCCAGAAATTCAAATAAAAAATGTGCCTCCAAAAAGGCCAACATTGGTTTAATATTCAAACCTATTTTGTATAAATGTACAGGTAGCTGACAAAATAAAATAAAAACTTCACTAAATTGGGGATACAAAGTAGGCTATATTGGATATTTGGTGCTTCCACACAGGGCTGGTTCCTGAGTTAATTAAGCAATTAACATACCGTCATGCTTAGGGTCATGTATAAAAATGCCCAGTTGCCTATTATTTTGGCTAATATGGCTAGAAGAATATATATCAGTGACTTTGAAAGAGGGGTAATTTTGAATATAGGTCGTTATCAATAAAACGTCACAACACGGTGCAGTGTTCGATTTGGCAAGGAGACCCCAGCTCTGGTAAAACCATTGACAACTACATGCTGTTTTCAAAGGATTGTTATTACGTTATAACTATTTGGTTTTAATATCATCACCTCTTGAAGAGCATAGTCAGAACTGCACATTTCCAATTATTCCACATTTAGCTCCATCATCAGAGATATGCAGCAACTAACTAACTGAATACTTTTCATGATCAGTAAACGCATGCATTTTCAGATACGTGAGGATCGCCAGATCCATTTGGTATGCTAACTAGCTAAGCAAACAACTTGTGTCATTTAGCTTGCTTAACCTGAGATTAGGCTTTTGAAAAGAGCTGAACATCGGAAAATCATTGTCTTGGTAAAGTTGTCAGTCGGACTACTGTCACCACTATAGATGGCAAGCAAATCAAACAATATTTGGATGTAGCCTTCTAGTTTCCCCTAAAAGTTTACTCGTTAACTAACCATATTGACATGATCTTTTATCCATCAATCAATGAACATATCATGTACAGTAAATATATATATATATATAATTGTGTTTTTTGCTCTATAAGCTGTTAATTCACATGCCTTGTGACCGTGATATATCAGCCTCATGGCCGAGACAATAACAAGACACAGTGGAAGAATAAATTCAACACCACATTTATTTTATAACAAAACTGGATAGCAACCTCTGTCCAGTGAAGTCCACAAAGCATATTGCATGTACAGTAACATGACCTACAGCGTGTTCAACAACTATTGATTTAGATTCAAATGGAAGAAGTTTGGAACCACAAAGACTCTTCCTAGAGCTGGCCGCCTCCCAAATTGAGCGATTATGGGTTAAGGGCCTTGGTCAGGGAAGTGACCAAGAAACCGATGGTCACTCTGACAGAGCTCTAGAGTTCCTCTGTGGAGATGGGAGAACCTTCCAGAAGGACAACCATCTCTGCAGCACTCAAACAATCAGGCCTTTGTGGTAGAGTGGCGAGACGGAAGCCACTCCTCAGATATAAATATGAACTTGATTGAACAAAACATGCATGTATTGTATAACATAATGTCCTAGGGTTGTCATCTGATGAAGATCATCAAAGGTTAGGGCTGCATTTAGCTGTCTTCTGGGTTTTTGTGACATTATATGCTAGCTTGAAAAATGGGTGTCTGATTATTTCTGGCTTGGTACTCTGCTGACATAATCTAATGTTTTGCTTTCGTTTTAAAGCCTTTTTGAAATCGGACAGTGTGGTTAGATTAACGAGAGTCTTGTCTTTAAATAGCTGTAAAATAGTCATATGTTTGAGAAATTGAAGTAATAGCATTTCAAAGGTTTTGAAAATCGCGCCACAGGATTCAACTGGCTGTTACGTAGGTGGGACGAATTCGTCCCACCTGCCCCAGAGAGGTTAATTTGAGGGTTTCAACATGAAATATGCTATTTCTTTACACACTTTTATTTATTTGACTATGTCAATATGTATTCGTTGTAAATCTTTTGGCAATTGTAAAAAAAAGTGAATCGTTGGAAGAGTTGCGGAGTTAATTGAAATTTATTCCATTGTCGATAAGGTTCCTTTTTCATTAATTAGGATATTTTCTCTTTGAACTGTATGGTCTATCCACTACAAACTCAAGAACAATATGGACAAAGATCTAAAAAAATTATACAGTGCTTTCAAAAGTATTTGCCCCCTTTCTAATTTTCTCTAATTCTCTAAGGGGGCAATTAGGAAGCATTTGGTTGGAGTTATTGCAGCTAAAGGTGGCACAACCAGTTATTGAGTGTAAGGGGGCAATGACTTTTTCACACAGGGGAATTGGGTGTTGCATAATTTAGTTAATTAAATAAATTAATAAGTATATTATTTTTTTGTTATTTGTTCACTCAGGTTCCCTTTATCTCAGATTACGTTTTGGTTGAAGATACATCCAGTATCAAAAAGATGCAAACATAGTAACAAATCAGAAAGAGGGTAAATACTTTTCCACCACACTGTATGAATATTACTATTTATTTTAAAGTTATTCAAGTATAATTGACAAAAATTACCATAGATTACCTGTAACTTTACCGAAGATTCATGTAACTTTGATAAATTACCGGTAAATTACCCTAGTCATTACACAGACTTAAAACAATGCCTACTTTATCCTTTACAAATACTACCCATAATCTGATACTCTCATATCTTACACTATCCTACAGCTGGAATTCAATTCTATTGACAGAAAATGTATTCCGACCTGAGTAATTTTTTTCAGGCATAGTATGAATATATCAGTCATCAAGTTCTACGCTATTTCCTCCAGGGGATTGGACTTCATGTGAGTGTACTCCCGAGAGGGGCTATAGATGAAGGTCTGTATCCCAAATGGCATCCTATTCCCTATATGGTGCGCTGCTTTTGACCAGGGCCCATAGGGCCTTTTGGGACACCATCGGTTTCTGCTACTGTTCTACCCAGCATACATCAGAGACCCTTCTAGTCGCCTGCCTCCATGCAGATATTAGTATGTAGCCTAGTAAGCAATGTTCAACTGGCCATAAGACTATCACACCAGGGTTCCGGAATATAAAAAAGAAGAAAGATAGAGATAAAAAAGAAAGGGACTAGATCAGAAAAAACAGAGGGGGAGAGAAAGAAAACATAGCATATGGGTAAAATATGATATAAAAGAGAAGGGGAATGATGATTAAAGATGATACATACTTTTAAAGCTTTTAAAGCATGGCAGAATTCAACTCGATTTTAGATAATTAAATTAAATTGCAAGCCAGTCCTTAGAAATTAATATGGGGGGCACACACAAACATGAACACAAACACAAACACACACACGCACACACCACACACACACTGTATGCTCAACTAGTTTTGGAGTGCACAGACAGATGGTGCGGCAGAGCCTGAAGTAAGTAACACACAAAGCGATGTACTTGTCTCGCCCAGTGAGAGAGCTCGTTTGGAACTGCCATCAGTAGACATATGATTTATTGCTCTGTCTGCTGCCTCTCTGAAATTGCAGCCAGTGACTCCACTGCAACAACACCGGATTAAAAAACAAAATTAAACAACCTCCCTGCAATCTCTCTCTTTTTTTTCTCTTTATTTCTCTTTTTCTTTCCTTCTCATTATTTTTCTCCCCTTCTCTCTGAAGTGTGAGTGAGTGAAAGGATTGGTATAAGCCTGGATGTGTTTAAGTGTAGATGTTCTTTCAACTGACCAGCCAACTCCATAACGGACCCATGCTACTGAAAATGATTTATTTTTGCTTTAAATCTAAAGAATCCTGATAGGAATAAAGTGTTAATTTAAAAGCTTCTACACTGAATGTGCTCCATCCTTTCTCAACATTCTGGACTCCAAATCTGCAGGAGGGAAAGAATTGCCAGATACATCAATTATAAAAGTTTGGCATTCTTTGAAAGATCTGTTATTTAAGGAAGTTGCATGTTTGAGAAGTCAATGGGGACCCCTCAACAGAACTGATACATTTCTTTTAAAGAAACCTTGAGGACAATGGACTATTTCGGTTTTGATACCCTATCTGATCCAAGTTTACACCTTAAAAAGGTAGACTCAGTAATATGGCATTTTCATACACGGTGGGGATACTTCCTGCTTACAGACATAAACAACACTAAAATCTGTAAAGACTGCTACTATTGGCTCTTGTCATTTGCACACTTGATTGTTATTGTTAATGAGAGAGAGAGAGAGAGAGAGAGAGAGAGAGAGAGAGAGGTGAAGGAGGAAAGAGCATAACAAATCGATGGCCAAGGTATAATGAGTCGGCGGATGGTGGTACAGTAGATGCAGACAAGCACATCAAATATCAAATACCACAGCTATGCCACAGGAAGTGAGTGGTAAGAGGATCTGAATGTGAATGTGATTGATGTGATCAAGCTCAAGAAGCCTTAATATGTGTTGATCAATGCCGATTGTGCCTCATCTGTACACAAGATGGAATCCGCCACTGGTTCTCTCTTACTGTCAACACACCAGCATCACTATAATCGTTGAGCTGGGTTATAGGGAGCTGTAAGTGTGGTCAAAATGCAGGGCAGGGAATTTCTACCTTGACATTTAACCAAGGTTTTGCTAGTTGGAGTGTGAATAGGTTATAGATCAGGCCAGAGTTCGAATTATACCGTGATGTCCGAGGGGGTCTCTATTGGGTGCACTTATGGACCTAAAGAGAAGACGTAATTTAACAGTAAAAATTAATTACCATTTAATGTGGCATGAACAGAACCAGTAATGATCCTTTTATCTGATTGTCAAAAAATCACTTCAAAAAGTAGGCTACTTGTGCATGTTCATCCACTCCAAAATAATCCAAACAGTACAATGCATACACTCGCGCCATTTCATGAATGGAAATAAACTGTAAAAATTAAACTGTTTACAAAACACCAAAAAGTGTGCTTAATGACATTCTGCAATTGACATTGATTAGGCATACAGTGCATGAATTGATGCACAAGTAGCCTACTTTTTGAAGTGACACCAGAAATGGGGCTGAAACTATCCCGTGAAAAACAGGATGGTCATCCTAACACACAGGTCAATTTAGTAGACTAAGCTACAATGTGTAGGCCTATTACCATGAACTTGAAATAGGTCTACCGGTAGCCAGTGATGTAGCGGTAAAAAAAAAAAAAACATCTGAAAAAATTCTGATTGCCGGCCTGAAACTTAAACTTATGCTTCCCCACTACCTCTTGTGATTTCCATTCAAGATATATTCATCTTGCTGTTCTTTGCTTTGACTGACATGTACATTGTACAATGGCAGAAGTTGTTTGACTGGAACAAATTGATGTGTGTCTAAGCGCTGTTAGACTCTTTTGACCCATTTCTCACAATGCCTACATCTTTGACATGTAATATAATGGCATGCTGTAGAAGTGCATTAAACCAGCTTAACAATGGAGATAAGATCCAACATTGATAAATGCAGCAGGCAGGCAAACTTTGATGTGCAGACAGAGAAAAGAGAGAGAGGAGATGGCTTCTTTCCCTATTACGCACTTATCCATTTGATGCCACTCTGTGTGAGGGCCTTCCAAAGCAGGGAGCAGTTGGAATTTTCGACAACAGACAGACACACTGTGAAAGCTAATTTCAGTGTGTGTGTGTGTGTGTGTGTGTGTGTGTGTGTGTCTGTGTACACGTCTGCGTGCATACGTGCGTGAGTGTGTGAGTTTGTGTGTGTGCATATCGTACTGCACATCAAACACAGTCCTGGTAATCAGGCAGAAGGTGCATCAAACACAACCCCAATCAGCCTGTTAGACCTTGCTGATGACATTTAAACTGCTGTTTTGTCCAAACTAGAAAGGGACCCTTTTATCTGACAATGTCATTCGTCTCCTCCCGAGGCTGCATGCGGCACGTTCATTCATCTCGTTAAAACATGCCACAGCAGCTGTCAGAAGCCCCCATCGGAAGGGATGGGTGGTACATCAACCACAATCAGTAAGGTCATTATTAAAGGACTATTAGCGCATCACATTTTCGGTTTTATGGAAATTACCCTGGCCGACTCCACCGTATCTCTACTCAATGTATCGATGGCAATTGGGCTAAACGGGACAGCAAGCTGGTGTGATCATAATGCATTAATGTTTCGCTTACAAAGCTGCAGATATAACTGAGTGTTCAGTCTGACTGCGAGAGCGACGCCTGAAAGTATACCAATCTTATTAAGATAATGGATACTACTAATGACACTTCTAAGACAATGTTTGGGTTCAGCACATCAGAGGTTTTATAGATACCCAGACGTGTGTGTGTGTGTGTATGTACAGTATGTGTGTGTAATGTGATGACTGCTTCCAGACTAATAGTTTGTCTGCACCTCCATCGTTTCAGGGGAGGATTCTTAAATAATGGCTCTCCGTCATCAAGAGCAAGAGAATAACATCACTGTTTTGCATACTCATAGTGCAAGTCTTAACTTCCACTTACTATAAGTCAAATTTTCACTGAGTAATGCATTGATGTCAATAGAGACAATGACAAAATGTGACTTAGGTTTCACCCCTACTGACAGTGTATTCGGAAAGTATTCAGACCCTTTGACTTTTTCCACATTTTGCTACGTTACAGCCTTATTCTAAAATGGATTAAATCGTTTTTTTTACCCTCATCAATCTACACACAATACCCATAATGACAAAACAGTTTATTTATTTTTTAAATATACATTTACATAAGTATTCAGACCCTTTACTCAGTACTTTGTTGAAGCACCAAGAAGACTCAACTATTACAGCTTTGAGTCTTCTTGGGTATGAAGCTACAAGCTTGGAACACCTGTATTTGGGAAGTTTCTCCCATTCTTCTCTGCAGATCCTCTCAAGCTCTGTCAGGTTGGATGGGGAGTGTCGCTGCACAGCTATTTTCAGGCCTCTCCAGAGTTGTTCGATCGGGGTTCAAGTTCGGGCTCTGACTGGGACACTCAAGGACATTCAGAGACTTGTCCCAAAGCCACTCCTGCGTTGTCTTGGCTGTGTGCTTAGGGTCATTGTCCTGTTGGAAGGTGAACCTTTGCCCCAGTCTGAGGTCCAAGTAACTCTGGAGCAGGTTTTCATCAAGGATCTCTCAGTACTTTACTCCATTCATCTTTCCCTCGATCCTGACTAGTCTCCCAGTCCCTGCCACTGTTTCCTCCAGACACGACGCTTGGCATTCAGGCCAAAGAGTTCAATCTTGGTTTCATCAGACCAGAGAATCTTGTTTCTCATGGCCTGAGAGTCCTTTAGGTGCCTTTTGGCAAACTCCAAGTAGGCTGTGATGTGCCTTTTACTGAGGAGTGGCTTCCATCTGGCCAATTTGATGTGCAGTCATTTAAACAGTCGATTACAGAGCAAAAATGCCAGGGAGCAAGCTTCGCGTGGAGAGACGAGATGAAGGATTTAGTTGTTAAAGGTTGTTTTGTCTTAACTCCCTCAAAGACTTGATATGTGCAACCTAATTTCTTTCCACCCTAGCATAAAGGCCTAATTGGTTGAGTGCGGCAGAGATGGTTGTCCTTCTCGAAGGTTCTCCTATCTCCACAGAGGAACTCTGGATGTCTTTCACCTCCCTGACCAAGGCCCTTCTCCCCCGATTGCTCAGTTTGGCCAGGCGCCCAGCTCTAGGAAGAGTCTTGGTGGTTCCAAACTCCATTTAAGGATGGTGGAGGCCACTGTGTTCTTGCTGTCACAGTATCTAACGAAGGTGGTGCCCCTCCTCGGTCGGGCGGCGCTCGGCGGTCGTCGTCGCCGGCCTATTAGCTGCCACCGATCGTTGTTTCTGTCTTTTGGTTTTGTCTGTCTATCCCACAGCTGTTTTGTGTTTGTCATTAGTGGGGGGTTATTTAGTGTGTATTTTCAGTTGGGGTTCTCGTGCGGGACTGTTTATTGTCCACTCAGGACAGTTGCGAGTGTAAGCTGTTATTGTCCATTATATTGCCGGGCTGCGTCCCGTGCGCTTTTTTTTCAGTGCGCTTATTTTGGGAATGTGTTTTCCCCTGGCGGACTTCGCCACGCGCCCTGTGCCCTACGGCTATTGCATTTGCTATTATTATTAAAACACAGTTGCTCCGGCCCTCTGTCTCCTGCTCCTGATTCCACATCTCCACTGGTCCTAGACAGCCGTGACACTTGCGGACCTTCAATGCTGCAGAAATGTTTTGGTACCCTTCTCCAGATCTGTGCCTTGACACAATCCTGTCTCGGAGCTCTGCAGACAATTCTTTCGACCTCATGGCTTTTGCTCTGACATGCACTGTCAACTTTTGGGACCTATAGACAGGTGTGTTCCTTTTTCAAATCCAAATTCCAGTTGAAGCTCGCATCCGCTACAAGACCATGGTGATTGCCTACGGAGCTGTGAAGGGAACGGCACCTCCATACCTTCAGGCTCTGATCAGGCCCTACACCCAAACAAGGGCACTGCGTTCATCCACCTCTGGCCTGCTGGCCCCCCTACCTCTGAGGAAGCACAGTTCCCGCTCAGCCCAGTCAAAACTGTTCGCTGCTCTGGCACCCCAATGGTGGAACAAGCTCCCTCACGACGCCAGGACAGCGGAGTCAATCACCACCTTCCGGAGACACCTGAAACCCCACCTCTTTAAGGAATACCTAGGATAGGATAAAGTAATCCTTCTAACCCCCCCCCCCCCCCCTTAAAAGATTTAGATGCACTATTGTAAAGTGGTTGTTCCACTGGATATCATAAGGTGAATGCACCAATTTGTAAGTCGCTCTGGATAAGAGCGTCTGCTAAATGACTTAAATGTAAATGTAAATGTAAATCATGTCCAATCAATTGAATTTACCACAGATGGACTCAATAGAAACAGGATGCACCTGAGCTGAATTTTGAGTCTCATAGCAAAGGGTCTGAACACTTATGTAAATAAGGTATTTCTGTTTCTACTTTGTCATTATGGGGTATTATGTGTAGATTGATTAACAAAATATATATTTAATCCATTTTAGAATAAGGCTGTAATGTAATAAAATGTGGAAAAAGTCAAGGGGTCTGAATACTTTCCGAATGCACTGTACAGTCATGGCCAAAAGATCTGAGAATGACACAAATATTAATTTCCACAAAGTTTGCTGCTTCAGTGTCTTTAGATATTTTTGTCAGATGTTACTACGGAATATTGAAGTATAATTACAAGCATTTCATAAGTGTCAAAGGCTTTAATTGACAATTACATGAAGTTGATGCAAAGAGTCAATATTTGCAGTGTTGAACCTTCTCTTTCAAGACCTCTGCAATCCGCCCTGGCATGCAGTCAATTAACTTCTGGGCCACATCCTGACTGATGGCAGCCCATTCTTGCATAGTCAATGCTTGGAGTTTGTCAGAATTTGTGGATTTTGTTTGTCCACCCGCCTCGTGAGGATTGACCACAAGTTCTCAATGGGATTAAGGTCTGGGGAGTTTCCTGGCCATGGACCCAGAATATCGATGTTTTTTTCCCCCGAGTCACTTAGTTATCACTTTTGTCATATGGCATGGTGCTCCATCATGCTGGAAAAGGCATTGTTTGTCACCAAACTGTTCCTGGATGGTTGGGAGAAGTTGCTCTCGGAGGACGTGTTGGTACCATGCTTTATTCATGGCTGTGTTCTTAGGCAAAATTGTGAGTGAGCCCACTCCCTTGGCTGAGAAGCAACCCCACACATGAATGGTCTCAGGATGCTTTACTGTTGGCATGACACAGGACTGATGGTAGCGCTCACCTTGTCTTCTCCGGACAAGCTTTTTTCCGGATGCCCCAAACAATGGGAAAGGGGATTCATAAAATAAAATAACTTTACCCCAGTCCTCAGCACTCCAATCCCTGTACCTTTTGCAGAATATCAGTCTGTCCCTGATGTTTTTCCTGGAGAGAAGTGGCTTCTTTGATGCCCTTCTTGACACCAGGCCATCCTCCAAAGTCTTCGCCTCACTGTGCGTGCAGATGCACTCACACCTGCCTGCTGCCATTCCTGAGCAAGCTTTGTACTGGTGGTGCCCCTATCCCACAGCTGAATCAACTTTAGGAGACGGTCCTGGCGCTTACTGTACTTTCTTGGGCGCCCTGAAGCCTTCTTCACAAAAATTGAACCGCTCTACTTGAAGTTCTTGATGATCCGATAAATGGTTGATTTAGGTGCAATCTTACTGGCAGCAATATCCTTGCCTGTGAAGTACTTTTTGTGCAAAGCAATGATGACGGCACGTGTTTCCTTGCAGTTAACCATGATTGACAGAGGAAGAACAATGATTCCAAGCACCACCCTTCTTTTGAAGCTTCCAGTCTGTTATTCAAACTCAATCAGCATGACAGAGTGATCTCTAGCCTTGTCCTCGTCAACACTCAGACCTGTGTTAACGAGATAATCACTAACATGATGTCAGCTGGTCCTTTTGTGGCAGAGCTGAAATGCAGTGGAAATGTTTTTTGGGGGATTCAGTTCATTTGCATGGCAAAGAGGGACTTTGCAATTAATTGCAATTCATCTGATCACTCTTCATAACATTCTGGAGTATATGCAAGTTGCCATCATACAAACTGAGGCAGCAGACTTTGTGAAAATGTATATTTGTGTCATTCTCAAAACTTTTGGCCACGACTGTACACCTATGCACATCGTCACATATTATTTAATCTCTTCTACCAGCTGTCGAGACGTATGGTTTCAGAGCGCCTTGAATGGCAGTCTGTGGGCAGGAGTGCCAAAAACATCTGACAGGTTTTAATTGGCTGATCTCAAGTAATGAGCTAAATAAGGAAGTGAGTTTGGGAATTCGGAAAGTATGCATCTAACAATTGTTTTCACATATACATTTTATATGCCTGAACTCAGAATCAATTGAGCTCTCCAAAAATAATAATGGTCACCATGATATTAGTTTGATTAGTTTCGTCATTTTTCAAAATGCCCATCTAATACAGCTTGCTCCCTCTCCTGCCTCAATTTTAACCACACTCTTTACAAGTCCCACTTTGAGGCAGAGTGTTACCAGGCACTATGTGCCAGCAATTCGAGCCTGGGGACAAGGTAACATGGGATTGTTTGTTTTTACAGTCAGGAGGAAATATGCTCCATGTTCTGATATTTTTTTATAAAAAATGAAATGTGAGCCACTAAAGAGGGATATCCCTGTGAGAGAAGGAAGGATAAAAATAGATGGAGAGGGCATTGCTCATTCTGGATGCAGTTTTCCTAATGCAGTATCTGAGGCATTTAAACTGGTACATCAGTTCCACTCAGTCAGCACACAAACACTCAGCAGCATCCTGGACTACACGGAACTGAAAAACTAAACACATTTTACATTATCAAGATAGTCCAGTAGATAAGCACTGCATTTATATCCAATCATGTTTATCCCATGAACAACGTGTTCACTGTCCTAGCATGGGAAGAATGACACTGTCATAGAACAAGTCAGTAGCTCTCTGAGTGACAGCTGTGATGTGTAGGGAGAGATGTGGGATGACAGGGAGGAAGGGAGATAGGGAGAGGGAGAGAGGGGAGACAGAGAGAGGATATTTGACAATGTCCGGAGATTCCACAGCTTTGATTTCCTAGGGTCACATATTTTATCCAATTCCAGTTTCTCCAAGGCACCACAAGGAAAACTAGAACATTTCAGTAACCCCAAAGGTTTTGGTTTAGAATCGCACAAGGCACCAATTTACTGTCAGGTAGATTTTCTGAATCACGCTTGGAATGTAAAGGACCCACACCAAAGCGCAGCTGGCTCTGGTAGAAGTGTGCTGTGTCCTGCTCCTCCACAGTATAGACAACAGTTATTATTCATCATCCGTGAGCGCTCCCAAACTGATAGCCAAGTTCTTCTTAAAACCTGTTGGGGCTAGGGGGCAGTATTTTCACGGCCGGATGAAAAACGTACCCAATTTCAACAGGTTACTACTCTGGTCCAGAAACTACAATATGCATATTATTATTAGCAGGAAATGAAAATCTGGTCCCTGTAGTTTTTTCAACTCATTGCCAATCAAACACACAGTGACTAAGGATTCATTTTGCACTTCCTAAGGCTTCCACTAGATGTCAACAGTCTTTAGAAAGTTGTTTGCGGCGTCTATGATGAACAGAGACTGAATGAGAAGGCTGGGATGTTGGTGTCCCAGGGAATGACATCACTTCATTGGTGCTCATTCACGAGAGAGGAAGCTCTCTTCCAAAAGATTTTCAAGACACAAGAATGGTCCGGTTGAAATATTACTGAAGTTTCACGTTAAAATGGCCCTAAAGATTGATGCTATACAACGTTTGACATGTTTGAACGAACGTAAATAGATTTTTTTTTGACTTTTCGTCGTGACATTTTCCTCACGCGTCCTACATTTTGAGTAGCTTACTGAACGCGCTAACAACATGGAGATATTTGGACATAAATTATGAACTTTATCGAACAAAACAACATTTATTGTGGACCTGGGATTCCTGGAAGTGCCTTCTGATGAAGATTATTAAAGGTAAGTGAATATTTCTAATGTTATTTATGCATTTAGATGACTCCAAAATGGCGGCTATCTGTATTGCCAAGTGTATTTTTCGGAGCGCAGTACTCAGATTATTGCAAAGTGTGCTTTCCCAGTAAAGTTATTTTGAAATCTGTCAATTGGTTGCATTCAGGAGATGTTAACCTGTTAGGGCTAGGGGGCAGTATTGACACGGCTGGATAAAAAATGTACCCGATTTAATCTGGTTACTACTCCTGCCCAGTAACTAGAATATGCATATAATTATTGGCTTTGGATAGAAAACACTCCAAAGTTTCTAAAACTGATTGAATGGTGTCTGTGAGTATAACAGAACTCAAATGGCAGGTCAAAACCTGAGAAGATTCTGTACAGGAAGTACCCAGTCTGACCATTTCTTGGCCTTCTTTGTCATCTCTATCCAAAACAAAGGATCTCTGCTGTTACGTGACACTTCCTACGGCTCCAATGGGCTCTCAGAAGGCGGCAAAAAGCTGAATCGTGGCTTTGCAGGCTCTGGCTGAAAAAAAGTAGCTCGTTTGGGTAGTGGCTGGTTACAGTACTGTGAGACTCAGGCGCGTGCCCGCGTCGACCGAATGCTTTGTTTTCTTTCCTCTGTTTATCTAAACGCAGATTCCCGGTCGGAATATTATCGCTTTTTTACGAGAAAAATGGCATAAAAATGGATTTTAAACAGCGGTTGACATGCTTCAAAGTACGGTAATGGAATATTTAGAATTTTTTTGTCACGAATTGCGCCATGCTCGTGACCCTTATTTACACTTCGGATAGTGTCTTGGAACGCACAACAAAACGCCGCTATTTGGATATAACGATGGATTATTTTGGACCAAACCAACATTTGTTATTGAAGTAGCAGTCCTGGGAGTGCATTCTGACGAAGACAACAAAGGTAAACAAACTTTTGTAATAGTAAATCGGAGTTTGGTCAGGGCTAAACTTGGTCGGTGTCTAAATGGCTAGCCGTGATGGCTGGGCTATCTACTGAGAATATTGCAAAATGTGCTTTCACCGAAAAGCTATTTTAAAATCGGACACCTCGATTGCACAAAGGAGTTCTGTATCTATAATTCTTAAAATAATTGTTATGTTTTTTGTGAACGTTTGTTGTGGGTAATTTAGTAAATTCACCGGAGGTTTGCGGGGGGTATGCTAGTTCTGAACGTCACATGCTAATGTAAAAAGCTGGTTTTTGATATAAATATGAACTTGATTGAACAAAACATGCATGTATTGTATAACATAATGTCCTAGGTGTGTCATCTGATGAAGATCATCAAAGGTTAGTGCTGCATTTAGCTGTCTTCTGGGTTTTTGTGACATTATATGATAGCTTGAAAAATTTCTGTCTGATTATTTCTGGCTGGGTACTCTGCTGACATAATCTAATGTTTTGCTTTCGTTGTAAAGCCTTTTTGAAATCGGACAGTGTGGTTAGATTAAAAGGTCAATGTAAAAATGTCTAAACGAGAAGAATACAATTAATATTATATGAAAAAGGAGCACAGTGTTAAGGCTGTAACAATACTGATCTAATTCATTTTGTAAGACATTCCTTCCCTTACTGGAAAACAAATAACAATTCCGTACTTAACAACTAGTCACCTTGTACAACCATCAAGAATTCTCACAAGCTTACATTCCAGTAATCCGTCTGGTAATTATGAGGCTAAGTAACTGGTACAAATATGTCCAATTCTCTAAGTGTCCCATTGCAAATGAGTCTCTTTCAATGGGGTAATCTTCTCTAAGTGTCCCATTGCAAATGAGTCTCTTTCAATGGGGTAATCCATTTTTGGAATCATACCGAATCATCACTAATTTAAAAATCATCAAATGGATGTATCAATCCCAGATTGCCCCTTTAAAGCCATTCTGAATAACTAATTTCTCATTTCAAAACTGTGTGAAGACGTGTATAACACAGTATGATACTTCTCTCCTAAATATTCACCCTTTCCACTGCCTGCTGTGGAGTCTGATTAATTTGTGTGAATGGTGTGTGTGGGCGTGTACCCACTACAGACCACGATGTGAATGGCAATGGTAGTACAGTACCAATGTATCTCAGGCACATACACACACAAGCACACAGGCACACACACGCATACAGATACACACTGTATCTGGGGCAGTTAGTGGCAGATTTAACTGACTCTTCTCCGTGTGACATGCGGTGACATTCAAAGCGGTGAATCTGTGAATCGTGTGACATTGTACGTTTAACATGTCTGCGCTGGAGGAGATAGGCGAGAGATTACTCGTTCACCTTCACAAACCGAGAGGCAAATTACACTTGAATTTGAGATGACCAATCTCTCTCCATCTTGCTCTTTCTTTCTAAACGAGTGAAGTAAAATAATGGCCTATGTGGGTAAATGTCCCGGGGTCTCCAGAAGATGACTGACGAGGGGAGAGATAGCGAATGAGAGAAAGATAGCGAGAGAGACAGAGACGATAATAAAAGAGACAGGAGGAAGGGTGGGGGAGTGGGATAGAGGACAAATGTAGAGTGGGTGAACGGAGGCAGTGATCATACGATCCACCCATGCCCAAGATAGACTATTTGGTTATATGAAGAGATAAAGGTAGTAAAGTGTAGGAGAAGCATGAGGCGGTTGAGAAGAGAACACAGAGAGAGAGAGAGAGAGAGAGAGAGAGAGAGAGAGAGAGAGAGAGAGAGACGGACAAGTGTCAGAAAGAGTACGTTAAAGAAACAGAAAATGAGAGAGAAGCGTGAGAAGGCATGAAAGAGCACGGAAAAGAGAAATAGAGAGTTCTGTCCTTTTGCCCTTACCAACTTGAATTGCTACTGGCACAGTTTCTCCATCAATCACTTACTTCCTGTCAGAGTGTGCTCAGTGAAGAGGTTGCTGGAGGTCACAAATCTCCCCAGGTGAAGTGAAGAACACTGGTCACTTTAATAATGTTTACATTCCGTTTTTCCCTATTTATATGTACTGTATATACTATATTCTAGTCATGGCTCATTCTATATAACTACTGCTATACACACCTTTTCTATTCACTTACTGTCCATACTGTCTTTACACACCATTCACATACATACAGTATATATTTAAATTCCAGACTTTGGTCCTGAAGATAATTTACTGCAATTCTATCCATTTTGCCATGGGGTTTTGTACCATGTCTTTAAATACTGCATTCTCGATATATCTCATTCTAATATTTATATTACATTGCATTTTAGTTACACTGTTTATACACACCCCATATTTATTTATATACTGGATTCTTGACATACAGTAGCTCACTCTACTATCTACTGCTGTACATGTCATTCTTAGATAGCTTGTGTAAATGTATCCAGTTTATATACGTATAGATTGCATTTGGATTACTGTTACAGTGCTATTTGGTTTGTTAATTGGATTCATTCTGACATTTCTTGATTTCTTGTGTTTTTATTAAAAATGTGGATTATTTCTGTACATTTTAATGCATTGTTAGGAGCTAGTAACAAGAATTTCTCTGCACCCACTATAACATCTGCTAAACTGTGTACGCGACCAATGAACTTTGACTTGAATACATTAAATAGGAAAGGCAATGCATGGTCCACATTATAATAAACAGCGACGCATTTCAGAACCAAACAGAGCCACCTCAACTAGCCAGAGAGGAGATGGTAGCATCACCCCATATTAGAATGAGTCAAAATATTGAAAGCCATGTTTCTCATTGCCCAAACTTCCCCGTCAGTAAACTCTAAGTTTAATTAAAGAGTACTTCCGTCGTGAGGTTAGCTCCTCTGTGGATAACATAGCTATGAAAAATACTTCATACCTATCGCCACTACAATAGAAGACACAATGACTCATAGTAAAACCACTACAGACTCCCTCGACAGCAATTCTGACAGACCTCCAGGCATTGACCTGAAAATGACCTGATTACGTCAGACTCATTCTGAACAAGTTGCAGTCTGCCAGGATACTTGGTTTTCTTCTCTTGACATGTGCGCTTGTGTAAGCATCAACGCACATGTACAACGGAACATCTAATTATGATTTATGCTAGGATCACGAGCAAAATACCAGCCTTAGTAAAGTTGAACATTTACTTTGAGGCCTTTGACTCTACAGCTACAGTACTCCCCAGTTTCTTCACAGAGGTCCATAGGTCATCCCCGTAGACTGCCCAAAGCTAGTGCCTTACAGCTGTTTATCATTAAACAGCCATCACTAACATTGAGTGGCTGCTGCCAACATACTGACTCAACAACAGCCACTTTAATAATGGAAAAATTGATGTAATCAATTTATCACTAGCCACTTTATATATATAAATGTTTACTTACCCATCTCATATGTATATACTGAACGCTATACCATCTACTGCATCTTGCCATCTTGATGTAATTAAATGTATCACTAGCCACTTTAAACAATGCCACTTTATATAATGTTTTCATACCCTACATTACTCATCTCATATGTATATACTGTACTCTATACCATCTACTGCATCTTGCCATCTTGATGTAATGTATCACTAGCCACTTTAAACAATGCCACTTTATATAATGTTTTCATACCCTACATTACTCATCTCATATGTATATACTGTACTCTATACCATCTACTGCATCTTGCCATCTTGATGTAATGTATCACTAGCCACTTTAAACAATGCCGCTTTATGTTTTCATACCCTACATTACTCATCTCAGATGTATATACTGTACCCTATACCATCTACTGCATCTTGCCTATGCCATTCGGCCATCACTCATTTCTATATTTTTATGTACATATTCTGGTTCATTCCTTTACACTTGTGTGTATAAGGTAGTTGTTGTGAAATTGTTAGGTTATATTACTTGTTAGATATGTGCGGAACTAGAAGCACAAGCATTTCGCTACACTTGCTAACCATGTGTATGTGACAAATACATTTGATTTGATTTGAAATGTAGTTACCAACTTAGGATAGCGCCTAAGCAACACACCAAGTAGGACAACCCTAGACATGACATTAGAGACAATGCCATGAAAGAGTCATTTTGCCAGGACATTGGACGTATATACAATGCTCAAAAAAATAAAGGGAACACTTAAACAACACAATGTAACTCCAAGTCAATCACACTTCTGTGAAATCAAACTGTCCACTTAGGAAGCAACACTGATTGACAATACATTTCACATGCTGTTGTGCAAATGGAATAGACAACAGGTGGAAATTATAGGCAATTAGCAAGACACCCCCAATAAAGGAGTGGTTCGGCAGGTGGTGACCACAGACCACTTCTCAGTTCTTATGCTTCCTGGCTGATGTTTTGGTCACTTTTGAATGCTGGTGGTGCTTTCATTCTAGTGGTAGCATGAGACGGAGTCTACAACCCACACAAGTGGCTCAGGTAGTGCAGCTCATCCAGGATGGCACATCAATGCGAGCTGTGGCAAGAAGGTTTGCTGTGTCTGTCAGCGTAGTGTCCAGAGCATGGAGGCGCTACCAGGAGACAGGCCAGTACATCAGGAGACATGGAGGAGGCCGTAGGAGGGCAACAACCCAGCAGCAGGACCGCTACCTCCGCCTTTGTGCAAGGAGGAGCAGGAGGAGCACTGCCAGAGCCCTGCAAAATGACCTCCAGCAGGTCACAAATGTGCATGTGTCTGCTCAAACGGTCAGAAACAGACTCCATGAGGGTGGTATGAGTGCCCGACGTCCACAGGTGGGGGTTGTGCTTACAGTCCAACACCGTGCAGGACATTTGGCATTTGCCAGAGAACACCAAGATTGGCAAATTCGCCACTGGCGCCCTGTGCTCTTCACAGATGAAGCAGGTTCACACTGAGCACATGTCTCCAGACTCTGTCACGTCTGTCACGCCGTGGAGAACGTTCTGCTGCCTGCAACATCCTCCAGCGTGACCGGTTTGGTGTTGGGTCAGTCATGGTGTCGGGTGGCATTTCTTTGAGGGGCCGCACAGCCCTCCATGTGCTCGCCAGAGGTAGCCTGACTGCCATTAGGTACCGAGATGAGATCCTCTGACCCCTTGTGAGACCATATGCTGGTGCGGTTGGCCCTGGGTTCCTCCTAATGCAAACAATGCTAGACCTCATGTGGCTGGAGTGTGTCAGCAGTTCCTGCAAGAGGAAGGTATTGATGCTATGGACTGGCCCGGCCGTTCCCCAGACCTGAATCCAATTGAGCACATCTGGGACATCATGTCTCGCTCCATCCACCAACGCCACGTTGCACCACAGACTGTCCAGGAGTTGGCGGATGCTTTAGTCCAGGTCGGGGAGGAGATCCCTCAGGAGACCATCCACCACCCCATCAGGAGCATGCCCAGGCATTGTAGGGAGGTCATACAGGCACGTGGAGACCACACACACTACTGAGACTCATTTTGACTTGTTTTAAGGACATTACATCAAAGTTGGATCAGCCTGTAGTGTGGTTTTCCACTTTAATTTTGAGTGTGACTCCAAATCCGACCTCCATGGGTTGATAAATTGGATTTCCATTGATTATTTTTGTGTGATTTTGTTGTCAGCACATTCAACTATGTAAAGAAAAAAGTATTTAATAAGAGTATTTCTTTCATTCAGATCTAGGATGTGTTGTTTAAGTGTTCCCTTTATTTTTTTGAGCAGTGTACATAAATACCACTTGAAGCTTGATGATGACTTGATCATTTGAATCAGTTCTGTAGTGCTAAGGCAACAGCTGGTGAGGGGTCAGGTTCGCCTCTGTACTTAAAGGGTGATTATTCCAACTCTCTGTGAAATGCTGCAGATATGCCCGCAGACAAGGTAGGAACACATATCCAACACAGAAGAGGTGGATAGAATTTGACAGGCCAATGTAGCCTTCCTCCTCCAAACAGTGGAGCAAGTTGTAGTACTGACATGTCACAGCATTCCAAACCTCACTCCATAAGCATTCCACTCTAACAGAGAGAAAGAAAAGGTTTTGTGGGCGGGAACCTAATCTCTGTGGTCCTGTGGTCTTCCTCCATGAATAGTGAACACTGATGTGGGTCTGAGGTTATAGAAATGTAAGTTGTGTGTGCCTCTGTGAGTGGTTACTGACTGTATGTGACCCAGACACCTATCTGAGTGTACCTGAAACATTAAAATATAGAGGGCTGTGTCTCACCACTTGGTTATTGCAAGGCTAACCCCCAGGGAAATCATGACTTCACAGCAACAGGGGCTTGATAGTCCAGTGAAAATGGCTGAAAATTAGCAGCTGACATCTTAAGGGTTTTTTAATTAATGCATGTGAGACAGGTTCCATGTTCAACAAGACAGGCAGAGAGGAAGAGAGAAAAAGAACACAGAACAGTTTAATTACTTCTGGTTATGGACACTTTTGCCAGCAATAATGCTTCCACAGACTGTTCCTCGGACATTGAACTTACATCTGGCAATATCTACATTTTAGACCCCATGATCAGATCGCACTCTGAAAGTAAAGAAAATAGCTTCTTTTTTGTAGATATGAAAACACTAACTGAGATATGACCGTTAAATCTAAAGCAGCAGATGTAATTTTCAGGATACGTCAATACAGCACAGAAAGCTTAAAACCAGACTGGTATTATGGTTGTTGTTGTTTATTAGGTGATGTGAAATATGAAATATGCATACAAAATAATATACTTACATTCTTTGATAATCCATCTATACCGCCAAAGATGACAATGTTGTATCTTGAAAAAAAGCACTGGAATTAAAAGTGAAATGTTTAACCTATTAACCTCTCTGGGCTAGGTGGGACGTTTACCCTAGTCAACAGCCAGTGGAATCCCATGGCGCGATATTCAAATACCTTAGAAATGCTATTACTTCAATTTCTCAAACATATGACTTTTTTACACCATTTTAAAGACAAGACTCTCGTTAATCTAACCACACTGTCCGATTTCAAAAAGGCTTTACAATGGAAGCAACACATTAGATTATGTCAGCAGAGTACCCAGCCAGAAATAAATCAGACACGCATTTTTCAAGCTAGCATATAATGTCACAAAAACCAAAACCACAGCTAAATGCAGCACTAACCTTTGATGGTCTTCATTAGATGACACTCCTAGGACATTATGTTATACAACACATGCATGTTTTGTTCAATCAAGTTCATATTTATATCAAAAACCAGCTTTTTACATTAGCATGTGACTAGCATGTGACTAGCATTCCCACCGAACACTTCCGGTGAATTTACTAAATTACTCATGATAAACGTTCACAAAAAACATAAATTATTTTAAGAATTATAGATACAGAACTCCTTTATGCAATCGCGGTGTCTGATTTTTTAAAATCGGCCATCACAGGCTAGCTATTTTGACACCCACCAAGTTTGGTACTCACCAAACTCAGATTTACTATAAGAAAAATTGGATTACCTTTGCTGTTCTTTGTCAGAATGCACTCCCAGGACTTCTACTTCAATAACAAATATTGGTTTGGTTCCAAATAATCCATAGTTATATCCAAATAGCGAAAAATGAAGTCAAAAGTGACATATATTTTTCTTTTTTTTGCCAAATGCCATTAGAAATGTGCAAATGAAATGTCCAATTCTTTTTTTGTCAATTATACGTGTATGAAAGTATTGAACGTGCCAAATCAGGATGTTTGTCCGTTTGCCATGTACGATCATAGGAAGTCGGTTTCCAAACCCAAAAGTCAGTGAACCATAGTCCAAATGGCATTTATACTGCCCAAATGATATATAGCCCTATGTTAAGCCATGAATCAACGCAGTCTACTTGTCATGTATGATGAGGGAGAAGTGGGACTCTGTTGCTTTAAACATTTTTAACGAATTTGACATGCTCAGAATACATAATTGACTGGCCCGATGATCTCGGGACGGCCGTGCAGTGACCGTGGTTCCTCTCCATCGCTCGTTGTGTTGATTTCATCATGTCAACTTTGGTGATATTTTTTGCTGTTGAATCATATTGCAAATGCGCGTTACATTTGCAATATAGCGCGTTACGTTTGCAATATGATTCAATGGGCATTTAGCATCACGAATTTAGGCATGCTCAAAAATACTGCAGAAATGCATAATTGACTGTCCCGATGATCTCGGTATGGCCGGACAGTGACTGTGGTTCCTCTCCATGGCTTGATGGTGACATGAGAGAAGTGGGACTGTCGTTTTTTAGCGATGTTTTTGAAAAATGTCCAAAATGACCAGGGGCGCCCCATATTGGATGGGCACTGATGGAAGGTGCTCCCTACCCAACCGTGGACCCCTTGCACCCCCCTAAAGGCATATAAAACCCTTCTAAAAAATTAATCCTGGTAACCCATTTCGGGTCACCATGTGCACGGATGCGCATTTGGAATATGTTTCAATGGGCCTCAACATCACGAATTTGGCATGCTCAAAAACCCTGCAGAAATGCATAATTGACTGTCCCAATGAACTGGGGATGGCCGTGCAGTGACTGTGGTTCCTCTCTATCACTCATTGTGTTGATTTCATCATGTCAACTTTGGTGATATTTTTTGCTGTTGAATCATATTGCAAATGCACGTTACATTTGCAATATTGCGCGTTATGTTTGCAATATGATTCAATGGGCATTTAGCATCACAAATTTAGGCATGCTCAAAACTACTGCAGAAATGCATAATTGACTGGCCCGATGAACTCGGGATGGCCGGGCAGTGACTGTGGTTCCTCTCCATTGCTCGTCACCCAGCAGTCAGCGTCCATCAGTCAATTAGATGTCAATCTGACACCAAACTGATACCATCTGACACCAAATCCACTTTTTCCAACACGTATAGAAGCCAACTATCACATATGTCAGAGAAGGCCCATAATTCACAGTGCTTTAAATTTTAACCATAAAAAAACATAAAACACATAGTTACGTTATAGCTGCGGGTCCAGCTCTGACAATTTGTGTAGGCCTATGTGAGGCGACCCCGAATCCCAAGTTTCGGCTCGATAGGTCATTTGGTGCCCGAGCAATGGCCTTAATTGGTGCTGAAAATCCACTTTTTCAGGGCGTTACTACGGGGTCCCTGAATGAGCTATCGGACAGAGACATTGGGGTCCGTCTCTATGGGCCGAGGCGGTTTCAATGCACCTAGTCTTGCGACTCTGGGACATTTGTACATGTCGCCATGTCCGTGATATTCAAAATGAATTGAACATATTGCAAATGCACGAGGCGGTTTCTCGGTCTGAGAACCTTCTAGAGCCACATAAATCACCGTGCACTATCGACTTGAGCTCTACAACAGGTTTATAAAATTTCGGAGCTCTAGGTCTGACGGTTCTTGAATCGTTTGAACGAAAATAACTATTGAAGGCGGTATAAGCCTCTAAGCCCCACACTTTGTCCCTATGGCCAAATTGTGTGTGTGTGTTTTAGTTTTTTTTGCAAAAAGAATAGACACACGTTGTCTGTGGGGTAGGCATAAACAGAATCCTGAATATGAAGTCTCTACCTTAAGAATTGACTGAATGACAGATGGTTGAGTTGCATGATTTTCACTATCTGCTGGTTGGCCATATGACAATAGCTCTAGGCTGTTTTTAACAACTTCCGGTTGTCACAGGAAGCTCTTGCTCCACACACGTTGTCTTTGGGGTAGACATAAACATAATCCTGAATATGAAGTCTCTACCTTAAGAATTGACTGAATGACACATGGTTGAGTTGCGTGATTTTCAATATGTGCGTTTTATATGACAATAGCTCTAGGCTGTTTTTAACAACTTCCGGTTGTCACAGGAAGCTCTTGCTCCACACACGTTGTCTTTGGGGTAGACATAAACAGAACCCTGAATATGAAGTCTCTACCTTAAGAATTGACTGAATGACACATGGTTGAGTTGTGTGATTTTCACTATGTGCGTTTTATATGACAATAGCTCTAGGCTGTTTATAACAACTTCCGGTTGTCACAGGAAGCTCTTGCTCCACACACGTTGTCTTTGGGGTAGACATAAACAGAATCCTGAATATGAAGTCTCTACCTTAAGAATTGACTGAATGACCGATGGTTGAGTTGCGTGATTTTCACTATGTGGGTTTTATATGACAATAGCTCTAGGCTGTTTTTAACAACTTCCGGTTGTCACAGGAAGCTCTTGCTCCACACACGTTGTCTTTGGGGTAGACATAAACAGAGCCCTGAATATGAAGTCTCTACCTTAAGAATTGACTGAATGACAGATGGTTGAGTTGCGTGATTTTCATTATGTGCGTTTTATATGACAATTGCTCTAGGCTGTTTTTAACAACTTCCAGTTGTCACAGGAAGCTCTTGCTCCACACAGGTTGTCTTTGGGGTAGACATAAAATGGCTATGTGGCTACTTTTACGATATACTCCTCTAACATAATCTAATGTTTTGCTTTTGCTGTAAAGCCTTTTTGAAATCGGACAATGTGGTTCGATTCAGGAGAGGTGTATCTATAAAACGATATAATTAGAAGAAAAAAATAGAAAAAAAAATATATTAAATTTTGTTTTGCTAATGGCGATAGGATTTTTCGCTGGATGTCCGTCCCGCATACGGGACGGAGCCCGACCAGGGGTTAAACAAAGAAAACAAAACAACAGCCAACAGTTCTGTCAGGATATAGTAACAAAACAGAAAACCACTACCCACGAAAACCAAGGGGAAAAAAGGCTGCTTAAGAATTGACTGAATGGCACATGGTTGAGTTGCGTGATTTTCACTATCTGCTGGTTGGCCATATGACAATAGCTCTTGGGTGATTTTAACCTGTTAGGGCTAGGGGGCAGCATTGACACGGCTGGATAAAAAACATACCCGATTTAATCTGGTTACCACTCCTACTCAGTAACTAGAATATGCATATACTTATTACATATGGATAGAAAACACCCTAAATTTTCTAAAACTGTTTGAATGGTGTCTGTGAGTATAACAGAACTCAAATGGCAGGTCAAAACCTGAGAGATTCCTTTACAGGAAGTGGCCTGTCTGACCATTTGTTGAACTTCTTTTCCATCTCTATCATTTACTAAGGATCTCTGCTCTAACGTGACACTTCCCACGTCGTCCATAGGCGCTCAGAGCCCGGGAAAAAACAGAATGTCGTCATTCCAGCCCCAGGCTGAAACACATTATCGCCTTTCTCAAGTGGCCGATCAAGAGACACTAGCTTATGCGCGTGACCCCGATCGCCCCCGCCTTTGGGATTTTTTCCTCTGTTTGCCGAAAAGGAGATTCCCTGTCGGAATATTATCGCTTTTCTACGAGAAAAATGTCGTAAAAATTGATTTTAAACAGCGGTTGACATGCTTCGAAGTACGGTAATGGAATACTTAGAATTTTATTGTCACGAATTGCGCCAAGCGCGTGACACTTCTTTACTATTTCGGATAGTGTCTGGAACGCACGAACAAAACGCCGCTATTCGGATATAACGATGGATTATTTTGGACCAAACCAACATTTGTTATTGAAGTAGCTGTCCTGGGTGTGTATTCTGACGAAGACAACAAAAGGTAATGAAATTTTTATAATAGTAAATATGATTATGGTGAGTGCTAAACTTGCCGGGTGTCTAAATAGCGAGCCCGTGATGCCTGGGCTATGTACTTAGAATATTGCAAAATGTGCTTTCACCAAAAAGCTATTTTAAAATCGGACATATCGAGTGCATAGAGGAGGTCTGTATCTATAATTCTTAAAATAATTGTTATGCTTTTTGTGAACGTTTATCGTGAGTAATTTAGTAAAATGTTAGCGAATTCCCCGGAAGTTTGCGGGGGGTATGCTAGTTCTGAACGTCACATGCTAATGTAAAAAGCTGGTTTTTGATATAAATATGAACTTGATTGAACAAAACATGCATGTATTGTATAACATAATGTCCTAGGGTTGTCATCTGATGAAGATCATCAAAGGTGAGTGCTGCATTTAGCTGTCTTCTGGGTTTTGGTGACATTATATGCTGGCTTGAAAAATGGGTGTCTGATTATTTCTGGCTTGGTACTCTGCTGACATAATCTAATGTTTTGCTTTCGTTGTAAAGCCTTTTTGAAATCGGACAGTGTGGTTAGATTAACGAGAGTCTTATCTTTAAATGGCTGTAAAATAGTCATATGTTTGAGAAATTGAAGTAATAGGATTTTTAAGGTTTTGAAAATCGCGCCACAGGATAGCCGTGGCTGTTACGTAGGTGGGACGAATTCGTCCCGCCTAGCCTAGAGAGGTTAACAACTTCCGGTTGCTCCAGGAACCTTAGAATCGACACAGGTAGACCTCACAGTAGCCTGATGGATTGTTATAGAAGACTGGTTCATAAGGCATTCATAACCCACATAGACTTCAGGTTGAATTTAGGAGAATTGTCAATGTATTCCTATGGGGAGAGAAGTCATTGCACACTTTTTGATCTAAACACCTTCTTTTTACTGTGAAGGGTTAATGCCACAGGGTCAAGGTTAGGCTTGCACAGATCGGGAGGACCTCAGGAACGCTCCTGAGGTTGAACTGTGCTTCTAACCCTAACGGTTCTCTCACTGTCACCCAAAAGCACTTGACATATTGGTGCAGGCATCATATTGGTGCAGGCATCTAGTTTTCTCACGGTCACTGCGCTCAGACCGAGCGAGCTACGGTCAAGCGGGGCGTCTCATTGAACTCGGCACAGCCTAGAGATAATGGTAATGCCATTGCAGGCTCTTTGTGTCTTTAAGCACCGCACTGTGTCACTCCGTACTTGCTGTGTGTGTTTGTGAGAGATCTTTTCTTTGACATCTGATGGGATATATGACTGAATTACAGTTCATGAGGGTTGCCTAGTCACACATATGAAGTTGTGGAAAGATCTGACCTTTTTAACCCTTCAAAACAGCCCCTATGACACAATTTTAAGGCACTTCTGGTTGACACAGGAATCTGAACGTTAGGCTCTTATAGAATATTGAGTTTTAGGTCTTTATGTTAAGAACTGACTTATTTACAGAGGGTTGAACAAGTGTGTGTTGTTTCAGAAAATCACAGAAAATCACAGAAATCTCACAGAGCTCCGAAACCCGCCTTAACGGACTTATCTGAACACGCTGCAACTGGATATGTAACTTTTTCGGAAAAAAACACTCCTATTGTTGAATATCACCAATGTGTCATTGTACAATTTCTCTGAAATGAACATTGGTAAATGCATGGTTCCTTTTCTCCTGACACCGTAGGCTCATGTAGTTTTATGTGAAGCGGTCAAATCAGCACTCTATTTTCCTGTTTGACTTTCAAACCCAGAAAAATAGCCTTAACCTCTATGGGCTAGGTGGGACGCTAGCGTCCCACCCGTGGTGCACTCCATCAACAGCAGGTGCATTTCAAGAGCGGCAAATTTGAATCCAAATAAATGTCAAAATTCAAATTTTTCAAACATACAACTATTTTACACCCTTTGAAAGATAAACATCTCCTTAATCTAACCACGTTTTACGATTTCAAAAAGGTTTTACGGCGAAGCATAAATTTAGAGTATGTTAGGACAGTACATTTACAAGAGTTGTGTGTAATGTTTTGTCAATTCAAAGACAGGGTCACCAAAACCATAAAACCAGCTAAAATGATGCACTAACCTTTTACAATCTCCATCAGATGACACTCCTAGGACATTATGTTAGACAATGCATGCATTTTTAGTTCTATCAAGTTCATATTTATATCCAAAAACAGCGTTTTACTATGGCATTGATGTTGAGGAAATCGTTTCCCTCCAATAACCGGCAGTCAAGTCAACACCACAAATTAAATAATTAAAATTAGAAAACATTGGTAAAATATTATATTGTCATTTAAAGAATTATAGATTTACATCTCTTGAACGCAATCAACTTGCCAGATTTAAAAATAACCTTACTGGGAAATCACACTTTGCAATAATCTGAGCACTGCGCCCAGAAAAATACGCGTTGCGATACAGACTAGACGTCATGTTGGGGAGATCTAAAATCGAAAATACTATGTAAATAATCCATTACCTTTGATTCTCTTCATCAGATGTCACTTCCAGGTATCACAGGTCCATAACGAATGTAGTTTTGTTCAAAAAAGCTCATCATTTATGTCCAAAAATCTCCGTCTTGTTAGCACATGATCTAAGCCAGCCGGACTTCTCGTCATGAACGAGGGGAAAAAATATATTTACGTTCGTTCAAACATGTCAAACGTTGTATAGCATAAATCATTAGGGCCTTTTTTAACCAGAACATGAATAATATTCAAGGTGGACGAATGCATACTCTTTTATAACGTATTGGAACGAGGGTACCCAACATGAACTCGCGCGCCAGGTGTCTAATGGGCCATCATCGTTCCATGGCTCTTGTTCGGTCAGATATCGCTCCAGAAGACTCAAAACACTTTGTAAAGGCTGGTGACATCTAGTGGAAGCAATAGGAAGTGCCAAAATATTCCTCAGCCCCTGTGTTTTTCAATGGGATAGGTTTAAAGGTAATACAACACATCAGGTATCCACTTCCTGTCAGAAAATGTCTCAGGGTTTTGCCTGCCAAATGAGTTCTGTTATACTCACAGACATCATTCAAACAGTTTTAGAAACTTTAGAGTGTTTTCTATCCATATATAATAAGTATATGCATATTCTAGTTACTGGGTAGGATTAGTAACCAGATTAAATCGGGTAAAAAAAAATTATCCAGCCGTGCAAATACTGCCCCCTAGCCCATAGAGGTTAACCTCTTACATCTAGACGTTCCGCTAGCGGAACACCTGCTCCAATATCCAATGATAGGCGAATTACAAATTCCTCAAAAATACAAAAACTTCAATTTTTCAAACATATGACTATTTCACAGCATTTTAAAGACAAGACTCTCGTTAATCTAACCACACTGTCCGATTTCAAAAAGGCTTTACAACGAAAGCAAAACATTAGATTATGTCAGCAGAGTACCAAGCCAGAAATAATCAGACACCCATTTTTCAAGCTAGCATATAATGTCACAAAAACCCAGAAGACAGCTAAATGCAGCACTAACCTTTGAAGATCTTCATCAGATGACACACCTAGCGTCCCACCTAGCCCATAGAGGTTAAACGGAAACGGAAGGTGTGAGAGACTCCGTTCGATGACTTCCTGGAAGATCCGGCCCCTGTGAGCGGCCGGACGCCGTCCGCGGATTTATCGGACGTAGTCGGACGTCTAGTAAGGGAGCGTACATTTGCAATATGCACTTTCTCACTAACCACACAGCTGGCGCACGAGAGTTCCCTTCATGTATGTAATAGCATTTCTAAGGTATTTGAAAATCGCGCCACGGGATTACACTGGCTGTTGCGTAGGTGGGACGATTTCGTCCCACCTAGCCCAGAGAGGTTAACCTCTTGACGGTCGCCTAGGATAGGGGGCGCCACAGCGCATTTTCAAAAAAATCCGGGCCCATTTTAAATGGCCTACTACTCAAACTCAGAAGCTAGGATATGCATATAATTAATACTTGTGGATAGAAAACACCCTAAAGTTTCTAAAATTGTTTGAATGGTGTCTGTGAGTATAACAGAACTCATATGGCAGTCAAAACCCCGAGACAGATCGAAACAGGAAGTGGAATTCTGAATTGCGAACTCAACTTCATCACGTTGCCTATTAATCACACCGTGAGCTTTGGTTCATTGAGCACTTCCTATTGCTTCCACTAGATGTCCCCAGTCTTTACAAAGTGATTTGAGTCTCCTACTGTGAAAACTGACAGAATGACACGCTGTGGAACGTGGTCACACGGAGAGGGCCATCACCATTATGATGCCGGCGCCCCTGGTTACCCTCCCCTTTCGAAATGTTTTGAAACACAAGGCAATCGTCCTCCTCGAATCTTATTGGAGCTCTCGTTGAAAAAGGCCCTACAGATTTATGTTATACAACGTTTGACATGTTTGAACGAACCTAAATAAGAAAAAAATGCATTTTGTTTAAAGAGTAGCCCCGCGCACGTCGGAACTTTTGGTGAAGCCTTCAGAACGCACAAACATGAACAAGCTATTTGGGATGTAAAGGATTAACTTTTTCGAACAAAAATACATTTGTTGTGGACCTGGAAGTGCCTAAGGATGAAGATAATCAAAGGTAAGGAATTATTGACAATAGTATACAAGACTAGATGTGATATGCGATTGTTCCAAGATGGCTAGCCTATTGCTATTGCTAGCCTATTGTTCTGAGTATCGCATCCCCTTTTATCGCAAAGTGTGATTACCCAGTAAAGTTATTTTTAAATCTGGCATTACAGGTGCTTTCAAGAGATATTCATCTATAAATCTTAGAATGACAATATTACATTTTAAAAATGTTTTCGAATAGTAATTTAGTAAATTGTAGCACTGTTTCACCAGATGCATTTGAGGGAAAATAGTTAGTCAACGTTACGTGTCGATGTAAAATGCTGTTTTTATATATAAATATGAACTTTATCGAACAAAAGAATGCATGTATTGTGTAACATGATGTCCTAGGAGTGTCATCTGGTGAAGTTTATAAAAGGTTAGTGCTGCATTTAGCTGTTTTTTGGTTATTTGTGATGCATGTGGTTGGTCGGAAAATGGCTATGTGGCTACTTTTACGATATACTCCTCTAACATAATCTAATGTTTTGCTTTTGCTGTAAAGCCTTTTTGAAATCGGACAACGTGGTTCGATTCAGGAGAGGTGTATCTATAAAACGATATAATTTGAAGAAAAAAAAGTATTACATTTTGTTATGCTAATGGCGATATGATTTTTCGCTAGATGTCCGTCCCGTATGCGGGACGGACATCTAGCGAAAAATCATATCGCACAAGGGTTAACCTGCTTGTAGCGAGTGTCGTGTGTGGAGGACCAAGACGCAACAGGGAAGTGTATACTCATCTTCTATTTTTAATATATAAAAAGGAGAAACAAAATAAACACGTATACAATTAACAGAAACGACACTAACAGTTCTGTCAGGTGACAAGCACAAAACAGAATACAACTACCCACAATACAAACACACCCCTAATTATAGGACCTTCAATCAGAGGCAACGATAGACAGCTGCCTCCGACTGAAGGCCCCAACACCAATTAACTAAACATAGAAATACAAATGACTAGACAGAACATAGAACAATAACCAAAATCCTGGACTAATAAATCAAATACCCCTCTACATGGACACATACACACAACCACCCTGAACCACAAAACAAATACCCACTGCCACGTCCTGACCAAACTAAACACTAACAAATAACACCTTTACAGGTCAGAACGTGACAGTACCCCCCCCAAAGGTGCAAACCCCGGATGCACCTAACAAAAAGAAAATACAAAAATAAACCCCAAAACAAAAAAATTCCAAGCTTATATGGGAGGGCTGCCACCGTCACCGACGATGCCTCTGCAACGCTCCCCCCTTCCCACATACTAGTCCCTACGGAGGTGGCTCTGGAGCGGGACGTATCCGTCGCTCCGCCACTTGCTCACCCCTCTTTTTTGCAGACTCTGGGGCGAGGTCCCTCTTTGTCGACCTCGGACTTGGGATCCTCGCTGCGGGCGACTGGAGGGCGACTCTGGCTGCGTCGGACTGGAGGGCGACTCTGGCTGCGTCGGACTGGAGGGCGACTCTGGCTGCGTCGGACTGGAGGGCGACTCTGGCTGCGTCGGACTGGAGGGCGACTCTGGCTGCGTCGGACTGGAGGGCGACTCTGGCTGCGTCGGACTGGAGGGCGACTCTGGCTGCGTCGGACTGGAGGGCGACTCTGGCTGCGTCGGACTGGAGGGCGACTCTGGCTGCGTCGGACATAGGTGCTGGACACTCGGGCTGAGGCACTGTCGTCGGGCACTCGGTTAGACGCTGTCGCTGGGCACTCTGGGCGAGACGCATGCACTGAAGGCCTGGTACGTGGGGCTGGCGTAGGGGACGCCAGACTAGGTCCACGTACCTCAGGGCTAGTGCGAGGGGCAAGAGTAGGATGAGTTGGGCTGGGCTGCCGCACTGGGAGCCTGGTGCGTGGTGCTGGCTTTGGGGGAGTCAGACTAGAGACACGCACCTGTAGGCTTGTGCAGGGATAGGTCGAGCTGGACTAGGCTGCCGCTCGGGAAGCCTGGTGCGCGGTGCTGGCTTCTGTGGAGCCAGACTGGATACACGCATCTGTAGGCTTGTGCGTGGCTCAGGAATAGGTCGAGCTGGACTGAGCTGCCGCTCGGGAAGCCTGGTGCGCGATGCTGGCTTTGGAGGAGCCAGACTGGAGACACGCAACTGTAGGCTTGTGCGTGACGCAGGAATAGGTAGAGCGGGACTGAGCAGCCGCTCGGGAAGCCTGGATCGCGGTGCTGGCTTCGAAGGAGCCAGACTGGAGACACGCACCTGTGGGCTTCAACGAGGAGCAGGAGTAGGATACACCGGGCCTTGGGTGAGTACTGGAAGTCTCGAGCTCACCTCCTGCACAACCCGTCCTGGCCGGATGGCAGTAGTAGCCCTGTATGTTCGGGGTGCTGGTACAGGGCGGACTGGGCTATGCAGGGGCCTGATGGTCACCGTGCGTAGAGGAGGTGTCCTGTAGCCTGGACTTCGGAGGCGTACCGGTGGCCAGACGTATTGGGCTGGCATCCTCCTTCCATGCTGGATGCCCACTCTACCACGGCCTTTGCTTGGGGCTGAGATCACACGCACCGAACTTGCGTACCTCTTCATATTTCGGCGCTCTCCACTCCATGTGCTCCCCATAATAAGCATGAGGTGTTGGCTTCAGAGGCATCCTCTGCCCAGCCATCCACCATGTGTGCCCCCCAAAAGAAATATTGGGGCTGCCTCTCAGGCTTCCTTGCTAGCCTTGTCCCAACATACTTCTCCCGGTCCTCACCGTTCCTTCGCCACGGACCTTCTCCCGCCAGGATTTCCTCCCATGACCACGATTCCCTGTAGTCATCCTGCTTCCTTGGCTGCTCCCTCTTCTGTTGCTTGGTCCGGTTGTGGTGGGTAGTTCTGTAACGGTAGTTGTAGAGATTAGACCAAGGCGCAGCGGGTTGCGTGCTCATCATTATTTTATTTAAACGTGAACACGAAAAAAACAAGAAAACAAAGAAGCGACAGAATGACAGTTTCGCAGGCTATACTAACAGCAATGCAAAAATAACTACCCACAAAGGGACAGGTGAAAAACAAGCTCCTTAAGTATGACTCTCAATCAGAAACAATGATGTACAGCTGTTCCTGATTGAGAGCCACACCAGGCAAACAAAGAAACACACAACATAGACAACCTAGAATACAAAACTAGAACATAAACCAAAAACCCCGGAACACATAAATGCAACACCCCTCTAACTACACACACACCCCGAACCATATAAAACAAATACCCCTCTACCTAAATACCTAGCCCAAACCACATGAAACAAACACCCCCTGCCACGTCCCGACCAAACTAAAATAACAAATAACCCCTTATTCTGGTCAGGACGTGACAGTACCCCCCCAAAGGTGCAGACCCCGTATGCACCTGACAACAACCCCAAAATAAACCCCTAAACTAAAGGGAGGGAAGGGAGGGTGGCTGCCGTCACCGACGGCACTCGTGCAAACACCCCCCCTCCCCAAAACTCCTACAGTGGAGGTGGCTCAGGCTCAGGTCTTATTCCCCTCCCTGACCAGTCCACCCCCACTGAATACCTTTGCCGAAGGCCAGTCACTACAGACCCTGGACTGTCCTCTGGGAGCTCCAGACTGTAGGCAGACTCACTCGGTTCAAGGCTAGTGCGAGGAGCGGGAAACACTGGACGTAGAGGCGCACTGGCGGTCTCGAGCGCAGAACTGGCACCACTTGTACTGGCAGGGTGCCCACCTCCCCCTGGCAAATGCGGGGCACTGGCACTGCGCACACCGGCCTGAAAATACCTGGCCTCGCCACAGTACGCACCACCCCTAAGCACGGGACCTGTCCAGTCATATGTCGCCTAAAAAAGGCACAGGGATTTGGTTTGGGCTCAATCCTCACCCAGCCAAACTACCCGTGTGCCCCCCCAAAATAAATATTGGGGCTGCCTCTCGGGCTCCCTTAACTCCTCCATAGCCCTGGAAATGCTCATCCTCATCTCTGCCCATGTCCATCCTTCTTCCTCCTGCTCCTTACCCCGCTGCTTGGTCCGTGGTTGGTGGGTAGTTCTGTAACGAGTGTCATCTGTGGAGGACCAAGACGCAACAGGGAAGTGAATACTAATCTTCTCTTTTTAATATATAAGAAGGAGAAACAAAATAAACATGTATACAATTAACAGAAACGACACTAACAGTTCTGTCATGTGACAAGCACAAAACAGAATACAACTACCCACAATCCACAATACAAACACACCCCTAATTATAGGACCTTCAATCAGAGGCAACGATAGACAGCTGCCTCCAACTGAAGGCCCCAACACTAACTAACTAAACATAGAAATACAAATGACTAGACAGAACATAGAAATAAACTAACATAGAACAATAACCAAAACCCTGGACTAATAAATCAAATACCCCTCTACATGGACACATACACACAACCACCCTGAACCACATAAAACAAATACCCACTGCCACGTCCTGACCAAACTAAACACTAACAAATAACACCTTTACAGGTCAGAACGTGACACTGCTTCATTATTTATGTATTACCAGTTGATGAAGTACAACTCCAATTTCATACATCAAACTTTGTCTACGAATAAGTAAGAATAAAAAAGTTTCAATAACTTCTTTGATTTGATGGAGGCATTATACATCTTAGTACCTTATCAATTTCTGATTTGTATCAATGTGGACGAGAGACAGGGGAGCAGGATCAGAGTATTTTTTGCCGAGCAATGCAACGAAGCTCGATCATTCTGGCAATGATACCTGCACCATTTACAAACTGCAAAGACTCCCTAACTCTCCGCCGTTGTACACGATGGACCATTGCTTGGAGACTTCCTTTGACCTTTCCAAAGTCCGCATGGGATCCTTGCCTTAATGCCCCTGACTTTCTCGTCTACCTCTTTATCTGACATATTAGAATAGCATTCCCTGACAAACATATTGTGTTCTTTCATCCTTCTGTAAAAAAAGCTAACCTTTACACTGTCATGAAATATGATTATGTATTGACTATGAAACAAATAGGACATGGCCTGCTTATGAGTTGCCATGACAGAAAGTTAGATGAATTCAACTGAAAATGTCGAGAACAGGTTTTTGTAGCAAAATGTTTTTGGTTAGCTTGAGAATAATAATTGCATGATTTATCATTCTACGGTATGCATGTATCCATGTAATATAGTAGAATGTTATGAACCGACACTGAATAGTAGGAGCTAACTACTAGCTGTGTAGAAGTTGGACAGAAGAAAGCCCAGTGCTGCTTACCTGAGATGCCATCATCACACAGTCTTTCGTAGGTGTCCTCTATGACTTCCTTTGTGTCGGAAAGGAAGGCTGAACAGTATTGGTTGTAACCAAATTGACACTCGTACCAAACTGACAAACTGACAAATGTACCTCCATAGCATATGGCATACAAACTTGCTATGCAGAATTCTTGACGCACAACCGAAGGTGCTGTGATATCCTGCCAGCACGCCCACAAGTGAGCCACTCAGGCGGAGAATGACTCGTGGAAGAGGGCGAGGAACGAGATGGGAGTAACAACAATTTGTTGCAAGTTGGAAAGGGGGGCTAATAGCTGAACATTAGAATATTCAACCTTTACTAAAGAATAGTCTAATAGCAGAGCTAGGTGTGAAAAGAAAACTCCTATCACAGACCAGATTTGCCCTCACGACCAAGGGGGGAGTTAGAGCACTGATTATGCTTTTGGGTCCCAATCACTACTGTGTCTCTGACTGACAATGAATGGGCAATATAAACCAAAAAATAAACTGATAATTGTGTATGACTTCAAATGAAACAAGCAGGGAGCAGGTTTCGAACCCTCAACCTTCTTGCCCGAAGTCCAGTGCGCTATCGACTGTGCACCAAAAGCATGCTCAAGCCACAGAGTCCATAGAGCGTGTCCTTGCGGTAGCTTCTTACTCAATGTAATAAAGTAATGACTTTACAAGTAAGTTATCTTACACATTACGTTGGCTGACAATTTGTTAGCTATGCTGTCCTTACGAACCACATAGCATATCATTACAGCAGTATGCACCGGTATGTTAGCTATCTACCTAACATTAGTAGTTATACATCAAACTTGACAGTATATTAACCTCTATGGGCTAGGTGGGACGCTTACGTAACAGCCACTTGCAGCCTGTGGCGCGATTTTCAAAACCTTAAAAATCCTATTACTTCAATTTCTCAAACATATGACTATTTTACAGCTATTTAAAGACAAGACTCTCGTTAATCTAACCACACTGTCCGATTTCAAAAAGGCTTTACAACGAAAGCAAAACATTAGATTATGTCAGCAGAGTACCAAGCCAGAAATAATCAGACACCCATTTTTCAAGCCAGCATATAATGTCACCAAAACCCAGAAGACAGCTAAATGCAGCACTCACCTTTGATGATCTTCATCAGATGACAACCCTAGGACATTATGTTATACAATACATGCATGTTTTGTTCAATCAAGTTCATATTTATATCAAAAACCAGCTTTTTACATTAGCCTGTGACGTTCAGAACTAGCATACCCCCCGCAAACTTCCGGGGAATTCGCTAACATTTTACTAAATTACTCACGATAAACGTTCACAAAAAGCATAACAATTATTTTAAGAATTATAGATACAGACCTCCTCTATGCACTCGATATGTCCGATTTTAAAATAGCTTTTTGGTGAAAGCACATTTTGCAATATTCTAAGTACATAGCCCAGGCATCACGGGCTCGCTATTTAGACACCCGGCAAGTTTAGCACTCACCATAATCATATTTACTATTATAAAAGTTTGATTACCTTTTGTTGTCTTCGTCAGAATGCACACCCAGGACTGCTACTTCAATAACAAATGTTGGTTTGGTCCAAAATAATCCATCGTTATATCCGAATAGCGGCGTTTTGTTCGTGGGTTCCAGACACTATCCGAAATGGTAAAGAAGTGTCGCGCGCATGGCGCAATTCGTGACAATAAAATTCTAAATATTCCATTACCGTACTTCGAAGCATGTCAACCGCTGTTTAAAATCAATTTTTACGCCATTTTTCTCGTAGAAAAGCGATAATATTCCGACAGGGAATCTCCTTTTCGGCAAACAGAGGAAAAAATCACAAAGGCGGGGGCGGTCGGGTCACGCGCATAAGCCCAGAGTCCCTTGATCGGCCACTTGAGAAAGGCGATAATGTGTTTCAGCCTGGGGCTGGAATGACGACATTCTGTTTTTTCCCGGGCTCTGAGCGCCTATGGACGACGTGGGAAGTGTCACGTTAGAGCAGAGATCCTTAGTAAAAGATAGAGATGGAAAAGAAGTTCAAGAAATGGTCAGACAGGCCACTTCCTGTAAAGGAATCTCTCAGGTTTTGACCTGCCATTTGAGTTCTGTTATACTCACAGACACCATTCAAACAGTTTTAGAAACTTTAGGGTGTTTTCTATCCATATGTAATAAGTATATGCATATTCTAGTTACTGGGTAGGAGTGGTAACCAGATTAAATTGGGTATGTTTTTTATCCAGCCGTGTCAATACTGCCCCCTAGCCCTAACAGGTTAACTATAGGCTAACTAACTCCCCAACGTTTATTGACTTGATTAGTCCCGTCATTCTTAGCTTAGCTAAATGGCAGAGTCTCTGTGCGTTGTCAATGGACATTCGGGTGCTTTCATAAATTCGCTCTGGGTATCTACTCCGATTACAGAGCACTCTCATCTAAGTGTACCAGAGCGCAGAATAATGAATTCACGAGCGCTCAACACCCGTTGAATATGGTCGGTGTCAGTAAACATTGGCAAAAAAGCATAATTATATTGTTTCCAGCAGCATAATTACAGTCACCAACGCTCTGGTTAACAGGAATACTGCCTAACCAGCTCTGCTAGGGCGAGTAAAATGGTCAGAGTGGTCTGATTTGTGTCTGGAAGTAGCTAGCAAGCTAGCCAACGTTAGCTTGGGTGCTTGACTGCCGTTGTAAGGCCAGAACGCTCAAATCAACCCTACTCCTCGGCCCGAAACAGTGTGCGCTCTGAGAGTGAAACGGTCTGAATTTACAAACTGACAATCTGAAAACGCTCTGAATTTATGAGCGCAGGCACTCCAGATTGAATTTAAGAACACAACCAAAGTCGAAACATTTCTAACTTGTAATTTGTTATGACAACTAGCTAGCAAGAGGTTGCATAGCAACAGCATCAACTTCATGGTAGAGAAGTAGAGAAGGTAAAGTATGGTCAACTGAAAGTTCGGTTACAAGACAATTAGGGTGTGGAAATGTTATGCCCCTGAGATATTAATTTAAAATCCTCCAATCCTCTTATGCTGTAGCCTACTCCCGACTGTCACGTTGCACAGCTCCATATTTTCCATTCCATCCTTACGGAAACCCTGACGGTTTCATTTTTCTCGGAATAGAAACTCCATAATATTAATCAAATAAATGAAGCCAAATTTCTTAAAATCAATCCCATATACTATGTTATTACAAAAAAGGTTTTAAATTATCTGGTAATGCCAATATGGAGACTTTCAAATGCTTATTGAAGATGCTCTCTGGTGGTCAAACTAGCACTAACTCATATTAACAGAAAAAATGGCTGACACCCGAGGGCAGAGGAGCGGGGGAAAGGCTCTTCCATTTGAGGCAGGGGACGAGGAGCGCCCAAAACTTCGCCCTGGAATTCCAGACCTTGGCCGCCGGAGCAGGCTGGAATGACAGGGCCCTCATCGACAATGATTGATGCAGCCTACAAGAGGACATCCGACGTGAGCTGGTCTGCAGGGATGCCACCATTTCCGTTGACCAACTGGTGGATTTGTCCATCCGGTTGGATAACCTGCTGGTCACCCGTGGACGCCCAGGGGGGCTCTGTCGGTTCCATCTTCCAGCACCCCCACTCCGGTGCCCATGGAGTGAAGAGGGGCTGCTCATATGGAGACTGGAGGAGGAGCCGTCACGTGCGTCATCTGTGGCCGCAGAGGACACACTGCCGGTCGGTGCCGTGTTGGTTCCTCTGGGAGTCGAGGCAACAGGCAGGGCACTCTGGCGTCACCCCAGGTGAGTTTGCACCACACTCATCCAGAGTCCTTTGTTGATCAACTGTTTGTGCCTGTTTGTTTCCCTGAGTTTTCCCCACATTCCCAGCATAAGGCGCTCGTTGATTCAGGCGCAGCTGGGAATTTTATCGACAGAGCATTAGCCATTAGGTTACGGATCCCCATTTTTCCTATAGTTAGACCCTTCCCGGTACACTCTCTAGATAGTCAACCATTAGGGTCCGGGCTAATCAGGGAGGCCACCATCTCCTTGGCCATGGTTATGCAGGGGAGTCATGAGGAGAGAATCAGTCTCTTCCTCATTGACTCTCCTGCGTTTCCTGTGGTACTAGGCCTTCCTTGGTTGGCTCTGCATAACCACACTATTTCCTGGCAACAGAGGGCTCTCACAGGGTGGTCGCGAGAGTACTCAGGGAGGTGTGTAGGGGTTTCCGTTGGTGCTACCACGGTGGAAAGTCCAGACCAGGTCTCCACCGTGCACATCCCCCCAGAATATGCCGATTTGACTCTCGCCTTCTGTAAAAAGAAGGCGACTCATTTACCACCTCATCGACTGGGGGATTGTGTGATAAATCTCCTGGCAGACATTGCGCTTCCCAGGAGTCACGTGTATCCTCTGTCGGAAGCGGAGACGGTGGCTATGGATACATATGTCTCTGAATCCCTGCATCAGGGGTACATTCGGCCCTCTACTTCACCCGCCTCCTCGAGTTTATTTTTTGTGAAGAAGAAGGATGGAGGTTTACACACGTGTATTGACTATAGAGGTCTCAATCAAATCACGGTGAGGTACAGTTACCCGCTACCTCTTATCGCCATGGCGATTGAGTCAATGCATGGGGCGCGCTTCTTCGCGAAACTGGATCTCAGGAGTGAGTATAACCTGGTGCGTATCCGGGAGGGAGACGAGTGGAAGACAGTGTTCAGTACCACCACAGGGCATTTTGAGTACCTCGTCATGCCGTACAGGTTGATGAATGCTCCATCAGTTTTCCAATCCTTATTAGACAGAATTTTCAGGGACCTGCACGGGCAGGGTGTAGTGGTTTATATCGATGACATTCTGATATACTCCACTACATGTGCCGAGCATGTGTCCATGGTGCGCAAGGTACTTGGACGACTGTTGGAGCATGACCTGTATGTCAAGGCTGAGAAATGCCTGTTCTTTCAGCAGGCCGTCTCCTTCCTAGGATATCGCATTTACACATCAGGGGTGGATATGGAGAGTGACCGCATTGCAGCCGTGCGTAATTGGCCGACTCCCACCACGGTAAAGAAGGTGCAGCGATTTTTAGGCTTTGCCAATTACTACCGGAGATTTATCCGGGGTTTTGGCCAGGTTGCTGCACCCATTACCTCACTGCTGAAGGGGGGTCCTGTAAGGTTGCAGTGGTCGGCTGAGGCGGACAGGGTTTTTGGGCAGCTAAGAGCTCTGTTTACTTCGGGTCTCGTGCTGGCCCATCTGGATCCCTCTTTGGCATTCATAGTGGAGGTGGACACGTCCGAGGCTGGGATAGGAGCCGTGCTCTCACAGCGCTCGGGCACGCCACCGAAACTCCGCCCCTAAGCTTTCTTCTCGAAGAAGCTCAGCCCAGCAGAGCCTAACTATGATGTGGGGGACCGGGCGTTCCTAGGTTCCTAGAATCAGAAGGCAGACGCACTGTCCCGGCTGTATGACACAGAGGAGCGGCCCATGGATCAGACTCCCATACTACCGGCCTCCTGCCTGGTAGCGCCGGTCGTGTGGGAGCTGGATGCGGACATTGAGCAGGCGTTGCATACAGAGCCCACTCCCCTCCAGTGTCCCGTTGGGTGTATGTACATTCTGTCTGCTGTCCGTGACCAGTTGATCTATTGGGCCCACACGTCTCCCACCTCTGGTTCCGGGGATCAGTCGGACGGTGTGCTGTCTGACTGGGAAGTACTGGTGGCCCACTTTAGCTAAGGACGTGAGGGTTTATGTCTCCTTCTGCTCTGTGTGTGCCCAGTGTAAGGCTCCGAGACACCTGCCCAAGGGTAAGTTACATCCCTTACCCGTTCCACAATGACCTTGGTCACATCTGTCAGTGGATTTCCTAACAGATCTTCCTCTTTCACAGGGAAACACTACGATCCTGGTCGTTGTGGATCGTTTTTCTAAGTCCTGTCGTCTCCTCCCTCTGCCCGGTCTTCCTACGGCCCTACAGACTATGGAAACCCTGTTTACTCACGTCTTCCGGCACTACGGGGTGCCTGAGGATATAGTGTCGGATCGGGGTCCCCAGTTCACGTCGAGAGTTTGGAAGGCGTTCATGGAACGTCTGGGGGTCTCAATCAGTCGAACCTCAGGTTTTCACCCCGAGAGTAATGGGCAGGTAGAGAGAGTCAACCAGGATGTGGGTAGGTTTCTGAGGTCCTATTGTCAGGACCGGTCGGGGGAGTGGGCAGCGTCTGTGCCCTGGGCCGAGATGGCACAGAACTCGCTTCGCAACTCCTCCACTAACCTCTCCACCTTTCAATGCGTAGTGGGGTACCAGCCGGTTCTGGCACCGTGTCATCAGGGTCAGACCAAGACTCCTGCGGTGGACGACTGGTTTAGGCACGCGGAGGAGACATGGGAAGTCGCCTGTGTCCATCTCCAGCGAGCCGCGCGTTGCCAGAAAACCAGTGCGGACCATCACCGCAGTGAGACCCCGGTGTTCGCACTGGGAGACCGGGTCTGACTCTCGACCTGTAACCTGCCCCTCCGCTTGCCCTGCCGGAAGCTGGTCTGCGGTTTGTGGGGCCATTTAATGTCCTGAGGTGGGTGAACGAGGTATGTTATAGATTACAGCTTCCCTCTGATTATCGTATTAACACCTCGTTCCATGTGTCTGTCCTCAGTCCGGTGGTGGCTGGTCCGCTCCAGGAATCTGAGGTGCGGGAGGTCCCTCCGCCCCCTTTGGACATCGAGGGGGCCCCAAAGTACATCGTTCCTTCCTTCCTGGATTTGAGGCGTTGGGTGGGCGGCCTTCAGTACCTCGTGGAGTGGGAGGGGTACGGGCCGGAGGAGAGGTGCTGGGTTCCGGTTGCAGATGTTCTGGATCCTGAACTGCTGCAGGAGTTTCACCGTCGCCGCTGGAGCCGCGCGTCAAGGGGGGGTACTGTCCAAAATATAGAAAAACCCTTGATAGGGTAGGTGTGTCCAAACTTTTGACTGGTACTACATATACATACAGTTGAAGTTGGAAGTTTACACACACTTAGGTTGGAGTCATTCTTACATCTAGACGTTCCGCTAGCGAAACACCTGCTCCAATATCCAATGATAGGCGTGGCGCGAATTGCTAATTGCTCAAAAATCCCAAAACTTCAATTTTTCAAACATATGACTATTTTACACCATTTTAAAGACAAGACTCTCCTTTATCTAACCACACTGTCCGATTTCAAAAAGGCTTTACAGCGAAAGCAAAACATTAGATTATGTCAGCAGAGTACCCAGCCAGAAATAATCAGACACCCATTTTTCAAGCTAGCATATAATGTCACAAAAAACAAAACCACAGCTAAATGCAGCACTAACCTTTGATGATCTTCATCAGATGACACGCCTAGGACATTATGTTATACAATACATGCATGTTTTGTTCAATCAAGTTCATATTTATATCGAAAACCAGCTTTTTACATTAGCATGTGACATTCAGAACTAGCATTCCCACACTTCCGGTGAATTTACTAAATTACTCACGATAAACGTTCACAAAAAACATAACAATTATTTTAAGAATTATAGATACAGAACTCCTTTATGCAATCGAGGTGTCCGATTTTAAAATAGCTTTTCGGTGAAAGCACATTTTGCAATATTCTGAGTAGATAGCACGCCATCACAGTCTAGCTATTTTGACACCCACCAAGTTTGACCCTCACCAAACTCAGATTTACTATAAGAAAAATTTGATTACCTTTGCTGTTCTTCGTCAGAATGCACTCCCAGGACTTCTACTTCAATAACAAATGTTGGTTTGGTTCAAAATAATCCATTGTTATATCCAAAGAGCGGCGTTTTGTTTGTGCGTTCAAGACACTATCCAAGGGTGACGAAGGGTTACGCGCCCGACGCGTTTCGTGACAAAAAAATTCTAAATATTCCATTACCGTACTTCGAAGCATGTCAACCGCTGTTTAAAATCAATTTTTATGCAATTTTTCTCGTAAAAAAGCGATAATATTCCGACCGGGAGTCGTTGTTTTCGTTCAAAGAGGAAAGAATAAAATCACGGGGTCGGCTCGTGCACGCGCCTCAGTCTCATTGTACTCTGATCGACCACTATCAAAATGCGCTAATGTTTTTCAGCCAGGGGCTGCAAAGACATCATTCAGCTTTTTCCCGCCTTCTGAGAGCCTATGGGAGCTGTAGGAAGTGTCACGTTACAGCAGAGATCCTCAGTTTTCAATAAAGAGAGTCAAGAAGCCCAAGGAATGGTCAGAGAGGGCACTTCCTGTACAGAATCTTCTCAGGTTTTGGCCTGCCAAATGAGTTCTGTTATACTCACAGACACCATTCAAACAGTTTTAAAAACTTTGGAGTGTTTTCTATCCAAAGCTAATAATTATATGCATATTCTAGTTTCTGGGCAGGAGTAATAATCAGATTAAGTCGGGTACGTTTTTTATCCGGCCGTGAAAATACTGCCCCCTATCCATAACAGGTTCATTAAAATTGACATGATTAGTTTAATCACGTAATATTAATTACAGAGAATTGATTTGATAAAATAACAGTCTTCACCTTTAATGATGCCAAAGACACAACAACAAAGAACAAAAAGCAAAGACATATACATGATCAAATTCAAATCTTAGAATCAAATCAAAATCAAATCAAATTTATTTTTATATAGCCCTTCGTACATCAGCTGATATTCTCAAAGTGCTGTACAGAAACCCAGCCTAAAACCCCAAACAGCAAGCAAAGCATGTGAAAGAAGCACGGTGGCTAGGAAAAACTCCCTAGGAAAAACTCCCTAGAAAGGCCAAAAACCTAGGAAGAAACCTAGAGAGGAACCAGGCTATGAGGGGTGGCCAGTCCTCTTCTGGCTGTGCAGGGTGGATATTATAACAGAACATGGTCAAAATGTTAAAATGTTGCATAAATGACCAGCATGGTCAAATAATAATAATCATAGTAGTTGTCGAGGGTGCAACAAGCACGTCCGGTGAACAGGTCAGGGTTCCATAGCCGCAGGCAGAACAGTTGAAAATGGAGCAGCAGCACGGCCATGTGGACTGGGGACAGCAAGGAGTCATCATACCAGGTAGTCCTGAGGCATGGTCCTAGGGCTCAGGTCCTCCGAGAGAAAGACAGAAAGAGAGAAAGAGAGAATTAGAGAGAGCATATTTAAATACACACAGGACACCGGATAAGACAAGAGAAATACTCCAGATGTAACAGACTGACCCTAGCCCCCCGACACATAAACTACTGCAGCATAAATACTGGAGGCTGAGACAGGAGGGATCAGAAGACACTGTGGCCCCATCCGATGATACCCCCGGACAGGGCCAAACAGGCAGGATATAACCCCACCCACTTTGCCAAAGCACAGCCCCCACACCACTAGAGGGATGTCTCCAACCACCAACTTACCCACTCAAGTGACACACCCCTCCCATGGACGGCATGGAAGAACACCAGTAGGCCAGTGACTCAGCCCCTGTAAAAGGGTTAGAGGCAGAGAATCCCAGTGGAAAGAGGGGAACCGGCAAGGCAGAGACAGCAAGGGCGGTTCGTTGCTCCAGCCTTTCCGTTCACCTTCACACTCCTGGGCCAGACTATACTTAATCATAGGACCTACTGAAGAGATAAGTCTTCAGTAAAGACTTAAAGGTTGAGACTGAGTCTGCGTCTCTCACATTGGTAGGCAGACCATTCCATAAAAATGGAGCTCTATAGGAGAAAGCCCTACCTCCAGCCGTTTGCTTAGAAATTCTAGGGACAATTAGGAGGCCTGCGTCTTGTGACCGTAGCGTACGTGTAGGTATGTACGGCAGGACCAAATCGGAAAGATAGGTAGGAGCAAGCCCATGTAATGCTTTGTAGGTTAGCAGTAAAACCTTGAATTCAGCCCTTGCCTTAACAGGAAGCCAGTGTAGGGAGGCTAGCACTGGAGTAATATGATCAAATTTTTTGGTTCTAGTCAGGATTCTAGCAGCCGTATTTAGCACTAACTGAAGTTTATTTAGTGCTTTATCCGGGTAGCCGGAAAGTAGAGCATTGCAGTAGTCCAGCCTAGAAGTAACAAAAGCATGGATTAATTTTTCTGCATCATTTTTGGACAGAAAATTTCTGATTTTTGCAATGTTACGTAGATGGAAAAAAGCTGTCCTTGAAACAGTCTTGATATGTTCTTCAAAAGAGAGATCAGGGTCCAGAGTAACGCCGAGGTCCTTCACAGTTTTATTTGAGACGACTGTACAACCATCCAGATTAATTGTCAGATTCAACAGAAGTTCTCTTTGTTTCTTGGGACCTAGAACAAGCATCTCTGTTTTGTCCGAGTTTAAAAGTAGAAAGTTTGCAGCCATCCACTTCTTTATGTCTGAAACATAGGCTTCTAGCGAGGGAAATTTTGGGGCTTCACCATGTTTCATTGAAATGTACAGCTGTGTGTCGTCCGCATAGCAGTGAAATTTAACATTATGTTTTCGAATGACATCCCCAAGAGGTAAAATATATAGTGAAAACAATAGTGGTCCTAAAACGGAACCTTGAGGAACACCGAAATTTACAATTGATTTGTCAGAGGACAAACCATTCACAGAGACAAACTGATATCTTTCCGACAGATAAGATCTAAACCAGGCCAGAACTTGTCCATGTGGACCAATTTGGGTTTCCAATCTCTCCAAAAGAATGTGGTGATCGATGGTATCAAAAGCGGCACTAAGATCTAGGAGCACGAGGACAGATGCAGAGCCTCGGTCTGACGTCATTAAAAGGTCATTTACCACCTTCACAAGTGCAGTCTCAGTGCTATGATGGGGTCTAAAACCAGACTGAAGCGTTTCGTATACATTGTTTGTCTTCAGGAAGGCAGTGAGTTGCTGTGCAACAGCTTTTTCTAAAATTTTTGAGAGGAATGGAAGATTCGATATAGGCCGATAGTTTTTTATAATTTCTGGATCAAGATTCGGCTTTTTCAAGAGAGGCTTTATTACTGCCACTTTTAGTGAGCTTGGTACACATCCGGTGGATAGAGAGCCGTTTATTATGTTCAACATAGGAGGGCCAAGCACAGGAAGCAGCTCTTTCAGTAGTTTAGTTGGAATAGGGTCCAGTATGCAGCTTGAGGGTTTGGAGGCCATGATTATTTTCATCATTGCGTCAAGAGATATAGTACTAAAACACTTTAGTATCTCCCTTGATCCTAGGTCCTGGCAGAGTTGTGCAGACTCAGGACAATGGAGCTTTGGAGGAATACCCAGATTTAAAGAGGAGTCTGTAATTTGCTTTCTAATGATCATGATCTTTTCCTCAAAGAAGTTCATAAATTTATTACTGCTGAAGTGAAAGCCATCCTCCATTTGCGAAGGCTGCTTTTTAGTTAGCTTTGCGACAGTATCAAAAAGAAATTTCGGATTGTTCTTATTTTCCTCAATTAAGTTGGAAAAATAGGATGATCGAGCAGCAGTAAGGGCTCTTCGATACTGCACGGTACTGTCTTTCCAAGCTAGTCGGAAGACTTCCAGTTTGGTGTGGCGCCATTTCCGTTCCAATTTTCTGGAAGCTTGCTTCAGAGCTCGTGTATTTTCTGTATACCAAGGAGCTAGTTTCTTATGACAGATGTTTTTAGTTTTTAGGGGTGCAACTGCATCTAGGGTATTGCGCAAGGTTAAATTGAGTTCCTCGGTTAGGTGGTTAACTGATTTTTGTCCTCTGACGTCCTTGGGTAGGCAGAGGCAGTCTGGAAGGGCATCAAGGAATCTTTGGGTTGTCTGAGAATTTATAGCACGACTTTTAATGCTCCTTGGTTGGGGTCTGAGCAGATTATTTGTTGCAATTGCAAACGTAATAAAATGGTGGTCCGATAGTCCAGGATTATGAGGAAAAACATTTAGATCCACAACATTTATTCCATGGGACAAAACTAGGTCCAGAGTATGACTGTGGCAGTGAGTAGGTCCAGAGACATGTTGGACAAAACCCACTGAGTCGATGATGGCTCCGAAAGCCTTTTGGAGTGGGTCTGTGGACTTTTCCATGTGAATGTTAAAGTCACCAAAAATTAGAATATTATCTGGTATGACTACAAGATCCGATAGGAATTCAGGGAACTCAGTGAGGAACACTGCATATGGCCCAGGAGGCCTATAAACAGTAGCTATAAAAAGTGAGTGAGTAGGCTGCATAGATTTCATGACTAGAAGCTCAAAAGACGAAAACGTCATTGTTGTTTTTTTTTTTGTAAATTGAAATTTGCTATCGTAAATGTTAGCAACACCTCCGCCTTTGCCGGATGCACGGGGGGTATGGTCACTAATGTAACCAGGGGGTGAGGCCTCATTTAACACAGTAAATTCATCAGGCTTAAGCCATGTTTCAGTCAGGCCAATCACATCAAGATTATTATCAGTGATTAGTTCATTGACTATAACTGCCTTGGAAGTGAGGGACCTAACATTAAGTAACCCAATTTTGAGATGTGAGGTATCACAATCTCTTTCAATAATGGCAGGAATGGAGGAGGTCTTTATACTAGTGAGATTGCTAAAGCGAACACCGCCATTTTTAATTTTGCCCAACCTAGATCGAGGCACAGACACGGTCTCAATGGGGAAAGCTGAGCTGACTACGCTGACTGTGCTAGTGGCAGACTCCACTAAGCTGGCAGGCTGGCTAACAGCCTGCTGCCTGGCCTGCACCCTATTTCATTGTGGAGCTAGAGGAGTTAGAGCCCTGTCTATGTTCGTAGATAAGATGAGAGCACCCCTCCAGCTAGGATGGAGTCCGTCACTCCTCAACAGGCCAGGCTTGGTCCTGTTTGTGGGTGAGTCCCAGAAAGAGGGCCAATTATCTACAAATTCTATCTTTTGGGAGGGGCAGAAAACAGTTTTCAACCAGCGATTGAGTTGTGAGACTCTGCTGTAGAGCTCATCACTCCCCCTAACTGGGAGGGGGCCAGAGACAATTAATCGATGCCGACACATCTTTCTAGCTGATTTACACGCTGAAGCTATGTTGCGCTTGGTGACCTCTGACTGTTTCATCCTAACATCGTTGGTGCCGACGTGGATAACAATATCTCTATACTCTCTACACTCGCCAGTTTTAGCTTTAGCCAGCACCGTCTTTAGATTAGCCTTAACGTCGGTAGCCCTGCCCCCTGGTAAACAGTGTATGATCGCTGGATGATTAGTTTTAAGTCTAATACTGCGGGTAATGGAGTCGCCAATGACTAGGGTTTTCAATTTGTCAGAGCTAATGGTGGGAGCCGTCGGCGTCTCAGACCCCACAACGGGAGGAGTAGAGACCAGAGAAGTCTCGGCCTCCGACTCCGACTCGCTTAATGGGGAGAACCGGTTGAAAGTTTCTGTCGGCTGAATAAGCGACACCGGTTGAGCATTCCTACAGCGTTTCCCTCCAGAAGCCATGAGAAAGATGTCCGGCTGCGGGGACCGTGCGAGGGGGTTTATACTAACGTTACTATCTGTACTTACTGGTGGCACAGACGCTGTTTCATCCTTTCCTACACTGAAATTACCCTTGCCTAACGATCGCGTCTGAAGCTGGGCTTGCAGCACAGCTATCCTTGCCGTAAGGCGATCGTTCTCCTGTATATTATAAGTACAACGACTGCAATTAGAAGGCATCATGTTAATGTTACTTAGCTTCGGCTGTTTGAAGTCCTGACGAACCATGTCCAGATAAAACCTCCGGGGTGAAAAAGTTGAATGAAAAAAGTTGAGTGAGGGAAAAAGTAAAAATATACGGTAATGAAAAAGTAAAAAACCGTCAGGTATCAAAGTAAGATCGGCAACAAAAACGCACAGCAGCGTAAACAAGTCTGCAAGTTGTGACCGGAAACAGGAAACCAGGCGTAGCGGGCTGTGAATTCTGCAAAACAAATCAATTATTACAGACTACCAGAACCCACTGGATCCTTCAATTACATTGAATAAACTACATTACAAAATACAAACCCTCCAAGCCAAAATGGCCTGTGGGGTTGATGGTATCCTCAGTGAAATGATAAAATATACAGACCACAAATTCCAATTGGCTATATTAAACTCTTTGTCATCCTTAGCTCTGCAATCTTCCCCAATATTTGGAACCAAGGACTGATCACCCCAATCCACAAAAGTGGGGACATATTTGACCCCAATAACTACCTTGGGGTATGCATCAACAGCAACCATGGGAAAATTCTCTGCATTATCATTAACAACCGACTTCTACATTTCCTCAGTTTAAACAATGTACTGAGCAAATGTCAAATTGGCTTTTTACCAAATTAACCTCTCTAGGCTAGGCGGGACGAATTCGTCCCACCTACGTAACAGCCACTGCTATCCTGTGGCGCGATTTTCAAAACCTTAAAAATCCTATTACTTCAATTTCTCAAACATATGACTATTTTACAGCCATTTAAAGACAAGACTCTCGTTAATCTAACCACACTGTCCGATTTCAAAAAGGCTTTACAACGAAAGCAAAACATTAGATTATGTCAGCAGAGTACCAAGCCAGAAATAATCAGACACCCATTTTTCAAGCCAGCATATAATGTCACCAAAACCCAGAAGACAGCTAAATGCAGCACTCACCTTTGATGATCTTCATCAGATGACAACCCTAGGACATTATGTTATACAATACATGCATGTTTTGTTCAATCAAGTTCATATTTATATCAAAAACCAGCTTTTTACATTAGCCTGTGACGTTCAGAACTAGCATACCCCCCGCAAACTTCCGGGGAATTCGCTAACATTTTACTAAATTACTCACGATAAACGTTCACAAAAAGCATAACAATTATTTTAAGAATTATAGATACAGACCTCCTCTATGCACTCGATATGTCCGATTTTAAAATAGCTTTTTGGTGAAAGCACATTTTGCAATATTCTAAGTACATAGCCCAGGCATCACGGGCTCGCTATTTAGACACCCGGCAAGTTTAGCACTCACCATAATCATATTTACTATTATAAAATTTCATTACCTTTTGTTGTCTTCGTCAGAATACACACCCAGGACTGCTACTTCAATAACAAATGTTGGTTTGGTCCAAAATAATCCATCGTTATATCCGAATAGCGGCGTTTTGTTCGTGCGTTCCAGACACTATCCGAAATAGTAAAGAAGTGTCACGCGCATGGCGCAATTCGTGACAATAAAATTCTAAGTATTCCATTACCGTACTTCGAAGCATGTCAACCGCTGTTTAAAATCAATTTTTACGAAATTTTTCTCGTAGAAAAGCGATAATATTCCGACAGGGAATCTCCTTTTCGGCAAACAGAGGAAAAAATCCCAAAGGCGGGGGCGGTCGGGGTCACGCGCATAAGCTAGTGTCTCTTGATCGGCCACTTGAGAAAGGCGATAATGTGTTTCAGCCTGGGGCTGGAATGACGACATTCTGTTTTTTCCCGGGCTCTGAGCGCCTATGGACGACGTGGGAAGTGTCACGTTAGAGCAGAGATCCTTAGTAAATGATAGAGATGGAAAACAAGTTCAAGAAATGGTCAGACAGGCCACTTCCTGTAAAGGAATCTCTCAGGTTTTGACCTGCCATTTGAGTTCTGTTATACTCACAGACACCATTCAAACAGTTTTAGAAAATTTAGGGTGTTTTCTATCCATATGTAATAAGTATATGCATATTCTAGTTACTGGGTAGGAGTGGTAACCAGATTAAATCGGGTATGTTTTTTATCCAGCCGTGTCAATGCTGCCCCCTAGCCCTAACAGGTTAAAACAATTGTTATTTTTTTTGTGAACGTTTATCGTGAGTAATTTAGTAAATTCACCGGAGGTTTGCGGGGGGTATGCTAGTTCTGAACGTCACATGCTAATGTAAAAAGCTGGTTTTTGATATAAATATGAACTTGATTGAACAAAACATGCATGTATTGTATAACATAATGTCCTAGGTGTGTCATCTGATGAAGATCATCAAAGGTTAGTGCTGCATTTAGCTGTGGTTTTGTTTTTTGTGACATTATATGCTAGCTTGAAAAATGGGTGTCTGATTATTTCTGGCTGGGTACTCTGCTGACATAATCTAATGGTTTTTTTTCACTGTCAAGCCTTTTTGAAATCGGACAGTGTGGTTAGATAAAGGAGAGTCTTGTCTTTAAAATGCTGTAAAATAGTCATATGTTTGAAAAATGGAAGTTTTTGTATTTTTGAGGAATTTGTAATTCACGCCACGCCTATCCTTGGATATTGGAGCAGGTGTTCCGCTAGCGGAACGTCTAGATGTAAGAGGTTAAATCTGATGTCTTGCCCATTTAAACTCTGAATGGAACACATACACAATCCATGTCTCAATTGTCTCAAGGCTTAAAAATACCTTTTCACCTTTCATTCAGAACCTACAGTGCATTCGGTATGTATTCAGACACCTTGGCTTTTTCCACGTGTTGTTACGTTACAGCCTTATTCTAAAATTGATTAAATCATTCTTTCCCTCATCAATCTACACACACTACCCCATAATGACAAAGGAAAAACATTTGTTCATTAGTTTACTCCAATTAGGGGAGGGGTGGTAGGTTTTTTGGGAAAAATAAAGGAAAATATATTTTACAAAGATATTTTTTTATTTTTTTATTTCACCTTTATTTAACCAGGTAGGCAAGTTGAGAACAAGTTCTCATTTACAATTGCGACCTGGCCAAGATAAAGCAAAGCAGTTTGACACATACAACAACATAGAGTTACATATGGAGTAAAACAAACATACAGTCAGTAATACAGTAGAAAAATAAGTCTATATACAATGTGAACAAATGAGGTGAGATAAGGGAGGTAAAAGCAAAAAAAGGCCATGATGGTAAAGTAAATACAATATAGCAAGTAAAACACTGGAATGGTAGATTTGCAGTGGAAGAAAGTGCAAAGTAGAAATAGAAATAATGGGGTGCAAAGGAGCAAAATAAATAAATAAATACAGTAGGGGAAGGGGTAGTTGTTTGGGCTAAATTATAGATGGGCTATGTACAGGTGCAGTGATCTGTGAGCTGCTCTGACAGCTGGTGCTTAAAGCTAGTGAGGGAGATAAAGTTCATTCTATGCTATTTTCATTACTCAAAACCTAACAATGACTGGATTAAAATGTATCCTGCCATGATATTGTGCAGTTTGGATTAAAATTGGATGTTGCCTCTTCACAATATTATTCTGTTTCTCAACAACAAAAAAGGACCAGACACCATAAGCCTATTGAACACCTAAAGTTACACACTTGATACAGACAGGGAGCTTAGTGAGCTCTAAAAAGGCAGCATGTAATGAATGGTAAAAAGAGACATGTCACCATTTTCTTTTTTTTAAGGAAAATATTTGTTGTGTACAGTTTCAGAGATTTTTGTAGTTCGTTCCAGTCATTAGCAGCAGAGAACTGGAAGGAGAGGCGGCCAAAGGAGGAATTAGCTTTGGGGGTGACCAGAGAGATATACTTGCTGGAGCGCGTGCTACAGGTGGGTGCTGCTATGGTGACCAGTGAGCTGAGATAAGGGGGGACTTTACCTAGCAGGGTCTTGTAGATGACCTTTAGCTAGTGGGTTTGGCGACGAGTATGAAGCGAGGGCCAGCCAACGAGAGCGTACAGGTCGCAGTGGTGGGTAGTATATGGGGCTTTGGTGACAAAACGGATTGCACTGTGATAGACTACATCCAATTGATTGAGTAGGGTATTGCAGGCTATTTTGTAAATGACATCGCCGAAGTCGAGGATCGGTAGGATGGTCAGTTTTACGAGGGTATGTTTGGCAGCATGAGTGACGGATGCTTTGTTGCGAAATAGGAAGCCAATTCTAGATTTAACTTTGGATTGGAGATGTTTGATGTGAGTCTGGAAGGAGAGTTTACAGTCTAACGAGACACCTAGGTATTTGTAGTTGTCCACATATTCTAAGTCAGAACTGGCCAGAGTAGTGATGCTGGACGGGCGGACAGGTGCAGGCAGTGATCGGTTGAAGAGCATGCATTTAGTTTTACTTGTATTTAAGAGCAGTTGGAGGCCACGGAAGGAGAATTGTATGGCATTGAAGCTCGTCTGGAGGGTTGTTAACACAGTGTCCAAAGAAGGGCCAGAAGTATATAGAATGGTGTCGTCTGCGTAGAGAGTCTATGATCCAGAGACACAAGAGCGACATCATTGATGTATGTGTATTATTATATATGTATATGTATGCATGTTTATATATATATATATGTGGGTATGTATATATATAAATATATACATTACTGTTCAAAAGTTTGGGGTCACGTAGAAATGTCCTTATTTTTTAAAGAAAAGCACAACAAAAAATTGCCCATTAAAATAATATCAAATTGATCAGAAATACAGTGTAGACATTGTTAATGACTATTGTAGCTGGAACGGCTGATTTTTTATGTAATATCTACATAGGCGTACAGAGGCCCATTATCAGCAACCATCACTCCTGTGTTCCAATGGCACGTTGTGTTAGCTAATCCAAGTGTATCATTTTAAAAGGCTAATTGATCATTAGCAACACTATCGACAAGGCAGGTCCTACAGGCCCTAGTTTTGTCACACCTTGACTACAGTTCAGGAACTTGGATGTACACAGAGATATAATATGAATAGTAAGCATGTCAATCTCTTCTGGCTCAAAGTGGAAGAGAGATTGACTTTACATTTACGTCATTTAGCAGACACTCTTATCCAGAGCGACTTAATGTAGTGAATGCATACATTTCATACATTTTTTTTCTTTTTTTTTATACTGGTCCCCCATGGGAATCGAACCCACAACCCTGGCGTTGCAAACACCATGCTCTACCAACTGAGCCACTACCCACTACTTGTATTTATGAGAGGTTGAATGCACCGAGCTGTCTGTCTAAACTACTGGCACACAGCTCGGACACCCATGCATAACCCACAAGACATGCCAGAAGAGAGCTCTTCACAGTCCCTAAGTCCAGAACAGACTATGGGAGGCGCACAGTACTACATAGAGTCATGACAACATGGAACTCTATTCCACATCAAGTAACTGATGCAAGCAGTAAAATTTGATTTAAAAAACAGCTAAGGCTTAAGAGGGTGAAGACGATGCTGAATGGATGTAGACAAAGTATTTGTGCTTTGTGTTTGAGCTATGTCTGTTTGTTTGAAAGGTGTGAGAAAATTAGCTTTATTTGGAAAATTCTCCGTAATCTACAGCAGCATTATATAATTATTTTCTGGTCTAAAGGATTAATGTGTCTAACATTTAAATGATGGTTAAAATAATTGACCAATTGTCAAATGCCCTTTTGATTGATGTGAACCGTTTGTGAACTCGGTTTTGCCATTGGGCCTGGGCATCAGATGCCAGAGCCCTTTATTGCAGAATTGTGTCAATGTGGTGGTCGGTTTTAAAAACACTTACCACATGGTTTATACAGGCTGAAATGTACAGGCTGAAATATGGTGCTTTCGGATATATGGTTGGGATACTATCTGAAACACAACATTTGCAACATGCATGGTAACAAGCATTCATTCTTACAGCTCTGTAATTACAGACTTCAATTACCACCAGTTACATGTTTTTATTGCAGTGTAAGTACGTACTATTACAATTAATCACAATAGAGTGTAATAACATATGCAATTACATAGTGATAAGGACCCATTATCATTAAGTGTTACCGAAAGATGTTTGGATTATTTTGAAAATAGAAAATACCATTCTCTGAAATACCATTATCTTGTTCCAAATTAGAGGATGATTTTGTTCAGGCCTTTGAACTACAAATAATGTATAATAATAAATAATAATAATAATAAATAATGTATTTCAAATACATGCAACAGAATCACTGCCCATCTTTGCGCGTGTGCACACACATATACTGAAATGTTAGCTTTACCATATAACATATGTTTTGCGCAATCCGTTTTGGATGATTACTCAAAACTGGAATAGCTGGACTTGAGAAAATATATCACAATTTCTTCAAACAACGAAACGTGCACTAGATGAGCCCCATAGAGTGCTCTTCTGCTGGTTGTCTGACAGCCTCTTTCTCTCCACTGGAACTTATATCTACTCTACGCCTACACACGCCCACAAGGAAGACACACACGCTCTAACTTTCTCTGTAGCCTCTTCAGTGGGCAGATCTAGCAGACTGCAGATGAAATCTTAGTTATTGTGTGTCTATGATGATACTTCAATCTGTTGGTCATCTATAACACATAGCTCACGTGGAGTACATCAGTTTAAGCAACTTTCAGTTTCGAGTGCTTGTGTTTGGAAATGGTTTGGCTCCGTGGATCTAAAGTGCTGTCCCTGCTGTTGACAGTGTCACTCTGTCTCTGTGTGTCACCTTCTCTAGGCACAGGTGAGTACTCATGGGGCTACTAGTGGGTAATAAACACACAAGTGTCTTTACTCAAAAGTGGGACAGAGTTAAACCCTAGGTATGGTAGTTGCGTTTAGATTAGATAGTATTCAATGCTTTTAATACCCAGATATACTCAGAAATAACCCCTAATAAACTAGGAAACGTGCACTAGATTAGTCCCATGCACTGCTCTACTTGTCCATTACATTTTTCAGTAAATGTTTATTAGCAGTTACTCTAACCCACCCTTAATAAACTAGCTTGCTTACAAAAACAAAGTAGTTATATGTAGAGCTGCTTTGGAGCTGAGTTATATACTTTTTCCACAAAAACTTCAGGTGCCGTAGAGTTGAAGTACACCAAGACTCCTATGTTTGGGACTGAGAGCATGCCCTTGAGGCTCACCTGTAAGGCAGAGTATGACACAAAACAATGTGGTCGTATTGATGCCTTTTGGTGTCATCACACTTTGGAAGAGTGTCCCAAGCTCATTGACCCCGGCAAGTACCTCACTGTTGTCAACGAGATGCTTATGGAGGACCACAGTGTCAGACATAGACACATTGTAACAGACTTCATACAACTGACCCCTGCTGACCAAGGAGTCTATCAGTGCAATGCAGTATGTGAAATGGGAGGCCATACTGCCATGGGACACTACATAAATATCACAGTCGAAGGTACATTACATTTTTCTGTTAATTTTTGTTAGCAGTTACTCTAACCCGCAGCGACTTACAATAACAACGTCCAACTAAGGTGAAACAGCCATGTAGCATGATCATCAGTCAATCAATTAAACAATCAACAAACCAACCAATTAATCACTAATGTTGATTTCTAACCCAATAACAGCAGCTCCCATAGTTGATCAAAGAAAGGCCAACAATGGTGGACTGAACTGGACATACAGCACTGGAATGATACTGTGGTCCCTATTCCTAATACTGGAGTTACTTGAGGCAAGATCAATAACAAAGTAACACAGAAAAAATGCACTTGTACATTTATACTTCGCAGCCAATCATAACTTAACGTAGATCTTTTGGGGTGAAGTCTCTTGTTTATTAATGATTATTTGTGTTTAACAGGTTAAATATTGAACTGGTCTGCTAGCTGATGGCAGATGACGTCAAGGCTGAAAATGATCTATTTACTTAACATTTATGAAAAATAAAAATGTGTTATAAACCGGCTTCGAACATGTATGTTGGAAGACAGGAGGGTTTGTACTAATTAAATAAAAATTAAATTTCATGGAATTTCAATGGAATGGAATGCTCATTTGTTTGCTCGATCAAATTTCAGTTTTTTTTGTTCTCTCCCCTGTTCTTGTCATGGTGGGCTATCTCTCTACACCTCTCAGGTCTGTGTCTGTTAGAGGAAATGCCCATACAGGACAGGAAACCACACATAGCATTTGCACAAACGGAGGACTGAAGCAATGTGAACAGCGCTAGTATCAGTCCATGTGGTTGGAAGGGTGAGGGGGAGTAAAAGGGTCTGGTAGTCTTGTGATGTTCATTATATTTCAGTTTAATTTGAAGGCGCAGGAGTGCACTGTCATACTTTTTTGTTCTAGTTGTCATGCATGACTTTTTTTGTTTGTTTGTTTGTTTGTTCTCTCCCCTGTTCTTATCATGGTGGGTTATCGCTCTACTCCTTTCAGGTCTGTGTCTGTTAAAATAAATGCCCATACAGGACAGGAAACCACACATAGCATTTGCAAAAACAAATGGAGGCCTGAAGCTATGTGAACAGTGCTAGTAGCAGTCTATGTGGTTGGAAGGGTGAGGAGGAGTAAAGGGATCTGCATTTCTTGTGATGTTTATCATAAACTCAGTTTGATTTGAAGGCTCAGGAGTGCACTGTTATACTATATACTGTAGGTTTACAATATTTTGAAGGAAGTTATTTTGAATTGTGAAACTGAGCGATATTCCGTGTGAATTATTGACTAGACCACTAGGTCAGAGCTTCCCCAAATACATTTTGGTTGTATTGTATTACATTTTGTAATTGTATTACATTTTGGTGTTCCCCCAGAGTTATTTTATGTGTACTCCAAAAGAACACCAGATAAGAAAAGCATGGTGTGCCAAACAGTAAATGGAAATTAGCCATTTGACCATTATAAACTGACAAACTAGATAAACATTTGTGCACTTGTTACGGGAATTAAGTTATCAATGTTCTTAAACCGAACTTAAATTTAACTACTCAGTTTGTATACCAGAAGGTGTAAGGTTCCGGTTGAAAGAAACAAACTGAGACCCAGCTAACAATGGTCAGAATGTTTATTTACGAGAGCTCTGACATCCATACAATGCACACAACCTTTTATATTACACATTTCGTCATATAAATGTCCCTCCTCTTCTCTAACACTGACGATGCTGTATACACTTTTCTACAACACATACATTGTCTATCATATCTTGCACATGGTACCTAATCCACTGTGAGCCTCAAGGTTTCTCCCCTCCCTGGGTGGGGAGACATTCTTCCTGTTATCAGTTTCACAGTAGTCACAAGTTGTCTGCTGTCTGTTATCAGTTCCCCCTTTTCCTTGAATGTCTTGCTTACATTGCTAAATCCTTAAGCTTAAACTTTTCCTACACACACACATTAGTACATTCATCTTATAATCACTTGGTTATACATTTCAGGGTGAAATCATTTAGTCAAACCTTTAATCATATAATTTCCATTACAGCACTATATCTGCAATCTTATAAAATAATCAAACATTATTTTGATGATTACAACAGCAATTATCAAAGCGGTTTATATGTTTACATGCATTAACGTCTCAGTAAAACCGTATCTATACGTTTAAATGAGTGGAAATGACCACTTCTGCCGTAGGGTAAACTTTAAAGGTAGGGAGATTTAAAGAGGAGACTACCATGCACCAGTTGTTGCCACAAAACAAGTGAAGACCGTTTTATTAGCCTCGCTTGCCAGGCTAAAGACACAAGTCTTTGAACGAGTTCTCATCACACGGCAGCAAGTGCCCAGGTACTTGGAGAATTGATTATGTTTCATGCTAATATTGGTTAAGCCTTGGTTGGTATCACCATGCTGATATTAGACAAACTACTTTTATTTTTATGACGTATTTGGTGCTCATATGTTAATTGTGTATTGGTCTTACATTAATTTCTCATGAAAGCAACAGCATAATGGCTTTTCTCTAACAGTTCCTTCTTATGAGGGAACGCAAACCTTGTTACATATCTTGTTTCACATCTATTACAGATCTATGCTTTTTTATTGTTGTTTACTGATATGAAATAGTATTTATAAAAATTTCAATCATCAGTGAGCATTGTCTTTCCTCCAGATGCTTTGGAGGTGAGGTGCCTAAGGGTCCCTATCACTGGGAGAGGGGGCACGCCAATGAATCTCACTTGTAACATAGAGTATGATCCGAGAAAATGTCATATTGAAACTTCCTGGTGCCATCGCTCTTCAGTTGAAAAATCCTAAGCTTACTGCTCTCGCTAGGTACTCCACTGTCAACGAGGCAGCTATGGAGCACCCCAACATCAAACGCAGAGAAGTCATCACAGAGATCAAACAGCTGAATGAAAATGACCAAGGACTCTATCAGTGTCAAGTGCATTGTGAGAGCAGCAATTCTGTTATGGGACACTATAGTAGTATTACAATCAAAGGTCATTTGTGGGTCATCTATGGGTACAAGTCAGTTAAAAGAACAAATTCTTATTTACAATGACGGCCTACCAAATGGCAAAAGACCTCCTGCGGGGACGTGGGCTGGGAATAAAAATAAAAATAAATGTAAAAGAAATATAGGACAAAACACACATCACGACAAGAGAGACAACACAACACAACATAAGGAAAGACCTAAGACAACAACATAGCATGGCAGCAACACATGACAACACAGCATGGTAGCAACACAACATAACAACAACATGGTAGCAACAAAACATGGCAGCAGTACAACATGGTAGCAGCACAAAGCAGGGTACAATCATTATTGGGCACAGACAACAACACAAAGGGCAAGAAGGTAGAGACAACAATACATCACACAAAGCAGCCACAACTGTCAGTAAGAGTGTCCATGATTGAGTCTGAATGAAGATATTGAGATAAAACTGTCCGGTTTGAGTGTTTGATGCAGCTCGTTCCAGTCGCTAGCTGCAGCGAACTGAAAAGACGAGCGACCCAGGGATGTGTGTGCTTTCGGGGACCTTAAACAGAATGTGACTGGCAGAACGGTTGTTGCATGTGGAGGATGAGGGCTGCAGTAGATATCTCAGATGGGGGAGTGAGGCCTAAGAGGGTTTTATAAATAAGCACCAACCAGTGTGTCTTGCGATGGGTATACAGAGATTACCAGTTTACAGAGGATTACAGACTGCAGTGATGTGTCCTATAAGGCGTATTGGTGGCAAATCTGATGGCCGAATGGACGACTAGGAGATTGATCTTCAATCTCTAAACTCTCTTTTTTCAAGAGAAAATTAACCCAGTGGTAGAGCATGGTGAAAAGGATGAGCGTATGCCTTGATACGTTATTACACATTCACTCACTCCTGTATTACAAATCACCTGTTCATAAAATGACAATGTACTTTTTCAATCTCACTCACGCTGGATACTCCAGCTAAAATAATCTTAACAGATGACAATATCCACAATATTCATTTTTTATATTTCCTTTTATGTTTTGTTGTGATATTGTTTTGGAGACTTTGGCCCAATCCCAAATGGATTCCTAGGCTCTATGCCCTACGCACTTGTGGAGATCTTACATGATTTGATTGCTATAAGCAAAATGATGATACTTCACCTAACCTATTTGAGTGAAAGGTGAAGCTGTTACCATATTGATTGCAAAATCTACACAGATCTCCACAAGTCTATGGGATGTAGGGTCTAGGCCTAGGCGTCCATTTGGACCCCTTATATTACTGAAATTCACCCCTGTGACCTGCAGGAAAATGCTGTCCTATGTGCATCAAACCACCAGAGGGCACCCTCTTTCCTCTGTCCTTTCTCCTCTGTGACCCGGAACCGATCAATCAACATTGGAACACTGCACTGAACTGTAAAGATCATTGATATCCTTTGTAAGTGGAGCTACAAAACTCCATATGTAATTAATCAAAGCAAGAGATCAAAATAGCAAGAGTAGGAAACACTATTTTACGTTGACTTTAAATATATTTTAGAAGTTTACAATAATGCCTAACCATGATCCTTTACAGTTAAACAATACATGCGGGTGGAAGCGATTCTTTCTCTTTCAGCATCACATACAGACCTTTTTTCCCAATTTGGCAAAAGTCCATCCTCCATCAATGATATGGAAAGATTCTGTATGGAGGACTGGTCTAAGATACCTCCCAATGTGTTCTCCAATCTCATAAAACATTTTAGAAAAAGCCTCGTTCTCCTCGCAAAGGTAGGGTGCTGGAGTACTGAAGGTGAAGCTGGTTGAGAGAATGCCAAGACTGTGCAAATCTGTCATCAAGGTAAAGGGTGGCTACTTTGTAGAATCTAAAATCTATTTCTAAACTCTTTTTTGGTTACTACATGGTTTCATATGTGTTATTTCATTGTTTTGATGTCTTCACTATTAGTCTACAATGTAGAAAATAGTTTTAAAAAAATTTAAAAAATAAACCTCGAATGAGTAGGTTTGTCCAAAATTTTGATTGGTACTGTATGTCAGAAGGGACATTTTGGGGTGAAATCTCAGGTTTATTGAATATACATTCTGTGTGTTACAGGTTCATCAAGGCAGAACATGACCTGTCAACTATCATGGAGAGACCATCTACAATACAGATTTATATTAAATCCAAACATATTGCTGTGTCACAAGGTGTATAGGAGGCGAAGTGAGGTGCAGGAGAGCAGAGTATAATGAACAGGCGCACTTTTATTATAGTTCCAAAACGGGAGCACTACATAAATCAAACGCGCTCAAAAAATGGAACATAAAAGTAAAGTGTGTAAATTAACACCACATAACATGAAACAATTACACACAAAACATGATGGGAAACAGAGGGTTAAATACAAGTAGCTTAATTGGGGAAATGAAAACCAGGTGTGTATGGAAACAAGACAAGACAAATGTATATATGAAAAATGGAGCGGTGATGGCTAGAAAGCCGGTGACGTCGATTGCCGAACGTCGCTCGAACAAGGAGAGGAGCCGACTTCGGTAGAAGTCGTGACAGTACCCCCCCCTTGACGCAAGGCTCCAGCGGCTCACCGACACCGGCTTCGAGGACGACCCAGAGGACGAGGCACAGGGCGATTCGGCCGGCGACAGTGAAACTCCCGCAGCAGTTCAGGATCCAAAACATCTGCAACCGGAACCCAGCACCTCTCCTCTGGCCAATACCCCTCCCACTCCACGAGGTACTGAAGGCCCCCCACCCAACGCCTCGAACCCAGGATGGAACAAACAATGTATGCCGGGGCCCCCTCGATGTCCAAAGGGGGCGGAGGGAACTCCTGCACCTCAGATTCCTGGAGCGGACCAGCCACCACCGGCCTGAGGAAAGACACATGGAAAGAGGAGATAATACGATAATCAGAGGGAAGCTGTAATCTATAACATACCTCGTTCACCCTCCTCATGACTTTAACCTCTATGGGCTTTGTGGGACGCTTGCGTCCCACCTACTCAACTGCCAGTTGAATCCTGTGGCGCGTTATTCAAATACCTTAGATATGATATTACTTCAATTTTAAAAAAATATGACTATTTTACACCATTTTAAAGATAAGACTCTTGTTAATCTAACCACACTGTCCGATTTCAAAAAGGCTTTACAACGAAAGCAAAACATTAGATTATGTCAGCAGAGTACCGAGCCAGAAATAATCAGACACCCATTTTTCAAGCTAGCATATAATGTCACATAAACCCAAACCACAGCTAAATGTAGCACTAACCTTTGATGATCTTCATCAGATGACAACCCTAGGACATTATGTTATACAATACATGCATGTTTTGTTCAATCAAGTTCATATTTATATCAAAAAACAGCTTTTTACATTAGCATGTGACTAGCATGTGACTAGCATTCCCACCGAACACTGCCGGTGAATTTACTAAATTACTCAAGATAAACGTTCACAAAAAGCATAACAATTATTTTAAGAATTATAGATACAGAACTCCTCTATGCACTCGATATGTCCGATTTTAAAATAGCTTTTCGGTGAAAGCACATTTTGCAATATTCTCAGTAGATAGCCCGGCATCACACGGCTAGCTATTTAGACACCCAGCAGGTTTAGCACTCATCAAAGTCAGATTTACTATAAGAAAAATGTTCTTACCTTTGTTGTCTTCATCAGAATGCACTCCCAGGACTTCTACTTCAATAACAAATGTTGGTTTGGTCCAAAATAATCCATCGTTATATCCAAACAGCGGCGTTTTGTTCGTGCGTTCTAGACACTATCCTAAAGGCTAAATAAGGGTGACGAGCATGGCGCAATTCGTGACAAAAGAATTCTAAATATTCCATTACCGTACTTTGAAGCATGTCAACCGCTGTTTAAAATCAATTTTTATGCCATTTTTCTCATAAAAAAGCGATAATATTCCGACCGGGAATCTGCGTTTAGATAAACAGACAAAGGAAAAGAAAGCATTCGGTCGAAGCGGGCACGCGCCTAAGCCCATAGTACTCTGAGCGGCCACTTGCCAAAAGCGATAAAGTGTTTCAGCCAGAGCCTGCCTCGATATCGTTCAACGTTTTCCCGGGCTCTGAGACCCTATGGAAGACGTAGGAAGTGTCACGTTATTGCACAGATCCTGAGTCTTCAATAAAAAGAGCCAAGATGAAACACTACTTCTCAGACAGGCCACTTCCTGCTTGAAATCTTCTCAGGTTTTGGCCTGCCATAGGAGTTCTGTTATACTCACAGACACCATTCAAACAGTTTTAGAAACTTTAGGGTGTTTTCCATCCAAAGCCAATAATTATATGCATATTCTAGTTACTGGGCAGGAGTAGTAACCAGATTAAATCGGGTACGTTTTTTATCCAGCCGTGTCAATACTGCCCCCTAGCCCTAACAGGTTAAATGGCCCCACAAACCATGGACCCAGCTTCTGGCAGGGCAGGCGAAGGGGTAGGTTATGGGTCGAGAGCCAGACCTGGTCCCCCGGTGTCTCACTGCAGTGACGGTCCCGCTGGCTTTCTGGCGACACGCGGCTCGCTGGAGATGGACGCGGGCGGCCTCCCATGTCTCCTCTGCGTGCCTAAACCAGTCGTCCACCACAGGAGTCTCGGTCTGACCCTGATGCCACGGTGCCAGAACCGGCTGGTACCCCAATTCGCACTGAAAGCGGGAGAGGTTAGTGGAGGAGTGGCGAAGGGAGTTCTGTGCCATCTCGGCCCAGGACACAAACAGGCTCCACAGTCTGTAGGGCCGTAGGGGGACCAGGCAGAGGGAGGAGACAACAGGACCTAGAAATACGATCCACAACGACCAGAATCGTGATATTTCCCTGTGAGATAGGAAGATCCATTAGGAAATCCACTGACAGATGTGACCAAGGTCGTTGTGGAACGGGTAAGGGATGTAACTTACCTCTGGGCAGGTGTCCCGGAGCCTTACACTGGGCACACACCGAGCAGGAGGAGAAATAAACCCTCATGTCCAGCGCACTGTCTGACCGATCCTCGGATGACCAGAGGGAGACGTGTTGGCCCAAAAGATCAACTGGTCATGGACAGCAGACGGAACGTACATACGCCCAACGGGACACTGGAGGGGAGCGGGCTCTGTATGCCTGATCAACGTCCACATCCAGATCCCACACGACCAGCGCTACCAAGCAGGAGGCCGGGAGTATGGGAGTCTGATCCATGGGCCGCTTCTCTGTGTCATACAGCCAGGACAGTGCGTCTGCCTTGTTCTGGGAACCTGGTCTGTAGGATAGGGTAAACACAAAATGGGTAAAGAACATGGCCCACCTTGCCTGACGAGGATTCAGTCTCCTCGCTTCCTGGAGGTACTCCAGGTTGCGGTGGTCAGTCCAGATGAGAAAAGGGTGTTTATCCCCCTCAAATCAAATCAAAGTCAAATCAAATCAAATGTATTTATATAGCCCTTCTTACATCAGCTGATATCTCAAAGTGCTGTACAGAAACCCAGCCTAAAACCCCAAACAGCAAGCAATGCAGGTGTAGAAGCACGGTGGCTAGGAAAAACTCCCTAGAAAGGCCAAAACCTAGGAAAAAACCTAGAGAGGAACCAGGCTATGAGGGGTGGCCAGTCCTCTTCTGGCTGTGCCGGGTGGAGATTATAACAGCACATGGCCTAGATGTTCAAATGTTCATAAATGACCAGCATTGTCAAATAATAATAATCATAGTAGTTGTCGAGGGTGCAACAAGTCAGTAACACAAGAGTCAGTGTCAGTTGGCTTTTTCATAGCCGATCTTTGAGAGTATCTCTACCACTCCTGCTGTCTCTAGAGAGTTGAGAACAGCAGGTCTGGGACAGGTAGCACGTCCGGTGAATAGGTCAGGGTTCCAGCAGGTCTGGGACAACAGGTCTGGGACAGGTAGCACGTCCGGTGAACAGGTCAGGGTTCCATAGCTGCAGGCAGAACAGTTGGAACTGGAGCAGCAGCACGGCCAGGTGAACTGGGGACAGCAAGGAGTCATCAAGCCAGGTAGTCCTGAGGCATGGTCCTAGGGCTCAGGTCCTACGAGAGAGAGAAAGAAAGAAAGAGAAAGAGAGAATTAGAGAGAGCATATTTAAATTCACACAGGACACCGGAAAAGAAAAGAAAAATACTCCAGCTGTGACAGACTGACCCTAGCCCCCCGACACATAAACTACTGCAGCATAAATACTGGAGGCTGAGACAGGAGGGGTCAGGAGACACTGTGGCCCCATCCGATGAAACCCCCGGACAGGGCCAAACAGGTAGGATATAACCCCACTCACTTTGCCAAAGCACAGCCTCCACACCACTGGAGGGATATCTCCAACCACCAACATACCATCCCGGGACAAGGCTGAGTATAGCCCACAAAGATCTCCGCCACGGCACAGCCCAAGCCAATGTCTCCACGCTTTCAACACTTTAACCACAGCCAACAACTCTTGGTCCCCCACAACATAGTTATGCTCTGCTGGGCTGAGCTTCTTCGAGAAGAAAGCACAGGGGCGGAGTTTCGGTGGCGTGCCCGAGCGTTGTGAGAGCACGGCTCCTATCCCAGCCTCGGACGCGTCCACCTCCACTATGAATGCCAAAGAAGAATCTGGATGGGCCAGCACTGGAGTCGAAGTAAACAGAGCTCTTAGTTGCCCAAAAGCCCTGTCCGCCTCAGCCAACCACCGCAACCTTACAGGACCCCCCCTTCAGCAGTGAGGTAATGGGCACAGCAACCTGGCCAAAACCCCGGATAAATCTCTGTTAGTAATTGGCAAAGCCTAAAAATCGGTGCACCTCCTTTACCGTGGTGGGAGTCGGCCAATTACGCACGGCTGCAATGCGGTCACTCTCCATCTCCACCCCTGATGTGGAAATACGATACCCTAGGAAGGAGACAGCCTGCTGAAAGAACAGGCATTTCTCAGCCTTGATGTACAGGTCATGCTCCAACAGTCGTCCAAGTACCTTGCGCACCAAGGACACATGCTCGGCGTTTAGCGGAGTAAATCAGAATGTCATCGATATACACCCTGCCTGTGCAGGTCCCTGAAAATCTTGTCTACAAAGGATTGGAAAACGGATGGACCATTTTCAAACCCGTACGTCATGGCGAGGTACTCATAATGCCCTGTGGTGGTACTGAACGCTGTCTTCCACTCGACTCCCTCCCGGATATGCACCAGGTTATACGCACTCCTGAGATCCAGTTTCGTGAAGAAGTGTGTCCCATGCATTGACTCTATCGCCTGTGGCGATAAGAGTTAGCGGGTAACTGTACTTCACCGTGATTTGATTGAGAACTCTATAGTCAATGCACGGGCCTAAACCTCCCTCCTTCTTCACAAAAAAGAAACTCGAGGTTGCAGGTGAAGTAGAGGTCTGAATGTACCCCTGACGCAGGGATTCAGAGACATATGTATCCATAGCCACCATCTCCGCTTGAGACAGGGGATACACATGACTCCTGGGAAGCGCAATGTCCCCCCGTCGATGAGGTGGTAATTTAGTCGCCCTCTTTTTTTGAAGAAGGCGAGAGCCAAATCAGCATATTCTGGGGGATGTGCACGGTGGAGACCTGGTCCGGACTTTCCACCGTGGTAGCACCAACGGAAACCCCTACACACCTGCCTGAGCACTCTCGCGACCACCCCGTGAGAGCCCTCTGTTGCCAGGAAATAGTGGGTTATGCAGAGCCAACCAAGGAAGGCCTAGTACCACAGGAAACGCAGAAGAGTCAATGAGAAAGAGACTGATTCTCTCCTCATGATTCCCTTGCATAACCATGGCCAAGGAGATGGTGGCCTTCTTGATTAGCCCGGACCCTAAAGATGGACTTTCTAGAGCGTGTACCGGGAAGGGTCTAACTATAGGAAAAATGGGGATCCCTAACCTAATGGCTAATGCTCTGTCGATAAAATTCCCAGCTGCGCCTGAATCGACCAGCGCCTTATGCTGGGAATTTGGGGAAAACGCAGGGAAACAAACAGGCACAAACAGTTGATCAACAGAGGACTCTGGATGAGTGTGGTGCAAACTCACCTGGGGTGACGCCAGTTGCCTCTACTAAAAGAGGAACCAACACGGCACCGACCGGCAGTGTGTCCTCTGCGGCCACAGATGGCGCACGTGATGGCTCCTCCTCCAGTCTCCCTATGAGCAGCCCCTCTTAACCTGTTGGGGTTAGGGGGCAGTATTTTCACGGCTGGATAAAAAAACGTACCCGATTTCATCTGGTTACTAATCCTACCCAGTAACTAGAATATGCATATACTTATTATATATGGATAGAAAACACCCTAAAGTTTCTAAAACTGTTTGAATGGTGTCTATGAGTATAACAGAACTCATTTGGCAGGCAAAACCCTGAGACATTTTCTGACAGGAAGTGGATACCTGATGTGTTGAATTACCTTTAAGCCTATGCCATTGAAACACACAAGGGTTGATTAATGTTTTGGCACTTCCTATTGCTTCCACTAGATGTCACCAGCCTTTACAAAGTGTTTTGAGTCTTTTACTGTGAGATCTGACCGAACAAGAGCCATGGAACGGTGATGGCCGATTAGACTCTGGCGCGCGAGTTCATGTTGGGTACCCTCGTTCCAATACGTTATAAAAGAGAATGCATTCGTCCACCTTGAATATTATTCATGTTCTGGTTAAAAAAGGCACTAATGATTTATGCTATACAACGTTTGACATGTTTGAACGAACGTAAATATATTTTTTCCCCTCGTTCATGACGAGAAGTCCGGCTGGCTTAGATCATGTGCTAACAACACGGAGCTTTTTGGATATAAATGATGAGCTTTTTTGAACAAAACTACATTCGTTATGGACCTGGGATTCCTGGAAGTGACATCTGATGAAGAGAATCAAAGGTAATGGATTATTTACATAGTATTTTCGATTTTAGATCTCTCCAACATAGCCGTTTGTCTGTATAGCAAAGCATATTTTTCTGGGCGCAGTGCTCAGATTATTGCAAAGTGTGATTTCCCAGTAAGGTTATTTTTAAATCTGGCAAGTTGATTGCGTTCAAGAGATGTAAATCTATAATTCTTTAAATGACAATATAATATTTTACCAATGTTTTCTAATTTGAATTATTTAATTTGTGGTGCTGACTTGACTGCCGGTTATTGGAGGGAAACGATTTCCTCAACATCAATGCCATAGTAAAACGCAGTTTTTGGATATAAATATGAACTTGATAGAACTAAAAATGCATGCATTGTCTAACATAATGTCCTAGGAGTGTCATCTGATGGAGATTGTAAAAGGTTAGTGCATCATTTTAGCTGGTTTTATGGTTTGGTGACGCCCGTCTTTGAATTGACAAAACATTACACACAGCTATTGTCAATGTACTCTCCTAACATAATCTAACTTTATGCTTTCGCCGTAAAACCTTTTTGAAATCGGACAACGTGGTTAGATTAACCTGTTTGGGCTAGGGGGCAGTATTGAGAATTTTGGAAAAAATATGTGCCCATTTTTAACTGCCTCCTACACCAACTCAGAAGCTAGAATATGCATATTATTGTTCAGGTTTGGATAGAAAACACCCTGAAGTTTCTAAAACTGTTTAAATGGTGTCTGTGAGTATAACAGAACTCCTATGGCAGGCAAAAACCTGACAAGGTTTCATGCAGGAAGTGGCCTGTCTGACAAGGAGTCGTGCGTCTTGCATCTGTTTATTGAAAAGTAAGGATCTTAGCTGTAACGTGACAATTCCCAGGGCTCCAATAGGCTCTCAGGACGCGGGAAAATCATGAAGGTTGACGAGGCAGCCTCAGGCTGAAACAGATTATCATCTTATTCAAGTGTCCCATTAGGTGACAATGGAGTGAGGCGCGTGCGCGATTAGCCCCCGTGGAGTATTTTAATTCGGCTGTTTAGTTTATTGCAGATTCCCGGTCGGAATATTATCGCTTTTCTACGAGATAAATGGCATAAAAATTGGTTTTAAACAGCGGTTGACATGCTTCGAAGTACGGTAATGGAATATTTAGAATTTTATTGTCACGAATTGCGCCATGCGCGCGACACTTCTTTACTATTTCGGATAGTGTCTGGAACGCACGAACAAAACGCCGCTATTCGGATATAACGATGGATTATTTTGGACCAAACCAACATTTGTTATTGAAGTAGCAGTCCTGGGAGTGCATTCTGACGAAGACAACAAAAGGTAATCAAACTTTTATAATAGTAAATCTGATATTGGTGAGTGCTAAACTTGCCGGGTGTCTAAATAGCTAGCCCGTGATGCCTGGGCTATGTACTTAGAATATTGCAAAATGTGCTTTCACCAAAAAACTATTTTAAAATCGGACATATCGAGTGAATAGAGGAGTTATGTAGCAATAATTCTTAAAATAATTGTTATGCTTTTTGTGAACGTTTATCGTGAGTAATTTAGTAAATTGTTAGCAAATTCCCCGGAAGTTTGCGGGGGGTATGCTAGTTCTGAATGTCACATGCTAATTTAAAAAGCTGTTTTTTGATATAAATATGAACTTGATTGAACAAAACATGCATGTATTGTATAACATAATGTCCTAGGTGTGTCATCTGATGAAGATCATCAAAGGTTAGTGCTGCATTTAGCTGTCTTCTGGGTTTTTGTGACATTATATGCTAGCTTGAAAAATGGGTGTCTGATTATTTCTGGCTTGGTACTCTGCTGACATAATCTAATGTTTTGCTTTCGCTGTAAAGCCTTTTTGAAATCGGACTGTGTGGTTAGATAAAGGAGAGTCTTGTCTTTAAAATGCTGTGAAATAGTCATATGTTTGAAAAATTGAAGTTTTTGTATTTTTGAGGAATTTGTAATTCGCGCCACGCCTATCATTGGATATTGGAGCAGGTGTTTATGCTAGCGGAACGTCTAGATGTAAGAGGTTAAACAAATCGCATAATACGTTACATCGACTCACTGTGTGAAATATAACATGGGTTGACATGATTTTCAAATGACTAATTCTTCCTATATCTTCCTTACATGCAACATATGTAAGGTCCCTCAGTCAAGTATTGAATTACAAAAAGATGGTGGGTTACTGGATGGCCACCGTTTTGCAAGCTCTGACCCAACTTTGCTATTTTTCTTACAACCAACAAAACCTTTTGAACATCACATTGGCAGTTACGTACCTCAATTCCGTCTTCAACTTCGAATTACGACCGAATTTTTGGTCTTCCAAAGAGGCAAGAGAGGTGGGGATCCTGGCGAGATTAACCTCTTGACGGTCGCCTAGGATATGGGGCGCCACAGCGCATTTTGAAAAAAAATTGTGCCCATTTTAAACGGCCTACTACTCAAACTCAGAAGCTAGGATATGCATATAATTAATACTTGTGGATAGAAAACACCCTAAAGTTTCTAAAACTGTTTGAATGGTGTCTGTGAGTATAACAGAACTCATATGGCAGTCAAAACCCCGAGACAGATCGAAACAGGAAGTGGAATTCTGAATTGCGGACTCAACTTCATCACGTTGCCTATTAATCACACCGTGAGCTATGGTTCATTGAGCACGTCCTATTGCTTCCACTAGTTGTCCCCAGTCTTTACAAAGTGATTTGAGTCTCCTACTGTGAAAACTGACAGACTGACACGCTGTGGAACGTGGTCACACGGAGAGGGCCATCACCATTATGACGCCAGCGCCCCTAGCTACCCTCCCCTTTCGAAACGTTTTGAAACACAATGCAATCGTCCCCCTTGAATCGTATTGGAGCTCTGGTTGAAAATGGCCCTAAAGATTTATGTTATACAACGTTTGACATGTTTGAACGAACCTAAATAAGAAAAAAATGCATTTTGTTGAAAGAGTAGCCCCGCGCACGTCGGAACTTTTGGTGCAGCCTTCAGAACGCGCTAACAACAACAAGCTAATGGAACATAAAGGATGAACTTTTTCGAACGAAAATACATTTGTTGTGGACCTGGGAATCCTGGAAGTGCCTAAGGATGAAGATAATCAAAGGTAAGGGATTATTGACAATAGCATACAAGACTAGATTTGATATGCGATTGTTCCAAGATGGCGCTGACCTGTATTGCTAGCCTATTATTCTGAGAATCGCATCCCCTTTTATCCCAAAGTGTGATTACCCAGTAAAGTTATTTTTAAATCTGGCATTACAGGTGCTTTCAAGAGATATTCATCTATAAATCTTAGAATGACAATATTACATTTTAAAAATGTTTTCGAATAGTAATTTAGTAAATTGTAGCGCTGTTTCATCGGATGCATTTGAGGGAAAATAGTTAGTCAACGTTACGCACCGATGTAAAATGCTGTTTTTATATATAAATATGAACTTTATCGAACAAAAGAATGCATGTATTGTGTAACATGATGTCCTAGGTGTGTCATCTGATGAAGGTTAGTGCTGCATTTAGCTGTTTTTTGGTTATTTGTAATGCATGTGGTTGGTCGGAAAATGGCTATGTGGCTACTTTTACGATATACTCCTCTAACATAATCTAATGTTTTGCTTTTGCCCGACCAGGGGTTAAACAAAGAAAACAAAACGACAGCCAACAGTTCTGTCAGGTTATAGTAACAAAACAGAAAACAACTACCCACGAAAACCAAGGGGAAAAAAGGCTGCCTAAGTATGGCTTCCAATCAGTCACAACGATAGACAGCTGCCTCTGATTAGAAACCATACCCGGCCAAAACATAGAAAAGAAAACATAGAATTCCCACCCCCTATCACACCCTGACCTAACTAAACAGAGAAAACCAGCTCTCTTAGGTCAGCACGTGACACATAAACAACAACACAGAGTTACACATGGAATAAACAAACATACAGTCAATAATACAATAGAAAACGTCTATATACAGTGTGTGCAAATGAGGTAGGATAAGGGAGGTAAGGCAATAAATAGGCCATAGTGGCGAAATAATTACAATATAGCAATTAAACACTGGAGTGATAGATGTACAGAAGATGAGTGTGCAAGTAAAGATATTGGGGTGCAAAGGAGCAAAATAAATAAAATAGTTAACAGTATGGGCTGAGGTAGTTAGATGGGCTATTTACAGATGGGCTATGTACAGGTGCAGTGATCTGTGAGCTGCTCTGACAGCTGGTGCTTAAAGTTAGTGAGGGAGATATGAGTCGTATTTGACCAGCATGTGCATTAGTAGCACAATTTCGAACTTATTTGCACCATTGATGTTATTTTTATGTTTTCACAGACTTTTCTTAGCGGATGTACAATCGTTGCGAATTGAATTATGGGGAGTTTCAGGCCTGGGAGTGAACATAATTGTAGACTTGCAAAGCAAACTAAAAACGAGGGCTGAGGAGCTTACGTTGCAAACTTCCCTTGCTTGGCTAATCATTTGGACCGCCCTCCAAGATGGCGACAGGGATTTCCCCAAGGACATAAGGCGAGGGTAAGTGGACAAGGTTGTGTCTTTTAAGTGTTTGGACCGCAGCCCATGATTTATGTAAGTGATAATGCCCAAAAAGCCAGTGTTTAGAGGATATATTGGTACAGGTGTTGTATTGGCACAGCAAACCGTGCCAATATATCCTCTAAACACCGGGTTCAAGGGCATTATCACTTTCATACAACGGGTTACCAACATCTTCAAATAATGATTTACATATTTTCATTAAAAACTTTATTTTGATGAATTTATTCATACTATTTCATCCATCCACAAGATATAGTCCCGACACAAATCTAGGGCTGCTACCCAAGCCGGCTGGTCGTTCGTTCTATTGGTTCGTTTGCCAGAGACACGATCCAGTCGTTTAGTCTTTTTGTTCTGTATCTATGGACACGACCCAGTTGTTCGTTCTAAATGTTCTATTGCCATGCTGGCTGGTACCATTCTTGTCCCTTCCTTGCAAGCTAGCCAACTATGGCTAACTTACAAGCACGTCAAACAGTGCAGCCAGAATAACAACAAAGTAGCTGCATTCGCATTTGTTTCAGCCATTTTCTAGTGACATTTATTTGGATACATCCATAAAAACAACCTTATGAAGTGCAATTTCACCTGGCATAGAAAATGAGCTCTCTCGTCAGGACACTGTTGTTCAAAGGAGCTAGCCAACAACACAGCTAACACATTCACTTCTAACTGAAGCTGGAAAGACTGAAAACTAGCTGCACTTCATTTCGTTTTACCTGTTTTCTATTGATATTTCTTAGTATATGTCCATAAAAATTATGCTGATTCATGATTTCGACTGGCTGAGAAAAGCTGATAAAAGCTCCCGACTCTTGACACATTCATTACTATGCAATAGATCGAATTGGAACATTGAAACAATGTTGCAAATGTAAGATAGACAGACAGCAAGGTTCACACAAATCTCCGCTGTTGAAAACTAAATGTTAGTCTAAAAGAAATGTGAGATAATGTCTACATGTTTTTATATTGGAGATCAAGTTGATAAGTTGCCTGGCTGGGCTGATGAGACAGTGGATTGCGCTGTCAGATGGAACAGAGTAAATAGGCAATTTAACGTCATAGATTTAGCCGGAATAGACACTGACTGGAATGAGGTTTTAACCAATAAGCATTCAGGATTTGTCACGCACTGATCTGTTTCACCCGTCGTTGTGATTGTCTCCACCCTCCTCCAGGTGTCGCCCTTCTTCCCCATTGTCCCCTGTGTATTTATACCTATGTTCTCTGTTTGTCTGTTGCCAGTTTGTCTTGTTTGTCAAGTCAACCAGCGTTTTTGTTCTCAGCTCCTGCTTTTCCCAGTCTCTCTTTTTCTCGCCCTCCTGGTTTTGACCCTTGCCTGTTCTGACTCTGTGCCCGCCTGCCTGACCACTCTGCATGCCCCTGACCCTTACCCTGAGCCTGCCTGCCGACCTGTACCTTTGCCCCACCTCTGGATTATTGACCTCTGCCAACCCTGACCCTGAGCCTGCCTGCCGTCCGGTACCATTGCCCCACTTCTGGTTTATTGACCCCTGCCTGCCTTGACCTGTCTATTGCCTGCCCCTGTTGGATTATTAAACCATTGTTAGTTCGACATTGTCTGCATCTGGGTCTTACCTTCATACTTGATATGTTTAGACATGATAGGATTATAAATTCTTATATTAAACAAAATGTGAAAATCCACCATTACAGTCTCTCCATGTCTACCCTGGAGCAAATCATGAGAACAAGGACAATTATAAATTTTTTATGTTTAACATAACTAACAAATTACATTTAACTAAAATGTACCCTTAATCCAATATAAACTAATGTATAGAATGTATTACACAAGAGACAAAATTCACAAATTCAAAAGCAAAATGGCAAAGTCATGTCTTAAGAGTAAACCTAACAATTACTCAATAATCCATGCCTTCAGGGAATGTTATAAAGTCCAAAATGTATGGGCAGTGTTAGAAAGTTACCTGTCAGAAGTATTACAATGTACTTTTAATCTGTCTGTTTGCATATTTCAAGACATGGCATATGAGAGTGCAGTGAGATACCCGATGGGTTGGACTATACTTTCAACAATCATCTTGAAAAAACATACACTTAAAAACTGGAAATCAACTAATCCTCCATTGTTAATCACTGTTCTCAGCTTGTAATACATATTTCATCAGTCAAAGAAGTTATGATCTTAACTTTTTTTGTCGGACACAACCTCAGCTTTACTATGACACCATTATTTGATCCATGAGTGAGTGCTGAGTTGGTAACACAGGGCACACCATGTCAATCAACATGGAAATGTGGGTATTATTTGCTTGAGACATTGTTCAATGAGCTTTCAACATTTATTAATCAGCTCAAAAAGATAGCTAGAATTGTATTGAATTCCCAATGTGTTGTCACGCTTTTAACTATCTAAAAATACAACAGACCAGCGACCTTTGCATGCTTTCTTGAACATGCACGCTTTCTATGATTATATAAGAAGACATGTTGTCACAGAAATCTTCGTCGTCAGACGATATAGCGAAATCATCGTCGGAGAACGTGGACCAATACGCAGAGGAGTTAGTGCTCATCGTCTTAATTTATTAAATGAATGTGCACTCGTGAAAACAAGAAAGACGAATGACAGTTTTGCAGGCTATAACTAACAGTGCAAAATACAACTACCCACGAAACACAACGACAAACACACCCTACTATATAGGACTCCCAATCAAAGGCAACTCAACACACCTGCCTTCAATTGGGAGTCCAACCCCAATTAACTATACATAGAAAAACAACCCTAGAACCTATACCAATCACTAACACACCCCACTACACCACACACAAAACCCCATAATACAAAACAAATATACCTCTGCCACGTCCTGACCAAATATAATACAACTAATTCCTAAATATTGGTCAGGACGTCACACATGTACAGTTGAAGTTGGAAGATTACATTCACAGAGTCATTAAAACTTGTTTTTCAAAAACTCAACAAATGTCTCGTTAACAAATTATTCTTTTGGCAAGTCAGTTAGGACATCTACTTTGTGCATGACACAAGTAATTTTTCCAACAATTGTTTACAGACAGATTGTTTCACTTATAATTCACTGTATCACAATTCCAGTGGGTCAGAGGTTTACATACACTAAGCTGACTGTGCCTTTAAACAGCTTGTAAAATTCCAGACAATAATGTAATGGCCTTACAAGCTTCTGATAGGCTAATTTACATCATTAGAGTCAATTGAAGACCAACCTGTGGATGTATCTCAATGTCTACCTTCAAACTCAGTGCCCCTTTGCTTGACATCATGGGAACAACAAAAGAAATCAGCAAAGACCTCAGAAAACAAATTGTAGACCTCCGCATGTCTGGTTCATCCTTGGAAGCAATTTCAAAATGCCTGAAGGTATCACGTTCATCTGTACAAACAATAGTACGCAAGTATAAACACCATGGGACCACGCAGCCTTCATACCGCTCAGGAAAGAGACGCGTTCTGTCTCCTCGAGATGAACGTACTTTGGTGCGAAAAGTGCAAATCATTCCCAGAACAACAGCAAAGGACCTTGTGAAGATGCTGGAGGAAACAGGTACAAAAGTATCTATATCCACAGTAAAAGGAGTCCTATATCAACATAACCTGAAAGGCCGCTCAGCAAGGAAGAAGCCACTGCTGCAAAACCGCCATAGAAAATCCAGACTACGGTTTGCAACTGCACATGGGGACAAAGATTGTACTTTTTGGAGAAATGTCTTCTGGTCTGATGAAACAAAAATAGAACTGTTTGGCCATAATGACATAATGACCTTCGTTATGTTTGGAGGAAAAAGGGGGAGGCTTGCAAGCAAAAGAACACCAACCCAACCGTGAAGCACGGGGGTGGCAGCATCATGTTGTGGGGGTGTTTGTTGCAGGAGGGACTGGTGCACTTCACAAAATAGATGGCATCATGAGGCAGGAATATTATGTGGATATTTTGAAGAAACATCTCAAGACATCAGTCAGGAAGTTAAAGCTTGGTCGCAAATAGGTCTTCCAAATTGACAATGACCCCAAGCATACTTCCAAAGTTGTGCCAAATTGGCTTAAGGACAACAAAGTCAAGGTATTGAAGTGGCCATCACAAAGCCCTGACCTCAATCCTACAGAACATTTGTGGGCAGAACCGAAAAAGTGTGTGCGAGCAAGGAGGCCTACAAACCTGACTCAGTTACACCAGAACTGTCAGGAGGAATGGGCCAAAATTCACCCAACTTATTGTGGGAAGCTTGTGGAAGGCTACCCAAAACGTTTGACCCAAGTTAAACAATTTAAAGCCAATGCTACCAAATACTATGTAGCCATGGATGTGTTACTCATTTTAAGGTTGAATAAATACTGTTCAAGAAGGGAGGTGCTGCTAAGTTATACAATAGTAGGTTTTTGTAGACAGAAGGTGCTCTTTGGTAAAAGGGGTAAATTGATCATCAAAACGAAAGGAGAACCAAGGCGCACTTCATATAATTAATTAAAATGTCTTTGTTTGTATTGCATTTGGTTACAGAATTCATTGAGCAACACCTAGTAAGCAATACTATACACATTAAAAAAAAGTGTAATAGATACAGTGGTGGAAAAGTACGCAATTTTCAAGTGTATAGCGTGTAGGGTCCAGCGAGTAGGGTCTAGCGGTCCATTTGGGCCGCTTACAGTATGTTAGTGAATGTCACCCCTGTGACCTTCAGGAAAATGCTATCCTGTGTGCATCCCACCACCAGAAGGCAGTACAGTGCAGTGTTCCAATGTAGAATCCCCACAGGCTGGCCCGTCTAACATGGAGATGACCACTATGGCTGCAGCTGCAGGGGTTGACTCCGCAGAAGACTCCTGGGAAGAAGATTATGATGACTGTGAGTGATGCTGATCTGAGAAATACTATACAATATTACAATATGGCTAATATTGTGTAACTTCCACCAGTATAGTTTAACTGTAGATTAAGCATTAAAAGTGACATTTCACTTTTAGATGAAAGTTTAACCTCTCTGGGCTAGGCGGGACGAAATCGTCCCACCTACGCAACAGCCAGTGTAATCCCGTGGCGCGATTTTCAAATACCTTAGAAATGCTATTACTTCAATTTCTCAAACATATCACTATTTTACAGCATTTTAAAGACAAGACTCTCGTTAACCTGTTAGGGCTAGAGGGCAGTATTGACACGGCTGGATAAAAAACATACCCGATTTAATCTGGTTACCACTCCTACCCAGTAACTAGAATATGCATATACTTATTACATATGGATAGAAAACACCCTAAATTTTCTAAAACTGTTTGAATGGTGTCTGTGAGTATAACAGAACTCAAATGGCAGGTCAAAACCTGAGAGATTCCTTTACAGGAAGTGGCCTGTCTGACCATTTCTTGAACTTGTTTTCCATCTCTATCATTTACTAAGGATCTCTGCTCTAACGTGACACTTCCCACGTCGTCCATAGGCGCTCAGAGCCCGGGAAAAAAACAGAATGTCGTCATTCCAGCCCCACGCTGAAACACATTATCGCCTTTCTCAAGTGGCCGATCAAGGGACACTGGCTTATGCGCGTGACCCCGACCGCCCCGGCCTTTGGGATTTTTTCCTCTGTTTGCCGAAAAGGAGATTCCCTGTCGGAATATTATCGCTTTTCTACGAGAAAAATGTCGTAAAAATTGATTTTAAACAGCGGTTGACATGCTTCGAAGTACGGTAATGGAATACTTAGAATTTTATTGTCACGAATTGCGCCATGCGCGCGACACTTCTTTACTATTTCGGATAGTGTCTGGAACGCACGAACAAAACGCCGCTATTCGGATATAACGATGGATTATTTTGGACCAAACCAACATTTGTTATTGAAGTAGCAGTCCTGGGAGTGCATTCTGACGAAGACAACAAAAGGTAATCAAGCTTTTATAATAGTAAACCTGATATTGGTGAGTGCTAAATTTGCCGGGTGTCTAAATAGCTAGCCCGTGATGCCTGGGCTATGTACTTAGAATATTGCAAAATGTGCTTTCACCAAAAAGCTATTTTAAAATCGGACATATCGAGTGCATAGAGGAGTTCTGTATCTATAATTCTTAAAATAATTGTTATGCTTTTTGTGAACGTTTATCGTGAGTAATTTAGTAAATTCACCAGAGGTTTGCGGGCGGGTATGCTAGTTCTGAACGTCACATGCTAATGTAAAAAGCTGTTTTTTGATATAAATATGAACTTGATTGAACAAAACATGCATGTATTGTATAACATAATGTCCTAGGTGTGTCATCTGATGAAGATCATCAAAGGTTAGTGCTGCATTTAGCTGTCTTCTGGGTTTTTGTGACATTATATGCTAGCTTGAAAAATGTCTGCGTGATTATTTCTGGTTGGGCACTCTGCTGACATAATCTAATGTTTTGCTTTCGCTGTAAAGCCTTTTTGAAATCGGACAGTGTGGTTAGATAAAGGAGAGTCTTGTCTTTAAAATGCTGTGAAATAGTCATATGTTTGAAAAATTGAAGTTTTTGTATTTTTGAGGAATTTGTAATTCGCGCCACGCCTATCATTGGATATTGGAGCAGGTGTTCCGCTAGCGGAACGTCTCGATGTAAGAGGTTAAAATCCATTTTTATGCCATTTTTCTCGTAAAAAAGCGATAATATTCCGACCGGGAATCTGCGTTTACGTAAACAGAGGAAAGAAAACAAAGCATTCGGTTGACGCGGGCACGCGCCTGAGTCTCACAGTACTGTAATCAGCCACTACCCAAACGCGCTACTTTTTTTCAGCCAGAGCCTGCAAAGCCACGATTCAGCTTTTTGCCGCCTTCTGAGAGCCTATGGGAGCCGTAGGAAGTGGCACGTTGTAGCAGAGATCCTCAGTCTTCAATAAACAGAGGCAAGAAGAACGACACCTTGTCAGACAGGCCACTTCCTGCATGAAATCTTCTCAGGGTTTTGCCTGCCATATGAGTTCTGTTATACTCACAGACACCATTCAAACAGTTTTAGAAACTTTAGGGTGTTTTCTATCCAAAGCCAATAATTATATGCATATTCTAGTTACTGGGCAGAAGTAGTAACCAGATTAAATCGGGTACGTTTTTTATCCAGCCGTGTCAATACTGCCCCCTAGCCCTAACAGGTTAATGTTTCTAGACCTCAAAAGGAGACGAGTAGACTAGTGTTGAGATATGTCAACAAACCCATAAGTTGTGTAGATCCAGCTATAGGCCTCAATCACCAATGAATGGTAAAAATAAGTAACATCTAATTTCCTAGGTTAATTTGGTGCTCATCTTTTCCATTTGTTTGAGGGTTGAGGAATATAGCTGGATCTACACAACTAATGGTCTGGGAATAGGATATACTGTATTTTAACACTAGTTACCCTCTTGCAATCTGTTGACTTTGATAAACATCTTCATTCTACATGGAGCTGTATTTTTTTATTGATACTGTCAACAGGAAATCAGTCTAGGGTAAGTGTATAATATGTGCCTGCTTTACTCATGTGCTTGCTTTATTCATGTGCTTTTATCCATATTAAAGAAGATTAATTAGATACATTGCCAGTTAAAATCAAATTGTTAACCTCTATGGGCTAGGCAAGCGTCCCACCCCTGGTACACCCTATCAACAGCAGGTGAAATATCAAGGGCGCCAAATTTGAAAACAATTAAATGTCATAATTCAAATTTCTCAAACATACAACTATCTTACACCCTTTGAAAGATAAACATCTCCTTAATCTAACCACATTGTCCGATTTCAAAAAGGCTTTACGGCGAAAGCATAAAGTTAGATTATGTTAGGACAGTACATTGAAAATAGCTGTGTGTAATGTTTTGTCAATGCAAAGACACGCGTCACCAAAAGCAGAAAACCAGCTAAAATTATGCACTAACCTTTGACAATCTTCATCAGATGACACTCCTAGGACATTATGTTAGACAATACATGCATTTTTTGTTCTATCAAGTTCATATTTATATCCAAAAACAGCGTTTTACTATGGCGTTGATGTTGAGGAAATATTTTCCCTTCAATACCGCCAGTCATCAGCACAACAAATTAAATAATTACTATTTGAAAACATTGGCAAAATATTATATTGTAATTCAAAGAATTATAGATTAACATCTCGTGAACGCAACCGCATTGCCAGATTTAAAAATAACTTTACTGGGAAATCACACTTTGCAATAATCTGAGTACTGCGTCCAGAAAAATTGGCTTTGCGATACAGACTAGGCGCCATCTTGGAGACATCTAAAATCAAAAATACTATGTAAATAATCCCTTACCTTTGATTATCTTCATCAGAAGGCACTTCCAGGAATCCCAGGTCCATAACAAATGTAGTTTTGTTCGAAAAAGCTCATAATTTATGTCCAAAAAGCTCAGTGTTGTTAGCGCGTCCTGTAGGCTACTCAAAAACATGAACGACCCCGCCGGACTTGTCTTCACCAAAAAGGGGAAAAAAAACATTTACGTTCGTTCAAACATGTCAAACATTGTATAGCATAAATCATTAGGGCCTTTTTCAATCAGAACTTCAATAATATTCAAGGCGGACGATTGCATTCTCTTTTGAAACGTATTGGAACGAGAGTACCCAAACATGCACTCGCGTGCCAGAGTAGTATTGGCCATCCGCTTATGACCAACGTTCCAAGTCTCTTGTTCGGTCAGTTTTCACAGTAGAAGACTCAAACCACTTTGTAAAGACTGGTGACATCTAGTGGATGGCGTAGGAAGTGCTCAATGATTAATAAGTCCCTGTGTGTTTCAATGGCATAGGCTTAAAAGTAATTCAACAAATCAGGTATCCACTTCTTGTCAGAATTTGTCTCAGGGTTTTGACTGCCATATGAGTTCTGTTATACTTACAGACACCATTCAAACAGTTTTAGAAAATTCAGAGTGTTTTCTATCCAAATCTGTTAATAATTTGCATATCCTAGCTTCTGAGTTGGTCTAGGAGGCAGTTAAAAATGGGCACATCATTTTTGTTTTATTCTCAATACTGCCCCCTAGCCCCAACAGGTTGCAGCAGAGCTAGTATCATTCAGCTAGTAGTTTTGAAAGTAGTCTTCATGAGCCAAAACGGGTTCACGGAAATTGTGCACAATTGTGTACAACGTCAACCATTTCATATGATATGTTACATCCCACAAAAATATTCTATAAAATCCTGCAATTCGTATATATTACGGATTTGTAAGTGCTTAAGATCCCGTTCAATCTCTTTATTTAATAGCTAGGCAACAGTAAAGATGTCATCCCTTACAAATTATGGAGAACCTCAGCTTTGGCCAATTAGTCACAACAATTCAAGCTCAAAATGGGATAGGAGATATGCTTGTTCACAGTTTGGAATTACTAATGTACGAACAGACGGAGACGGAGACAGAGCCATAGTCTCCCTTCCGATTTCTTCGTGGTGCCAATTACACACCAGCGAAAAGCAAGACCGATGTGCAAGTTAAATTTACTCTCTTTTCACTTTTAGTATTTGTCAAAATGTGAACCTACTAGGGAAGACAGAACCTGCAAAGGAAGAAATCAACTAGGGAAGAAAGGGAAAAAGCAAATAGCCTAATACACAAACTCTGAGCCTCTATCTATTGAAGGGGAAATCTGGGATTGGTAAATCCATTTGGAAATTTGACCAGGGTGATCACTTTGTTGTTGTTTGAATCTCAGATTGACACTTTAATTCTGTGCTCATACATCAACTATTAATAGGTAGCTATTTATTCATGAAATCATGATTATTCAATTACATCAGAGGGATTTATTACCTTTTGCTCAGACATCAGGCTGCTTTTGCCACCAACAGAGAATATGTACTCAGATAGAATGGATCAAAGAAGATGACATATCCCTTCATCCAAATGATAGATGGATGAAATACCTAATGATGAAGGTAAATTCTCAGCATAAGGGTGCACTCTCCTGTGCTCATGCATTACACACACACAGGCGCACACACACTGCTGTGATTTACAAGGCTTCTCCATCAGACTCCCACTCAGATTGGTCCTAAAAATGGTCCAATTCAATGGCTTTCCCTTTTCATTACTGTCACTCACCATCATTACCCAAGATGCTTAGCGCCTTCTCTGAGTGGTCACTGACTCAACACAAAGTAGTAGACAATAGGACAGGCAGCAGAGTCTGTACATTCCAAATGGCACCCTATTCCCTAGACTAGTGCACCACTTTTGACCAGAGCCCTATAGGCCCTGGTCAAAAGTAGCGCACTAAATATCCATCAATCAATCAAATGTATTTATTAAGCCCTTTTTACATCAGCAGATGTCACAAAGTGGATATACAGAAACACAGCCTAAAACCCCAAACAGCAAGCAATGCAGATATAGAAGCATAGTGGCTAGCAAAAACTCCCTAAAAATGTAGGAACCTAAAGAGGAACCAGGCTCTGAGGGCTGGCCAGTCCTCTTCTGGCTGTTCTGGGTGGAGATTATAAGAGTACATGGCCATTAAGGTCAGCTCGTTCTTCAAGATGTTCATAGATGACAAGCAGGGTCAAACAATAATCACAGTGGTTGTAGAGGGTGAAACAGGTTAGCACTTCAGGAGTAAATGTCAGCTGGCTTTTCATAACCGAGCATTCAGAGGTTGAGACAGCAGGTGCGGTAAAGAGAGAGAGGGAGAGAGATGGAGAGAGAGAGGAAAAGAGAGTCGAAAACAGCAGGATCGGGGCAAGGTTGAATGTCCGGTGAACAGGCCAGAGTTCCATGGCCGCAGGCAGAACAGTTTAAAGTGGAACAGCAGCACGACCAAGTGGATTGGGAAAAGGGATAGCCAAGAGTCATCAGGCCTGGTAGTCCTGAGGCATGGTCACAGGGCTCAGGTCCTCAAGGAGAAGAGAGAGAGAGAGATGGAAAAATTTGAGGGAGCATAGGACACCAGATAAGACAGGAGAATTACACCAGATAGTACAGACTGGCCCAAGCCCCCCGGCACATAGACTATTGCAGCATAGATACTGGAGGCTGACAGGGAGGGTTGGGGACACTGTGGCCCTGTCCGATGATACCCCCGAACAGGACCAACCAGACAGGCTAAAATCCCACCCACTTTGCCAAAGCACTGCCCCCACACCACTAGAGGGATATCAACAGACCACCAATTTACTACCCTGAGACAAGGCTGAGTATAGCCCACAAAGATTTCCTCCACTGCACAAGCCCGAGGGGGCACAGAACCGGACAGGAAGATCACGTCAGTTACTCAACCCACTCAAGTCGAGTATAGCAAAACAATCCTGGCATGATGTGACGCACCCCTCCTAGGGACGGCATGTTAGAGCACTAGTAAGCCAGTGACTCAGCCTCAGTAATAGGGTCAGAGGAAGAGAATCCCAGTAGAGAGAAGGGAGCCGTCCAGGCAGAGACAGCAATGGTGCTTCGTCACTCTAGTCCCTTGCCTTTCACCTTCACACCCCTGGGCCAGACTACATTCAATCATAGGACCCACTGAAGAGATGAGTCTTCGGTAAAGACTTAAAAGTCAAGACCGAGTCTGCGTCTCTCAAATGAATAGGCAGACCATTCCATAAAAATAGAGATAAATAGGAGAAACCCCTACTTCCAGCTGTTTGCTTACAAATTCTAGGGACAATATGGAGGCCTATGTCTTCTGACTGTAGTGTATGTGTAGGTACAGTATGTACGGCAGAACCAAATCAGAGAACAAGTTTGGAGCAAGTCCATGTAACGCTTTATAGGTTAGCAATGAAACATTGAAATCAGCCCTAGCCTTAACAGGAGCAGTGTAGAGAGGCTAGCACTGGAGTAATATGATAGATTTTTTTGGTTCTCGTCAATATTCTAGCAGCCGTATTTAGCACTAATTTAAGTGTATTTAGTGCTTGATCCGGGTAGCCAGAGAGTAGAGCATTGTAGTAGACTAATCTAGAAGTGAAGAAATAGTGGATTAGATTTTCTACATAATTATTGAAGATGGATAAAAGCTGCCCTAGAAATATCCTTGAAACTGTATGTTCGTCTAAAGAGAGATCAGGGTCCAGAGTAACACCGAGGTCCTTCCATGTGTTATTTTACACGACTGTACAACCACCAAGTTTAATTGTCAGATCAATTGTCTGATTATATCTTGCGACCTAGAACTATCATCTCTGTTTTGTCTGAGTTTAAAAGTAAAAAATGTGCCTCCATCCACATCCTTATGTCTGAAACATAGGCTTCCAGGGTAGGCAATTTTTGGGCATCACTATGTTTCATCTATGTTTCATTTAAATCTGTGTATTGTCTGCATAGCAGTGAAAGTTGACATTGTGTTTCCGAATGACATCCCCAAGAGGTCAAATATATAGTGAAAACAATAGTGGTCCTAAAACAGAACCTTGAGGAACACCAAAACCTACCATTGATTTGTCAGAGAACAAACCATCCACAGATGGTGTCAAAAGTGGCACTAAGTTCTAACACGGAACCCAAACCGGCTGCATGCGTAGGCCATCGTGCGCCATCGTGCATACATTTATTTTGTCCCCCTACACCAAACGCGATCACGACACGCAGGTTAAAATATCAAAACAAATTCTGAACCAATGACATTAATTTGGGGACAGGTCGAAAAGCATTAAACATTTATGGTAATGTAGCTAGTTAGCTTGCACTTGCTAGCTAATTTTTCCTATTTAGATAGCTTGCTGTTGCTAGCTAATTTGTCCTGGGATATAAACAATAGGTTGTTATTTTACCTGAAATGCACACGGTCCTCTACTCTGACAATTAATCCAAACATAAAAACGGTAAACCGAATCGTTTCTAGTCATCTCTCCTCCTTCCAGGCTTTTTCATCGTTTAACTTATATGGTGATTGGCATCTAAACTTTCATAGTATTACCACGACAACCGGCAACAGTTCGTCTGGGTACCTGCTTCTAGAAACCAATGAGGAGATGGGAGAGGCAGGACTTGCAGTGCGATCTGCGTCAGAAATAGGAATGACTTCTATTTTAGCCCTTGGCAATGCAGATGCTCGTTGGTGCGCGTGAGCAGTGTGGGTGCAATAATTGAATAACATAGATTTCTACATTTATTTTGCAACGCTCGCACATGCGAAGCGAGCGGTGTGGTCAGCCTATAAAAGCACAAGGACAGATGAGCCTTTGTTTGACGCCATTAAAATGTAATTTACCACATTCAAGAGTGCAGTCTGTACTTTGATGGGGTCTAACACTTTTGTATACATTATTTGCCAATTTTAGTTTTGTTGGAATAGGGTCCACTACACAGCTGGAAGGTTTAGAGGCCATTAGTATTTTTGTGAATGTGATGAGAGGTACAGGGTTAAATTGATCCTAGGTCCTGGCAGTTCTATGCAGACTCAGGACAACCGAGTTTTGGAGAAATATGAATATTCAAAAAGGAGTCCATCATTTTATTTCCAATGATAATTCTCTCTTTGTCGAAGAAGTAGCTTTGCGACAGTTTAAAAACAATATTTTTGATTGTTTTTATTCTCCTTAATCAGGTTGGAAAAGCAGCAGTGAGGGGTCTTCGATATTGTACGGTACGGTCTTTCCAAACTAGTCGGAAGACTTCCAATTTGGTGGAACGCCACTTCCGTTCCAATTTTCTGGAAGCTTGCTTCAGGGCTCAGGTATTGTCTGTATACCAGGGAGCTAATTTCTGGTGACAACGTTTTTTTTGTATTCAGAGGTGCATTCCATCATGCTATGGAAAGCGGTCTCTTTAGGTTTTATCACCCAAAGACATCGTAAATCTTCTGTCTGTCACGTTCTGACCAGTAAAGAGGTTATTTGTTATTGTAGTTTGGTCAGGACGTGGCAGTGGGTGTTTGTTTAATGTGTTTCGGGGTTTGTTCTAGCAATGTTCTATGTTAGTCTATTTCTATGTCTGTGTCTAGTTTATCTATTTCTTTGTTTAGTTTATTGGGTTGACCTTCAATTGGAGGCAGCTGTTCCTCGTTGCCTCTAATTGAAGGTCCTATTTAGTAGGGGTGTTTTTCTATGGGTTTTGTTTTGTGGGTAGTTGTTCCGTATGTGTAGCTGTGTGCCTCACAGGACTGTTTCTTGTCGTTGTTTTTTCGTTTGTTTGTTTTGTTTTTCTTCATTAATAAAAGAAGATGAGCATTCACATTCCCACTGCGCCTTGGTCTACTCAGTATGACGAACGTGACACTGTCAGTGTTAAATCTCCCAGAGGCCCACTTTCAGTTCACACAGACACAATAGAGTTTTAAGAACACTCTATTCTGTTGCACAAAACAACCATTTGATGCAATAACAGTATTATAAGACAATCTTGTAATTTCTCTCAGTCCTTGGGAAGGTGGAGGGAGTCTGAAAGGGAATCTAGGAATCTATGGGTTGTCTGAGATAGTGCGGCTTTTGACAATCCTTGTTTGGGGTCTGAGCAGATTATTGGTTTCTATTGCAGACGTTAAAGATAGTGGTCCGATATTCCAGGAGGAAAAACCTTTAGATCCACAATATTTATTCTATGGGACAACACTAGATCCAGAGTATGATTGTGACAATAAGTAGGTCAGGAGACAGGTTGGACAAAACCCACTGAGTTGATAATGGCTTCGAACGCCTTTTGGAGTGAGTCTATGGTCTTTTCCATGTGAATGTTGAAGTCACCAAAAAGTTGGATATTACCTGCCATGACTACGAGGTCCAATAGGAATTCAGGGAATTCAGTAAGAGACGCTGTATACGGCTCAGGAGGCTGAATCAAATTCAAATCAAATAAATGTTTATATAGCCTTCTTACATCAGCTGATATCTCAAAGTGCTGTACAGAAACCCAGCCTAAAACCCCAAACAGCAAGCAAAGCATGTGAAAGAAGCACGGTGGCTAGGAAAAACTCCATAGGAAAAACTCCCTAGAAAGGCCAAAAACCTAGGAAGAAACCTAGAGAGGAACCAGGCTATGAGGGGTGGCCAGTCCTCTTCTGGCTGTGCAGGGTGGATATTATAACAGAACATGGTCAAGATGTTAAAATGTTAAAATGTTCATAAATGACCAGCATGGTCAAATAATAATAATCATAGTAGTTGTCAAGGGTGCAACAAGCACGTCCGGTGAACAGGTCAGGGTTCCATAGCCGCAGGCAGAACAGTTGAAACTGGAGCAGCAGCACGGCCAGGTGGACTGGGGACAGCAAGGAGTTATCATACCAGGTAGTCCTGAGGCATGGTCCTAGGGCTCAGGTCCTCCGAGAGAAAGACAGAAAGAGAGAATTAGAGAGAGCATATTTAACCTCTTGGGGCTAGGTGGGACGCTAGCGTGCCACCCGTGGTGCACTCCATCAACAGCAGGTGCATTTCAAGAGCGGCAAATTTGAATCCAAATAAATGTCAAAATTCACATTTTTCAAAAATACAACTATTTTACACCATTTGAAAGATAAACATCTCCTTAATCTAACCACGTTTTACGATTTCAAAAAGGTTTTACGGCGAAAGCATAAATTTAGAGTATGTTAGGACAGTACATTTACAAGAGTTGTGTGTAATGTTTTGTCAAGTCAAAGACAGGGTCACCAAAACCATAAAACCAGCTAAAATGATGCACTAACCTTTTACAATCTCCATCAGATGACACTCCTAGGACATTATGTTAGACAATGCATGCATTTTTAGTTCTATCAAGTTCATATTTATATCCAAAAACAGCGTTTTACTATGGCATTGATGTTGAGGAAATCGTTTCCCTCCAATAACCGGCAGTCAAGTCAGCGTCACAAATTAAATAATTAAAATTAGAAAACATTGGTAAAATATTATATTGTCATTTAAAGAATTATAGATTTACATCTCTTGAACTCAATCAACTTGCCAGATTTAAAAATAACCTTACTGGGAAATCACACTTTGCAATAATCTGAGCACTGCGCCCAGAAAAATACGCGTTGCGATACAGACTAGACGTCATGTTGGGGAGATCTAAAATCGAAAATACTATGTAAATAATCCATTACCTTTGATTCTCTTCATCAGATGTCACTTCCAGGTATCACAGGTCCATAACGAATGTAGTTTTGTTCAAAAAAGCTCATCATTTATGTCCAAAAATCTCCGTCTCGTTCGCACATGATGTAAGCCAGCCGGACTTCTCGTCATGAACGAGGGGAAAAAATATATTTCCGTTCGTTCAAACATGTCAAACGTTGTATAGCATAAATCATTAGGGCCTTTTTTAACCAGAACATGAATAATATTCAAGGTGGACGAATGCATACTCTTTTATAACGTATTGGAACGAGGGTACCCAACATGAACTCGCGCGCCAGGTGTCTAATGGGACATCATCGTTCCATGGCTCTTGTTCGGTCAGATCTCCCTCCAGAAGACTCAAAACAATTTGTAAAGGCTGGTGACATCTAGTGGAAGCAATAGGAAGTGCCAAAATATTCCTAAGCCCCTGTGTTTTTCAATGGGATAGGTTTAAAGTCAATACAACACATCAGGTATCCACTTCCTGTCAGAAAATGTCTCAGGGTTTTGCCTGCCAAATGAGTTCTGTTATACTCACAGACACCATTCAAACAGTTTTAGAAACTTTAGAGTGTTTTCTATCCATATATAATAAGTATATGCATATTCTAGTTACTGGGTAGGATTAGTAACCAGATTAAATCGGGTACATTTTTTTTATCCAGACGTGCAAATGCTGCCCCCTAGACCCAACAGGTTAAATTCACACAGGACACCGGATAAGACAAGAGAATTACTCCAGATGTAACAGACTGACCCTAGCCCCCCGACACATAAACTACTGCAGCATAAATACTGGAGGCTGAGACAGGAGGGATCAGAAGACACTGTGGCCCCATCCGATGATACCCCCGGACAGGGCCAAACAGGCAGGATATAACCCCACCCACTTTGACAAAGCACAGCCCCCACACCACTTGAGGGATGTCTCCAACTACCAACTTACCGTCCTAAGACAAGGCCGAGTATAGCCCACAACGATCTCCGCCATGGCACAACCCAAGGGGGGGCGCCAACCCAGACAGGAAGACCACGTCAGTGACTCAACCCACTCAAGTGATGCACCCCTCCCATGGACGGCATGGAAGAACACCAGTAAGCCAGTGACTCAGCCCCTGTAAAAGGGTTAGAGGCAGAGAATCCCAGTGGAAAGAGGGGAACCGGCAAGGCAGAGACAGCAAGGGCGGTTCGTTGCTCCAGCCTTTCCGTTCACCTTCACACTCCTGGGCCAGACTATACTTAATCATAGGACCTACTGAAGAGATAAGTCTTCAGTAAAGACTTAAATGTTGAGACTGAGTCTGCGTCTCTCACATTGGTAGGCAGACCATTCCATAAAAATGGAGCTCTATAGGAGAAAGCCCTACCTCCAGCCGTTTGCTTAGAAATTCTAGGGACAATTAGGAGGCCTGCGTCTTGTGACCGTAGCGTACGTGTAGGTATGTACGGCAGGAAAAAATCGGAAAGATAGGTAGGAGCAAGCCCATGTAATGCTTTGTAGGTTAGCAGTAAAACCTTGAAATCAGCCCTTGCCTTAACAGGAAGCCAGTGTAGGGAGGCTAGCACTGGAGTAATATGATCAAATTTTTTGGTTCTAGTCAGGATTCTAGCAGCCGTATTTAGCACTAACTGAAGTTTATTTAGTGCTTTATCCGGGTAGCCGGAAAGTAGAGCATTGCAGCAGTCCAGCCTAGAAGTAACAAAAGCATGGATTAATTTTTCTGCATCATTTTTGGACAGAAAGTTTCTGATTTTTGCAATGTTACGTAGATGGAAAAAAGCTGTCCTTGAAACAGTCTTGATATGTTCTTCAAAAGAGAGATCAGGGTCCAGAGTAACGCCGAGGTCCTTCACAGTTTTATTTGAGACGACTGTACAACCATCCAGATTAATTGTCAGATTCAACAGAAGTTCTCTTTGTTTCTTGGGACCTAGAACAAGCATCTCTGTTTTGTCCGAGTTTAAAAGTAGAAAGTTTGCAGCCATCCACTTCTTTATGTCTGAAACATAGGCTTCTAGCGAGGGAAATTTTGGGGCTTCACCATGTTTCATTGAAATGTACAGCTGTGTGTCGTCCACATAGCAGTGAAATTTAACATTATGTTTTCGAATGACATCCCCAAGAGGTAAAATATATAGTGAAAACAATAGTGGTCCTAAAACGGAACCTTGAGGAACACCGAAATTTACTATTGATTTGTCAGAGGACAAACCATTCACAGAGACAAACTGATATCTTTCCGACAGATAAGATCTAAACCAGGCCAGAACTTGTCCATGTAGACCAATTTGGGTTTCCAATCTCTCCAAAAGAATGTGGTGATCGATGGTATCAAAAGCGGCACTAAGATCTAGGAGCATGAGGACAGATGCAGAGCCTCGGTCTGACGTCATTAACCTCTTGGGGCTAGGTGGGACGCTAGCGTGCCACCCGTGGTGCACTCCATCAACAGCAGGTGCATTTCAAGAGCGGCAAATTTGAATCCAAATAAATGTCAAAATTCACATTTTTCAAAAATACAACTATGTTACACCATTTGAAAGATAAACATCTCCTTAATCTAACCACGTTTTACGATTTCAAAAAGGTTTTACGGCGAAAGCATAAATTTAGAGTATGTTAGGACAGTACATTTACAAGAGTTGTGTGTAATGTTTTGTCAAGTCAAAGACAGGGTCACCAAAACCATAAAACCAGCTAAAATGATGCACTAACCTTTTACAATCTCCATCAGATGACACTCCTAGGACATTATGTTAGACAATGCATGCATTTTTAGTTCTATCAAGTTCATATTTATATCCAAAAACAGCGTTTTACTATGGCATTGATGTTGAGGAAATCGTTTCCCTCCAATAACCGGCAGTCAAGTCAGCGTCACAAATTAAATAATTAAAATTAGAAAACATTGGTAAAATATTATATTGTCATTTAAAGAATTATAGATTTACATCTCTTGAACGCAATCAACTTGCCAGATTTAAAAATAACCTTACTGGGAAATCACACTTTGCAATAATCTGAGCACTGCGCCCAGAAAAATACGCGTTGCGATACAGACTAGACGTCATGTTGGGGAGATCTAAAATCGAAAATACTATGTAAATAATCCATTACCTTTGATTCTCTTCATCAGATGTCACTTCCAGGTATCACAGGTCCATAACGAATGTAGTTTTGTTCAAAAAAGCTCATCATTTATGTCCAAAAATCTCCGTCTCGTTAGCACATGATGTAAGCCAGCCGGACTTCTCGTCATGAACGAGGGGAAAAAATATATTTCCGTTCGTTCAAACATGTCAAACGTTGTATAGCATAAATCATTAGGGCCTTTTTTAACCAGAACATGAATAATATTCAAGGTGGACGAATGCATACTCTTTTATAACGTATTGGAACGAGGGTACCCAACATGAAGTAGCGCGCCAGGTGTCTAATGGGACATCACCGTTCCATGGCTCTTGTTCGGTCAGATCTCCCTCCAGAAGACTCAAAACACTTTGTAAAGGCTGGTGACATCTAGTGGAAGCAATAGGAAGTGCCAAAATATTCCTAAACCCCTGTGTTTTTCAATGGGATAGGTTTAAAGTCAATACAACACATCAGGTATCCACTTCCTGTCAGAAAATGTCTCAGGGTTTTGCCTGCCAAATGAGTTCTGTTATACTCACAGACACCATTCAAACAGTTTTGGAAACTTTAGAGTGTTTTCTATCCATATATAATAAGTATATGCATATTCTAGTTACTGGGTAGGATTAGTAACCAGATTAAATCGGGTAAATTTTTTTTATCCAGACGTGCAAATGCTGCCCCCTAGACCCAACAGGTTAAAAGGTCATTTACCACCTTCACAAGTGCAGTCTCAGTGCTATGATGGGGTCTAAAACCAGACTGAAGCGTTTCGTATACATTGTTTGTCTTCAGGAAGGCAGTGAGTTGCTGTGCAACTGCTTTTTCTAACATTTTTGAGAGGAATGGAAGATTCGATATAGGCCGATAGTTTTTTATAATTTCTGGATCAAGAGAGGCTTTTTCAAGAGAGGCTTTATTACTGCCACTTTTAGTGAGCTTGGTACACATCCGGTGGATAGAGAGCCGTTTATTATGTTCAACATAGGAGGGCCAAGCACAGGAAGCAGCTCTTTCAGTAGTTTAGTTGGAATAGGGTCCAGTATGCAGCTTGAGGGTTTGGAGGCCATGATTATTTTCATCATTGTGTCAAGAGATATAGTACTAAAACACTTTAGTATCTCCCTTGATTCTAGGTCCTGGCAGAGTTGTGTAGACTCAGGACAATGGAGCTTTGGAGGAATACCCAGATTTAAAGAGGAGTCTGTAATTTGCTTTCTAATGATCATGATCTTTTCCTCAAAGAAGTTCATACATTTATTACTGCTGAAGTGAAAGCCATCCTCCATTTGCGAAGGCTGCTTTTTAGTTAGCTTTGCGACAGTATCAAAAAGAAATTTCGGATTGTTCTTATTTTCCTCAATTAAGTTGGAAAAATAGGATGATCGAGCAGCAGTGAGGGCTCTTCGATACTGCACAGTACTGTCTTTCCAAGCTAGTCGGAAGACTTCCAGTTTCGTGTGGCGCCATTTCCGTTCCAATTTTCTGGAAGCTTTCTTCAGAGCTCGTGTATTTTCTGTATACCAGGGAGCTAGTTTCTTATGACAGATGTTTTTAGTTTTTAGGGGTGCAACTGCATCTAGGGTATTGCGCAAGGTTAAATTGAGTTCCTCGGTTAGGTGGTTAACTGATTTTTGTCCTCTGACGTCCTTGGGTAGGCAGAGGCAGTCTGGAAGGGCATCAAGGAATCTTTGGGTTGTCTGAGAATTTATAGCACGACTTTTAATGCTCCTTGGTTGGGGTCTGAGCAGATTATTTGTTGCAATTGCAAACGTAATAAAATGGTGGTCCGATAGTCCAGGATTATGAGGAAAAACATTAAGATCCACAACATTTATTCCATGGGACAAAACTAGGTCCAGAGTATGACTGTGGCAGTGAGTAGGTCCAGAGACATGTTGGACAAAACCCACTGAGTCGATGATGGCTCCGAAAGCCTTTTGGAGTGGGTCTGTGGACTTTTCCATGTGAATGTTGAAGTCACCAAAAATTTGAATATTATCTGCTATGACTACAAGATCTGATAGGAATTCAGGGAACTCAGTGAGGAACACTGCATATGGCCCAGGAGGCCTGTAAACAGTAGCTATAAAAAGTGAGTGAGTAGGCTGCATAGATTTCATGACTAGAAGCTCAAAAGACGAAAACGTCATTGTTTTTTTTTTGTAAATTGAAATTTGCTATGGTAAATGTTAGCAACACCTCCGCCTTTGCCGGATGCACGGGGGGTATGGTCACTAGTGTAACCAGGGGGTGAGGCCTCATTTAACACAGTAAATTCATCAGGCTTAAGCCATGTTTCAGTCAGGCCAATCACATCAAGATTATTATCAGTGATTAGTTCATTGACTATAACTGCCTTGGAAGTGAGGGATCTAACATTAAGTAACCAATTTTGAGATGTGAGGTATCACAATCTCTTTCAATAATGGCAGGAACAGAGGAGGTCTTTATACTAGTGAGATTGCTAAAGCGAACACCGCCATTTTTAATTTTGCCCAACCTAGATCGAGGCACAGACACGGTCTCAATGGGGAAAGCTGAGCTGACTACGCTGACTGTGCTGGTGGCAGACTCCACTAAGCTGGCAGGCTGACTAACAGCCTGCAGCCTGGCCTGCACCCTATTTCATTGTGGAGCTAGAGGAGTTAGAGCCCTGTCTATGTTCGTAGATAAGATGAGAGCACCCCTCCAGCTAGGATGGAGTCCGTCACTCCTCAACAGGCCAGGCTTGGTCCTGTTTGTGGGTGAGTCCCAGAAAGAGGGCCAATTATCTACAAATTCTATCTTTTGGGAGGGGCAGAAAACAGTTTTCAACCAGCGATTGAGTTGTGAGACTCTGCTGTAGAGCTCATCACTCCCCCTAACTGGGAGGGGGCCAGAGACAATTAATCGATGACGACACATCTTTCTAGCTGATTTACACGCTGAAGCTATGTTGCGCTTGGTGACCTCTGACTGTTTCATCCTAACATCGTTGGTGCCGACGTGGATAACAATATCTCTATACTCTCTACACTCGCCAGTTTTAGCTTTAGCCAGCACCGTCTTTAGATTAGCCTTAACGTCGGTAGCCCTGCCCCCTGGTAAACAGTGTATGATCGCTGGATGATTAGTTTTAAGTCTAATACTGCGGGTAATGGAGTCGCCAATGACTAGGGTTTTCAATTTGTCAGAGCTAATGGTGGGAGCCGTCGGCGTCTCAGACCCCACAACGGGAGGAGTAGAGACCAGAGAAGTCTCGGCCTCCGACTCCGACTCGCTTAATGGGGAGAACCGGTTGAAAGTTTCTGTCGGCTGAATAAGCGACACCGGTTGAGCATTCCTACAGCGTTTCCCTCCAGAAGCCATGAGAAAGTTGTCCGGCTGCGGGGACCGTGCGAGGGGGTGTATACTAACGTTACTATCTGTACTTACTGGTGGCACAGACGCTGTTTCATCCTTTCCTACACTGAAATTACCCTTGCCTAACGATTGCGTCTGAAGCTGGGATGGCAGCACAGCTATCCTAGCCGTAAGGCGATCGTTGTCCTGTATATTATGAGTACAACGACTGCAATTAGAAGGCATCATGTTAATGTTACTTAGCTTCGGCTGTTTGAAGTCCTGACGAACCATGTCCAGATAAAACCTCCGGGGTGAAAAAGTTGAATGAAAAAAGTTGAGTGAGGGAAAAAGTAAAAATATACGGTAATGAAAAAGTAAAAAACTGTCAGGTAGCAAAGTAAGATCAGCAACAAAACGCACAGCAGCGTAAACAAGTCTGCAAGTTGTGACCGGAATATGGCCCTTGAATATGGCCCTTGAATATGGCCCAGGAGGCCTGTAAACAGTTGCTTTAAAAAGTGATTGAGCAGTGTCGTGTCTTTGGGCACCATTAACTGAAGACATGTTTATCAATTAACTCCCTGTAATTATTATTACGTGATTAAACTGATTAATCGTTTAACTGTAATTAACTAGGAGATTGGGGCACCAAGGAAAATATTCAGATTACAAAGTTATAATTTTCCTAATATAACTTTCCTATATTATAACATTATACAGTGCCTTGCGAAAGTATTCGGCCCCCTTGAACTTTTCGACCTTTTGCCACATTTCAGGCTTCAAACATAAAGATATAAAACTGTAATTTTTTGTGAAGAATCAACAACAAGTGGGACACAATCATGAAGTGGAACGAAATTTATTGGATATTTCAAACTTTTTTAACAAATAAAAAACTGAAAAATTGGGCGTGCAAAATTATTCAGCCCCCTTAACCTGTTGGGGCTACAGGTTAGCAATGAACCCCGAGTCGGGATTGCCAACAAGGCTGGAAATTCAAAACATCAAAAATCTAATAATTTCAATTTCTCAAACAATCAACTATTTTACACAATTTAAAAGATAAACATCTCCTTAATCTAACCACATTGTTCGATTTTCAAAGAGGCTTTACGGCAAAAGCATAAAGTTAGATTATGTTAGGACAGTACATAGCCACAAAAGTACAAACATCCATTTTCAATTCAAGGTCAGGCGTCACCAAAAGCAGAAACCAGCTAGAATTATGCACTAACCTTTGTCAATCTCCATCAGATGACACTCCTAGGACATTATGTTATACAATACATGCATTTTTTGTTCCATCAAGTTCATATTTATATCCAAAAACAGCATTTTACAGTAGCGTGAAATTCAGATTTTTTTCTTCTCTGAAATGCTTCCGGTGAACATAACAAAATTACTATTCGAAAACATTGGTAAATTATAATATTGTCATTCAAAGAATAATATATTATCATCTCGTAATTGCTACCGAATGGCCAGATCTCAAAATAACTTTACTGGGAAATCACATTTTGCAATAAACGGGGTGCTATGCTAAGAACAATAAGCTATGCTATACAGTTAGCATCATCTAATATCGATAATAACATTGTAAATATCCCCTTACCTTTGATTATCTCCATCAGAAGGCACTGCCAGGAATCCCAGGTCCGGAACAAATGTGGTTTCTTTTGACAAAGTTCATAATTTATGTCCAAATAACACCAAGCAGTTAGCGTTCATTATGCTCCCACAAAACGTGGTGGGGGGGGTTGTAAAATCACGCCGAAAAGCTAAAAAAAACTAGTAAATAATCTATTTACGTTCGTTCAAACATGTCAAACTTTGTTTAGCATTAATCTTTTGGTCCATTTTTAACGTTAAACATCAGTAATATTTTCACACAACCTACCCTATGTCTTGATAAACAATTAATGACAAACTCACGCTTCTCAGATTTATGCGCAGGCGCAAAAAAATGAAATGACGACATGTCAACTTCCTTGCATTCTAATTTGCTCTCTGTTTATCATAGACGCTTCAAACAACTTTATAAAGATCGTTGACATCTAGTGGAAGCCGTAGGTGTTGCGAAATGAATCCTTTCTCACTATGGTATCTATAAAACAATGACACTAAATAGTACAGTCACAAAATTCACATTTTTTTAAATCTATTTTTCACAGGTTTTTGCCTGCAATATGAGTTTTGTTATACTTACAGACACCATTCAAACTGTTTTAGAAAATTCAGAGTGTTTTCTATCCGAATGTGTTAATAATATGCATATCCTAGCTTCTGAGTTGGTGTAGGAGGCAGTTAACCTGTTGGGGCTAGGGGGCAGTATTTTCACGGCTGGATAAAGAAACGTACCCGATTTAATCTGGTTACTAATCCTACCCAGTAACTAGAATATGCATATACTTATAATATATGGATAGAAAACACCCTACAGTTTCTAAAACTGTTTGAATGGTGTCTGTGAGTATAACAGAACTCATTTGGCAGGCAAAACCCTGAGACATTTTCTGACAGGAAGTGGATACCTGATGTGTTGTATTGCCTTTAAGCCTATGCCATTGAAAAACACAGGGGCTGAGGAATGTTTTGGCACTTCCTATTGCTTCCACTAGATGTCACCAGCCTTTACAAAGTGTTTTGAGTCTTTTACTGTGAGATCTGACCGAACAAGAGCCATGGAACGGTGATGGCCGATTAGACTCTGGCGCGCGAGTTCATGTTGGGTACCCTCGTTCCAATACGTTATAAAAGAGTATGCATTCGTCCACCTTGAATATTATTCATGTTCTGGTTAAAAAAGGCCCTAATGATTTATGCTATACAACGTTTGACATGTTTGAACGAACGTAAATATATTTTTTCCCCTCGTTCATGACGAGAAGTCCGGCTGGCTTAGATCATGTGCTAACAAGACGGAGATTTTTGGACATAAATGATGAGCTTTTTTGAACAAAACTACATTTGTTATGGACCTGTGATACCTGGAAGTGACATCTGATGAAGAGAATCAAAGGTAATGGATTATTTACATAGTATTTTCGATTTTAGATCTCCCCAACATGACGTCTAGTCTGTATCGCAACGCGTATTTTTCTGGGCGCAGTGCTCAGATTATTGCAAAGTGTGATTTCCCAGTAAGGTTATTTTTAAATCTGGCAAGTTGATTGCGTTCAAGAGATGTAAATCTATAATTCTTTAAATGACAATGTAATATTTTACCAATGTTTTCTAATTTTAATTATTTAATTTGTGACGCTGACTTGACTGCCGGTTATTGGAGGGAAACGATTTCCTCAACATCAATGCCATAGTAAAACGCTGTTTTTGGATATAAATATGAACTTGATAGAACTAAAAATGCATGCATTGTCTAACATAATGTCCTAGGAGTGTCATCTGATGGAGATTGTAAAAGGTTAGTGCATCATTTTAGCTGGTTTTATGGTTTTGGTGACCCTGTCTTTGAATTGACAAAACATTACACACAACTCTTGTAAATGTACTGTCCTAACATACTCTAAATTTATGCTTTCGCCGTAAAACCTTTTTGAAATCGTAAAACGTGGTTAGATTAAGGAGATGTTTATCTTTCAAAGGGTGTAAAATAGTTGTATGTTTGAAAAATTTGAATTTTGACATTTATTTGGATTCAAATTTGCCGCTCTTGAAATGCACCTGCTGTTGATGGAGTGCACCACGGGTGGCACGCTAGTGTCCCACCTAGCCCATAGAGGTTAAATAATTAAAATTAGAAAACATTGGTAAAATATTATATTGTCATTTAAAGAATTATAGATTTACATCTCTTGAACGCAATCAACTTGCCAGATTTGAAAATAACCTTACTGGGAAATCACACTTTGCAATAATCTGAGCACTGCGCCCAGAAAAATACGCGTTGCGATACAGACTAGACGTCATGTTGGGGAGATCTAAAATCGAAAATACTATGTAAATAATCCATTACCTTTGATTCTCTTCATCAGATGTCACTTCCAGGTATCACAGGTCCATAACGAATGTAGTTTTGTTCAAAAAAGCTCATCATTTATGTCCAAAAATCTCCGTCTTGTTAGCACATGATCTAAGCCAGCCGGACTTTTCGTCATGAACGAGGGGAAAAAATATATTTACGTTCGTTCAAACATGTCAAACGTTGTATAGCATAAATCATTAGGGCCTTTTTTAACCAGAACATGAATAATATTCAAGGTGGATGAATGCATTCTCTTTTATAACGTATTGGAACGAGGGTACCCAACATGAACTCGCGCGCCAGGTGTCTAATCGGCCATCATCGTTCCATGGCTCTTGTTCGGTCAGATCTCCCAGTAAAAGACTCAAAACACTTTGTAAAGGCTGGTGACATCTAGTGGAAGCAATAGGAAGTGCCAAAATATTCCTCAGCCCCTGTGTTTTTCAATGGCATAGGTTTAAAGGTAATACAACACATCAGGTATCCACTTCCTGTCAGAAAATGTCTCAGGGTTTTGCCTGCCAAATGAGTTCTGTTATACTCACAGACACCATTCAAACAGTTTTAGAAACTTTAGAGTGTTTTCTATCCATATATTATAAGTATATGCATATTCTAGTTACTGGGTAGGATTAGTAACCAGATTAAATCGGGTACATTTTTTTTTATCCAGCCGTGCAAATACTGCCCCCTAGCCCTAACAGGTTAACCAACCGTATTATTTTGTTAGTTTTTTCACATTGTTTGTAACTTATTTTGTACATAATGTTGCTGCTACCATCTCTTATGACCGAAAAGAGCTTCTGTGGACATGAGAACAGCGATTACTCACCTTGAACTGGACAAATAATTTTCCTTTAATGTTTAGGACAAGAGGGATTTACTCCAGACACCTGAACAGGCCCTCATGCCCGTCATTCACAGGAGAAAGAGACTGAGGTTTCGCGGAAGGAGATCGGGGTTCCTAGTGACGATCCAGCGACGAATGGCTAATCTGCCTTTGCCATCGGTACTATTGGCCAACGTACAATCACTGGAAAAAGTGGATGAGCTACAAGTATGTATATCCTACCAACAGGACATTAAAAACTGTAACATCCTAAGTTTCACCGAGTCGTGGCTGAACGACGACATGAATAACATACAGCTGGTGGGTTATACACTGTATTGGCTGGATAGAACAGCAGCCTCTGGTAAGACAAGGGTCTATGTATATTTGTAAACAACAGCTGGTGCACGATATTTAACCTCTTACATCTAGACGTTCCGCTAGCGGAACACCTGCTCCAATATCCAATGATAGGCGTGGCGCGAATGACAAATTCCTCAAAAATACAAAAACTTCAATTTTTCAAACATATGACTATTTCACAGCATTTTAAAGACAAGACTCTCCTTTATCTAACCACACTGTCCGATTTCAAAAAGGCTTTACAGCGAAAGCAAAACATTAGATTATGTCAGCAGAGTACCGAGCCAGAAATAATCAGACACCCATTTTTCAAGCTAGCATATAATGTCACAAAAACCCAGAAGACAGCTAAATGCAGCACTAACCTTTGATGATCTTCATCAGATGACACACCTAGGACATTATGTTATACAATACATGCATGTTTTGTTCAATCAAGTTCATATTTATATCAAAAAACAGCTTTTTACATTAGCATGTGACGTTCAGAACTAGCATACACCCCGCAAACTTCCAGAGGAATTTGCTAACAATTTACTAAATTACTCACGATAAACGTTCACAAAAAGCATAACAATTATTTTAAGAATTATAGATACAGAACTCCTCTATGCACTCGATATGTCCGACTTTAAAATAGCTTTTTGGTGAAAGCACATTTTGCAATATTCTAAGTACATAGCCCGGCATCACAGGGCTAGCTATTTAGACACTCGGCAAGTTTAGCACTCACCAATATCAGATTTACTATTATAAAAGTTTGATTACCTTTTGTTGTCTTCGTCAGAATGCACTCCCAGGACTGCTACTTCAATAACAAATGTTGGTTTGGTCCAAAATAATCCATCGTTATATCCAAATTGCGGTGTTTTGTTCGTGCGTTCCAGACACTATCTGAAAGGGTAAATAAGGGTCGTGCGCATTGCGCAATTCGTGACAAAAAAAATCTAAATATTCCATTACCGTACTTCGAAGCATGTCAACCGCTGTTTAAAATCCATTTTTATGCCATTTTTCTCGTAAAAAAGTGATAATATTCCGACCGGGAATGTCCATTTAGCTAAACAGAGGAAAGTAAACAAAGCTTTCGGTCGACGCGGGCACGAGCCTGAGTCTCACAGTACTGTAACCAGCCACTACTCAAACGCGCTACTTTTTTTCAGCCAGAGCCTGCAAAGCCACGATTCAGCTTTTTACCGCCTTCTGAGACCCTATGGCAGCCGTGGGAAGTGTCACAGGACAGCTAAGATCCTCACTCTTCAATAAACAGAGACAAGAAGAACGACACCTTGTCAGACAGGCCACTTCTTGCATGAAACCTTCTCAGTTTTTTGCCTGCCAAATGAGTTCTGTTATACTCACAGACACCATTCAAACAGTTTTAGAAACGTTAGGGTGTTTTCTATCCATATGTAATAAGTATATGCATATTCTAGTTTCTGAGCAGGAGTAATAATCAGATTAAATCGGGTACGTTTTTTTATCCTGCCATGAAAATACTGCCCCCTATCCATAACAAGTTAACAGCATTACCTGTATTTACTGGGGGCACAGACACTTTACCATCCTTTCCTACACTTAAATTGTCCTTGCCTAATGATTGTGTCTGAAGCCAAGCTTGCAACTCGGCTATCCTCACCATAAGGCGATAGTTCTCCTGTATATTAAGAGAACGGCAACTGCAATGAGAAGGCATAATATCACTTAGCTTTTTTTGGACGGAGGAGATCCCACAGATCGACAGTATGTCCAGATAAAGCGTCTGGGGTGAAATGTTAAATGAAAAACGTTGTCTGAGGACAAAACTAAGATCTTGGTAGATTTGTTAAATACAGAGTTTTAATAAATAGTTATTAAGAGTAAAAAGTGAAAAAGTATGTCAGGTAGCCAAGTTGCAATAAACAGTACAGCAGTTTCTTCTTTGGATACATGCAGCAGGAAATAAGGAATCCTCTTGATGTAAAAAATAACATGGTAGGATGAAAGTATGTTTTAGTCATTACCTTTCTTCTAGGAGATTGTGGATTGTATGCTTTCACACTATAGTCTGTCAGTGATCTCCAAGACATTTGTAGTCGATCACCAAACACTTGAAAAATGATAAGAATGATAAAGCCTTGCTTTTCTTTTTCTTTCATTTAGCACTTTTTGCGGTAGGTGCACTTGATTCAGCAGCCATAGCGCCAGGAAGGCAAAGTGTTCCCATTTTGAACCATTTCATGTGTCTGAAGGTAGAACTCTGCATATCCAGCAGGCCCAGAGAGCAAATCAAGTGCACCTACTGTATAGGCCTACCGATGGCCAATCAGATAGCTCCGATCACCATGTCTGCACAGCTTAGAAAGAAGCCTCTATACTGTAAGATTTCTAAACTTTTAAAACCATGACTAGAGAGCGACTGAATACAGCAAAAAGCTGCTGTTTATGTAAGTTAACCTCTATGGGCGTCCCACCCGTGGTGCACTCCATCAACAGCAGGTGCATTTCAAGAGCGGCAAATTTGAATCCAAATAAATGTCAAAATTCAAATTTTTCAAACATACAACTATTTTACACCCTTTGAAAGATAAACATCTCCTTAATCTAACCACGTTTTACGATTTCAAAAAGGTTTTACGGCGAAAGCATAAATTTAGAGTATGTTAGGACAGTACATTTACAAGAGTTGTGTGTAATGTTGTACCAATTCAAAGACAGGCGTCACCAAAACCATAAAATCAGCTAAAATTATGCACTAACCTTTTACAATCTCCAACAGATGACACTCCTAGGACATTGTGTTAGACAATGCATGCATTTTTAGTTCTATCAAGTTCATATTTATATCCAAAAACAGCGTTTTACTGTGGCGTTGATGTTCAGGAAATCGTTTCCCTCCAATAACCGGCATTCAAGTCAGCACCACAAATTAAATAATTAAAATTAGAAAACATTGGTAAAATATTATATTGACATTTAAAGAATTATAGATTTACATCTCTTGAACGCAATCAACTTGCCAGATTTAAAAATAACCTTACTGGGAAATCACACTTTGCAATAATCTGAGCACTGCGCCCAGAAAAATACGCGTTGCGATACAGACTAGCCGTCATGTTGGGGAGATCTAAAATCGAAAATACTATGTAAATAATCCATTACCTTTGATTCTCTTCATCAGATGTCACTTCCAGGTATCACAGGTCCATAACGAATGTAGTTTTGTTCAAAAAAGCTCATCATTTATGTCCAAAAATCTCCGTCTTGTTAGCACATGATCTAAGCCCGCCGGACTTCACTTCATGAACGAGGGGAAAAAATATATTTACGTTCGTTCAAACATGTCAAACGTTGTATAGCATAAATCATTAGGGCCTTTTTTAACCAGAACATGAATAATATTCAAGGTGGACGAATGCATTCTCTTTGATAACGTATTGGAACGAGGGTACCCAACATGAACTCGCGCGCCAGGTGTCTAATGGGCCATCATCGTTCCATGGCTCTTGTTCGGTCAGATCTCCCTCCAGAAGACTCAAAACACTTTGTAAAGGCTGGTGACATCTAGTGGAAGCAATAGGAAGTGCCAAAATATTCCTCAGCCCCTGTGTTTTTCAATGGCATAGGTTTAAAGGTAATACAACACATCAGGTATCCACTTCCTGTCAGAAAATGTCTCAGGGTTTTGCCTGCCAAATGAGTTCTGTTATACTCACAGACACCATTCAAACAGTTTTAGAAACTTTAGAGTGTTTTCTATCCATATATAATAAGTATATGCATATTCTAGTTACTGGGTAGGATTAGTAACCAGATTAAATCGGGTAAATTTTTTTATCCAGCCGTGCAAATACTGCCCCCTAGCCCGAACAGGTTAATGTTTAAGTTGTTATTCAGCACTGTCAACAATTTGTTCAACACTTTTATAAGTGTAGTTCCCTGTGGCTCAGTTGGTAGAGCATGGTGTTTCCAACCCCAGCATGGTGTGTGCAATGCCAGGGTTGTGGGTTCGATTCCCACGGGGGGCCAGTACAAAAAAATAAAAAATGCATGAAATTAAATGTATGCATTCACTACTGTAAGTTGCTCTGGATAAGAGCGTCTGCTAAATGACTAAAATGTAAATGTATAAGCCATAAAATGCATGTTCTACCTACTTCCACTCATGTTACAACCAGCACTGCAGCTGCAATGAATGAGTATAGAAAAGCGCTTAGATAAGCTTCCATTGTTGTTATTAGAGTCTTGTTTAATATCAAGGAATATTTCCCTGTCTCTGTTTATAGGAAGAACAATATGATTTGGTGCATGAGGCAGAATTAATGCAGTGCAACTTGAGTTTTGCCATCAGCTGGAAGACTGTGTCCCCTTTTCTGAGCAGAGGTAGGGAGAACAGAGGGACGGTGAGTTGGATGAGAGGCAGCCTCAACACTGCTCCCTCCCTCCCCTCAGACTGACAATCAGATGCAGACCATCAGTCCAGTAACATTTAAAAAGCTAATTATTATGCTCACTCAGCTGTGCCTCACAAGAAATACAACAAATGATCTATTAACAGGGTGATCATATACCTCCAATTTTGAAATATTATTTGGCAGGGCAATTTAAGCATAGGCAATATGCCATGAAAATATATTGAGCCTATAGCCTACTGCACAAACCACATTGCTATATAACTGTTTTTAATAGTTTTTTTAAGAAATGTTTTTTTTTTAAATCTGAATGGAAGATCTCGGCTTGCTTTTGGACTCAGAAAGTGATGTTAACTCAGAAAAGGTTGGTGACCACTAGGCTAAGGTGTTGTATCTTCCACTGGGAGGCAGTGTCAAGCTACAGTATATGCTACTATGCTGCAGTTAAGTAACTGCATGACCCCTCATCCCAAACACCCCTCCCCAACGTGTGTTTATATAGTGATGCATTCTCTCTACATGCCAGAAAATCTCTCCAGTCTCCAAGCAACAATGATGCCAGTGTGCTCTCATTGACTCTACACACGGATCTGCATCTTTCTGCGGACTGTCAGTGGATTGACATATACGACAGCTCGCCTACAGAACATTTCGATGTCAAAACGGCAGGAGTGTAAATTGGAAATAATCCTCTGAACCAGATTTGCTACCAGCATTTTTTCGTGATGCACTCCACAACTGTATAATTATTACATCGAGATACGGATGAAAAGTTATTGATTTGATTGATTTTAATAGTTTGAAGAACAGAGAAAAAACATGGCTTTACAAACTTCTAATGACACTTCTTTTTCAACATTCCTGGACTGCTGCCACGCCTGCAGAGCAACTCATCCGTGAATGCATCTGGAAATATGAGCAAGGAAGTTACCAATACCACCTGTAGCAATGCATCTGTCATCACAAAACCCCCATCCATGCGGCAAAAAGGTAATACTGGAAGATTCCTAAAGATTCTCTATAACAATCTCAGTTCTTTTGAGGTTCTTGAAACCTTTTCCTATCATTAAATTAATTACATGAGATTAATTCCTACATTAAATGATATGATGGGTTGCAAACAAAAGAGTGCTCTAATTGGCATCGTTTGTCACAGCAGTATAGGATTTAATTAAGTGAGAAATGCAGGTTGTTCACACCACATTGAACAACAGGGTAACTTGGAGGAAATGTATATTTTCTGACAGAAAAAAAGTTACGTTTGGTAAGATTTAGATATATTGCAAAATGACCCTGAAGATTAATGTGTTAATTAACTCTTAAAAGCTCAAGTCTAGGTATCTTATTTTAATTAAATAAATCAAATTTTGGAAAACAAAATGACATCGCGTATGTAAATGACATCATGCTGCTTGCTTAGAGATTACCACTTCCTCCCGATTTGGGGATTACCTGGCACAAACTCAGGAGCTCTGCCTTGCTAGCACACGTGACACCCTCCTGAAGTGTTTTACCAGTCAGCGCCACACAAAAGCTAGTTATTCACTTGCGCAAGTGGGGTAACTTTGGATAAAACAGATGAAATGTTTAGTTGCACAAGACTAGTGGCATCCAGGGAAAGTGTTGAAAATAAAATGGGTGACATAAAGTGGTTTCTGTTAGAATTACAGGTGGGGGTGGGAGGTTTCAATCCCGGGGGTCATTTAACCCTAACCCACCCTAACCACTAATTCAGTGTGGACATCAAATCAAATCAAATGTATTTGTCACATACACATGGTTAGCAGGTGTTAATGCAAGTGTAGCGAAATGCTTGTGCTTCTAGTTCCGACCATGCAGTAATATCTAACAAGTAATCTACCAATTCCACAACAACTACCTTGTACACACAAGTGTAAAGGAATGAATACGAATATGTACATAAAAATATATAAATGAGTGATGGCCGAACGGCATAGGCAAGATGTAAAAGATGGTATGGAGTACAGTATATACATATGAGATGAGTATTGAAGGGTATGAAAACATATAAAGCAGCATTGTTTAAGGTGGCTAGTGATACATTACATCAGGATGGCAAGATGCAGTAGATGGTATGGCGTACAGTATATACATACGAGATGAACAATGTAGGTTATGTAAACATTATCTAATATAAATAATATAAAGTGGCAAGTGATAAATTGATTACATCAATTTTCCCATTATTAAAGTGGCTTGAGTTGAGTCAGTATGTTGGCAGCATCCACTCAATGTTAGTGATGGCTGTTTAACAGTCTGATGGCCTTGAGATAGAAGCTGTTTTTCAGTCTCTCGGTTCCAGCTTTGATGCAACTGTACTGACCTCGCCTTCTGGATGTTAGTGGGGTGAACAGGCAGTGGCTCGGGTGGTTGCTGTCCTTGATGATCTTTTTGGCCTTCGTGTGACATTGGGTGGTGTTGGTGTCCTGGAGGGCAGCGAGTTTCCACCCGGTGATGCGTTGTGCAGACCTCACTACCCTCTGGAGAGCCTTCCGGTTATGGGCGGAGCAGCTGCCGTACCAGGCGGTGATACAGCCCGACAGGATGCTCTCGATTGTGCATCTGTAAAAGTTTGAGTGTTTTTGGTGACAAGCTGAATTTCTTCAGCCTCCTGAGGTTGAAGAGGCGCTGCAGCGCTTTCTTCACCACGCTGTCTGTGTGGGTGGACCATTTCAGTTTGTCCGTGATGTGTACGCCGAGGAACTTAAAACTCTCTTCCCTCTCCACTACTGTCCCGTCAATGAAGATAGGGGGCTCCTCCCTCTGCTGTTTCCTGAAGTCCACGATCATCTCTTTTGTTTTGTTGACATTGAGTGCGAGGTTATTTTCCTGACACCATACTCCGAGGGCCCTCACCTCCTCCCTGTAGGCCGTCTCGTCGTTGTTGGTAATCAAGCCTACCACGGTAGTGTCGTCTGCAAACTTGATGATTGAGTTGGATGCGTGCATGGCCATGCAGTCGTGGGTGAACAGGGAGTACAGAAGAGGGCTGAGAATGCACCCTTGTGGGGACCCAGTGTTGAGGATCAGCGGGGTGGAGATGTTGTTACCTACCCTCACCACCTGGGGGAGGCCCGTCAAGAAGTCCAGGACCCAGTTGCACAGGGCGGGGTCGAGACCCAGGGTCTCGAGCTTAATGACGAGTTTGGAGGATACTATGGTGTTAAATGCTGAGCTGTAATCGATGAACAGCATTCTTACATAGGTATTCCTCTTGTCCAGATGGGTTAGGGCAGTGTGCAGTGTGATGGCGATTGCGTCGTCTGTGGACCTATTGGGTCGGTAAGCAAATTGGAGTGGGTCTAGGGTGTCAGGTAGGGTGGAGGTGATATGGTCCTTGACTAGTCTCTCAAAGCACTTCATGATGACGGAAGTGAGTGCTACAGGGCGGTAGTCATTTAGCTCAGTTACCTTAGCTTTCTTGAGAACAGGAACAATGGTGGCCCTCTTGAAGCTTGTGGGGACAGCAGACTGGGTTAAGGATTGATTGAATATGTCTGTAAACACACCAGCCAGCTGGTCTGCGCATGCTCTGAGGACGCATCCGGGGATGCCGTCTGGGCCTGCAGCCTTGCGAGGGTTAACAAGTTTTGAATGTTTTACTCACGTTGGCTGCAGTGAAGGAGGGCCCGCAGGTTTTGGTAGCGGGCCATGTTAGTGACACTGTATTGTCCTCAAAGCGAGCAAAAAACGTGTTTAGTCTGGGAGCAAGGCATCGTGATCCGCAACGGGGCTGATTTTTCTTTTGCAGTCCGTGATTGACTGTAGACCCTGCCACATACCTCTCGTGTCTGAGCCGTTGAATTGCGACTCCACTTTGTCTCTGTACTGACGCTTAGCATGTTTGATTGCCTTGCGGAGGGAATAGCTACACTGTTTATATTCGGTCATGTTTCCGGTCACTTTGCCCTGATTAAAAGCAGTGGTTTGTGCGTTCAGTTTTGCGTCAATGCTGCCATCAATCCATGGTTTCTGGTTTGGGAATGTTTTAATAGACGCTGTTGGTACGACATCACGCACACCGAGTCAGCGTATTCATCAATGTTGTTGTTTGCAGCAAAGCGGAACATATCCCAGTCCACGTGATCGAAGCAATCTTGAAGAGTGGAATCCGATTGGTCGGACCAGCGTTGAACAGACCTGAGGGCGGGAGCTTCCTGTTTTAGCTTCTGTCTATAGGCTGGGAGCAACAAAATGGAGTCGTGGTCAGCTTTTCCAAAGGGAGGGCGGGGGAGGGCCTTATATGCGTCGCGGAAGTTAGAATAACAGTGGTCTAGGGTTTTGCCCGCCCTGGTAGCACAACCGATATGCTGATAGAATTTGGGGAGCCTTGTTTTCAGATTAGTCTTGTTAAAATCCCCGGCTACAATAAATGCAGCCTCAGGATATGTGGTTTCCAGTTTACATAGAGTCCAATGAAGTTCTTTCAGGGCCGTCGATGTGTCTTCTTGGGGGGGGGGGGGGGGGGATATACACGGCTATGATTATAATCGAAGAGAATTCTCTTGGTAGATAATGCGGTCGGCATTTGATAGTGAGGAATTCTAAGTCAGGTGAACAAAATGACTTGAATTCCTGTATGTTGTTATGATCACACCACGTCTCGTTAATCATAAGGCATACACCCCCACCCTTCTTCTTACCAGAGAGATGCTTGTTTCTGTCGGCGCAATGCGTGAAGAAACCAGGTGGCTGAACCGACTCAGATAGCTTGTCTCGAGTGAGCCATGTTTCCGTGAAACAAAAAACGTTACAGTCTCGGATGTCTCTCTGGAATGCTACCCTTGCTCGGATTTTGTCTACCTTGTTGTCAAGAACCTGGACATTGGTGAGTAGTATGCTCGGGAGCGGTGGGCGATGTGCCCGTCTACGGAGCCTGACCAGAAGACCGCTCCGTCTGCCCCTTCGCTGTTGTTTTGGCTCGCCGGCTGGGATCCGATCCATTGTCCTGGCAATGGTTCTTTATTAAAGCACAAAAAACTGTTTTATATACAGTACAGTAAAAAGCTTGGACACGCCTACTCATTCAAGGGTTTTCCAATACTTTTACTATTTTCTACATTGTAGAATGATAGTGAATACATCAAAACTATGTAATAACACATATGGAATCATGTAATAACCCAAAAAGTGTTAAACAAGTAAAAATATATGTTATAATTGAGAGTATTCAAAGTGGCCACCCTTTGCCTTGATGACAGCTTTGCACACTCTTGGCATTCTCTCAACCAGATTCCCCTGGAATGCTTTTCCATCAGTCTTGAAGGAATTCCCACATATGCTGAACACTTGGTGGCTGCTTTTCATTCACTCTGAGGTCCAACACATCCCAAACAATCTCAATTTGGTTGAGGTCGGGTGATTGTGGGTTGAGGTCGGGTGATTGTGGAGGCCAGGTCATCTGATGTAGCACACCATCACTGTCCTTCTTGGAGGTGTGATGAGTCATTGTCCTGTTGAAAAACAAATGATAGTCCCACTAAGTGCAAACCAGATGGGATGGCGTATCGCTGCAGAATGCTGTGGTAGCCATGCTGGTTAAGTATGCCTTGAATTCTAAATAAATCGTAGACAGTGTCAACAGCAAATCACCCCTACACCATCACACCTCCTCCACCTTGCTTCACGGTGGGAACCAAACATGTGGAGATCAGCCATTCACCTACTCCTATAGTAGTTGTTTCTTTGCAGAAATTCAACCATGAAGGCCTGATTCACACAGTCTCCTCTGAACAGTTGATGTTGAGATGTGTCTGTTACTTGAACTCTGTGAAACATTTATTTGGGCTGCAATTTCTGAGGCTAGTAACTCTATTGAACTTGTCCTCTGCAGCTGAGGTAACTCTGGGTCTTCCTTTCCTGTGGCGGTCCTCATGAGAGCCAGTTTCATCATAGTGCTTGCTGGTTTTTGCAGCTGCACTTGAAAGAATTGTCCACATTAACTGACATTCATGTCTTAACCTCTTACATCTAGACATTCCGCTAGCGGAACACCTGCTCCAATATCCAATGATGGGCGTGGCGCGAAATACAAACTCCTCTAAAATCCGAAAACTTCCATTTTTCAAACATATGACTATTTTACAGCATTTTAAAGACAAGACTCTCATTAATCTAACCACACTGTCCGATTTCAAAAAGGCTTTACAGCGAAAGCAAAACATTAGATTATGTCAGCAGAGTACCCAGCCAGAAATAATCAGACACCCATTTTTCAAGCTAGCATATAATGTCACAAAAAACAAAACCACAGCTAAATGCAGCACTAACCTTTGATGATCTTCATCAGATGACACACCTAGGACATTATGTTATACAATGCATGCATGTTTTGTTCAATCAAGTTCATATTTATATCAAAAAACAGCTTTTTTACATTAGCATGTGACGTTCAGAACTAGCATACCCCCCGCAAACATCCGGTGAATTTACTAAATTACTCACGATAAACATTCACAAAAAACATAACAATTATTTTAAGAATTATAGATACAGAACTCCTCTATGCACTCGATATGTCCAATTTTAAAATAGCTTTTTTGGTGAAAGCACATTTTGCAATATTGTCAGTAGATAGCCCAGCCATCACGGCTAGCCATTTAGACACCGACCAAGTTTAGCCCTGACCAAACTCCGATTTACTATTACAAAAGTTTGATTACCTTTGTTGTCTTCGTCAGAATGCACTCCCAGGACTGCTACTTCAATAACAAATGTTGGTTTGGTTCAAAATAATCCATCGTTATATCCAAATAGCGGCGTTTTGTTCGTGCGTTCAAGACACTATCCGAAGTGTAAATAAGGGTCACGAGCATGGCGCAATTCGTGACAAAAGATTTCTAAATATTCCATTACCGTACTTCGAAGCATGTCAACCGCTGTTTAAAATAAATTTTTATGCCATTTTTCTCGTAAAAAAGCGATAATATTCCGACCGGGAATCTGCGTTTAGGTAAACAGACGAAAGAAAACAAGGCATGGGGTCGACGCGGGCACGCGCCTGAGTCTCACAGTACTGTAACCAGCCACTACCCAAACGCGCTACTTTTTTTCTGCCAGAGCCTGCAAAGCCACGATTCAGCTTTTTGCCGCCTTCTGAGAGCCCATGGGAGCCGTAGGAAGTGTCACGTAACAGCAGAGATCCTCTGTAATGGATAGAAATAATCAAGAAGGGCAAGAAATTGTCAGACAGGGCACTTCCTGCATGGAATCTTCTCAGGTTTTGGCCTGCCATATGAGTTCTGTTATACTCACAGACACCATTCAAACAGTTTTAGGAACTTTGGAGTGTTTTCTATCCAAAGCTAATAATTATATGCATATTCTAGTTTCTGGGCAGGAGTAATAATCAGATTAAATCGGGTACGTTTTTTATCCGGCTGTGAAAATACTGCCCCCTAGCCATAACAGGTTAAAGTAATGATGGACTGTCATTTCTCTTTGGTTATTTTAGCTTTTTTTACCATAATATGAACTTGGTCTTTTACCAAATAGGTTTATCTTCTGTATACCACCCCTACCTTGCCACAACACAACTGATTGGCTCAAATGCATTAAGAAGGAAAGAAATTCAACAAATTCACTTTTAACTTGTTATAGATAGGGGGCAGTATTTTCACGGCCGGATATTTTCACGGCCACCTCTTAAATAAAAAATAAATAATTCAAAAAGTAATTCAAAAAGGCCCTTCTCTCCCGATTGCTCAGTTTGGCCTGGGTGGCTAGTCTAGGATTAGTCTCGGTGGTTCCAAACTTCTTCCTTTTAAGAATAATGGAGGCCACTGTGTTCTTGGGGACCTTCAATGCTGCAAAAAAAAATGTGGTACCCTTCCCCAGAACTGTGCCTCGACACAATCCTGTCTCAGAGCTCTACAATTCCTTCGACCTCTTGGCTTGGTTATTGCTCTGACATTCACTGTCAACTGTGGGACCATATATAGACAGGGGTGTGCTTTTTCAAATCATGTCCAATCAATTGAATTTACCACAGGTGGAATCCAATAAAGTTATAGAAATATCTCAAGGATGATCACTGGAAACAAGATGCACCTGAGCTGAATTTCGAGTCTCATAGCAAAGGGTCTGAATACTTATGTAAATCAGTCATTTGTTTTTTTATTTTCAATAAATTAGCAAACATTTAAAAAAAAACTGTTTTCGCTTTGTCATTATGGGTTATAGTGTGTATATTGATGAGAAAAACATTTAATTTAATCAATTTAGATTAAGGCTGTAACGTAACAAAATGTGGAAAAAGTGAAAGGGGCTGAATACTTTCCGAATGCACTGTAAATCTGCTTCCTGCTGACTAGAGAGAAACAAGATCTGTTTATGTAAAAAACAGCCACTATAAATCTTAGTTTCTCAACAAGCTCAGTCGTATGCTTTATAAACTATAAGTCATTGTTAACCTGTTAGGGCTAGGGGGCAGTATTGACACGGCTGGATAAATAACGTACCCGATTTAATCTGGTTACTACTCCTGCCCAGTAACTAGAATATGCATATAATTATTGGCTTTGGATAGAAAACACTCCAAAGTTTCTAAAACTGTTTGAATGGTGTCTGTGAGTATAACAGAACTCATTTGGCAGGCCAAAACCTGAGAAGATTCCAAACAGGAAGCGCCCTCTTTCAAAATGCGCTGTGGCGCCCCCTATCCTAGGCGACCATCAAGAGGATAATAATGTGATCTATGATTTCAAAGCGGTCCAGCCAAACTTTTTGTAAAGAATAAAGTGGTGAGTAACAAACTGTCTCCTTTGATAAATATAATTGTGCCCTGAAAAACAGCATCCAAAGGTTTAGGAGTAGAGGCAGCTGCACTTTAATACATGGTATTACAATAATCAAGAACAGGTATACAGTGTGTGCGGAAAGTATCCACACCCCTTCAATTTATCCACATTTTGTTACCTTACAGCCTTATTTTAAAATGGATTAAATTGTTTTTTTTCCCCCCACTTCTCATCAATCTACACACAATATCCCATAATAAAAAACTGAAATATCACATTTAAATAAGTATTCAGACCCTTTACTCAGTACTTTGTTGAAGCACCTTTGGCAGCGATGACAGCCTCAAGTCTTCTTGGGTATGACGCTACAAGTTTGGCACACCTGTATTTGGGGAGTTTCTCCTATTCTTCTCTGTAGTTCCTCTCAAGCTCTGTCAGGTTGGATGGGGAGCGCACTGCACAGCTATTTTCAGGTCTGTCCAGAGATATTAGATCGGGTTCAAGTCCGGACTCTGGCTGGGCCATTCAAGGACATTCATAGACTTGTCCTGAAGCCACTCCTGTGTTGTCTTGGCTATGTGCTTAGGGACGGTGTCCTGTTGGAAGGTGAACCTTCGCCCAACTCTGAGGTCCTGAGCACTCTGGAGCAGGTTTTCATCAAGGATCTCTCTGTACTTTGCTGCGTTCATCTTTCCCTCGATCCTGACTAGTCTCCCATTACCTGATGCTGAAAAACATCCCCACAGCATGATTCTGCCACCACCATGCTTCACCGGAAGTGGCTTCCATCTGGCCACTCTACCATATATATGTGTATCTTTTTTTATTTAACCTTTATATAACTAGGCAAGTCAGTTAAGAACAAATTCTCTTTACAAGCGCCACCCTATGGGAATCCCAATCACGGCCAGATGTGATGCAGCCTGGATTCGAACCAGGGACTGTAGTGATGCCTCTTGCACTGAGATGCAGTGCCTGCTGCGCCACACATGAAGACCTGATTGGTGGAGTGCTGCAGAGATGGTTGTCCTTCTGGAAGGTTCTCCCATCGCCATAGAGGAACTCTGGAGCTCTGTGAGAGTGACCATCGGGTTCTTGGCCCTTCTCCACCTCTTAAATAAAAAATAAATAATTCAAAAAGTAATTCAAAAAGGCCCTTCTCTCCCGATTGCTCAGTTTGGCCTGGGTGGCTAGTCTAGGATTAGTCTCGGTGGTTCCAAACTTCTTCCTTTTAAGAATAATGGAGGCCACTGTGTTCTTGGGGACCTTCAATGCTGCAAAAAAAAATTTGGTACCCTTCCCCAGAACTGTGCCTCGACACAATCCTGTCTCAGAGCTCTACAATTCCTTCGACCTCTTGACTTGGTTATTGCTCTGACATTCACTGTCAACTGTGGGACCATATATAGACAGGGGTGTGCTTTTTCAAATCATGTCCAATCAATTGAATTTACCACAGGTGGAATCCAATAAAGTTATAGAAATATCTCAAGGATGATCACTGGAAACAAGATGCACCTGAGCTGAATTTCGAGTCTCATAGCAAAGGGTCTGAATACTTATGTAAATAAGTCATTTGTTTTTTTATTTTCAATAAATTAGCAAACATTTAAAAAAAAAAATGTTTTCGCTTTGTCATTATGGGTTATTGTGTGTATATTGATGAGAAAAACATTTAATTTAATCAATTTAGATTAAGGCTGTAACGTAACAAAATGTGGAAAAAGTGAAAGGGGCTGAATACTTTCCGAATGCACTGTAAATCTGCTTCCTGCTGACTAGATAGAAACAAGATCTGTTTATGTAAAAAACAGCCACTATAAATCTTAGTTTCTCAACAAGCTCAGTCGTATGCTTTATAAACTATAAGTCATTGTTAACCTGTTAGGGCTAGTGGGCAGTATTGACACGGCTGGATAAATAACGTACCCGATTTAATCTGGTTACTACTCCTGCCCAGTAACTAAAATATGCATATAATTATTGGCTTTGGATAGAAAACACTCCAAAGTTTCTAAAACTGTTTGAATGGTGTCTGTGAGTATAACAGAACTCAAATGGCAGGTCAAAACCTGAGAAGATTCTGTACAGGAAGTACCCTGTCTGACCATTTCTTGGCCTTCTTTGCCATCTCTATCCATTACAAAGGATCTCTGTTGTTACGTGACACTTCCTACGGCTCCAATGGGTTCTCAGAAGGCGGCAAAAAGCTGAATCGTGGCTTTGCAGAATCTGGCAAAAAAAAAGTAGCGCGTTTGGGTAGTGGCTGGTTACAGTACTGTGAGACTCAGGCTCGTGCCCGCGTCGACTGAAAGCTTTGTTTTCTTTCCTCTGTTTACCTAAACGGAGATTCCCGGTCGGAATATTATCGCTTTTTTACGAGAAAAATGGCATAAAAATGGATTTTAAACAGCGGTTGAGATGCTTCGAAGTACGGTAATGCAATATTTAGATTTTGTCACGAATTGCGCCATCCTCGTAACCCTGATTTACCATTTCGGATAGTGTCTGGAACGCACGAACAAAACGCCGCTATTTGGATATAACGATGGATTATTTTGGACCAAACCAACATTTGTTATTGAAGTAGCAGTCCTGGGAGTGCATTCTGACGAAGACAACAAAGGTAATCAAACTTTTGTAATAGTAAATCTGACTTTGGTCACGGCTAAACTTGGTCGGTGTCTAAATGGCTAGCCGTGATGGCTGGGCTATCTACTGAGAATATTGCAAAATGTGCTTTCACCGAAAAGCTATTTTAAAATCGGACACCTCGATTGCACAAAGGAGTTCTGTATCTATAATTCTTAAAATATTTGTTATGTTTTTTGTCAACGTTTATCATGAGTAATTTAGTAAATTGTTAGTAAATTCCCCGGAAGTTTGCGGGGGGTATGCTAGTTCTGAACGTCACATGCTAATGTAAAAAGCTGGTTTTTGATATAAATATGAACTTGATTGAACAAAACATGCATGTATTGTATAACATAATGTCCTAGGATTGTCATCTGATGAAGATCATCAAAGGTTAGTGCTGCATTTAGCTGTCTTCTGGCTTTATGTGACATTATATGCTAGCTTGAAAAATGGGTGTCTGATTATTTCTGGCTGGGTACTCTGCTGACATAATCTAATGTTTTGCTTTCGCTGTAAAGCCTTTTTGAAATCGGACAGTGTGGTTAGATTAACGAGAGTCTTGTCTTTAAAATGCTGTAAAATAGTCATATGTTTGAGAAATTGAAGTAATAGCATTTCTAAGGTATTTGAAATTCGCGCCACGGGATTCAACTGGCTGTTGCGTAGGTGGGACGAATTCGTCCCGCCTAGCCCAGAGAGGTTAAACAATAACTATTTGAAGTATGAGTATGCATCCTGCAGACATTAACCCTTGACTTTGGGGGTGACATTACTCTTTGTAATCACTCAGCTCAGCAGATAGTCAATGGTGACCTTGTCCCGTCACATGCTGTCAGCTTCAAGCACAGGGTCCGTGACAGTGTAATGACTAGCATCGACTTCACTGGCATCCTTGGAGTTCTCTGTCCTTGCAGTCATAGTTGCTCAGTTGCAGACCAGCAGATTTTCTAGATGTATACAATGTAGAATATATTCCAACTGTGGTGTGTTGTGATTATGCTCCGTATAAAATGATATAATACTGATATGTGATCATTGTAATCTGTCTCTCTCTCTCTCTCTCTCTCTCTCTCTCTCTCTCTCTCTCTCTCTCTCTCTCTCAGAGATGGACTCGGTGCGGATCCTGCTTTACTCTCTCATCTTCCTGCTCAGCGTCTTTGGCAACCTTCTGATCATTGTGGTCCTGACGGTCAACAAGCGCATGCGCACGGTCACCAACTCCTTCCTGCTTTCGTTGGCGGTCAGTGACCTGATGATGGCTGTCTTCTGCATGCCCTTTACACTCATCCCCAACATGCTGGAGGACTTCATCTTCGGAGCCGCCATGTGTAAAACGGTCACCTACTTCATGGGTAAGATTGTGGTCGCGTTCCAGACCGTCTGCAAAGCAGTCGCACTGCGCAAATTCACCAATGATTGAATACCATGTAATCTACATTGCAGTCGAGCATCAGATTGCAATATTATATTGGTGTAGTTACTGACATGGGCAACACTTATCCAGGCATTATGAGATTTGGTGCATGACAGCTTTGTAGACAGGCTGGATATGACTGGCCTGGAACTGTCACATAGATCTGAAAGCAATGCATTACATATTTTCAGTATTCTTACTAGATATCAGAGCATAATTAGGTTCTGGAGTCAATAATCTTTAAACAGAGGTCTCTTCCTAGTGACATCCTGTTTTGGAGTTGTAACAATAGCCAAAGGGGAGTTAACTGTAGCTCATTTATGCTGAGGTCAGGGTGGACACAACCCATCATGCCAGAGCCAGTTGGACTGTCATATGTCCGCAGGAGTGTGACTTACTGATGAGCTGGCCCTTCATCAGGTTGGGCCCAATGGACCACAATACCTCCCTGAGTCAGAGAGAGAAAAAAGAGAGGAGAGTGTGAGAGTGAGAGAGAGGGGGGAGAGGGGCAGACAGAGAACAAAAGAGAGAGAGAACGTGAGAGAGAGAGAGAGAGAGAGAGAGAGAGGACGTTTCAAATTTCACATTTTATTTGTCATGTAAGGGATAAACATGGTATACACTGTCCAAGAAAATGCTTATTTGCAGATTCCTTCCCGATAATGCAACAACAATAACAAATAAAAATATATAATAATACGAACATAAAGTAAATGGCTCCGTAAAATATATTTTAAAAATGTATAGTACAGGACGGCACATTTTACAGTCCAACATGTGTTTTGGGGAAGGGGGGATTGGGGGGCAAGTGTTTAACCTGTTAGGGCTAGGGGGCAGTATTGACACGGCTGGATAAAAAACATACCCGATTTAATCTGGTTACCACTCCTACCCAGTAACTAGAATATGCATATACTTATTACATATGGATAGAAAACACCCTAAAGTTTCTAAAACTGTTTGAATGGTGTCTGTGAGTATAACAGAACTCAAATGGCAGGTCAAAACCTGAGAGATTCCTTTACAGGAAGTGGCCTGTCTGACCATTTCTGGAACTTCTTTGCCATCTCTATCTTTTACTAAGGATCTCTGCTCTAACGTGACACTTCCTACGTCGTCCATAGGCGCTCAGAGCCCGGGAAAAACCTGAATGTCGTCATCCCAGCCCCAGGCTGAAACACATTATCGCCTTTCTCAAGTGGCCGATCAAGGTACTCTGGGCTTAGGCGCGTGACCTGGTCGCCCCCGTCTTTGTGATTTTTTCCTCTGTTTGCCGAAAAGGAGATTCCCGGTCGGAATATTATCGCTTTTCTACGAGAAAAATGGCATAAAAATTGATTTTAAACAGCGGTTGACATGCTTCGAAGTACGGTAATGGAATATTTAGAATTTTTTTGTCACGAATTGCGCCATGCGCACGACCCTTCTTTACCATTTCGGGTAGTGTCTGGAACGCACGAACAAAACGCCGCTATTTGGATATAACGATGGATTATTTTGGACCAAACCAACATTTGTTATTGAAGTAGCAGTCCTGGGAGTGCATTCTGACGAAGACAACAAAAGGTAATCAAACTTTTATAATAGTAAATATGATTATGGTGAGTGCTAAACTTGCCGGGTGTCTAAATAGCTAGCCCGTGATGCCTGGGCTATGTACTTAGAATATTGCAAAATGTGCTTTCACCAAAAAGCTATTTTAAAATCGGACATATCGAGTGCATAGAGGAGGTCTGTATCTATAATTCTTAAAATAATTGTTATGCTTTTTGTGAACGTTTATCGTGAGTAATTTAGTAAAATGTTAGCGAATTCCCCGGAAGTTTGCGGGGGGTATGCTAGTTCTGAACGTCACATGCTAATGTAAAAAGCTGGTTTTTGATATAAATATGAACTTCATTGAACAAAACATGCATGTATTGTATAACATAATGTCCTAGGGTTGTCATCTGATGAAGATCATCAAAGGTGAGTGCTGCATTTAGCTGTCTTCTGGGTTTTGGTGACATTATATGCTGGCTTGAAAAATGGGTGTCTGATTATTTCTGGCTTGGTACTCTGCTGACATAATCTAATGTTTTGCTTTCGTTGTAAAGCCTTTTTGAAATCGGACAGTGTGGTTAGATTAACGAGAGTCTTGTCTTTAAATGGCTGTAAAATAGTCATATGTTTGAGAAATTGAAGTAATAGGATTTTTAAGGTTTTGAAAATCGCGCCACAGGCTGGCAGTGGCTGTTACGTAGGTGGGACGAATTCGTCCCGCCTAGCCTAGAGAGGTTAAATCTGTTGGGGATAGGGGGCAGTATTTACACGGCCGGATAAAAAAACGTACACAATTTAATCTGGTTACTACTCCTGCCCAGTAACTAGAATATGCATATAATTAGTAGATTTGGATAGAAAACACCCTAAAGTTTCTAAAACTGTTTGAATGGTGTCTGTGAGAATAACAGAACTCATATGGCAGTCAAAACCCTGAGACAAATCCTGACAGGAAACTGAAATCTTATGTGTGGATATCACTTCAAACATTTGCCATTGAAACACACAGGGGCTTATAAATCATTTAGCACTTCCTATGGCTTCCACTCGATGTCCCCAGTCTTTACAAAGTGGTTTGAGTCTTCTCCGGTGAAAACTAACCCAAAGAGAGGCTGTGGAGCTTGGTCACAGGTGGAGGGCCATTACTACAATGACGCGGCCGCCCATGGCTACCCTCCCCTTTCGAAACGTTTAGTAAGACAATGCATTCGTCTGCCTTGAATATTATTGAAGCTCTGGTTGAAAAAGGCCCTAAAGATTTATGTTATACAACGTTTGACATGTTTGAACGAACTTAAATATTATTTTTTTTGCACATTCGTGATGACAAGTCCCACGCACCACAGTACATTTTGAGTAGCTTTCGGGAACGCGTTAGCAAGAAGGAACTATTGGGACATAAATGATTAACTTTTTCGAACAAAACTACATTTGTTATGGACCTGGGATTCTTGGAAGTGCCTTCTGATGAAGATAATCAAAGGTAAGGGAATATTTACAATAGTATTTTTGATGGTTGATGGTTCCAAGATGGCTCTAACATGTATAGCTTAGCCTATTTTTCTGGGCATACCACGTCATTTATTGCAAAGTGTGATTTCCCAGTAAAGTTATTTTTAAATCTGGAAAAGCTGTGGCATTCACGAGATGATAATGTAGAATTCTTTGAATGACAATATAAAATTTTAACAATGTTTTCGAATAGTAATTTTGTAAATTGTAGCGCTGATCCACCGGAAGCATTTGAGGGAAAAGATTTTCTGAACGTCATCCGCCGATGTAAAATGCTGTTTTTATATATAAATATGAACTTTATCGAACAAAACATTTGTGTATTGTGTAACATGATGTCCTAGGAGTGTCATCTGATGAAGATTGTCAAAGGTTAGTGCTGCATTTAGCTGTGTTTTTGGTATTTGTGATGCATCTAGTTGCTTTGAAAATGGCTGTGTGATTATTTCTGGCTGGGTTCTCTCCTAACATAATCTAATGTTTTGCTTTTGCTGTAAAGCCTTTTTGAAATCGGACAACGTGGTTCGATTCAGGAGAGGTGTATCTATAAAACGCTGTAAAATAGTCATATGTTTGAGAAATTGAAGTTATAGCATTTATGAGGTTTTGCATTTCGTGCGACGCGATTCCACTGGCTGTTGATTAGGGTGGGATGCAAGCGTCCCACTGGCCCAGAGAGGTTAAAACCACCAACTCAGATTTACTATAAGAAATAGTGGATTACCTTTGCTGTTCTTCGTCAGAATGCACTCCCAGGACTTCTACTTCAACAACAAATGTTGATTTGGTTCCAAATAATCCATAGTTATATCCAAATAGCGGAGTTTTGTTCGTGCGTTCAAGACACTATCCGAAGGGTAATGAAGGGTGACGCGCGGACACGTATCGTGACAAAAAAATTCTAAATATTCCATTACCGTACTTCGAAGCATGTGTAATGTTCAGAAATGTTTTGCCTCCCAAAACTTCCGGTGAATGAGCACATCAATTTACATAAATACTCATCATAAACGTTGATAAAATATTAAACTGTAATTCAAAGAATTATAGATACACTTCCTCTTAATGCAACCGCTGTGTCAGATAACAAAAAAACTTTACAGCGAAAGCACACTTTGCAATAATCTGAGTACAGCGTTCAGACACGAAACCAAACCCGCCATTTTGTGGAGTCAATAAAACTCAGAAATAATATTATAAATAGTCACTTACCTTTGATGATCTTCATCAGAATGCACTCCCAGGAATCCCAGGTCCACAATAAATGTTTGCTTTGTTCGATAAAGTCCATAATTCATGTCCAAATACCTCCTTTATGTTCGCGCATTCAGTCCACTACTCCAAATGTAGGAAGCGCGTGAAAATGTCACGACAAAAAGTGTAAAAAAGTTCGTTACATTTGTAGAAATATGTCAAACGATGTATAGCATCAATCTTCAGGATGTTTTTAACATAAATCTTAAGTAATATTCCAACCGGACAATTCCAATGTCTTCAAAAAAGTAAGGGAAAACCCCCCTGATTTGGACAAAATAACATGGGAACATATTGGCATAGCACGAATCATACACACGATTGTAACTACCACCGAAAGCGGTCCATCTCCGGGTCAATCATATGGCAATTTTCCGATGGCAATTGCCAATTGTAACACCCCAAATTTCCTTTAGATGGCGAGCGCGCTCCACCGTGGATTTTCATACAGCAAATGATACCCAAGTCTACACCCAAGGGTCAGATTTTGATAAAATGATTTTTTTTTTGAAAACTTATCACCCCTTAAAAAAGTGGTTTCTGGACCGTTTTTCGATTTTTTTTATTGTTATGTCAATTACACATGTATAAGAGCTGTATGAACATGCTTATGACGTTTTTTATTGACGTAGTTTTTTGGGTTGCTTTTGCTTGTCCACAAGGCATATGTTTTGTGTATTTTGAGTATGATTTCATAGGAAAAAAGTGACTTTTTTTTCCTTTTTTTGCAAAATGACATGTCCAATGCTTTTTTTGGTCAATTATGAAAGTATTGAATGTGCCAAATCACAGCAAATATCCAACAGATGGCTAGAGCTCTCCGCAGTGAATTTTCATATTGCATATGTAACACAATTCAAGACCCAAGAGTCACATTTTGAAAACTTTTCAAACCCTTAAAAAGTGGTTTCTGGACCGTTTTTCGATTTTTAAAATGTTTTTATGTCAATTACACATGTATAAGAGCTGTATGGACATACTTTTGACATATTTTATTGACATCATTTTTTGGGTTGTTTTTCCTTGTGCATAAGGCATATGTTTTGTGCATTTGGAATATGATTTCATAGGAAGTTAAAAGTGACATATTTGCTTGTGCATAAGGCATATGTTTTGTGCATTTGGAATATGATTTCATGGGAAGTCAAAAGTGACATATTTGCTTGTGCATAAGGCATATGATTTGTGCATTTGGAATATGATTTCATAGGAAGTCAAAAGTGACATATTTTTTTCTTTTTTTGGCCAAATGCCATTAGAAATGTGCAAATGAAATGTCCAATTCTTTTTTGTCAATTATACATGTATAAAAGTATTGAATGTGCCAAATAAGGATGTTTGTCCGTTTGCCATGTACGATCATAGGAAGTTGGTTTCCAAACCCAAAATTCAGTGAACCATGGTCCAAATGGCATTTATACTGCCCAAATGATATATAGCCCTATGTTAAGCCATGAATCAATGCAGACAGTCTACTTGTCATGTATGATGAGGGAGAAGTGGGACTCTGTTGCTTTAAACATTTTTAATGAATTTGACATGCTCAGAATGCATAATTGACTGGCCCGATGATCTATGGATGGCCATGCAGTGACTGTGGTTCCTCTCCATCGCTCGTTGTGTTGATTTCATCATGTCAACTTTGGTGATATTTTTTGCTGTTGAATCATATTGCAAATACGCGTTACATTTGCAATATAGCGCGTTACGTTTGCAATATGATTCAATGGGCATTTAGCATCACGAATTTAGGCATGCTCAAAAATACTGCAGAAATGCATAATTGACTGTCCCGATGATCTCGGTATGGCCGGACAGTGACTGTGGTTCCTCTCCATGGCTTGATGGTGACATGAGAGACGTGGGACTGTCGTTTTTTTGCGATTTTTTTGAAAAATGTCCAAAATGACTAGGCGCCCCATATTGGATGGGCACTGATGGAAGGTGCTCCCTACCCAACCGTGGACCCCTTGCACCCCCCTAAAGGCATTTAAAACCCTTCTAAAAAATGTATCCTGGTAACCCATTTCGGGTCACCATGTGCACGGATGCGCATTTGCAATATGTTTCAATGGGCCTCAACATCACGAATTTGGCATGCTCAAAAACCCTGCAGAAATGCATAATTGACTGTCCCAATGAACTGGGGATGGCCGTGCAGTGACTGTGGTTGCTCTCTATCGCTCATTGTGTTGATTTCATCATGTCAACTTTGGTGATATTTTTTGCTGTTGAATCATATTGCAAATGCATGTTACGTTTGCAATACTGCGCGTTACATTTGCAAAATGATTCATCATGTCAACTTTGGTGATATTTTTTGCTGTTGAATCATATTGCAAATGCACTTTACATTTGCAATATTGCGCGTTACGTTTGCAATATGATTCAATGGGCATTTAGCATCACGAATTTGGGCATGCTGAAAAATACTGCAGAAATGCATAATTGACTGGCCCGATGAACTCGGGATGGCCGGGCAGTGACTGTGGTTCCTCTCCATTGCTCGTCACCCAGCAGTCAGCGTCCATCAGTCAATTAGATGTCATTCTGACACCAAACTGATACCATCTGACACCAAATCCACTTTTTCCAACTCGTATAGAAGCCAACTATCACATATGTAAGAGAAGGCCCATAATTCACAGTGCTTTCAATTTTAACCATAAAAAAACATAAAACACATAGTTACGTTATAGCTGCGGGTCCAGCTCTGACAATATGTGTAGGCCTATGTGAGGCGACCTCGAATCCCAAGTTTCGGCTCGATAGGTCATTCGGTGCCCGAGCAATGGCCTTAATTGGTGCTGGAAATCCGTTACTACGGGGTCCCTGAATGAGCTATCGGACAGAGACATTGGGGTCCGTCTCTATGGGCCGAGGCGGTTTCAATGCACCTAGTCTTGCGACTCTGGGACATTTCTACATGTCGCCATGTCCGTGATATTCAAAATGAATTGAACATATTGCAAATGCAAGAGGCGGTTTCTCGGTCTGAGAACCTTCTAGACCCACATAAATCACCGTGCACTATTGACTTGAGCTCTAGAACAGGTTTCTAAAATTTCGGGCTCTGGCTGCGGTCGAATCGTTTGAACGAAAGTAACTATTGAAGGCGGTATAAGCCTCTCAGCCCCACACTATGTCCCTATGGCCAAGCTGTGTGTGTGTGTGTTTTAGTTTTTTTTGCAAAAAGAATAGACACACGTTGTCTTTGGGGTAGACATAAACAGAATCCTGAATATGAAGTCTCTACCTTAAGAATTGATTGAATGACAGATGGTTGAGTTGCGTGATTTTCACTATGTGCAGGTTATATGACAATAGCTCTAGGCTGTTTTTAACCACTTCCGGTTGTCACAGGAAGCTCTTGCTCAACACACATTGTCTTTGGGGTAGACATGAACAGAATCCTGAATATGAAGCCTCTACCTTAAGAATTGACTGAATGGCACATGGTTGAGTTGCGTGATTTTCACTATCTGCTGGTTGGCCATATGACAATAGCTCTAGGCTGTTTTTAACAACTTCCGGTTGTCACAGGAAGCTCTTGCTCCGCACAAGTTGTCTTTGGGGTAGACATAAACAGAATCCTGAATATGAAGTCTCTACCTTAAGAATTGACTGAATGACAGATGGTTGAGTTGCGTGATTTTCACTATGTGCAGGTTATATGACAATAGCTCTAGGCTGTTTTTAACCACTTCCGGTTGTCACAGGAGGCTCTTGCTCCACACACGTTGTCTTTGGGGTAGACATAAACAGAATCCTGAATATGAAGTCTCTACCTTAAGAATTGACTCAATGACACATGGTTGAGTTGCGTGATTTTCACTATCTGCTGGTTGGCCATATGACAATAGCTCTAGGCTGTTTTTAACAACTTCCGGTTGTCACAGGAAGCTCTTACTCCACACACGTTGTCTTTGGGGTAGACATAAACAGAATCCTTAATATGAAGTCTCTACCTTAAGAATTGACTGAATGACAGATGGTTGAGTTGCGTGATTTTCACTATGTGCAGGTTATATGACAATAGCTCTAGGCTGTTTTTAACCACTTCCGGTTGTCACAGGAAGCTCTTGCTCAACACACGTTGTCTTTAGGGTAGAGATAAACAGAATCCTGAATATGAAGTCTCTACCTTAAGAATTGACTGAATGACACATGGTTGAGTTGCGTGATTTTTACTATCTGCTGGTTGGCCATATGACAATAGCTCTAGGCTGTTTTTAACAACTTCCGGTTGTCACAGGAAGCTCTTGCTCCACACACGTTGTCTTTGGGGTAGACATAAATAGAATCCTGAATATGAAGTCTCTACCTTAAGAATTGACTGAATGACTGATGGTTGAGTTGCGTTGGCGTAGACATAAACAGAATCCTGAATATGAAGTCTCTACCTTAAGAATTGACTGAATGACACATGGTTGAGTTGCGTGATTTTCACAATGTGCAGTTATATGACAATAGCTCTAGGGTGTTTTTAACAACTTCCGGTTGCTCCAGGAACCTTAGAATCGACACAGGTAGACCTCACAGTAGCCTGATGGATTGTTATAGAAGACAGGTTCATAAGGCATTCATAACCCACATAGGCTTCAGGTTGAATTTTGGAGAATAGTCTATGTGTTCCTATGGGGAGAGAAGTCATTGCACACAGTTTGATCTAAACACCTTTTCACTGTGAAGGGTTAATGCCACAGGGTCAAGGTTAGGCTTACACAGATCGGGAGGACCTCAGGAATGCTCCTGGTTCCTCTCCATCGCTCGTTGTGTTGATTTCATCATGTCAACTTTGGTGATATTTTTTGCTGTTGAATCATATTGCAAATACGCGGATGCGCATTTGCAATATGATTCAATGGGCATTTAGCATCACGTATTTGGCATGCTCAAAAATACTGCAGAAATCATGTCAACTTTGGTGATATTTTTTGCTGTTGAATCATATCAGCAAATGCACGTTACGTTTGCAATATTGCGCGTTACGTTTGCAATATGATTCAATGGGCATTTAGCATCACGAATTTAGGCAAGCTCAAAAATACTGCAGAAATGCATAATTGACTGGCCCGATGAACTCGGGATGGCCGGGCAGTGACTGTGGTTCCTCTCCATTGCTCGTCACCCAGCAGTCAGCGTCCATCAGTCAATTAGATGTCATTCTGACACCAAACTGATACCATCTGACACCAAATCCACTTTTTCCAACTCGTATAGAAGCCAACTATCACATATGTCAGAGAAGGCCCATAATTCACAGTGCTTTCAATTTTAACCATAAAAAAACATAAAACACATAGTTACGTTATAGCTGCGGGTCCAGCTCTGACAATATGTGTAGGCCTATGTGAGGCGACCCCGAATCCCAAGTTTCGGCTCGATAGGTCATTCGGTGCCCGAGCAATGGCCTTAATTGGCGCTGAAAATCCACTTATTCAGGGCGTTACTACGGGGTCCCTGAATGAGATATCGGACAGAGACATTGGGGTTTGTCTCTATGGGTCGAGGCGGTTTCAATGCACCTAGTCTTGCGACTCTGGGACATTTCTACATGTCGCCATGTCCGTGATATTCAAAATGAATTGAACATATTGCAAATGCACTAGGCTGTTTCTCGGTCTGAGAACCTTCTAGAGCCCCATAATTCACCGTGCACTATCGACTTGAGCTCTAGAACAGGTTACTAAAGTTTCGGAGCTCTAGGTCTGACGGTTCTTGAATCGTTTGAATGAAAGTAACTAGTGAAGGCGGTATAAGCCTCTAAGCCCCACACTATGTCCCTATGGCCAAGCTGTGTGTGTGTGTTTGAGTTTTTTTTGCAAAAAGAATGGACACACGTTGTCTTTGGGGTAGGCATATACAGAATCCTGAATATGAAGTCTCTACCTTAAGAATTGACTGAATGACATAGGGTTGAGTTGCGTGATTTTCACTATGTGCAGGTTATATGACAATAGCTCTAGGCTGTTTTTAACAACTTCCGGTTGTCACAGGAAGCTCTTACTCAACACACGTTGTCTTTGAGGTAGACATAAACAGAATCCTGAATATGAAGCCTCTACCTTAAGAATTGACTGAATGACACATGGTTGAGTTGCGTGATTTTCACTATGTGCAGGTTAAATGACAATAGCTCTAGGCTGTTTTTAACCACTTCCGGTTGTCACAGGAAGCTCTTACTCAACACACGTTGTCTTTGGGTAGACATAAACAGAATCCTGAATATGAAGTCTCTACCTTAACCTGTTATGGCTAGGGGGCAGTATTTTCACGGCTGGATAAAAAACGTACCCGATTTAATCTGATTATTAGTCCTGCCCAGAAACTAGAATATGCATATAATTATTAGCTTTGGATAGAAAATACTCCAAAGTTTCTAAAACTGTTTGAATGGTGTCTGTGAGTATAACAGAACTCATTTGGCAGGCCAAAACGTGAGAAGATTCTGTACAGGAAGTACCCTGTCTGACCATTTCTTGAACTTCTTTGCCATCTCTATCCATTACAAAGGATCTCTGCTCTAACGTGACACTTCCTACGTCTTCCAAAGGCTCTCAGAGCCCGGGAAAAACCTGAATGTCGTCATTCCAGCCCCAGGCTGAAACACATTATCGCCTTTCTCAAGTGGCCGATCAAGGGACTGTGGGCTTCCCCCGTCTTTGTGTTCTTTCCTCTGTTTACAGAAAAGGAGATTCCCGGTCGGAATATTATCGCTTTTTTACGAGATAAATTGCATAAAAATTTATTTTAAACAGCGGTTGAGATGCTTCGAAGTACGGTAATGGAATATTTAGAATTTTTTTGTCACAAAATGCGCCATGCGCACGACCCTGATTTACCACTTCGGATAGTTTCTGGAACGCACGAACAAAACGCCGCTATTCGGATATAACGATGGATTATTTTGGACCAAACCAACATTTGTTATTGAAGTAGCAGTCCTGGGAGTGCATTCTGACGAAGACAACAAAAGGTAATCAAACTTTTGTAATAGTAAATCTGATTTTGGTGAAGGCTAAACTTGCCGGGTGTCTAAATAGCTAGCCCGTGATGGCTGGGCTATGTACTTAGAATATTGCAAAATGTGCTTTCACCAAAAAGCTATTTTAAAATCGGACATATCGAGTGCATTAAGGAGTTCTGTATCTATAATTCTTAAAATAATTGTTATGCTTTTTGTGAACGTTTATCGTGAGTAATTTAGTAAATTGTTAGTAAATTCCCCGGAAGTTTGCGGGGGGTATGCTAGTTCTGAACGTCACATGCTAATGTAAAAAGCTTTTTTGTGATATAAATATGAACTTGATTGAACAAAACATGCATGTATTGTATAACATAATGTCCTAGGTGTGTCATCTGATGAAGATCATCAAAGGTTAGTGCTGCATTTAGCTGTCTTCTGGGTTTTTGTGACATTATATGCTAGCTTGAAAAATGGGTGTCTGATTATTTCTGGCTGGGTACTCTGCTGACATAATCTAATGTTTTGCTTTCGCTGTAAAGCCTTTTTGAAATCGGACAGTGTGGTCGAGTTTAGAGAAAAAGCCGTGTCGTGATTGGTGATATATGTTACATTTGCAATTTGATTCCATTCGCGCTCCCGTGGAATAATCCGGAACTGCAAAGAAATGACCAAATTTGAAAATTTTATTAAACAGAAACGGAAGGTCCGAGAGACTCCGTTCGATGACTTCCTGGAAGATCCGGCCCCTGTGAGCGGCCCGACGCCGTCCGCGGATTTATCGGACATCGTCGACGTCTAGTAAGGGAGCGTACATTTGCAATATGCACTTTTTCACTAACCACACAGCTGGCGCACGAGAGTTCCCTTCATGTATGAAAAGGAACACAGCTCACACTCACATGAGCGCGTGCCTATGAACACATGTCATTTTCTCACTCATCTGACTCCAGGCCCTCTTGTTTGCTCCATATTCACAGTAGAAGCATGGAACAACGTTCTAAAGGCTGTTGACATCTAGTGGAAGCCTTAGGAAGTGCAAAATGAACCCTAAGTCACTGTATACTGTATTGGGAATCACTTGGAAAAACAACAAACCTCAGATTTCACACCTCCTGGTTGGATTTTTCTCAGGTTTTTGCCTGCCATATGAGTTCTGTTATAGTCACAGACATCATTCAAACAGTTTCAGAAACTTTAGGGTGTTTTCTATCCAAATAAAGTAATTGTATGCATATTCTAGTTTCTGGGCAGGAGTAATAACCAGATTAAATCGGGTACGTTTTTTATCTGGCCGTGAAAATACTGCCCCCTATCCTAAACAGGTTAAAATGAAGTGGTGATCCTAACTGTCCTAAAACAGGAAGTTTTTTCTTAGATTAAATGTCAGGAATTGTGAAAAACTGAGTTTAAATGTATTTGGCTAAGGTGTATGTAAACTTACAACTTCAACTGTGTCTATTTGTGTGATCTGTCTTGTGATCTGATTGCCTATAATTCATATGATGCAGTTAGCAACATCACTCTGAAGCAGACAAGAAAAAGCCATGGGCAAAAAGTTTCATCAGCCAAAAGCAATCAATGCACAGGGCCATTATGACTTTCTTTCTTCAGACATTGATTTTGTGCCTAGGCACAGCAAATTCGCCTATTAATGCCTGCACATAAAGAGTCGTTCCATCAGTCCCAATGACTGGCTAAAGGTAGATGATGTACATTATATAGATGTCCTGTATATATTAACGAAGTGTGTTGTTAACCTTTTGATGTGTAAATTCTAAATATGAATAACGGCCCTTGCAATGTGAGTTCTTCTTGCACGTGATACCATAATTCTATGTTGCATTTTGCCATTATTCTCTGCACCCCTCACTGCATCAAGACCACATTTTCCGCTTAATATTAAGCTTTACATAACCATTCAATCCCTTATCGCTTCTGCCTATGGTAGTAGCAGTGAGTATCTATATTATTATTGATAAATCTGTTATTATTATAATCTACATTATATGTGTTATTATCTGAAAGAGGCTTTGGTGTTAGCCTGTCTGAGTGGCTGCTCATGTGAGACAGGGCGGGACACCTGAGGTGCTAAGTCCGGTGTGTTTAATACAATAGTGGCGAACAAACAAAGTGAGAGCGGGATATGATTATACATTACATATTCCAGTCATGGCTAAGGGAAACGCTGGCATCCTAAATATTTTTTGTAAAAAAAAGATGAATTACATTTATTCTCCCCTGAAAAAACTAGGCTACAGTGGTGGCTACATTTATCATCATGTCAACTTATTATCACCACTGGAAATGTAGTGTACAAATGCTTGGCTTGTCGCCAAGTGAAGAAGATATTTCGCAATCATCAAGTGCGGTGAGTATTATGGGATAGATAGGTTTTAGCCTGGTTGGGATGGAGGAGAGTGAGAACAGGGTTGGATCAAGTAAGCAACAAGGTGAGGTAGTTTGTGCGGATGATCAGATTGAATGACGTGTCCATGTAATAAGATATATTACATGCAGAGACTTTGGCATGAGTGAGGCAAGGTTGAAGATATAATGAGTTATCTATGGAGCTAGACAGGATTATCTAGGTTTATATTTTGGTGTCATCTACAAGCTGAATGTTATGTGGGTGGACCAGTTATTGATCTCCTTCCAAAACGTGGTTACATTTGTATTAACTTGAAGTATTACTAACTACAAAGCGCCCTAAAATGGTTTCACCGAATCTGGCAACCCCGTTTAGCTTTTGCACTACAACTAGGCTAGGCAGTAGGCTTGTATTTGAGGTGATAATCTGTGAGGTGAAAACATTACTTTTAGAAACTATAAACGACTTGTCAAGTCATGTGCCCAGGTTCTTGTATACATTGTAACAAGCACATTGAAGATTTGTAATATGCTGGTGGCCAAACTAAAAGTGGCCAAACTAAGTTAATCTTATTCAGGCAATGCACGCAGCTATCTTTGACTTTGTTTATTTGTGTTTTATAGTCAATGGCATTCTGGGATTAGGGACTTTTCATTGGTCAAACATAAACAAACATGTCTGCAATCATGAAGATTTTAGCCGCTGTTAGCTTAGCTGACACGTACCTCTATAATATTACATTTCTCCCTTGTGCTCACCAGAGATGTGATACATTGTAAACAAGTCTATCTGTTAGGTTGCTAATTTATGTTTAATTTTTTTGTCAGCGCAACCTGTTTTTTAGACTGGTTTATGGAATGAGTTTGACTGTGGATGTGTTCCGTGTGATGCTTGGATGCTAATGTTCGCATTTACAATAAAAGGAAAAATTGAGGAATAAAGTTGTGAAAACCTTAATTTTCCATCAGTACGGAACATTTTTTAGATACTTTTCAGACAACAACGCCATTTAGATGTGTTTGTTATATGTAGACGTTCTGTTACTTCTGTTCCAATCACATATTTGCGATGGTACGCTGCAGGGACCACTCAAAAATGATCACAAATAGGTGACCTTACGCTTGAAAAGGTTAAAGGTCCAATGGAGCCATTTTTATCTCAATATCAAATAATTTCTGGCTAAGAATGAAGAAGTATCTTACTGTAATTGTTTCCAATTAAAATGGACAAAAATAGCTTCTTAGCAAAGAGCAATTTGACAAGAAAGAATTTAGCTAGGACTGTCTGGGAGTGGTCTGAGTTGTGAGGGGGAAAATGAATGCCGTCGCTGCAAATACAGTTTTCTGTCACCTGCCGCCCCTCTGGAAACCTTTTAATCAAAGCTATGACATTTTGCGCATATGTTATCCTCTATGGGCTAGGCGGGACGAATTCGTCCCACCTACGTAACAGCCACTTGAAGCCTGTGGCGCAATTTTCAAAACCTTAAAAATCCTATTACTTCAATTTCTCAAACATATGACTATTTTACAGCTATTTAAAGACAAGACTCTCGTTAATCTAACCACACTGTCCGATTTCAAAAAGGCTTTACAACGAAAGCAAAACATTAGATTATGTCAGCAGAGTACCAAGCCAGAAATAATCAGACACCCATTTTTCAAGCTAGCATATAATGTCACCAAAACCCAGAAGACAGCTAAATGCAGCACTCACCTTTGATGATCTTCATCAGATGACAACCCTAGGACATTATGTTATACAATACATGCATGTTTTGTTCAATGAAGTTCATATTTATATCAAAAACCAGCTTTTTACATTAGCATGTGACGTTCAGAACTAGCATACCCCCCGCAAACTTCCGGGGAATTCGCTAACATTTTACTAAATTACTCACGATAAACGTTCACAAAAAGCATAACAATTATTTTAAGAATTATAGATACAGACCTCCTCTATGCACTCGATATGTCCGATTTTAAAATAGCTTTTTGGTGAAAGCACATTTTGCAATTTTCTAAGTACATAGCCCAGGCATCACGGGCTAGCTATTTAGACACCCGGCAAGTTTAGCACTCACCATAATCATATTTACTATTATAAAAGTTTGATTACCTTTTGTTGTCTTCGTCAGAATGCACTCCCAGGACTGCTACTTCAATAACAAATGTTGGTTTGGTCCAAAATAATCCATCGTTATATCCGAATAGCGGCGTTTTGTTCGTGCATTCCAGACACTATCCGAAATGGTAAAGAAGGGTCGTGCGCATGGCGCAATTCGTGACAAAAAAATTCTAAATATTCCATTACCGTACTTCGAAGCATGTCAACCGCTGTTTAAAATCAATTTTTACGCCATTTTTCTCGTAGAAAAGCGATAATATTCCGACAGGGAATCTCCTTTTCGGCAAACAGAGGAAAAAATCACAAAGGCGGGGTCGGTCGGGTCATGCGCCTAAGCGCCTTTTTGTCCCTTGATCGGCAACTTGAGAAAGGTGATAATGTGTTTCACCCTGGGGCTGGGATGACGACATTCTGTTTTTTCCAGGGCTCTGAGCGCCTATGGACGACGTAGGAAGTGTCACGTTAGAGCAGAGATCCTTAGTAAAAGATAGAGATGGAAAAGAAGTTCAAGAAATGGTCAGACAGGCCACTTCCTGTAAAGGAATCTCTCAGGTTTTGACCTGCCATTTGAGTTCTGTTATACTCACAGACACCATTCAAACAGTTTTAGAAACTTTAGGGTGTTTTCTATCCATATGTAATAAGTATATGCATATTCTAGTTACTGGGTAGGAGTGGTAACCAGATTAAATCGGGTATGTTTTTTATCCAGCCGTGTCAATACTGCCCCCTAGCCCTAACAGGTTATATTACATACGCTACATAGATGCTGCTCACACTTCCCCTCTCTTGATTCCCCCTTTTCTGTAGCCTACAGTACGTCTGCCTCACATTCCTGAACATTTTAAATAAATAAAAACCTGCAGCGATTTGAATGAACATTCCCCAAAATATATATTGAAGGCTATACAACCTTCTCTGTCTGTTGTAATGGATATTGCAGTTGCACAAGCAGGACACAGTCCCTTAACATGGCATTGGAGCAAAGAAATCACTGATGATGTAGGCTAATCTTATACTTTCTGCCATATCGTAGCCAATAGCCAGAGTTCCTGAAAAAAGAACACTACTACTTTTGACTGTCTGTCTGTCTCCAGCTTAGCCAATGTTTGGAATGATGATGAAAAAATAAACGCGATAAACGCGACCATCACCCCTGGTGAGACAAAACCATGACTCGTCAGTGAAGAGCACTTTTGCCAGCGACGATGGGTTTGTGCCCATAGGCGAAGTTGTTGCCGGTGATGTCTGGTGAGGACCTGCCTTACAGCAGGCCTACGAGCCTTCAGTCCAGCCTCTCTCAGCCTATTGCGGACAGTCTGAGCACTGATGGAGGGATTGTGTGTTCCTGGTGTAACGCGGGCAGTTGTTGTTGCCATCCTGTACCTGTCCCGCAGGTGTGATTTTCGAATATACCAATCCTGTGCAGGTGATGTTGCACGTGGTCTGCCACTGCGTGGACGATCAGCTGTCCGTCCTGTCTCCCTGTAGCGCTGTCTTAGGCATCTCACAGTACGGACATTGCAATTTATTGCCTTGGCCACATCTGCAGTCCTCATGCCTCCTTGGCCATTCACGCAGATGAGCAGGGACCCTGGGGATCTTTCTTTTGGTGTTTTTCAGAGTCAGTAGAAAGGCCTCTTTAGTGTCTCACAGTACAGTCGTTTTCATAACTGTGACCTTAATTGCCTACTGTCTGTAAGCTTTTAGTGTCTTCACAACCGTTCCACAAGTGCATGTTCATTAATTGTTCATGGTTCATTGAACAAGCATGGAAAACAGTATTTAAACCCTTTAGTTATTTGGATTTTTATGAATTATCTTTGAAAGACAGGATCCTGAAAAAGGGACATACAAGGTTATGTTAGTGAGGATTTATCCTTTTCCAAGATAATCCATCCACCTGACAAGGTGTGGCATATCAAGAAAGAGTATGATCATTACATAGGTGCACCTAGTGCTGGATACAATAAAAGGCCACTAAAATGTGCAGTATTGTCACACAACACAATGCCACAGATGTCTAAAGTTTTGAGGGAGCGTGCAATTGGCATGCTGACGGCAGGAATGTCCACCAGAGCTAATGGCATGGAATTGAATGTTAATTTCTCTACCGTAAGCCACCTGCAATGTCGTTTTAGAGAATTTGTGACTCGTTTCAAGAAACTAGGCATATGTCGTGCGTCACCACTTCACAGGAGAGCCATTTTAATGTAAACTTTTTTTTATCAAAATGCATTTTTGGGCAGAAATGCCTTCTGGAACATGTGAACTTTCATGTGCCGTAATAACAAACTTGTATGCCATCTGTAAATACAAATACAAGTATTACATTTCAAGCCTAGCTGGTTTAGCCACAGAAAAGACAGCAACTTTCCCACTAGCCATGATTGACTGAGATAATGAGTGGGCTGGACATGTCGAGAGACGAGTTCGGATTGGTCTGCCATGATTCTGTCTATTTGAGCTGGTCAGTATGTGTAGATAATCCTGTCTAATGCAGCTTCTTTATATATATATATATATCACGTAGTAGAGCTGCATAAGTATTGCCTACACTTTCTGGAGGACCGAGTTCTGAAATCAGTGGAATTAGAGTACTGTAAGATAGCTAAGGAGACTACATCTTCAAACTAAGGGCAACCATGGCATCCGTAACAGAGAGGGAGAAGAGTCCATCCATGTATATGGGTAAGATTGTCTAGCTAGCTACATTTTCAGATATTGCACGTTTATAATTTTGCCAGAAAGTTCATTTCAAGTTAATATGTACTGTTCGCTAGCAAGCTAACGTTAGCTGGCTCCCTAGCTAACATTACATGTATGGGCTGTGTAGTAATAGTGTTCGTATCTCAGAGCCATTTGCTTGGCTAGTTATAGCCTAATGTTAGCTAGCTAACATTGAACCTGGTTGGTTAGCTACCTGCAGATTCATGCATGGTTGTAACATCATGAGTTGAGATTATGGTTCATTGTTTAGCTAGCTAGCTATATGTCTTAACAAAATACTCCACTATGCAAGTATCCATTTCAATTGAATGTTCATGATGTCACTGCGACACGACAGCTGTTGATAGACGTAGCTGGTAAATTCGCTCTGGCTATGTAGTCCGATTTCAGAGAGCTCTCATCTGAGTGTGCCAGAGCGCAGAATAACTGACAAATTTACGAATGCTCAACACCCGTTGAATATGGCTTCAGTAAACGGCAAAAAAGCATCAATTGTTGCCAAAAGCACAGTTGCAGCCAGCAATGCTCTGGATATCATAAAAAATGCCTAACCAGCTCTGCTAGGGTGAGTAAAATAGTATGAGTGAGCTGTTCTCTCATTTGTGTCTGGAAGTAGCTAGCCAATGTTAGCCAGTTAGCTTGCCTGCTTGACTGCTGTTGTTAGGACAGAATGCTCAGATCAAACCTTAAAGAGATGGGTGGGCTAAAGCTTAAGGGGGCATGGACAATGCTAAATGGGTGTAGACAAAATAATTGCTCTCTAGTACATACCAAAACATTCAAAGGCTATTTTCTCAAAAGTAAGGTTACAAGTTTCAAACTTTCAAAGCAGAATTCCTTTCCCATTGTTCCTCAACTGTAGTGTATGATATTCCATTTTATAGCTCTGAGTCTCTACTTTTATCCTATGTAAAAAACACAATTTCAAATGTTGCTACATAAGACTGAATAGAGCCGGTCTGTCACATTTGGCACGACACCGGCCTCATAATAGGGTGGCCAGACGTCCCCGTTTTCCGGGGACAGTCCCCGTTTTTGGTGGCCTGTCCCCGGCTGGAGCTGTCCCCGGAAATGTCCCCGCTTTTAGCTGTGCGTTAAAAACAGACTGCTAAGTGAAATAATATTTAACGTGGCAAGAAAGACCGGGCAGCAGAGTTTACCGGTTGACGTCTCAATCGCGTTGTGCTTCTTTTGTCCAGCAGAGGGGGCTGCTCGCTATATCAGCTTCATTCACTCTTCCCCTTCTACTAGCTACTTGCTCACACTAGTTTTAGAGAAAACTGCTGTGGAAAAGTCGGCCAGAAGCTAGCAAGTGTCAAGTGAATCCACAACATCTCCACAAACGTCTTTTCAAGCCAGGTAAGTTACAATCATTTGAGATACTAGCTAATGATGTTATAATGTCACCATTTATTATATAGATACATGATCTGTTTTATAAGGTTTTAAATAGGTTATGCTAGCTAACATTAGCTATGTCGACTAAGTTATCTCGCTAGGTTAGCCAGCTACTGTCATGGTAGCTAGGTTAAAAAACATTCACATGTAAACGACCTATTTTGATAATATGATTATATTAAATGAATGCACAATTAATTATGAGAATATTTATCTGTAGATTACAATTTTAATGGTTTGGCATTATAATAAGTAATGTGAAAATCTATTTAGAAATTGGATAACATTAGGATAACATCATGGATAACATTAGCATAATGTTTTCTGTTAGAGAGTGGAGAGGAACGAGATGAGGAAGACTGGATAGTAAGAAGAGTGAAAGAGATAGAGGGGAAACGTAAAGATATGATTACAGAGCCTGCCAATTTATTATTCTTAACAATGTTTTTGAGATAAAATACAAAAATGAGGCAAGCAATGGGAATCTGTTAACCAAAGTATTTTATCTAATAGTGTACTATTTATTATTACAGATTGGAGAATAAGGAGGAGGAAAAAATTAAGGGAGTAAAAAGAGTGAAGTGAGGAGAGTGTGGAAGAGTCAGGTGGAAAGGTAAAGGAAAGGAAGAAAGAGCAGGAAGACGAGTGAAGAAAAGAGGAGGAGAACGATTGGAGGAGAAGAAAAAGTTAAGAGAGTAAGAAGAGTGACACAAGGAGAGTGAAGAAGAGCAGATAGAGGAGGTACAATGGCTCTTTCCAAGAAACAGAAATGCCATTTTAATGACAACATGATGAGAGAATTCCAATTTATACGCTCAGGTCAAGACGATAGAATGGTTCACTGCACCCTTTGTAATTCCTCTTTTTCAATTGGCAGCAGGGGAAGAACAGCAGCGGTACAACATCAACAGACGAAAAAGCATAAAGCCTCTCTGATTGGCCGTGTTGGTATGCCCTCTGTCACCACATGCTTCAAGAAGGTTGAGCCTTCCCAAGAAGAATATGATTTAGCTGTGCAGGGGAGTGTCTTTGTATACCACACTATGCGACGCAATCATAGTTACAGATCTATGGACTGCACAGCACAACTGACACGGAAGCTTTATGAGCCGAAGTTTACATGTGCTAGGACAAAATGTGACACCATAGTAAGTAACCAGGTTGACCAGGTTGACAAAATGTGACGTCATAGTGAATGGTTGACCAGATTTAATTTGTTTCCCTGTCCATTGATGCGTCCAATCATGAACATGTAAAGCTGCTGCCAATAGTAGTCAGATATTGTAAGATATATGATGGCAGTACATCTGTGGCGGCAGCAGGTAGCCTAGTGGTTAGAGCGTTGGAATAGTAACTGACAGGTTGCAAGATCGAATCTCTGAGCTGACAAGGTAAAAATGTGTCGTTCTGCCCCTGAACAAGGCAGTTAACCCACTGTTCCTAGGTCGTCATTGAAAATAAAAATGTATTCTTAACTGACTTGCCTAGTTAAATAAAGGTAAAACACATCTGTGGAAACAAAACTGCTTGATTTTGTTGAATTGAAAGGAGAAACAGCAGAGGAAATTGCAGCTGAGGTCCTGGTGGTCATCCAAAAATGTAACCTGGAAAACAAAGTCGTGGCATTCTCTGCCGACAACACAAATACCAACTTTGGAGGACTGAATAGGCTGGGGAGGGTCAATGTCCATATCAAAGTTAAAAATGCTCTGCAGCGGGAGGTGACTGGCTTAGGTTGTCCTGCCCACATCATTCATAACACGGCCAGAACAGCTTTGGATATGATTCCCCTTGATGTTGAGTACCTGCTCACAAAGATATTTTCATATTTTCACCGCAAGAGTAGAAAGACTGAAGAGCTTTTGTGAGTTTTCTGGCCAGGACTACCATAACATTTTAGGACACCGCAATGTTCGCTGGATGTCCATGTTCCCTGCTCTAGAAAGAGTGCTGAAAATGTATGTGTCGTTAAAATCCTTTTTTCTTTCTGAAGACAAATGTGCTGTTGTCCTGCGAACAATGTATGAAGATCCACTGACTGAACTTTACCTGGCCTTTGTCCATGGAAACCTGAACGTATTCAGTGACATGATCAAGATGCGTGAAGGCCAGGACTGCTGTGCTGTGGAGTCAGCTGCAATTCTGAGAAACATTGAGGCAAAATTGACTGCAAGACGTGATGACAACTTCATTCCAGTTTTGGTCAGAGGACTTCTGAGAGAGCTAGAGGAAAATGGAGCAATGTCTAAAGAGAGCTTTCTCAAAACATCCCAATCATTCTTCACTACGGCTGTGAACTACATGCAAGCATTGGGGAAGCACACAGATAATCTAAACGATTTACATTGTCTCCTTTTAAAAGCAACCTCAGCGTAAAGAGATCCAGAAGGCAGCAGCCACACTGCAGGAAAAATGCCCCAATGTGACCTTCAATGAGGATGCATTGTTTGACGAGGTTACTGGCCTGCAAGAGTTCCTAAAGGGGGGATCGCTTGAAGACTGGAAAACATCTGAGACACCGCTTAGTCAGAGACAGAGCACAGTGGTTACACACTTCAAAGAGAACGACATCCCACACACTAACCTGGCTATATTAGCATCTGTTGTCATGTGCTTACCTGGAAGTAATGCACCAGTCGAGAGAGTGTTCTCCCAAATGAATGATATATGGACAGCAGCAAGAAATAGGTTCGCTGTTCCTACCATCAAGGCCATGCTTATTGTGAAGACAAACTTCAACCTCCCCTGCCAGGAGTTCATGGAGAAGCTGGCCAAAGACGGAGCAATCCTGAAGAAGATACATTCTTCTGAGAAATATACAGATTAGGTTGGTATAAGTATATTATGCAGTTACCAATCTCATCATCTTCTTAATTTTTATTATGTTGTTAAGTACCTCACATATACTATTGTGTGTTTTTTCAATTTTGCTCATGTTCACTTCTGCTCTTATTCTACCCAGACTACCAGGACCACTGAATGGCTGTTCAGATCGGACAGTTCTGTGTTGTCTGTAGTGTTTCTGTAATATATTTGTTTTCTCCTGTTAGACTAAATACATGAAACCGGAATTGTCTCCTTTTTTATTTCCTAGATAATAACATTGAATATTTTGATGATATATTGACCGCCGAACTGGAAATGTCCCCGGTTTTAATTTCAGAAATCTGGTCACCTTACCTCACAACCACAGACCATGTGTATGGGGTTGTGTGGGCAAGCGGTTTGCTGATTGTGAACAGAGTGCCCCGTGGTGGTGGGGTTATGTCATGGGCAGGCATGGACAACGAACACAATTGCATTTTATCGATTGGCAATTTTAATGCACAAAAATACCGCAACGAGTCTGAGGCCCAATGTGAGGCCAATTTTTTTTTAAGGTATCTGTAACCAACAGATGCATATCTGTATTCCGAGTCATGTGAAATCCATAGATTAGGGCCTAATGAATTTATTTAAACTGACTGATTTCCACATATGAACTCAGTAACTCAGTAAAATTGTTGAAATTGTTGCATGTTCAGTTTATATTTTTATTCAGTATATATTTATCCTATATATCCCTGCCTTGTTTCATTCTGAAATTATCAAGAATAACTGTTTGTTTGATTTTAGACCCTCTGATCCCCATTCCCTGTGACTCTGATTCTGTAGCCTATCATATTAGTTTATAATTTAGCAAAAATCTTCATTATTCATTCATCCTGTAAACTCATTGCTTTACCCTGGATATTTCTAAATAAATCTTCTTTGTTTTATAAAATATCTACTGTCTCGAAGAATGCACTGCCTTGTCATTTTAAGAACATAATTGCCTTCAGAATAATACATTAATTAACCGCAGTTATAAGTGTAACTATCTTATAGTTTCTTACTGACTTAGAGCAAGGGGTGCCCCGTTAATGATTTCATAGTAATAAGTGTACACACTTGCTTAGATTCTGGTGGCCAGCCTCCTAAATTGCTGCTGTGATCTCCCGCCTCCAAAAAAAGCTGCTGTTTGCATGAAAGTACTCTCCTCCCTATCTCCCCTGTAATTCGTAGGCCATTGCAATTCTATTGCATTGGAATGGCAACCTCTGTATTTGGGCATAATATATTATTTATAAAATTTAAACAATAGTGGAATTGGATATAATCATTAAGATCAAGGCATGCTTGAAGTTGGTGTTTTAATTACGTTTATTGAGCCTTCTTTTTCTTCTATCTATAGTGTTTTCTGCATGAAAGAGTTGTTCGGGTGTTTTAATGTTACCGGACAAAAAAATGTCCATGAACTGTAATCCTAGTGGCTGACTAGTGGCTATCTGTATCCTAAAACTTCATGCTTTGTTTTATTTTAGGATTATTAGAATAATCGCTTGCCTATATCCTTAGTTTTGCTCAGTTGAATATATCCCCTCCTCCCTGATAAGGTGCGCAGTCGTCGGTCATGCCTGAGTCATACTCTAGTCCTTAATCTGTTTCACAATTCTATTGTTAGATTATTTTGCATTGGGACTTGGACAAATCATATTCTGATATTGAAACTTGGTGGACATGGTTTTGACCACTATGGTCAAGGTGTACTTGAAGGTAGTGTTTTAATTAATGGAGACTATTGAATAAACCTACCTCCGCCAATAAATATAGTGCCCATTATTGATTTGATTGAGTCAGTAATGTTCTCATAAGAAACCTGCATTATCTATAATTCTCATAGGGGCCAATTCTGACCCAAGTTAATCGTGCGTAAATGGAATGGAATTCCCTTTTTATGCAGATTTCTCTTTATGCGTATTCTTACCTTGAACATAAGCATGAGAATAGCGTGCTATTCACACGTTATTTGTTTGGGGTGGAGATCAAATAAATTAAGGTGTTGCGGAGGTGTGGTACAGATACACCCTATTCTGACCTTGATTTAATTTCAGCATAATTTCACCACATTTGGGGTGGTATACAGAAGAAAGCCCTATTATGCCATATTATGGCAAGAACAGCTCAAATATGCAAAGAGAAACGAAAGACCATCATTACTTTAAGACATGATGGTCAGTCAATACAGAAAATCTCAATAACTTTGAAAGTTTCTTCATGTGCAGTCGCAAAAACCATCAAGCGCTATGATGAAATTGGCACTCATAAGGACCACCACAGGAATGGAAGACCCAGAGTTACCTCAGCTGCAGAGGATAAGTTCAATAGAGTTGGACCTCAGAGTGAAGGAAAAGCAGCCATCAAATGCTCAGCATATGTGGGTTTCCTTCAAGACTGTTGGAAAATCATTCCTCCTGAAGCTGCTTGAGAGTATGCCAAGAGCGTGCAAAGCTGTCATCATGGCAAAGGGTGGCTACTTTGAAGAATCTAAAATCTAAAATAGATGTAGATTTCTTTAACATTTTTTAGGTTACAACCTGATTCCATATGTGTTATTTCATAGTATTGATGTATTCACTATTATTATACAATGTAGAAAATATTAAAAATAAATAAAAACCCTTGAATGAGTAGGTGTGTCCAAACTTTTGACTGGTATTGTACATGTAGGTAGAAGTAATGTGACTATGCATGGATAATAAAATGAGTAGCAGGGGGGGGGGGGGGGGTAGTCATATAGCTTGGGGGTAGAAGCTGTCAAGAAGCCTTTTGGACCTGGCAAGGTACAGTGCTTGATTCATTGTTTACCTAGGTACCTAGCTACATGTCTTGGACTAAGTGTACAACACCCATTGAATATGGCGGCAAAAAAGTATAATGAAATTGTTGCCAGCAGAGCTGGTTAGGCTGTTTTCATGTTATCCAGAAGTAAACAAATCATTGGCCAGAGTGTAACGTGTGCGCTCTGAACGAAACGAGAACTAAACGAGATGGGTGGGGCTAAAGCTTATGAGTCTGTGAACGATGCTGAATTAGGTGTAGACAAAGAAGTGCTCTCTCACCAAATCACAAAAATGCAATTTTCTCAAAAGTGAGTTTATCAACGCATAATCAAAGCATAATTACTTTCCCATTGTTCCTCAAATGCAGTGTATGATATACCATTTTGTAGCTCTGAGTCTACAACTATCCCATGTATAAAACAGAAATTCAAATTTCGCTACGTAAGACCGAATCCAGGTGGTGAGTCACATTTACATAAGTATTCAGGCCCTTTACTCAGTACTTTGTTGAAGCAACTTTGGCAGCGATTACATCCTCAAAAGTATTTTTATTTATTTTTATTTATTTCACCTTTATTTAACCAGGTAGGCAAGTTGAGAACAAGTTCTCATTTACAATTGCGACCTGGCCAAGATAAAGCAAAGCAATTCGACAACATACAACAACACAGAGTTACACATGGAGTAAAACAAATATAGTCAATAATACAGTAGGAAAATAAGTCTATGTACAATGTGAGAAAAAGAGGTGAGATAAGGGAGGTAAAGGCAAAAAAAGTCCATGGTGGCAAAGTAAATACAATATAGCAAGTAAAACACTGGAATGGTAGAATTGTAGTAGAAGAAAGTGCAAAGTAGAAATAAAGTTAATGGGGTGCAAAGGAGCAAAAGAAAATAAATAAAATAAATAAATACAGTAGGGGAAGGGGTAGTTGTTTGGGCTAAATTATAGATGGGCTATGTACAGGTGCAGTGATCTGTGAGCTGCTCTGACAGCTGGTGCTTAAAGCTAGTGAGGGAGATAAGTGTTTCCAGTTTCAGAGATTTTTGTAGTTCGTTCCAGTCATTGGCAGCAGAGAACTGGAAAGACAGACGGCCAAAGGAGGAATTGGCTTTGGGGGTGACCAGAGAGATATACCTGCTGGAGCGCGTGCTACAGGTGGGTGCTGCTATGGTGACCAGTGAGCGGAAATAAGGGGGGACTTTACCTAGCAGGGTCTTGTAGATGACCTGAAGCCAGTGGGTTTGGCGACGAGTATGAAGCGAGGGCCAGCCAACGAGAGCGTACAGGTCGCAGTGGTGGGTAGTATATGGGTGACAAAACGGATGGCACTGTGATAGACTGCATCCAGTTTGTTGAGTATGGTATTGGAGGCTATTTTGTAAATGACATCGCCAAAATCGAGGATCAGTAGGATGGGCAATTTTACGAGGGTATGTTTGGCAGCATGAGTGAAGGATGCTTTGTTGCGAAATAGGAAGCCAATTCTTGATTTAACTTTGGATTGGAGATGTTTGATGTGAGTCTGGAAGGAGGGTTTACAGTCTAACCAGACACCTAGGTATTTGTAGTTGTCCACATATTCTAAGTCAGAACCGTCCAGAGTAGTGATGCAGGACAGGCGGGCAGGTGCAGGCAGCGATCGGTTGAAGAGCATGCATTTAGTTTTACTTGTATTTAGGAGCAGTTGGAGGCCACGGAAGGAGAGTTGTATGGCATTGAAGCTCGTCTGGAGGGTTGTTAACACAGTGTCCAAAGAAGGGCCAGAAGTATACAGAATGGTGTCATCTGCGTAGAGGTGGATCAGAGACTCACCAGCAGCAAGAGCGACATCATTGATATATACAGAGAAAAGAGTTGGCCCAAGAATTGAACCCTGTGGCACCCCCATAGAGACTGCCAGAGGTCCGGACAACAGGCCCTCCGATTTGACACACTGAACTCTATCAGAGAAGTAGTTGGTGAACCAGGCGATGCAATCATTAGAGAAACCAAGGCTATTGAGTCTGCCGATGAGGATGTGGTGATTGACAGAGTCGAAAGCTTTGGCCAGGTCAATGAAAACGGCAGCACAGTATTGTTTCTTATCGATGGCGGTTACGATATCGTTTAGGACCTTGAGCGTGGCTGAGGTGCACCCATGACCAGCTCTGAAACCAGATTGCATAGCGGAGAAGGTGCGGTGGGATTCGAAATGGTCAGTAATCTGTTTGTTGACTTGGCTTTCGAAGACCTTAGAAAGGCAGGGTAGGATGGATATAGGTCTATAGCAAGTGTCCCCTCCTTTGAAGAGGGGGATAACAGCAGCTGCTTTCCAATCTATGGGAATCTCAGACGACACAAAAGAGAGGTTGAACAGGCTAGTAATAGGGGTTGCAATAATTTCGGCAGATCATTTTAGAAATAAAGGGTCCAGATTGTCTAGCCCGGCTGATTTGTAGGGGTCCAGATTTTGCAGCTCTTTCAGAACATCAGCTGAATGGATTTGGGAGAAGGAGAAATGGGGAAGGCTTGGGCGAGTAGCTGTGGGGGGTGCAGTGCTGTTTACTGCAGTAGGGGTAGCCAGGTGGAAAGCATGGCCAGCCGTAGAAAAATGCTTATTGAAATTCTCAATTATAGTGGGTTTATCGGTGGTGACAGAGTTTCCTATCCTCGGTGCAGTGGTTAGTTGGGAGGAGGTGTTCTTATTGTCCCAGAACATTTTTGAATTTGTGTTGCAGGAAGCAAATTTCTGCTTGAAAAAGCTAGCCATGGCTTTTCTAACTGCCTGTGTATATTGTTTTCTAACTTCCCTGAGAAGTTGCATATCACGGGGGCTGTTTGATGCTAATGCAGAATGCCATAGGATGTTTTTTTGTTGGTTAAGGGCAGTCAGGTCTGGGGAGAACCAAGGGCTATAGCTGTTCCTGGTTCTAAATTTCTTGAATGGGGCATGCTTATTTAAGATGGTGAGGAAGGCATTTAAAAAAAATAACAACCAGGCATCCTCTACTGACGGGATGAGGTCAATATCCTTCCAGGATACCAGGGCCAGGTCGATTAGAAAGGCTTGCTCGCTGAAATGTTTCAGGGAGCGTTTGACAGTGATGAGTGGAGGTCGTTTGACCGTAGACCCATTATGGATGCAGGCAATGAATGTTTTTCCTCATAATCCTGGACTATCGGACAACCATTTTATTACGTTTGCAATTGCAACAAATAATCTGCTCAGACCCCAACCAAGGAGCATTAAAAGTCGTGCTATAAATTCTCAGACAACCCAAAGATTCCTTGATGCCCTTCCAGACTGCCTCTGCCTACCCAAGGACGTCAGAGGACAAAAATCAGTTAACCACCTAACCGAGGAACTCAATTTAACCTTGCGCAATACCCTAGATGCAGTTGCACCCCTAAAAACTAAAAACATCTGTCATAAGAAACTAGCTCCCTGGTATACAGAAAATACACGAGCTCTGAAGCAAGCTTCCAGAAAATTGGAACGGAAATGGCGCCACACCAAACTGGAAGTCTTCCGACTAGCTTGGAAAGACAGTACCGTGCAGTATCGAAGAGCCCTCAAGAGCTCGATCATCCTATTTTTCCAACTTAATTGAGGAAAATAAGAACAATCCGAAATTTCTTTTTGATACTGTCGCAAAGCTAACTAAAAAGCAGCCTTCGCAAATGGAGGATGGCTTTCACTTCAGCAGTAATAAATGTATGAACTTCTTTGAGGAAAAGATCATGATCATTAGAAAGCAAATTACAGACTCCTCTTTAAATCTGGGTATTCCTCCAAAGCTCCATTGTCCTGAGTCTACACAACTCTGCCAGGTCCTAGGATCAAGGGAGATACTAAAGTGTTTTAGTACTATATCTCTTGACACAATGATGAAAATAATCATGGCCTCCAAACCCTCAAGCTGCATACTGGACCCTATTCCAACTAAACTACTGAAAGAGCTGCTTCCTGTGCTTGGCCCTCCTATGTTGAACATAATAAACGGCTCTCTATCCACCGGATGTGTACCAAGCTCACTAAAAGTGGCAGTAATAAAGCCTCTCTTGAAAAAGCCGAATCTTGATCCAGAAATTATAAAAAACTATCGGCCTATATCGAATCTTCCATTCCTCTCAAAAATTTTAGAAAAAGCTGTTGCACAGCAACTCACTGCCTTCCTGAAGACAAACAATGTATACGAAATGCTTCAGTCTGGTTTTAGACCCCATCATAGCACTGAGACTGCACTTGTGAAGGTGGTAAATGACCTTTTAATGACGTCAGACCGAGGCTCTGCATCTGTCCTCGTGCTCCTAGATCTTAGTGCCGCTTTTGATACCATCGATCACCACATTCTTTTGGAGAGATTGGAAACCCAAATTGGTCTACATGGACAAGTTCTGGCCTGGTTTAGATCTTATCTGTCGGAAAGATATCAGTTTGTCTCTGTGAATGGTTTGTCCTCTGACAAATCAATTGTAAATTTCGGTGTTCCTCAAGGTTCCGTTTTAGGACCACTATTGTTTTCACTATATATTTTACCTCTTGGGGATGTCATTCGAAAACATAATGTTAAATTTCACTGCTATGCGGACGACACACAGCTGTACATTTCAATGAAACATGGTGAAGCCCCAAAATTGCCCTCGCTAGAAGCCTGTGTTTCAGACATAAAGAAGTGGATGGCTGCAAACTTTCTACTTTTAAACTCGGACAAAACAGAGATGCTTGTTCTAGGTCCCAAGAAACAAAGAGATCTTCTGTTGAATCTGACAATTAATCTGGATGGTTGTACAGTCGTCTCAAATAAAACTGTGAAGGACCTCGGCGTTACTCTGGACCCTGATCTCTCTTTTGAAGAACATATCAAGACTGTTTCAAGGACAGCTTTTTTCCATCTACGTAACATTGCAAAAATCAGAAACTTTCTGTCCAAAAATGACGCAGAAAAATGAATCCATGCTTTTGTTACTTCTAGGCTGGACTACTGCAATGCTCTACTTTCCGGCTACCCGGATAAAGCACTAAATAAACTTCAGTTAGTGCTAAATACGGCTGCTAGAATCCTGACTAGAACCAAAAAATGTGATTATATTACTCCAGTGCTAGCCTCCCTACACTGGCTTCCTGTTAAGGCAAGGGCTGATTTCAAGGTTTTACTGCTAACCTACAAAGCATTACATGGGCTTGCTCCTACCTATCTTTCCGATTTGGTCCTGCCGTACATACCTACACGTACGCTACGATCACAAGACGCAGGCCTCCTAATTGTCCCTAGAATTTCTAAGCAAACGGCTGGAGGTAGGGCTTTCTCCTATAGAGCTCCATTTTTATGGAATGGTCTGCCTACCAATGTGAGAGACGCAGACTCAGTCTCAACATTTAAGTCTTTACTGAAGACTTATCTCTTCAGTAGGTCCTATGATTAAGTATAGTCTGGCCCAGGAGTGTGAAGGTGAACAGAAAGGCTGGAGCAACGAACCGCCCTTGCTGTCTCTGCCTTGCCGGTTCCCCTCTTTCCACTGGGATTCTCTGCCTCTAACCCTTTTACAGGGGCTGAGTCACTGGCTTACTGGTGTTCTTCCATGCCGTCCATGGGAGGGGTGCGTCACTTGAGTGGGTTGAGTCACTGACGTGGTCTTCCTGTCTGGGTTGGCGCCCCCCCTTGGGTTGTGCCATGGCGGAGATCGTTGTGGGCTATACTCGGCCTTGTCTTAGGACGGTAAGTTGGTGGTTGGAGACATCCCTCTAGTGGTGTGGGGGCTGTGCTTTGGCAAAGTGGGTGGGGTTATATCCTGCCTGTTTGGCCCTGTCCGGGGGTATCATCGGATGGGGCCACAGTGTCTTCTGATCCCTCCTGTCTCAGCCTCCAGTATTTATGCTGCAGTAGTTTATGTGTCGGGGGGCTAGGGTCAGTCTGTTACATCTGGAGTATTTCTCTTGTCTTATCCGGTGTCCTGTGTGAATTTAAATATGCTCTCTCTAATTCGCTCTTTCTGTCTTTCTCTCGGAGGACCTGAGCCCTAGGACCATGCCTCAGGACTACCTGGTATGATGACTCATTGCTGTCCCCAGTCCACCTGGCCGTTCTGCTGCTCCAGTTTCAACTGTTCTGCCTGCGGCTATGGAACCCTGACCTGTTCACCGGACGTGCTTGTTGCACCCTCGACAACTACTATGATTATTATTATTTGACCATGCTGGTCATTTATGAACATTTTAACATTTTAACATCTTGACCATGTTCTGTTATAATATCCACCCTGCACAGCCAGAAGAGGACTGGCCACCCCTCATAGCCTGGTTCCTCTCTAGGGTTCTTCCTAGGTTTTTGGCCTTTCTAGGGAGTTTTTCGTAGGGAGTTTTTCCTAGCCACCGTGCTTCTTTCACATGCTTTGCTTGCTGTTTGGGGTTTTAGGCTGGGTTTCTGTACAGCACTTTGAGATATCAGCTGATGTACGAAGGGCTATATAAAAATAAATTTGATTTGATTTGAGGCAGTGATCGCTGAGATCTTGGTTGAAAACAGCAGAGGTGTATTTAGAGGGCAAATTGGTTAGGATGATATCTATGAGGGTGCCAGTGTTTACGGCTTTGGGGTGGTACCTGGTGGGTTCATTAATAATTTGTGTGAGATTGAGGGCGTCAAGCTTAGATTGTAGGATGGCTGGGGTATTAACCTCTCTAGGCTAGGCGGGACGAATTCGTCCCACCTACGTAACAGCCACTGCTATTCTGTGGCGCGATTTTCAAAACCTTAAAAATCCTATTACTTCAATTTCTCAAACATATGACTATTTTACAGCCATTTAAAGACAAGACTCTCGTTAATCTAACCACACTGTCCGATTTCAAAAAGGCTTTACAACAAAAGCAAAACATTAGATTATGTCAGCAGAGTACCAAGCCAGAAATAATCAGACACCCATTTTTCAAGCCAGCATATAATGTCACCAAAACCCAGAAGACAGCTAAATGCAGCACTCACCTTTGATGATCTTCATCAGATGACAACCCTAGGACATTATGTTATACAATACATGCATGTTTTGTTCAATCAAGTTCATATTTATATCAAAAACCAGCTTTTTACATTAGCATGTGACGTTCAGAACTAGCATACCCCCCGCAAACTTCCGGGGAATTCGCTAACATTTTACTAAATTACTCACGATAAACGTTCACAAAAAGCATAACAATTATTTTAAGAATTATAGATACAGACCTCCTCTATGCACTCGATATGTCCGATTTTAAAATAGCTTTTTGGTGAAAGCACATTTTGCAATATTCTAAGTACATAGCCCAGGCATCACGGGCTCGCTATTTAGACACCCGGCAAGTTTAGCACTCACCATAATCATATTTACTATTATAAAAGTTTCATTACCTTTTGTTGTCTTCGTCAGAATACACAGCCAGGACTGCTACTTCAATAACAAATGTTGGTTTGGTCCAAAATAATCCATCGTTATATCCGAATAGCGGCGTTTTGTTCGTGCGTTCCAGACACTATCCGAAATAGTAAAGAAGTGTCACGCGCTTGGCGCAATTCGTGACAATAAAATTCTAAGTATTCCATTACCGTACTTCGAAGCATGTCAACCGCTGTTTAAAATCAATTTTTACGACACTTTTCTCGTAGAAAAGCGATAATATTCCGACAGGGAATCTCCTTTTCGGCAAACAGAGGAAAAAATCCCAAAGGCGGGGGCGGTCGGGGTCACGCGCATAAGCCAGTGTCTCTTGATCGGCCACTTGAGAAAGGCGATAATGTGTTTCAGCCTGGGGCTGGAATGACGACATTCTGTTTTTTCCCGGGCTCTGAGAGCCTATGGACGACGTGGGAAGTGTCACGTTAGAGCAGAGATCCTTAGTAAATGATAGAGATTGAAAAGAAGTTCAACAAATGGTCAGACAGGCCATTCCTGTAAAGGAATCTCTCAGGTTTTGACCTGCCATTTGAGTTCTGTTATACTCACAGACACCATTCAAACAGTTTTAGAAAATTTAGGGTGTTTTCTATCCATATGTAATAAGTATATGCATATTCTAGTTACTGGGTAGGAGTGGTAACCAGATTAAATCGGGTATGTTTTTTATCCAGCCATGTCAATGCTGCCCCCTAGCCCTAACAGGCTAAGCATGTCCCAGTTTAGGTCACCTAGTAGCACGAGCTCTGAAGATAAATGTGGGGCAATCAGTTCACATATGGTGTCCAGAGCACAGCTGGGGGCCGAGGGTGGTCTATAGCAGGCGGCAACGGTGAGAGACTTGTTTTTAGAGAGATGTATTTTTAAAAGTAGAAGTTCGTTTGGGTACAGACCTGGATAGTAGGACAGAACTCTGCAGGCAATCTCTGCAGTAGATTGCAACACCGCCCCCTTTGGCCGTTCTATCTTGTCTGAAAATGTTGATGTTATTGATGAAGATTTCAGTTTTTGGTTGACTTCCTAAGCCAGGATTCAGACACAGCTAGGACATCCGGGTTGGCAGAGTGTGCTAAAGCAGTGAATAAAACAAACTTAGGGAGGAGGCTTCTAATGTTAACATGCATGAAACCAAGGCTATTACGGTTACAGAAGTCATCAAAAGAGAGCGCCTGGGGAGTAGGAGTGGAGCTAGGCACTGCAGGGCCTGGATTCACCTCTACATCACCAGAGGAAAAGACAAGTATGAGGATAAGGGTATGAATTGCGACTCCACTGTCACGACTTCCGCCAGCTCCTCTCCTTCCGCCGGCTCTCTCCACTGTCGGCTCCTCTCCTTGTTCGGGCGGCGTTCGGCGGTCGACGTCACTGGCTTTCTAGCCATCACCGCTCCATTTTTCATGTATCCATTTATTTTGTCTTGTTCCCTGCACACCTGGTTTTTATTCCCCAATCAATTCATATGTATTTATTCCTCTGTTCCCCTTCATGTCTTTGTATAGGATTGTTTGTGTTACGTGTATTTTGATATTGTGGATATTGTTACGCGCATTACTTTTTGTCTATGTTCCGTGTTTTGGGCACATTTTATGTTATTTTTGTGCTGTCATTTGACCGGAATAAAAAGTGCGCCTGTTCACTACACTCCGCTCTCCTGCACCTGACTTCGCCTCCGATACACACTCCTAAAATAATCCGACACCAACCATGGAGTCAGCAGGAGCAGGTACCCCGGTCAGAGGAGTCGAGGAACACTTCCAGGAACACGCAGCTATGCTACATCATCTCGGTGCCATGATGGATTGTGTTGTCCAGACCATGGACCGCTGGGTGAGACAGGAAGTCTCTCCAGCACCTCAACCAGCTCAACCGGGGTTATCTCTACCCGTCCCATCCGGATCCAGCTCCAGTTCCCAGGGAGTATGATCCAGCTCCCTTCCCAGGGAGTATGATGGGACGGCCGCACAGTGCCAGGGGTTCCTATTACAACTGGACCTATACCTGGCCACTGTTCACCCAGCTCCCTCAGGAAGGGAGAGAGTATCGGGGAGAGCTCTGGAGTCGGTAAACACCGTGTGGGGGGAGGAAGACGCGCCGTTAGACCAATTCAAGGAGTTTACCCGCCGTTTCCGGGCCGTCTTTGACCATCCGCCCAAAGGTAGAGCGGCGGGTGAGCAACTCTTCCATTTGAGGCAGGGGACGAGAAGTGCACAGGATTTCGCGCTGGAGTTCCGGACCTTTGCTGCCGGAGCAGGATGGAACAACAGGGCCCTCATCAACCACTATCGATGCAGCTTACGTGAGGATGTCCGATGGGAGTTGGCCTGCAGGGATGCCACCACCACCTTTGACCAACTGGTGGGTATGTCCATTCGGTTGGATAACCTGCTGGTCATCCGTGGACGTCCTGAGGGGGCTCTGTCGGTTCCATCTCCCAGCACTCCCGCTCTGGCGTCCATGGAGTTGGGAGGCGCTGTGAGTATAGAGGCTGGAGGATGGGCTTTCACGTGAATCATCTGTGGCCGCAGAGGGCACACTGCCGGTCGGTGCCGGGTTGGTTCCTCTGGGAGTTGAGGCAGCAGGCAGGGCACTCTGGCGTCACCCCAGGTGAGTATGCACCCCTCTCATCCAGAGTCCTCTGTTGTCCACCTGTTTGTACCTGTTTGTTTCCCTGAGTTCTCCCCGCATTCCCAGCATAAGGCGCTCGTCGATTCAGGCGCAGCTGGGAATTTTATTGACAGAGCATTAGCGCTTAGTTTAGGGATCCCCATTATTTCCGGTTCATGCTCTGGATAGTCGACCATTAGGGTTTGGGCTAATCAGGGAGGTCACCATCTCCCTGGCCATGGAGACGCTGGGGGTTAACGATGAGAGAATCAGTCTCTTTCTCATTGACTCTCCTGCAATTCCCGTGGTACTAGGCCTTCGCTAGTTGGCTCGTCATAACCCCACCATTTCCTGGCAACAGAGGGCTCTCACGGAGTGGTCGCGAGAGTGCTCGGGGAGGTGTGTAGGGGTTTCCGTTGGTGCTACCATGGTGGAAAGTCCAGACCATGTCTCCACCATGTGCATCCCCCCAGAATATGCCGATTTAGCTCTCGCCTTCTGTAAGAAGAAGGCGACTCAATTACCACCCCATCGACGGGGGGATTGTGCGATAAATCTCCTGGTAGATGCTGCACTTCCCAGGAGTCATGTGTATCCCCTGTCGCAAGCTGAAACGGTGGCTATGGAGACATATTTCTCCAAATCCCTGCGTCAGGGGTACATTCGGTCCTCCACTTCACCCGTCTCCTCGAGTTTCTTTTTTGTGAAGAAGAAGGATGGAGGTCTGCGTCCGTGTATTGATTATAGAGGTCTCAATCAAATCATGGTGAGGTACAGTTACCCGCTACCTCTTATCGCCACGGCGATTGGGTCAATGCATGGGGCACGCTTCTTCACTAAACTGGATCTCAGGAGTGCGTACATTCTGGTGTGTATCTGAGAGGGAGACGAGTGGAAGACGGCGTTTAGTACCACCTCAGGGCATTTGTGTACCTCGTCATGCCGTACGAGTTGATGAATGCTCCATCAGTCTTCAAATCCTTTGTAGACGAGATTTTCTGGGACCTGCACGGGCAGGGTGTAGTGGTGTAGATCGATGATTCCTGATATACTCCGCTACACGCAAGGTACTTGGACGACTGTTGGAGCATGACCTGTACGTCAAGGCTGCTTCCATTACCTCACTGCTGAAGGGGGGTCCTGTACGTCTGCAGTGGTCGGTTGAGGCGGACAGGGTTTTTGGGCAGCTGAGAGCTCTGTTTACCTCGGCTCCCGTGCTGGCCCATCCGGATCCCTCTTTGGCATTCATAGTGGAGGTGGATGCGTCAGAGGCTGGGATCGGAGCCGTACTCTCTCAGCGCTCAGGCACGCCACCGAAGCTCCGCCCTGTGCTTTCTTCTCGAAGAATCTCAGCCCGGCGGAGCGAAACTATGATGTGGGGGACCGGGAGCTGTTGGCTGTGGTTAAGGCTTTGAAGGCGTGGAGACATTGGACTGAGGGGGCTAAACACCCTTTCCTCATCTGGACTGACCACCGCAAGCTGGAGTACATCCGGGCAGCTAGGAGACTGAATCCTCGTCAGGCAAGGTGGGCCATGTTCTTTACCCATTTTGTGTTTACCCTGTCCTACAGGTTCCCAGAATGTAAAGGCAAATGCACTGTCCCGGCTGTATGACACAGAGGAGTGGCCCATGGATCAGATTCCCATTCTCCCGGCCTCCTGCCTGGTAGCACCGGTCGTGTGGGAGCTGGACGCGGACATTGAGAGGGCGTTGCGTAATGAACCCGCTCCACTCGTGTCCTGTCGGACTTCAGTACGTTCCGTCTGCTGTCCGTGACCAGTTGATCTATTGGGCCCACACATCACCCTCCTCTGGTCATCAGGGGATCAGTCAGATGGTGCGCTGTCTGTCTGGGAAGTACTGGTTGCCCACCTTGGCTCGGGATGTGAGGGTTTATGTTTCGTCCTGCTTGGTGTGCGCCCAGTGTACGGCTCCTAGACACCTGCCCAGAGGTAAGCTATATCCCTTACCCGTTCCACAACGACCTTCGTCACACCTGTCGGTTGATTTTCTAACGGATCTTCCTCCCTCACAGGGGAACACCACGATCTTGGTCGTTGTGGATTGTTTCTCTAAGTCCTGTCGTCTCCTCCCTCTGCCCAGTCTCCCTACGGCCCTACAAACTGCGGAGGCCCTGTTCACACACGTCTTCCGGCACTACGGGGTGCCTGAGGATATAGTGTCTGATCGGGGTCCCCAGTTCACTTCTAGAGTCTGGAGGGCGTTCATGGAACGTTTGGGGGTCTCGATCAGCCTTACCTCGGGTTTCCACCCCGAGAGTAATGGGCAGGTGAGAGTGAACCAGGATGTGGGCAGGTTTCTGCAGTCCTATTGCCAGGACCGGCCGGGGGAGTGGGCGGCGTTTGTGCCCTGGGCAGAGATGGCGCAGAACTCACTCCGCCACTCCTCCACTAACCTCTCCCCCTTTCAGTGTGTATTGGGGTACCAGCCGGTTCTGGCACCATGGCATCGGTGTCAGACCGAGGCTCCTGCAGTGGACTAGTGGTTCGGTCGCGCAGAGGAGACCTGGGAAGCCGCCCATGGTCATCTCCAACAGGCCGCGCTGCGCCAAAAGACCAGCGGGGACCGATACACACTCCTAACATCCACTTTGTCCCTATACTGACATTTTGCTTGTTTGATTGCCTTGCGGAGGGAATAACTACACTGTTTGTATTCGGCCGTATTCCCGGTCATCTTTCCATTGTTAAATACGGTGGTTCGTGCTTTCAGTTTTGCGCGAATGCCAAATGTCGTTCATGTGCAAAGTATTCATTCTATTGAGCATAGTTTCCACATGTATGTACCAGCCCACTCTCTTTGTCTCTCCCGCTCTCTTTATCTTGCCCCTTCCTTTCATTGTGTAACAAGCCGTCATAGTCCACCAGGGACTTTTCATTGCATTATGGTAGTAATCAACATATAATCTATCCTGTGTGTGTGTTTATGTAATTCTGTGTGATTATTTAGTTAGTTAGTAAATAAATAATTAAGGCAATTTGTGTATCGCTGAATCATCATTTAGACTAGGGTTTGTGCAGATTTGAAGTCGACAATGTTTAGAATGAGACTGATGTGAGGTAATAATTTATGGAAGACTGGTATGATAACGATATATTCTGATATATACTTGAGTTAATTCGGGAAACAGTAACTCATTAAACAAACTTTTTCTGTGGTGCCCCAAGTTACTAATGAGTTAATTGTTACATGACTAGTTGAATCACGTAATAATGAAACATAGTTAATTGATTTGATAAAATAGCCATCATCGCATTAATGATAGTCACATCAAGACAGAGTGCTAATGGTGGGTCTGGGATTGAAGTTGTGGATCTTTCTAAGGAGGGAGGATTAGTGGGTGGAGTATATTAGAGGGAGTCTCAATTGGTTGGTAATGGCTGCCGGTTTAATGCATGTACAGTATGCCTTTATTGATGCTATATGTCTTCACTGCCAACTCTTTGTCTGACTGCAGACGGATTGAGTGGAGTGCCTCAGTGCAGCTTCATGCATATTCATGTAGGCAAACACAGTTTGGGTTGAAGATTTTTTTACTAAAGGGTTTTCACACAAGTTTGAAACCAATTACAAGGGTGTCCTTCGGTATTACAATGCAATTTAGAGATCTAACACTGAGCAAGACAGAACGACAATGGTGTGATTCCATCAGTGTGAGGCTATTTGTCTGAATTGTAATGCACTTCATGTCTTTACTTAATGATAAGCTAAAGAGGCTTTACCATTTGTCTTTACTTTTTTGGTGTCCTACGAGCATCTCTCTGATGTGTCAGGCCTGCTCAAATACATAGAAGGTGTTTATCACTATCATACCTGGTAATATAGTATTTGTTTTCTTTCAAATATTTTTCCTGCTTAATTGAACTTGCCTTGCTCAATGGAGACAATGGAATTGTCTCAAAAGTTTAAACCCCGTCCATCTGGCACTCCAGACAGAAAACAAGTACTATTTCAACCCAGGTCTGATCACTGTTGATACAGTCATTTTAATCTCTCTTATTGACCCCTCCCCCTTCCCTGCATTCCTATAGGACATTCCGTCAGGATCTCCACCTTCAGCCTGGTCGCCATAGCGATCGAGAAGTACAGCGCCATCTGCAACCGGCTGAAGTCGCGGGTGTGGCAGACTCGTTCCCATGCCTACCGGGTCATCGCCGCCATCTGGGTGTTGTCGTTGGTCATGATGGTGCCCTACCCAGTGTTCAGCCACCTCAAGTCCTTCCCCAAACCCGACCGAACTATGGGACACATGTGCCGCCTGGAATGGCCAAGCGTTGGGGTGGAACAGACGTGGTGAGTGAGTTTCTGACTGGAGACCTCTAGTGCAGTGGTCAGAACTGGTTTCTGACCGGTCCCTGAGTTTCCTGACGCTAGTTAAGTCAGTTCTCGAGTGGTATTTTCAAAGTAAGCAGTTATCAAAGGAACATAGATTGCCATTCCCTTGTACAAAAAAGTATCTTGGATTTGTTTGGTCTGTTTTTATGTTTGATTGCTTTATTGAATAGATTTGTTTCAAAATAAATAGTTTTTTCCCCCCCATTTCTGATCAGGGAAGCAATGAAGCATTTCATGCAGTTTTCATTATATTTCCACTTATATTAAATTTGCCCAAAAGTAATGCCTTCCCCCTGCAAGACTGAACAGAATCGTCATAGCCGGACATTTAGGAGCACCACAGCAACATCTAAGGCAAAGCAATTATATTATTAGGCAGATTAGTTCGCATTGACTCAGGGCTAGCAAAGCAGTTTTAGAAGGTAATTCCACTCTAAAGACAAACAGTTTATTAAACACTGGTCTACGATTAGAAATATAGCTAGAATAAAGCTCCACTGCCCAAGTATCTGCATCTGCAGTTCAAGGCAAGGCTTTTTCTGTAGAAACTGTTGCTGTTAAGTTTGGGCACAGAGGACTATTCATCAATTTGCCCATAAACAAACAGAGAGGCTGTGGAGCAGAGCAATTAAAGGAAGATTGACATTCTCCAGGGGTTCTCCCCAGCCTAATACAGCTCTCTCGTCCAGACTATACTTCTTATTTTTACACTAAATAAGCTCTCTCTCTGCAGACCTTTCTACTTTAATTGTAGTTGTTCACTGTTTGCAGCCTGTTAAAACCTCTCCAGACTTTACTCATTTTTCTTTACAACTACAACCCTAAGAGTCCTTTGGATACAGTGCATTCTGAAAGTATTCAGACATCTTGACTTTTTCCACATTTTGTTGCATTACAGCCTTATTCTAAAATTGATTAAATCGTTTTTTTCAAGCTACACACAATACCCCATAATAACAAAGCAAAAAACATATTTTTTGTATAAATAAAAACATAAATATCACATTTACGTAAGTATTCAGACCCTTTACTCTGTACTTTGTTGAAGCATCTTTGGCAGCGGTTACAGCCTCGAGTATTCTTGGGTATGGCGCTACAAACTTGGCACACCTGTATAAGGAATTTCTCCCATTCTTCTCTTCAGATCCTCTCAAGCTCTGTGATGTTGATGCCCAGCTATTTTCTGGTCTCTCCAGAGATGTTCGATCGGGTTCAAGTCCAGGCTCTGGTTGGGCCACTCAAGGACATTCCAAGACTTGTCCCGAAGCCACTCCTGCATTGTCTTGGCTGTGTGCTTAAGGTTGTTGTCCGGGTGGAAGGTGAACCTTCGCCCCAGTCTGAGGTCCTAAGCACTCTGGAGCAGGCTTTCATCAAGGATCTCTCTTTACTTTGCTCCATTCATCTTTCCCTCAATCCTGACTAGTCTCCCAGTCCCTGCCGATGAAAAATATCCCCACAGCATGATGCTGCCACCACCATGCTTGACTGTAGGGATGGTGCCAGGTTTCCTTCAGATTTGATGCTTGGCATTCAAGCCAAAGAGTTCAATCTTGGTTTCATCAGACCAGAGATTCTTCTTTCTCATATTCTGAGAGTCCTTTAGGTGCCTTTTGGCAAACTCCAAGTGGACTGTCATGTGCCTTTTACTGAGGAGTGGCTTCCATCTGGCCACTCTACCATAAAGGCCTGATTTGTGGAGTGCTGCACATCAAATTAAATTTATTTATATTGCCCTTCTTACATCAGCTGATATCTCAAAGTGCTGTACAGAAACCCAGCCTAAAACCCCAAACAGCAAGCAATGCAGGTGTAGAAGCACGCAGAGATAGTTGTCAGAGATAGGAGAACCTTACAGAAGGACAACTATCTCCACAGAGGAACTCTGGAGATCTGTCAGAGTGACCATCGGTTCTTGGTCACCTCTCTGACCAAGGCCCTACTCCCACGATTCTTCAGTTTGACCGGGCGGCCAAACTTCTTTCATTTCTTTGTGGTTCCAAACTTCTTCCATTTCAGAATGATGGAGGCCACTGTGTTCTTGGGGACCTTCAATGCTGCAGAAATGTTTTGGAGTCCTCGATACAATCATGTCTCTGGGCTCTACAGACAATTCCTTTGGACCTCGTGGCTTGGTTTTTGCTCTGACATGCACTGTCAACTGTTGGACCTCACATAGACAGGTGTGTGCCTTTCCAAATCATGTCCAATCAATTTAATTTACCACAAGTGGACTCAAGTTGTAGAAACATCTTAAGGATGATGAATGGAAACAGGATGCACCAGAGCTCAATTTCGAGTCTCATAGCAAAGGGTCTGAATATTTTTTTTATATATAGATTTGCAAAAACTTCTGAGGATTTGTAGTTATTTCAGAGTATTTTTTGTTATTTAATCCATTTTAAAATAAGGCTGTAACCTAACAAAATGTGGAAAAAGGGAAGGAGTCTGAATACTTTCCGAATGCACTATTTCTCTTAACAATGGCAGGCACAATCATTTTAATCGGATTTATATTTTAATTTGAATTGATTTTCAAAAAATTATCAAAGCAGCGGTGACAATAGATGTCATCAACAAACACACACAATATAATACCTATCATTTTTGAATTATTACAATATTCTTCAGAAAAGATGCTATTGAAATATAACTTGTGACCTTAGTACTTTTGTACTTTTTGTGACCTCTGATGCCAAGCATCTTGGTGTAATGGCTAAGGTGTTAGACTGACAGTCACAGGGACTATTTGAGTCCATTACGGGATACTCCCCAAATTGGCTATTGAATCAGCGTGTGTAATTATGCTTACTAATGATGCCGGTCATGAAAAGTCCTCAAATAATGTGAAACAGAAATATTAGTGTAGCACCTGTTCCTCTTCCCTTTCCATGTTCTTCTCTGACAATCAAGAATAAGGATCAAAGACTAAACAAAAGATGAACCGAAACCTCTAACCTCTATTTACTACCTCTCTGTATGTCCTTCCTTCCTGTCACCTTTTGTCCCCCAATCCCTGATGTGTGACCCACTATCAAACAGAGTACTGATGAAAAGCTTTGAGTATCAGAGGCTGCATTAATGAATGAATGAATGAATTAATGAATGAATGAATGAATGAATGAGAGCCTAACCTGCTGCAAAGGCTGATGGGAGATGAACCATCCATGGAGGATGTTCAGAGGAAAACACCCATGCACAATTAGAATTTCACACAATGCAAAATAAAGGCTTCCTCTCTACTAATTCTCAAAGTGTGTGGAAGGAACAATAGTGGATTTGTACTTTTTTGTTACACGGCCAAGTTGATAGTATCCGGATTGATGTGAAGATAATTGGAAAAATGTTAATGACCATCATAGAAATATTATTTTATTTTATGACCACAATGATCAAAGTCACTTTTTTCTCTTCCTGTCTGGCTTCCTGTCCCGCTTTCCCTACGTCTTTCACTCCCTTTTTCTCTAATTTTTCCTCTTTTTCTTTCACTCCATGTTCCCTCTTTCCCTCTCTCTTTCTCTCCTTTTTTCTCAGGTACATGCTGTTGCTTTTAATCTTGTTCTTCATCCCTGGGGTTGTGATGATCGTTGCCTATGGACTCATCTCCAGAGAGCTGTACCGGGGGATGAAGTTTGAGCTGGACCAAAACAGAGAGAACAGTGGTGAGACTCCTACACCACATGTATCTCCTGCCATGGATATGATTGAACATCTAATTTGTTTCTTACAAATAGAAAGTTATATAAGGGAAGTTGAGGTTTTGGGTTAGGGGTTGGGGTTTTGGAATAGGGTTGTGCTGGGCAGAAGCAATGAGGGCAAGGACTAGGATTAGGGTTTTTAAAACAGGCAATGATAAGGCTGGGGCCAGAATAAGTGTTTTGCATTCATACAGTAACTATTTTCCCATAAGGCCTGTTTATTTGTGAATGCATGTTCCCCACAATGCAGGCTTATGTCACCAACTCTTTTGTCATGTTATTATTAGTAATGTGCTATGTCTTCAACCTACACACTTACACTCACCTACACACTTACACCCAATTCAGACCCACTTACACACTTCCATGTACATTCCACAGCACTGAAGAATGGCGTAAACACCACTGTGACCACCAGCAACAACGACACATACTATGATGGCTGCTACATCCAGATACCGAAGAAGCCACCGTCCATGGAGCTGTCCACCCTCACCACCCCTACTCCGGCCCCTCCCAAACCCAAAGTGTCCGCCGAGCACCCTCGAAGCAATACCTCGGAGGCTAAACTCTTGGCCAAGAAGCACGTGATCCGCATGCTCATTGTCACTGCCATCCTCTTCTTCCTCTGCTGGATGCCCCTGTACACGGCCAACACGTGGAAGGCATTCCACATCAGCTCAGCCCACCGGCTCCTCTCGGGGGCACCCATCTCGTTCATCCACCTATTGAGCTACACATCGGCGTGCGTCAACCCCGTTATCTATTGTTTTATGAATACACGCTTCCGCAAGGCGTTGCTCACCACCTTCGCCCACAGCCGTCCGCCCTGCTGTCGGCGCCGCCGGGGGAGGCGGAACGGCGGGGATGATGAGATGACAGTGACGGGGACTATGGGTCCTTTGTCCATGTCCAAGATCAGCTATACCACAGTGAGCACCGCGGGGACCTACTGACTCTTTGTGAAGGGGGCTAGGGGTACAGTGTCCATATTAGGACAGCCTCATTCTCAGCAGGACTTCTTCCTAATATGGACCCTGTATAGGGGAACACAGGGGGCTGTAGCAGTGGGTACACAGGTAGTTGTGACCAAGGATGGCAACCGACAGAATGCTTGTGCATTTCTTTGCTTGTTCGCTCCTGATTTCTTCACGTTTTATTGTGTAACATACTGGGATTAACATTAATTTAATTTACATTTTTTTGTCAACGATCTACTCAAAGCACTCTGTAATGTCAAAGTGGAAGAAAATGTCTGATGAAAAATCAAACACTAATATATATTGATTTGATAATTATTCACCCTCCTGAGTCAATACATGTTAGAAACACCTTTGGCAGCGATTACAGCTGTGAGTAATCTTGGTTAAGTCTCTAAGAGCATTGCACACCTGGATTGTGCAATATTTGCCCATTTATTATTTTCAGAATTCTTCAAGTTGTTGGGGATTATGACTAGACAGCAATTTAAAGTCTTGCCATACATTTTCAAGCAGATTTAAGTCAAAACTGTAACTTGGCCACTCAGGGACATTCACTGTCTTCATTCATGGTAAGCAAACTCCAGTGTAGATTTGGCCTGTGTTGTAGGTTATTGTTCCACTGAAAGGTGAATTCCTCTCCCAGTGTCTGGTATAAAGCAGACTTAAGCAGGTTTTCCTCTAGGATTTTGCCTGTGCTCAGCTTCATCCCATTTATTTTTGTCTTTGCCAATATCAATCATACCTATACCATGATGAAGCCAACACCATGCTTGAAAATAAGGTGGCAGTTAGTCAATGATGTGTTTTGTTGGATTTACCCCAAACATAAGGCTTTGTATTTAGGTCAAAAAGTGTATTCCTGTGCCGTGTTTTTTTTTTAGTATTACTTTAGTGCCTTGTTGCATTCGTATGCATGTTTTATTCTATATGTTTGTATTCTTCTTTTCACACTGTCATGTAGGTCATTATTGTAGTATTGTAGCAGTTATTGTAGCAGTTTTCTTCCTGTTCTGCAGCTCATTTCATTAGGACAACTGTATCTTTGATGTGTCTGGGTGGTTTAATACATAATCAACAACATAATTGTTAACTTGTTTTTATTTGATTTATTTAACCTTTACATAACCAGGCAAGTCAGTTAAGAATAAATTCTAATTTACAAGGCAAAAGGCCTCCTGCGGGGACGGGGTCTATCTCAGATAGGGGGAGTGAGGCCTAAGAAGGTTTTATAAATAAGCATCAAGCAGTGTGTCTTGCGACAGTTATACAGATATGACCAGTTTACGGAGGAGTATAGAGTGCAGTGATGTGTCCTATAAGGAGCATTGGTGGCAAATCTGATGGCCGAATGGTAAAGAACATCTAGCCGCTCGAGAGCACCCTTACCTGCCAATCTATAAATTACATCTCCGTAATCTAGCAATGGTAAGATGGTCATCTGAATCAGGGTTAGTTTGGCAGTTGGATGAAGAGGAGCGATTACAATAGAGGAAACCAAGTCTAGATTTAACTTCAGCCTGCAGCTTTGATATGCACTGAGAGAGGGACATTGTACTGTCTAGCCATACTCCAAAGTAATTGTATGAGGTGACTACCTCAAGCTCTAAACACTCAGGTAGTAATCACACCTGTCGTGAGAGGGGCATTCTTCTTACCAAACCACATGACCTTTGTTGGGAAAAGATAGCATAAGGCTGCATACACTGAGTGTACAAAACATTGTGTATGTGTGCCGTTCAGAACAAGGATAAGGGCAGAGAAAACTTGTTGGACACTAAGAAAGCTTTGTTGTAGAGGGTTTCACACAAAATCAGAGGAGGGGCCAGCTGAGTGTAAGAGTGTATCATCTGCATATAAATGGATGAGAGAGCTTCCTACTGCCTGAACTATGTTGTTGATGTAAATTGAGAAGAGCATGGGGCCTAAGATTGAGCCTTGGAGTACTCCCTTGGCGACAGGCAGTGGCTGAGACAGCAGATGTTCTGACATTATAAACTGCACTCTTTGAGAAAACTTGATTAACCTCTTATGGACAGGCGTTCTGCTAGCGGAACGCCTCGCCAATATCCAATGGTAGCGCCTGGCGCAAAATACGAAAAACCTTAAAAATACTATAATTTCAATTTCTCAAACATATGACTATTTTACACCATTTGAAAGATAAGACTCTCCTTTATCTAACCACATTGTCCGATTTCAAAAACGCTTTACAGCGAAAGCAAAACATTAGATTATGTCAGGAGAGTACCCAGCCAGAAAGAATCACACCCATTTTTCAAGCTAGCATATATGTCACAAAAACCAAAACCAAAGCTACATGCAGCACTAACCTTTGATTATCTTCATCAGATGACACTCCTAGGACATTATGTTATACAATACATGCATGTTTTGTTCAATCAAGTTCATATTTATATAAAAAAAACAGCTTTTTACATTAGCATGTTTTGTTCAGAACTAGCATACCCACCGAAAACGTCCAGTGAATTTACTAAATTACTCACGATAAACGTTGACAAAAAACATAACAATTATTTTAAGAATTATAGATACAGAACTCCTTTATGCAATCGCGGTGTCCGATTTTAAAATAGCTTTTCGGTGAAAGCACATTTTGCAATATTCTGAGTAGATAGCCCGGCCATCACGGCTAGCTATTTTGACACCCACCAAGTTTGGCACTCACTAAACTCAGATTTACTATAAGAAAAATTGGATTACCTTTGCTGTTCTTCGTCAGAATGCACTCCCAGGACTTCTACTTCAACAACGAATGTTGTTTTGGTTCGAAATAATCCATAGTTATATCCAAATAGCTCCATTTTGTTCGTGCGTTCAGGTAACTATCCGAAGGGTGATGCGCCGGCGCGTTTCGTGACAAAAAAAATCAAAATATTCCATTACTGTACTCCGAAGCATGTCAAACACTGTTTAAAATCAATTTTGATGCGATTTTTCTCGGAAAATAGCGATAATATTCCAACCGGGCGATGACGTATTCGTTCAAAGAGAGAAAGAAAAACATGGAGTTGTCACATGCATGCGCTCCAGTGTCATTGTCCTCAGAAGGACCACTCTCCAAAACGCCTTGCTGTTTTTCGCACAGAGACTGCAGAGTTATCATTCCACATTCTGGCGCCTTCCTGGAGCCAATGAAAGCCTTAGAAAAGGTCACGTTACAGCAGAGATCCTGTATTTTTGATAAAGAGGCTAAAGAAGGACAAGAAATGGTCAGACAGGGCACTTCCCGTATAGAATCTTCTCAGGTTTTGGCCTGCCATATGAGTTCTGTTATACTCACAGACACCATTCAAACAGTTTTAGAAACTTTAGGGTGTTTTCTATCCAAATCAAATAATTATATGCATATTCTAGTTTCTGGGCAGGAGTAATAACCAGATTAAATCGGGTACGTTTTTTATCTGGCCGTGAAAATACTGCCCCCTATCCCAAACAGGTTAAATAACCACAAATCAACACACACAAATAAGGAACAGGTGCAAACAATAAGACATACCAACAGAAAAGGAAAAAGGGATCAGCGGCGGCTTGTAGGCCGGCGACGACGACCGCCGAGCGCCGCCCGAGCAGGCAGGGGAGCCACCTTCGGTGGGATTCGTGACACATAAAAAAATAATGCCAACCCCTATAATTTCACACAGAGTTAGTCCATATATTTTACTTCTGAACTGATTTAGGTTTGCCTAATCAAAGGTGGTGAATACTTCTGCAACAACTATATTTTAGTTATTTAGGTTTTATTAATTTATACACATTTGTAGAATTCTCTTTTCACTTTGACAATGTGGAGTATTTTGTGTAGATCAAGGACAAAAAAATGACAAGTAATGCCACAAAATGTGAAAATATCCAAGGGGGTGAATACTTATGATACCCACTATATGTGTGGTTTATTTATTGGACTGATTACCTGAACAAATAAGGTATTTCAAATACAAAATGGAATGTTGATATTTTATGTAGTGCTTAAATGTGTGTGTCCTGTATATGTAATATAAATGTTTTCGTATTTTTAATTGTTTTTATAAATCAATGCCAAACTGTAGCACACAATGAGGAAAATATAGCATAAGGCCACATACACTGAGTGTACAAAACATTGTTTATGTGTGCCATTCAGAGGGTGAATGGGCAAGACAGAAGATTTAAGTGCCTTGTGTCAAGAACTGCAACGCTCTTGGGTGTATCACGCTCAACAGTTTCCCGTGTGTATCAAGAATGGTCCACCACCCAAAGGACATCCAGCCAACTTGATACAAATTTGGGAAGCATGAGTGGAGTCAACATAGGTCAGCATCCCTGTGGAATGCTTTCAACACCTTGTAGTGTCCATACCCCAAAGAGTTGAGGGTGTTCTGAGGGCAAAAGGGGGTGCAACTCAATATTAGGAAGGTGTTCCTAATGTTTTATACACTCCGTGTAGAAGTTGTCTAATTACTCATCCTGAATAAAATGTTGCTTGTCTATCAATTGCTCCGTACATCAGTCTGAGCCTACTACTCTAGAAGTCGTTTGTGCTGACGTGAAGACAGGTATAGGCCCAACCTATTGGTTTCTAGGGCCAACCAGAACGGTTTGACTTTGTTCGCATTTAAGAAGGCAAAATTCCGAAACTTTAGTGGGTGTGGCATTTGGCCGGAGATGTGGATGGGTAACCAGGCAAACTTTGAAGATCTGTCACGCAAAGACTATAGATACAGTAGCTTGGTGGTTGGTGTCTTATAGCTCCCTACCGGAAATGTACAGTATATGTTTAAAACTAGTTGGAAATACATTAATTACACAATAACACATTTCATTTTAACACAAATCTAATTATTACATATTTTCGTATTTTACACCCTTTTTCTCCCAATTACGATCTAGTCTCATCGCTGCAACTCCCCAAAGAGCTCGGGAGAGGCGAAGGTCGAGTCATACATCCTCCAAAACATGACCCGCCAAAGTGTGCTCCTTAATAACACCCACCTGCTTAACCTTGAAGCCAGCTGCACCAATGTGTCGGAGGAAACACTGTTCAACTGACGACTGAAGTCAGCCTGCATGCGCCCAGCCCACCACAAAAATCATTAGAACGTGATGAGCAAAGTAAAGCCCCCTCGGCCAAACCCTCCCCTAACCTGGACGATGCTGGGCCAATTGTGCGCCTCTCTATGGGACTCCCTGTCACAGCTGGTTGTGACACAGCCTGCGATGCCGTGCCTTAGACCGCTGCACCACTCGGGAGGCCCCGAATTGTAACATGTTAAATGCATTCTATTCCGCCTTTGCTTTCACAAACAGCTAAAACGCTTGTTTGGAGTGCAGTTTTTTCTCCCTAAATACATTTCAAATGTATTGGAAAGAGGGTATCAAGTCCTTTCAAATACATGGAACATGTTACAATTGCAAACTTCTAAATCTTGTGTGAAATATCCGGTAAGGCTGTTTCCCACAGACATTTATTACCTCCTCTGAAATGCTGTTGAAGCTTTTTATTGAGGGAAGGTACCACAGCCACAGTATATCTACCATCCTTGCGTTGAACATATGAAAAACCATGTTGTACCTGCTGTAGCGAGTATTTGCTTTGTTATTTCATGGTCAGAAGGAAAATTACTGCTAAAAATATGTTTCAATGTACCTGTTTGCGCATTGCAATGTCTCAGATCCATCCATGCATTATGTGATTGGTCTGTGTACCGCAGGTGAACTTGCTCTTTGCTCAATGGTGTTCTGGCTACACATGGTACAGAAAAGCTGTTTTAGTCCAAGTCAACCTTCATGCTTGAGTTTCTCTGCAGTGTACTCTGCATGCCTTTTGCGGCATGTCCTCAGAGGGAAATTGATCGTGCTCAGCTTTAGACATGCTCAAAACTTCCATTTTATGGTTATAGATACACATTGCAGGAGCTCTCCAAAATACAGCTGTTTATCTCATTGCTTCCTCATCTTAAAATTGTTTACAAATAGCTGTATACTGATCTATCTCTGTATTATTGACTGTGCCATGGTAAGGACTAAATCCTCCTTTTAGTGTGTGGTAATACACTATACTTTCCAACAATCCACAGTGTAGCAAAGAGCTGACACCATTTAGATTATGCTGCTTTACGGTGTCCATATTAGGACAGCCTCTGTCTCAGCAGAACTGCTTAGAATAATCATAACAAATGAAGTAATTAACTGATGAAACCCAAAATGTGCAGAAACCCTATGAAATCCAAAATGCACAGAAACTGTCTACAGAAGGCCACACACATTACATGCTTATTTATTTCCACGCACGCGCACACACACACACACACACACACACACAAAGGATCAGAGCTAAATCCTACGCAGGATAACACAATTATACAATTCCAATGCCCTAGCTGTTTCACCTTTACTTTTTCTCCCCTTAGGAAATGAAAATAGGCCTCTTTCCATGTCCTAACCTTAGCATCCCTTAGACCTTTTCTCTCTCAGCAGAGAGGCGTTGAATATATGAATGGCATAGAGAAACTGCTGTGATATGCTTATGGTCCGTGTTCAATAACGGTATGTCACAGAGACTTTAGGGGATTATTTGACACCAATGGGCACATGCATAAACTCGCACATACCTTGTAAAATACATTGTTCAATCGTAGGTGTCTCTTAATCTTGGTATGACAAACGCCTGGAAGGAAATTCGGTAACACTCTACCTATATAGCCTGTTGGTGTAATGCTTTATAAGTATTATGATCCCTACAATGCATTATAACTGCAGGCTTTAAGTAAAGTGTTACTGGGAATTCATCACTTGGCTGTCTCTCTCTTCGCTGATCAGTGTGGAGTAGCATGCACCATACTTAGCATCGTTTGCTGCTCTCCCTGGCCTCAATTTTACCTTGTTTATCTACAATCTGTTCATATTGTTATGATCCTCTGTCCCGGTTACACAAAGTCAATATCCATTTTAATACTCTGTTTAATTAGTGTTAATCTAAACTTCGTCCCTACACACAATATGAATAGCAAACATATCATTGTGTGGTGGGTCTCTCACTTGTGGTGTCAGCTTCACGAATGTTGAACGTATGAGGACCATAAAGAAGAGGAACAACCATTCACAACAACGTTATGACTAAAAATCTGTTTTTCTTTGAAAAACATTTTTATTTCTTTATTATTATTTTTTTCTTCCCAAATTACAAACCTTCCCCTGCCTTTGTAAGAGCAATTGTTTATTGCTAGATATGGTTGGAGCTAAAAGGGCAAAGCCAACAATAACTACAAATAGCATTTTAATGATAATAGGTTCTTATCCTCCAAGATATAAAAATTCAAACACAATTCTCTAATGTAATTGAAGAAATGGCTCCTGGTAATCGGAAATGGGACCAAGAATAAGACCCTGGTGTTAAAATGTCTGTGGCTAATTGCAGAAACTCTGGAAAAGTCAACATGGCACCCTTAATGGAAATGTAAAATTGAAATTGACCTAGACAAGGTGAACATGTAACTTGTTCCTGTGAGAGCATTTATTCAGAATAAACTCCATGTCTCTCTTCTTAAATAGGTGTTAAAATAAGAAAAATGCAGGCACCATGGACAAACCTTGGTTTCGCCTCGTTTTCCAATAATTGTCTTGTACGTTTCAAGGTACCACATGTGGCACCAACTAAATTACCTAGTGGACTTTATTAATTTACAATACATGATTAAACTGCCTTGTTGTCTTTGTCGATCATTTGTTCTTAGTCTGGTGATGCATGACAGAGTAATGCATGTAATGTAGTCCAAATGAGAACTTGATTTAAGACAGTATTAAATGATAGTGGCTTTACTGATAGTTCATTCAGCGGTAGCTTGGTTTTGCACAGCAGTGCCAGTGTGTCTCGGATGGAGGGAGAAGATATAGAAACTGTCTGTCATGTGGTGTGACCTGTTCAATTCTGATGGAAAACCTGATTGAAAAGTAATCTTGCACACAAAACCAGACTGACAATTTATACAAGTGACAACTACTATATTCTTCATCCAGGACATGCTGCTGTGCAAACCAAAGGGACAAGACAGACCAACACAAATGTCGGACGTGCGCAATTGATCACTTCCTGGCTGACGACAAACGGTGACGATTCAATATGCAGAATCGTCTGGAAATAAAAGGAAAACGATGGCTGATGTTCTGTGGTCAGAGGCGATAGGATGGCCTCTCACTTTACACGACGCCCACCCACTTAAACACACTTCTGAAAGTATTATCTGAAATCGAATTAACTGCAATTGATTGAATACTGGATAAATGGGAATCTAAATGTGATTTGATGTATAATTTCTGCCAAATAATAGTAAGCCAATAGCATATTTTCGAAAGATGCTGACATATCATGTGCATTAAATGGTTAATTCTACCGTTCTGTTTACTGTATAAAAGTTTCTGTGCTTAATCTTGGGAAGTCATTTTTACATTATATCAAATGTGTGTTATAGAGACACATTTTTCAAAAACAATTTTCACACAATCTTCCCATATTTCGGAGGATTTTGAATTATTGAGATAGGAGTAAGTGTGGATTACTGTTTGTATTTGGGGTCTTTTGAATCATCCATCATCTTGCTCTCTGATGAGTAGAGAAAAGCATTATGAATGTTTGAGCCCATGCTCTAGTGGATGACACACCATCAACCCGTTTTTGGAATGGTAAGGTTATGTTATATCAAGCCAAATTATACTGGGAAAAAACAAACACAGCATGTAAAGTGTTGGTCCCATGTTTCATGAGCTAAAATAAAATATCGCAGCTTATTTCTCTAAAATATTGCACAAAAATTTGTTTACATCCCTGCTGGGGAACATTTCTCCTTTGCCAAGATAATCCATTCACCTGACAGATGTGGCATATCAAGAAGCTGATTAAACAGCATGATCATTACACAGGTGCAACTTGTACTGGGGACAATAAAAGGCCACTCTAAAATGTACAATTTTATCACACAACACAATGCCACAGACATCTCAAGTTTTGAGGGAGCATGCAATTGGCATGCTGACTGCCAGAATGTCCCCCAGAGCTGTTGTCAGAGAATTGAATGTTTTAATGAATTTGGCAGTACGTCCAACCTGCCTCACAACTGCAGACCACGTGTAACCACATCAGTCCAGGACCTCCATATCTGGCTTCTTCACCTGTAGGATGGTCTAAGACCAGCCACCCAGACAGCTGATGAAACTGAGGAGTATTTCTGTCTGTAATAAAGCTATTTAGTAGGGAAAAACTAATTCTGATTGGCTGGGCCTGGCTCCCCAGTGGGTGTGCCTGGCTCTCCAGTCGGAGGGCCTATGCCCTCCCAGGCCCACCCATGCCTGTGCCCCTGCCAAGCCATGTGAAATCCATAGATTAGGGCCTAATGCATGTATTTCAATTAACTGATTTCCTTATATGAACTGTAACTGAGTAAAATCATTGAAATTCTTGCATGTTGTGTTTAGAATTTTGTTCAGTATATTTTCATTGCAATTTCCAACCGTCAACTAGGGGCAACACGGGTGCCTGCTAATTTGGTCGGATCGCAATGAGCTAGGGCGTTGGGGAGGAGGATAAGCTAAAACTTTGTGCTATAGCTCCAAGAAATCACAGGTTCAATCCCAGTGTTAGGCATTTCTTTTGTGTTTTAACCCTTTCCCAAACCTTAACCTTAACCATTCAGAATTAATGCCTAAGCTTAACCCTAATGCCTAAATTTAACCCAGACCTTAACACTTACTCAGTTAATGCCTAAACATATTTTTCCCTTTTGCTAACAGATGTGGATAAAAAAGATACTTTTGTACATGGTTCAGTTTTTACTTGGTTGAATCCTTGAAGTCTTTTTCAGACAGAATTGGTTTCTGTGTCTGTGTTGTAAACTGCAACCATCAAGTCTGAACAACTGACTCTGTCATTAACTTTTGATAGCGTCATACTGTATTTTGTTTCTGTGTCAATCTGATTTGTCCATGCCAGGCCAGCTTTTGGTGTAAGTTATTATCTATAACATGTTAGTGTCGCCACTTTGCAATGTTTTCAGGATTCTGGTTAGTGTCTCCACTTTGTAATGTTTTCAGGTTTCTGTGTTTATTTGTGTTTCATGTAAAATTATATTTATAAAAACAATAAATGTTTGGGCAATTCAGATAGGCGGTCTGTCATTAAATGTACACTGTGTTTTTTGTGTGTGTTTGTCTGTGTGTGTCTGTGTGTGTGTGTGTGTGTGTGTGCATACAGACACACATGTCTATGGCTGTGTGTACCACAGTGTGCAGGCGTAGACCTACGGGTGTGAATGTGTTCATGGGAATTTGAATTCCACCAGCACTGAACAGTATCTCATTTGATGTAACTTCTCTGGTTGAGCCTACCATAAAACAGGTTCTCTCGTGTGTCCGTTTAGAGGCCTGTGAAAGATTTTGTGTGTGGTCAAAACTAAATAAAGCTAATTGGTTCACTCTATAGAGGCCAGTCTTTCATGCTAACATCAGGGCAAGGTCTCAAAGCTCCCATTTGATGTGGTACTCCCTCAGGTTAAGGGCATTTACAGTGAGGCAGTGGCCCCGTAAACACTCAGTTTGTACAACTGATGTACAACTAATTTGACAAAACAGAGAACACACAATGATTGTGTAAAAAAAATTGTGAAGACAAACTCTGTTGCATCACAAAAATATCAGTTGTATCACATCCATTGTATCAAATGTGTTTTACGTGACCAGTGTGGCTGGATACAATTTGTGTGGGTGTGCGGGAGAGTGTTTTTTGGCAATATTTGTGTGTGCATAAATGCATGAGATTCCACTTGCTCATCCACACATTGCTCTGACAATGGGAGTCTTCAGAAACGTTTCTCAATTCTCAATGTACCCCATTTTGGTCAATGTTGGAAATGCTTGTCGATTTTCTCTTTCCACTACTTTCTCTTACTCTTTCCAATGAAGGTTTTTTCCCAACACTGCCTGGGGAAAAGCTCATTGTTGAATGGAACAGGACTTTCAGAGAGGTACAGTATAGGAGAAGAAGGTATAACAAAACTATTTTTTTTTAAATAAACTAACCGCTTTAGAATTTATTGCCATATTAACAGACTTTTTTCCTCAGACTTCTTTACTCATAAAACTGGAGCAATATATTTCTTAAAGCTATCTATCAAAGACACTGGTCCCATCACAATAAAAGCAATTTCCAAGAGAGTGCCAGAGATGATATCGGGATGCAACTAGTCATAGCTTGTCTTTCAGCAGGTGTTTGAAATTGTGTTTTGTTATTTGAGCAGAGTATGTTAAGGTATTGACTGCGGCATAATGTTTAAAGAATAAATACGTTTTGTCAAAGCACATGGCATATTATCATTAGGCTTATATTTGCCATATTCTTAAACCTGTAAAATCTTCCAGAGTAGATTCAGGTGTAATCCACATAAGGATTTCAATAGCGACAGTATATGACATGATGTCAATAATGAAGCATATTAACCTTTTTTCCCATTACCTCTACAAACAGTAAATAGTATGCATTTTTCTATGTTACACAAAGAAAACACGTTTGGAATAGATACATAGTGTCCATTAGTCCCCTGCCTCCATCCCCATGTGTTATGTCTGTGGGCCGCTCCAGGGTGCATTACTAACGTCAGATCCAGCACTCCAAGCAAATGGACTCTCACTCTCCCAATCAGCCTACCTAGACAGACAGAAAGGCTCATTCATATTTCTCCGGGCCCTGACGCACTCTCAGGTGTACCCCACTCTCTTTTTCTATATAAATTGTTCTCTCTTTCCTTCTTCTCTAATTTCTGTATATACAGTGCATTGCAAAAGTATTCACCCCCGTGGCATTTTTCCTATTTTGTTGCATTACAACCTGTAATTTAAATAGATTTTTGGTGGGATTTCATGTAATGGACATACACAAAATAGTCCAGATTGGTGAAGTGAAATTAAAAAAGAACATGTTTCAAATAATTCTAAAAAATAAAAAACGGAAAGGTGGTACGGGGTGTATTCACCCCCTTTGAAATGAAGCCACTAAATAAGATCTGGTGCAACTAATTACCTTCAGAAGTCACATAATTAGTTAAATAAAGTCCACCTGTGTCCAAGTGTCCATTGATCTGTCACATGATCTCAGTATATATACACCTGTTCGAAAAGGCCCCAGAGTCTGCAACACCACTAAGCAAGGGGCACCACCAAGCAAGCGGCACTATGAAGAACAAGGAACTCTCCAAACAGGTCACGGACAAAGTTGTGGAGAAGTACAGATCTGGGTTGGGTTAGAATTTTTTTTCTCGAAACTTTGAACATCCCACGGAGCACCATTAAATCCATTATTAAAAAATGGAAAGAATATGGCACTACATCAAACCTGCCAAGAGAGGGCCGCCCACCAAAACTCACGGTCCATATGGACCACTTTAAGCCATACACTCCACAGAGCTGGGCTTTATGGAAGAGTGTCCAGAAAAAAATAAGCAAACATGTTTGGTGTTCGCATGTGGGAGACTCCCCAAACATACTGAAGAAGGTACTCTGGTCAGAAAATAACACATTTTTGCTTTTTGGCCATCAAGGAAAACACTATGTCTGGTGTAAACCCAACACCACTCAATCCCCAGAGAACCCCATCCCCACAGTGAAGCATGGTGGTGGCAGCATCATGCTGTGGGAATGATTTTCATCGGCAGGGACTGGGAAACTGCTCAGAATTGAAGGAATGATGGATACAGGCATACAGGGAAATTCTTGAGGAAAACCTGTTTCAGTCTTCCGGAGGTTTGAAATTAGGACAGAGGTTCACCTTCCAGCAGGACAATGACCTTAAGCATACTGCTAAAGCAACAGTTGAGTGGTTTAATAAAGGGAAACATTTAAATGTCTTGGAATGGCCTAGTCAAAGCCCAGACCTCAATCCAATTGAGAATCTGTGGTATAACTTAAAGATTGCTGTACACCAGCGGAACCCATCCAACTTGAAAGAGCTGGAGCAGTTTTGCCTTGAAGAATGGGAAAAAATCCCAGTGGCTAGATGTGCCAAGCTTATAGAGACATACCCCAAGTTACTTGCAGCTGTAATTGCTGCAAAAGGTGTTGCTTCAAAGTATTGACAATCAATTTTAATTCTAGGTTGTAAGGCAACAAAATAGGAAACATACTTTCGCAATCCACTGTATTCCTACCTTTCTTTCTCTGTCTCTCTCTCTTCTGTTTAGATTTCCTCCTCTCTCTCCTTCTCCCTCTCTTTTTCTGAAAATGTTTGTTCTTCTCTCTCTTTCCCTCTCCGTCTTTCTCTCTCCGTCTTTCTAAGGTTCTCGATTCAATCTGTATTGCTCAAGTTCAGCGCTATAGCGTGATAAAGGCAATGTTCGCAGAGGCTGCGTTGACGATAAACACTCCAAATTTCAGCTCAGTCAGAATTTACTTTTAAATATAGCGCTGAACTTCAGCATTACGAATTGAATTGAGCCCTTGATGTCCCCCACCCGCTCCACAGTTGTATTTCATGGCAGTAATGTTGTGTAATAGTTGTAAAAGGCTGACGAAGACACACACACTTTAACAATGTTCCAATTTGGAGAGACTGAAACACTTGGCTATTTTCATGATCCATGGGAATAAAAGTATGTTACACTAGGCTAATGGCGTGAACACACCAAGGGAGTTATGTACAGCTTATCTCCATATACACACCTGTCAGCTTGGTGGAGTGACGGGGATTGGATAAAATAAAGCAGGAGAACAAGAGGTACTATACATTAGATGCTAAAAAGGTTTGTTATAGTATTTGTGGAGCTGAATTCAAACAAATTTGATGTATTATTTAAGCTGAGTATGTGTAAAACAACTGCTGATTTAAGGGCTATATCAGTGATGTTAAAATGAATGATAAAATAATTAATAAAAATGAATAATTTGATCAATCATTTTGTCATCTTCATGTCTTTTCTGCATGAAAAAAATAGATTTCTGAACTAGTACTTCCAAATTTGCAGTGGTCTGGAATAAAATGCTTAAGGAGGCCAGGGGAAAGTCAGCCTCGCCGTGTGCCTTTCTCCCACCCTTCAAATTCCAAACTCAATGTAAAGCATTGACATGACTTGTGCATGTGTGTTTCTACCTTATACTGCCAGCTAACAGACGATAAAAGGCAGGCAGAGAGCTTCGCAGCCTTTCATTTGTCAGCATGTCTCATTTATTTTCCTTGCACTCAAATAATAAGTATGCAGGTATATTGGCATGAAACAAATAATGGGATAGGCAGGAGGATAGGCAGGATGGCTAACATATTGCATCTGAAACAATTTCCAAAGTTTGATTTTCTAACGAAATAGGGCCAAGGGTGATAAAGCATGAAAGAACAACAACTGAGCTTGGGGACCTACATCAAAGAAGGGACAGAAAATACACAATTATTTAAATCTGAGTGGTATCAATGGAAAGACTGGCTCTGTGGCTGCGGTGCTAGCAGCTGACTCTACTGCTTCCCCTGCCTGCTGTTCCCCACTAGCAACAGTGTGTGGACAAGAAACGGTTACTGCATCTTGAACAACTTGCCTATAGCACTCAACAAGCATGAGAAGTGTGTGTCTCACATCCGAAGGCAGATAGCTCTTAAGACATTTGGCAGCTCACAGATAGATCTGGCATTGAATGAATAACATAGATTGAACATCAGCATGCACAATGCAAAGGTAAATGAGAACCGTGAGATTCTGAAAGATCAAATAAAATAATGCTACCTGCTACCGAAGTAAACATGAGTTGGCATTTTGTGGCAACGATGCTCTTTCCATGACATAGACTGACCAGGTGAATCCAGGTGAAAGCTATGATCCCTTATTGATCACTGTAGATGAAGGGGAGGAAACAGGTTAAAGAAGGATTTTTAAGCCTTAAGACTATTGAGACATGGATTGTGTATGTGTGCCATTCCGAAGTTGAATGGGAAAGACAAGTAGCATTGAAAGGGGTATGGCAGTAGGTGCCAGGTGCAGGAACTGCAATGCTGCTGGGTTTCCTGTGGGTACAGTTCACAAATGGTACGAGACAATCAACTGGACAGCTCCTCAGCTTGTTGTTCAAGAATGACCTTACACACACTCTTCCCTAGGTGACAAAGTTACTGCAGTCGGTCCTCACTATACCAGCTGTAACAGCATCCGTTGAGAGGTTATTTTCTGCGCTGAAACGAATATTAACTTATAGTCGAAACCGGACCGATAAAGGACGACTCTCATCCCTTGACATTTTCTCCATCGAGACCGAGAGACTGCTAAAACTGAGGGCCAACAGGGAGGAGTTTTATAGTTCAGTCACTGATGTCTTTACTCCGAAGGATAAATGGATGGACTTAGTTTACAAGTAAACGTAAGTGCAAGCAGGTATTTATTTGCAGTAGAGCTGTCTACTATTATTACATTACAAATCTATTGTATAAGTACCAGTCAAAAGTTTTGGACATACCTACTCATTACAGGGTTTTTCTTTATTTTTACAATTTTTTTATATTGTAGAATAATAGTGAAGACATGAAAACTATGAAACAACACATTGAAAAATCCAAGATGGCGTAGCAGTCAGACGTCTTTGTCTTTGTCCTGTCGTGTTCCTTGTATATATCTTTTTACATCTTTTTCTTCGCATATCTTTTAAAAATATTTTCCTAAACCTCAACTTCTAAATACTCTCCTGCAACCTGCCTAACCCAATGTGGCGTGGATCTGTTTTTTTTCTAAAGTATTTCTATTTACTTCGGATCTGGAATCCCTCAACTGAAGCTAGCCAGCTAACTATCTACCAGCTGTCAGTCAGCAAACCATTGCTAGCGTTCATCAGCTAACCTTTAGCTCGGGAAGCTCTCGCCAGTTCGAACAACGTGACTCAAGCCAGAGCATAACGGACGTATTATAATTTTTTTCCCCCCATATCCCCGGATTCCTACCGCAAACTCTGAACATTTTCATCTGGATCTTCGCAACTAGCTAACAGCAATCCCTGGTGACTACTCTTGGCTAGTGTATCCATCCCGGAGCAAGCACCAATTAGCCTGAAGCTAGCCCGGCCAGGGCTCCTGTGCTACCACCGAAGCCCACTCCTGGGCTAAAATATCCGGACCCCTTCTACTGCCAGTACGGGGCACGGAACCCCGCCGATCCTCAACGACTGGAATACCGACATAATCTGCCTGAGGATTCCAACAGGCCCCTTAGGCGCGACGTCTGCTGAAGGCCCATTCTGCTAACTGCGGCCTTCTAGCAACCTAGAGCTACTTGGAACCCTACTAATTCCACGAGTGGTCTATCGACGTCACCGCACGAAGAGGCAAAAACAGACTTACGCCCATTGCGACGTCCCCCAAAGGCTAACTTGCTAGCCCCAGTCTGTTAACCTGTTATGGCTAGGGGGCAGTATTTTCACGGACGGATAAAAAACGTACCCGATTTAATCTGATTAGTACTCCTGCCCAGAAACTAGAATATGCATATAATTATTAGCTTTGGATAGAAAACACTCCAAAGTTTCTAAAACTGTTTGAATGGTGTCTGTGAGTATAACAGAACTCATTTGGCAGGCCAAAACCTGAGAAGATTCTGTACAGGAAGTACCCTGTCTGACCATTTCTTGGCCTTGTTGATTATCTCTATCCATTACAAAGGATCTCTGCTCTGACGTGACACTTTCTACGGCTCACATGGGCTCTCAGAAGGCGGCAAAATGCTGAATCGTGGCTTTGCAGGCTCTGGCTGAAACAAAGTAGCGCGTTTGGGTAGTGGCTGGTTTCAGTACTGTGAGACTCAGGCTCGTGCCCGCGTCGACCGAAAGCTTTGTTTTCTTTCCTCTGTTTAGCTAAATGGAGATTCCCGGTCGGAATATTATCGCTTTTTTACGAGAAAAATGGCATAAAATGGGTTTTAAACAGCGGTTGAGATGCTTCGAAGTACGGTAATGGAATATTTAGAAATCTTTTGTCATGCATTGCGCCATGCTCGCGACCCTGATTTACCATTTCGGATAGTGTCTTGGAATGCACGAACAAAACGCCGCTATTTGGATATAACGATGGATTATTTTGGACCAAACCAACATTTGTTATTGAAGTAGCAGTCCTGGGAGTGCATTCTGACGAAGACAACAAAGGTAATCAAACTTTTGTAATAGTAAATCTGACTTTGGTCACGGCTAAACTTGGTCGGTGTCTAAATGGCTAGCCGTGATGGCTGGGCTATCTATTGAGAATATTGCAAAATGTGCTTTCACCGAAAAGCTTTTTTAAAATCGGACACCTCGATTGCACAAAGGAGTTCTGTATCTATAATTCTTAAAATATTTGTTATGTTTTTTGTCAACGTTTATCATGAGTAATTTAGTAAATTGTTAGTAAATTCCCCGGAAGTTTGCGGGGGGTATGCTAGTTCTGAACGTCACATGCTAATGTAAAAAGCTGGTTTTTGATATAAATATGAACTTGATTTAACAAAACATGCATGTATTGTATAACATAATGTCCTAGGGTTGTCATCTGATGAAGATCATCAAAGGTGAGTGCTGCATTTAGCTGTCTTCTGGGTTTTGGTGACATTATATGCTGGCTTGAAAAATGGGTGTCTGATTATTTCTGGCTTGGTACTCTGCTGACATAATCTAATGTTTTGCTTTCGTTGTAAAGCCTTTTTGAAATCGGACAGTGTGGTTAGATTAACGAGAGTCTTGTCTTTAAATGGCTGTAAAATAGTCATATGTTTGAGAAATTGAAGTAATAGGATTTTTAAGGTTTTGAAAATCGCGCCACAGGCTGGCAGTGGCTGTTACGTAGGTGGGACGAATTCGTCCCGCCTAGCCTAGAGAGGATATACTACCCACCACTGCGACCTGTATGCTCTCGTTGGCTGGCCGTCACTACATATTTGTTGCCAAACCCACTGGCTCCAGGTCGTCTTTAAGTCTTTTCTAGGTAAAGCCCCGCCAACACCCACTCGTAGCACATGCTCCAGCAGGTATATTTCATTGATAATCCCCAAAGCTAACACTTCCTTTGGCCGCCTTTCCTTTCAGTTCTCTGCTGCCATTGACTGGAACGAATTGCAAAAATCACTGAAGATGGAGTCTTATATCTCCCTCTCTAACTTGAAGCATCAGATGCCGGAGCAGCTTACCTGATCACTGTACCTGTACACAGCCAATCTGTAAATAGCACACCCTACTACCTAATCCCCATATTGTTATTTATCCTTTTGCTCTTTTGCACCCGAGTATCTCTACTTGCACATCATCATCTGCACATCTATCACTCCAGTGTTAAAGCTAAATTTTAATTATTTTGCCTCTATGGCCTATTTATTGCCTTACCTCCCTACTCTTCTACATTTGCACACACTGTACATAGATTTTTCTATTGTGTTATTGACTGTACGTTTGTTTATGTGTAACTCTGTGTTGTTGTTTTCGTCTCACTGTTTGGCTTTATCTTGGCCAGGACGCAGTTGTAAATGATAACTTGTTCTCAACTGGCCTACCTGGTTAAATAAAGGTGAAATAAAAATAAATAAATAAATAAAGATATGCTAACTGCGTATAACCGTCGTTCAAGTTCAGCATAGCTAGCTAGCTAGCAAAGCAATCCACATTTCTTGCTAGCTAACCAAATGACTCCTGCAGCATCTCTAGCTGTAGCCAACAAAAAATGATATAAGGGAAAAAAGTTGGTCACTCATCCACTCCTCCAATGACATCCTCCCATCAGCTAGCTAGCTCTCTAACGGTAGACTCCGTGTTTTTAGCTTCCTAAATAAATAGCTAGTTTCATAAATAGATACGCTGGCCCAGGGATGTCAAACTCAAGCAGCGCACAGGACATATTGAAAAAACACAACAAATTCGCAGACCAGACATTTAAACCTATTTGTTTAAAAAAAATAACGTGCAACTGCAACACAAACTGGCCATTGTTTTACTTGAAAAATATGGCCCTTTAAATCAAATCAAATCGAATCAAATTTATTTGTCACATACACATGGTTAGCAGGTGTTAATGCAAGTGTAGCGAAATGCTTGTGCTTCTAGTTCCGACCATGCAGTAATATCTAACAAGTAATCTACCAATTCCACAACAACTACCTTGTACACACAAGTGTAAAGGAATGAAAACGAATATGTACATAAAAATATATAAATGAGTGATGGCCGAACAGCATAGGCAAGATGTAATAGATGGTATGGAGTACAGTATATACATATGAGATGAGTATTGTAGGGTATGAAAACATATAAAGCAGCACTGTTTAAGGTGACTAGTGATACATTACATCAGGATGGCAATATGCAGTAGATGGTATAGAGTACAGTATATACATATGAGATGAGTAATGGGATGCTGTATATAGTATTTGAACGTATTAGAGAGAAATAATATTTGTCCAGCCTTTGCTGCTATGCTTTCAGATGTGCATAATATGTTGTGACCCTAATCAAAAAGTATTTAATAACTCCAAATAACAAGTACTCAGCCATAATTTGTTGTAACATTTAAACTTAAAACATGTTTTTCCTTTTTTTTGCACTGGATCATCGTTGTGGTTGAATGCAGCATTGCTGTATGGTATACTGAAAACGTATTGTAGTTGTGTAGCCAACCTAGGCTACTGCTGAAATGTTGCTATAATAGACCTACATTACATTTAACTCTTTCCACGGATGGCCGAGTGCGAGTTTTCGCTCCACCCTTGTACTTAATGAATGAATTAAGGTCGCTAATTAGTAAAGAACTCCACTCACCTGGTTGTCAAGATCTTAATTGAAAGGAAAAAACAAAAACCCGCCGACACCCCTGGCCTACATGTTTCTCTTTTTCAGTATGTTTTGTTGCAAATTTGTTTTTTGGTTATTCATTGTCAAGCTTTAAAAACCGAAGTCAGACTGCAACATTTTAGTTGCCTAGCTAGGACAGTGGCATGTTTCTGTACACTTTTCGTCCGCCACGCTGTAAACAGGCTACAGGAAAGCACTGCAAGTGAGGTTGAATTCACCAACGCCAGTGTATCAGGCTGTATTTTCATAAAGTAGATGACTCAACTATTGACTCATTCAGACTCACTTGCGTGTTCTATTTGTCCCGCCGGCATTGTGTTTGACACATTTGTGCTAGCCTATTAGCCACGCCATGACTGACTTGTGATCATTGCCCTTGCTAGTTTGATTGTATTGACATTCCCAGCCGTAGGTCTCAGGGTAAAGGGTTTGGGTTAAGGTAAAGGGTTAGGTTAAAGGGTTAGGGGTCAAACCCTACCTTGTCCATCAGGTGAGATGTCAATGCCGGGTTAGGGTAAAGGGTTAGGGGTCAAGCACAACCTTGTCTGTCAGGTGAGATGTCAACGCCGAAGATTTTAAAACCCAATTCTTAGATTTTAAAGATTTTAAAACCCAATTCTTAAAAACAAACAATTGTTAAAGGGACAAAAATGGCTGACAAACTTTGACGGATGTTATTTTATAAGATGGTTGCCAAATTTTTACAGGTAGCTGTATTTTTAACTGACTATGATGATTTTATTTAGAATTTATTGGATTTGTTGTGTTAAACACAATATCATTGTGTTTACTTGATAGCTACCTACACAAATAGCTAGCTAGAACAAAGTGTTAAGATTAAAATTCATTAAAAAGATTTAAAAGCTATACAAATAAGTTGTCCAGTAGGCATCTACAGAGGGAGCTAAGAGCTGTGTTGTTAGTCATTCCAGTCTTCAAATAATATTTTTGCAGGAATCTCCTTGCGAATGATTTTGCCGAAGATTGTATCTCTGCAGGCCTGGGCAACCTGAGCTTTTGCTATCTCAACCTGAGCTTTTGCTAAAAATGAAACAATGACAATTGCTACATTGGCTTGTGGCCCTTTCAGCCACAAGCCAGAGTCAGGCAGTCTCAAGACTCTACCAACATATATGTCCATCTACTTTGACGAGTATGTATATATATATATATATATATATATATATATATATATGTCCATCTACCACTACACAAGGTCATTCCATACTTTGAATCAGGTAGCATTTGTTTAAAAAAAAAAGGTGACCCATTTTTCCCGTGTCCAAGGGCATTGAAATATTTGATATTGATTTATATACTTTGTTCTGTTGGAATTTAGAATTCCCAAATCAAAGCTTTTTTGGTTTAATTCTGTCTGACTTCTTACCTGTAAAGTTTTAAAATGTTTGTGTTAAAAAAAAAGGTGACCCATTTTTCCCGTGTCCAAGGGCATTGAAATATTTGATATTGATTTATACACTTTGTTCTGTTGGAATTTAGAATTCCCAAATCAAAGCTTTTTGGTTTAATTCTGTCTGACTTCTTACCTGTAAAGTTTTAAAATGTTTGTGTTAAAAAAAAGGTGACCCATTTTTCCCGTGTCCAAGGGCATTGAAATATTTGATATTGATTTATACACTTTGTTCTGTTGGAATTTAGAATTCCCAAATCAAAGCTTTTTGGTTTAATTCTGTCTGACTTCTTACCTGTAAAGTTTTAAAATGTTTGTGTTAAAAAAAAGGTGACCCATTTTTCCCGTGTCCAAGGGCATTGAAATATTTGATATTGATTTATACACTTTGTTCTGTTGGAATTTAGAATTCCCAAATCAAAGCTTTTTGGTTTAATTCTGTCTGACTTCTTACCTGTAAAGTTTTAAAATGTTTGTGTTCGAAGGGCAAAATTGTGTATTGTAGAGTATTTGTTAATAAATCAGAAGTTCCCTCTTGGCCAGATAGCCCAGCTCCACCCGGTCACCACTGCCATCTCAGATGTCCTCTCCACCCACATCAGGGTGGAGAGACACAGAGCCTTCTTACACACACACCCTTCTCCTCCAACCATACAAGTCCACCCAGGGCAGCTTCACATGGCAGAATGCTTAGGCCTGCCCCTCCATCCTTTCTCAGCTCTGCTCTCCCTGCAGTACCCCACCGGGCCTGGCGAGAATGTGTACTTCCCCGTTTCCCCTGGGCTCACCATTCAAGTCCCCACACAGCCCCCCATACCCCCCACTGTGTGATATTAGGTTGCTTCTTGTGTAAATATTTTCTGTCTGGATTTTTATGATTTGTATGTGTGATATTAGGTTGCTTCTAAGTGATGCAACCAGTCTGGATGCTCTTGACTGATTCATGGGAATTCTATTTGAAAAAAGCTTCTAAGAATATTGTATAGCGTTTGTGTTATACAATCACCATCCAATTCTGAAATTGAATCAGAATAAAGTGAAGCAGTGAAGCTGAATGAGATCAGTACTCTGAATGGGATGTAATGGTTTGTTTAGTGAACAGTTTGATGCTGTCCCCTCCCTGCCTCCCTCCCTGAGCCAGCCAGTGTTTCATCTGTTGCTATTCTCCATTCTTACATGGAGATACAGTGGATCAAGCTTGATGTTGCAAGACTTTGTGCAAGTGATAAAAAAATTACAAGTATATACAAACACACAACACACAACTTTGGAGTTTCTCCACACATATTATCAAAATCATTAACTGCCAGGGAACATTTGTTTTTGTTTAGATTCTTCTAAAGGAGAGTGGGCGTCTCACTCTTGAATGTGCCAGTGATGAATAGAGCAGACATTAGAGCAGACTTTAGAAATCATACCAAAAATTCCCAGATCTTCAACCAGCCAACGCTATCTAGCTAATAAACGTCATCAGCTTGCTGGTTAGTCCTGGTCCTGGTGTTAGGTGACCTGCACATCCCCCACCGATGCAACACCCTACCAGCCAAGTTCAAGAATATTATCATATTACAGTCGTTTGTTTTTGTTAAAAATGTTGAGTCATTGAAACTGAAAAGGTGCATTCAAAAATGGGTGGAAGCAGGAAACAATGTACCAGGCCATCTGTGGTTTATAATGTGTGTAACCTGTATTTAACTAGGCAAGTCAGTTAAGAACAAATTCTTATTTACAATGACGAGTCATTGAAACTGAAAAGGTGCATTCAAAAATGACAGCAATATTTTTGGGACTACCAAGAAATGTATTGGTGAATTATGAGTCTTGCATTGAACTGCATCCATCTATTCTGCCAACAATGCTTTAATGTAAGTCATGGAATTTTTTGTCAAATAGAACCTATTTTTAAAACATCTTAAAAGTTGATATATTTTTGACAGATATTATAATTGTCTGTTTGTTTCATATCTGCAAAGTAGTTAAAACGCTGCCAGTTCCACAATAACCTTGTTAATAACCAAAGTTATTGTTTTACACTGTGGAGAGTAAAAAGTGTCCATTATTATAATATTTCCCAGTGTGCTCTACTGCAAGTAGATTTTTTGGGATTATTTTTAATATATGGGTTGATGCTACACAAAGATAAATAACACAACGTTTTTCATAAACTAATCCAATCAGTTAGTTAGATTTATTGCACCTGTTACTGAAATGGTTGTTCAAGTTTAAATGGTTTAGGTAGTATCCTCTATCAATTTCCATTGTCCTGACAGTCATTCTGAATGCAGGTTGCTAGTGAATAAAAATGCAAACTATTGGATATCTTAACTCAGTCTGGATTCCAAAAGGAATTACACATCACTTTGCAAGTAAGCATAATGTGACTTGCACGTCTGATGTGGCCTGTAATCCTGGAGTCTCCTAACACCACTGAGTTAGGAAAAAACTAGGCCATCGAAGTAAGACCTTATGATATAAGTTAACTGTCACGCCCTGACCATAGAAAGATGTTATTTTCTAGGGTAGAGTAGGTCAGGGCGTGACAGGTTTTTTTCTCTCTATGTTTTCTATTTCTATGTTCAGGTTCCAGTTTTGTATTTCTATGTTGGGTTTTTTGTTTGGGATGATCTCCAATTAGAGGCAGCTGGTCCTCGTTGTCTCTAATTGGAGATCATACTTAAGTAGGGTTTTTTTCCAACTGGATTGGTGGGAGATATTTTTTTGGGGGTAGTGTGTGCTTCAACTCTACGTCACGGTTTGTTGTTTTGTTCTTTAGTTTATGGTTATGTATCACATAGTTTCACAGTGTAAATAAAAATGTGGAACGACACACACGCTGCACTTTGGTCCGCTTCTCCTTACGACAACCGTGACAGAATCTCCCACCACCAAAGGACCAAGCAGCGTGCCCAGGAAAAACAGGAATGGACTTGGGAGGAAATTCTGGACGGGAAAGGACCCTGGAGTCAGGCTGGGGAGTATCGCCGTCCGAAAGAGGAAATTGAGGCAGCTAAAGCGGAGCGGTGATATTACGAGGCACTATACCAGCCACGAGGCAAGTGCGAGAGGCAGCCCCAAAATATTTTTTTTGGGGGGGGCACACGGGGAGATTGGCAGAGTCAGGTTGGAGACCTGAGCCAAATTCCCGTGCTTACCATGGGAGTGATGAAGCAAGCACCGTGTTATGTGGTGATGCGCACTGTGTTGCCAGGGCGCATTCACAGGCCGGTGCGATCTGTGCCCGCGCCCCGCATTTGTCAAGCTAGGTTGAGCATCCAGCCAGGGCGGGTTGTGCCAGCTCTACGCTCGAGATCTCCAGTGCGCCTCCACGGCCCAGCATATCCTGTGCCTGCCCCACGTACCCGGTCTCCAGTGAGTCTATTCAGCCTGGTATGCCCTGTGCCTGCTCCTCGCACTTGCCCTGAGGTGCGTGTTACCAGTCTGGCACCACCTGTGCCAGCCCCATGCATCAGGCCTCCAGTGCACCTGCCCAGTCCGGGGGGTCCTAGTCCTGGTCCTGCTCCCCGCACTCGCCCTAAGGTGCGTATTACTAGTCTGGCGCCACCTGTGCCAGAGCTTCCGGCGACAGTCCCCAGCCCAGAGTCTCCGGCAGCAGCCTGCAGGCCAGAACCTCAGGGGATGATCTACAGTCCGGTTCCTCCGACGACGATCCACGGTCCGGTGGCACAGAAGCAGAGGGATCAGCGGGCAGAGCGGGGGTTACGCCCTGAACCGGAGCCGCCTCCTCTGTTGGAGGATCCGCGGGATGGGAAGGTTATGTGTACTGCACCAGAGCCGCCATAGACAGTAGTTACCCACCCTACCCTACACTTCCTTTTTTGGGGGGGGGGGGGGGGTTGTTGTTGTTTTGTTTAGGTGCGGTCGGAGTCCGCACCTTTGGGGGGGTACTGTCACGTCCTGACCATAGAAAGATGTTATTTTCTAGGGTAGAGTAGGTCAGAGCGTGACAGGTTTTTTTCTATGTTTTCTATTTCTATGTTCAGGTTCTAGTTTTGTATTTCTATGTTGGGGTTTTTGTTTGGGATGATCTCCAATTAGAGGCAGCTGGTCCTCGTTGTCCATAATTGGAGATCATACTTAAGTAGGGTTTTTTCCACCTGGGTTTGTGGGAGATGTTTTTTGAGTAGTGTATGTTTCAACTCTGCGTCACCGTTTGTTGTTTTGTTCTTTAGTTTAAGTTTATGTATCGCATAGTTTCACAGTGTAAATAAAATGTGGAACGACACACACACTGCACTTTGGTCCGCTTCTCCTTACGACAGCCGTGACATTAACATTTATTGTCATAGTTTCATTTTAATGATAACATTCACCTAGGAACTCACTTGATGAAAGCCATAGCCATTTAAAATGAAATAATTCAATAACCATGTCTGTGTCACTAACAAATACGGTCATGGGTGATAAATCTACAATTCACCCCCAAAAAATTCTCGCTGGGAAATATGCAAATTAGGCTTTACCCCACACACCATTTAATTATATTTCCCTCCAGTGTATTGTGAATTTCACACAGCCAGTGTTCAATATTCTACTCTGTATAGGGTTACAGAAACACTGTCTAAATGTTAACGTTTAAACCCTGAAATTCACTCTGTTGAGAGTGGATGCATACACACACTGCAAAAGTGTTAACATTAACATTAAAGCGAGTTAGTTTAACACCTCCGAGTTTGCTGTGTATTGACCAACAGGCAGACGAATTGATAATGTGTCACTTTGCCAATGAGGTAAAGAGTTCTCAGGTCGACATGATAATGTTGTGTTTTGTTCTAAAAAGCTGGAAAGCCTTGAAAAAACTATTTCCCAAAGTGTCTATTGATTTAACAATCACTATAACTTGAAGCTTTATGATGTTTAGTTATGCTTTATCTTGAATATAATAGTCAAATACTGTATAGCAAAACCCCTAGGGTTGACGGTGGAGTGAAATCACTCTGTCTCCATTTGAATGTTGAATTGCTGTGAATTTCTTCCACCACCACAATGAGCCTGGGTGCAATCAAGAAAACATGGTAACAATTTACTATAGTGGGGTATGCACAACACCTTTACAGGGAAGTTTTGGCAGGGTAGGCAGATATTATCAGCAAAATAACTGTTATATACAAATTTACATTTTCCATTATTTTAATTTTAAGTTATCAATTTTTTTAGTAACACTTTATATTAAGGTACACGTATTAACTAGTAAATTGTAGTTTATAAGTATGTCTAAGTAGCTTATAAGGCCTTTATTATGTATTATTAGCCATATACACTGTGTGTGCATTCTGTGTGTGTTCTTCATTGATCAAACTGCTTTATCAACACAGTGTGTTGCCTGCATGAGAGAGTTTGAGTTTAAACACACCTTTACAACCACATGTTGTGTTGTGTGTGTTATATGCACTGAGTATACAAAGCATTAAGACTCTTTCCATGACACAGACTGACCAGGTGAATCCAGGTGAAAGCTATGATCCCTTATTGATGTCACTTGTTAAATCCAATTCAATCAGTGTACATGAAGGGAGGAGACAGGTTAAACAAGGAAGTGCCAGGCTCACCAGTTTGAGTGTGTCAAGAACTGTACGCTGTACGCTTCACGCTGAAGTTTCCCATGTGTACCAGTCAAAAGTTTTGGACACACCTACTCATTCAAGGGTTTTTCTTTATTATTTTTTTTACTGTTTTCTACATTGTAGAATAGTAGTGAAGACATCAAAACTACGAAATAACACATATGGAATCTTGTCGTAACCAAAAAAGTATTAAACAAATCCAAAATATTTTATATTTCAGATTCTTCAAAGTATCCACCCTTTGCCTTGATGACAGCTTTGCACACTCTTGGCATTCTCTCAGACAGCCTCACGAGGTAGTCACCTGGAATGCATTTAATTTGAACAGGTGTGCATTCTTAAAAGTTAATTTGTGGAATTTCTTTCCTTCTTAATGCGTCCTTCTTAATGCGTTTGATATAGAAGATAGCCATACTTGGTAAAAGACCAAGTCCATATTATGGCAAGAACAGCTCTGTCACACCCTGATCTGTTTCACCTATCTTTGTGATTCTCCACCCCCCTCCAGGTGTCGTCCTTCTTCCCCATTATCCCCTGTTTATTTATACCTGTGTTCTCTGTTTTCTGTTGCCAGTTCATCTTGTTTGTCAAGTTAATCAGCATTTTTGTCTCAGCTCCTGCTTTTCCCCGGTCTCCCTTTTTCTTCCCCTCCTGGTTTTGACCCTTGCCTGTCCTGTCTCTGAGGCCGCCTGCCTGACCACTCTTCCTGAGCCTGCCTGCCGTCCTGTACCTTTGCCTCACGTCTGGATTATCGATCCCTGCCTGGGCCTGCCTGCTGTCCTGTACCTTTCCCCAACTACTCTGGTTATCGACCGCTGCCTGCCTTGACCTGTTTTTTGCCTACCCTGTTGCTGTAATAAACATTGCTACTTTGACACAGTTTGCATCTGGGTCTTACCTTCAAACCTGATAAGCTCAAATAAGCGAAGAGAAACAACAGTCCATCATTACTTTGAAACATGGTCAGTCAATACGGAACATTTCAAGAACTTTGAAAGTTTCTTCAAGTGCAGTCTCAAAAATCATCAAGCGCTATCATGAAACTGGTTCTCATGAGGACCACCACAGGAAAGGAAGACCCATAGTTACTTCTGTTGCAGAGGATAAATTCATTAGATTTACCAGCCTCAGAAATTGCAGCCCAAATAAATGTTTCACAGAGTTCAAGTAACAGACACATCTCAACATCAACTGTTCAGAGGAGACTGTGTGAATCAGGCCTTCATGGTCAAATTGCTGCAAAGAAACCACTACTAAAGGACACCAATAATAAGAAGAGACTTGCTTAGGCCAAGAAACACGAGCAATTGACATTAGACTGGTGGAAATCTGTTCTTTGTTCGAATTTGAGATTTTTGGTTCCAACCATCGTGTCTTTGTGAGACGCAGACTGGTGAACGGATGATCTCTGCATTTGTGGTTCCCACCGTGAAGCATGTAGAAGGAGGTGTGAAGGTGTGAGGGTGCTTTGCTTGTGACACTGTCAATTATTTATTTAGAATTCAAGGCACACTTAACCAACATGGCTACCACAGCATTCTGCAGTGATAGGCTATACCATCTGGTTTGCGCTTAGTGGGACTATCATTTGTTTTTCAACAGGACATTGACCCAACACACCTCCAGGCTGTGTAAGGGCTATTTGACCAACAAGGAGAGTGATGTAGTGCTGCAACAGATGACCTGGCCTCCACAATCACCCGACCTCAACCGAATTGAGGGGGGTTGGGATGAGTTGGAGCACAGAGTGAAGGAAAAGCAAGCAGAAAACAAGTGCTCAACATATGTGGGTACTCCTTCAAGACTGTTGGATAAACATTCGAGATGAAGCTGGTTGAGAGAATGCAAAGAGTGTGCATAGCTATCGTCAAGGTAAAGGGTGACTACTTTTATGAGTCTAAAATATAAACATATTTTGATTTGTTTAACACTTTTTTGGTTACTACATGATTTCATACAGTGGCAAGAAAAAGTATGTGAACCCTTTGGAGTTACCTGGATTTCTGCATAAATTGGTCATAAAATGTGATCTGATCTTCATCTAAGTCACAACAAAAGACAAACTAGTATTTTTCCTGTGTTTGGCTCCATTCCGTTTATTTTTTATCCTGAAAAACTCCCCAGTCCATAACGATTACAAGGATACCCATAACATGATGCAGCCACCACTATGCTTGAAAATAGAGTTGTTCTCAGTAATGTGTCATATTGGATTTGCCCCAAACATACTGTACACTTTGTATTTAGGACAAAAAGTGAATCGCTTTGCCAAATTGTTTGCTGTATTACTTTATTGCCTTGTTGCAAACAGGATAAATGTTTTGGAATATTTTTATTCTCTACAGGCTTCCTTCTTTTCAGTCTGTCAATTAGGTTAGTATTGTGGAGTAACTGCAATGTTGTTGATTGACCCTTAGTTCTCCTATCACAGCCATTAAACTCTGTAACTGTTTTAAAGTCACCATTGGCCTCAGGGTGAAATCCCTGAGCAGTTTCCTTCCTCTCCAGAAACGGAGTTAGGAAGGACGTCTGTATCTTTGTGTTGACTGGATTTATTTATACACCATCCGAAGAGAAATTAATTGAATAAGGGATATGTCTGCTTTTTTTAACCAATCTACCAGTAGGTGCCATTCTTTGCGAAGCATTGGAAAACCTCTCTGGTCTTTGTGGTTGAATCTGTGTTTGAAATTAACTGCTTGACTGATGGACCTTACAGATAATTGTATGTGCAGGGGTATGAATACTTTCTGAAGGCACTGTACATGTGTTTCTCTCTCTCTCTCAATCATCTCTGGGCTACATTGCTCTGCTCATCACTATATTCCATGCTCTACTGTTTGGTTGGAAGTGAGCCCACGAGGTGGAGGCCTACCGTTTCTACCTGCCCCCTAACTTTGTGGTGGACCTGGCCTTGCCTGTGTGCCTGTGTGTGTCATCCTGGAGAAAGTGTTCCTTCTAAACCCGTGTGGGACGGAGGTTCCACAAAATCAAACGGGGAGCTTTCTGAAGGCTCTGTATGCCACATAGCCAACAGTCAAGTCAAATTTTGATGTAAACAACTAAAAGTCCATATTTCATTATATAAATGTAGGCTGTAGAAGATTATGTAATGAATCGCAAAGGGGCACACCTCCCCACACCCTTGAGCATGTTTGCCTGAAACTTAGGATTTGTGTAGTTTGATTACATAATACATGTATTCAAATATAGTGCCTTGAAAAGGTATTTGTCCCTTTTCTAATTTTCCCTACTTTTGCAGATTTTTTTATACTGAATGTTATCAGATCTTCAACAACAACCTAGTATTAGATAAGGGGAACCTGACTGAACAAATAACACAACAATTACATACCTATTTAATTTATTTCATAGACAAAGTTATGCAACACCCAATGACCCTGTGTGAAAAAGTAATTTCCCCCTTACACTCAATAACTGGTTGTGCCACCTTTAGCTGCAATGACTCCAACCAAATGCTTCCTGTACAGTGCCTTGCAAAAGTATTCATCCCCCTTGGCATTTTCCTATTTTGTTGCAACCTGTAATTTAAATTGATTTTTATTTGGATTTCATGTAATTGACATGAAGTCCAAAGAGCTCTCCAAACAGGTCAGGGACAAAGTTGTGGAGAAGTACAGATCTGGGTTGGGTTATAAACAAATATCAGAAACTTTGAACATCCCAAGGAGCACCATTAAATCCATTATTAAAAAATGGAAAGAATATGGCACCACAACAAACCTGCCAAGAGAGGGCCGCCCACCAAAACTTACAGACCAGGAAGGGGGGCATTAATCAAAGAGGCCACAAAGAGACCAAAGATAACTCTGAAGGAGCTGCAACGCTTCACAGTGAAGATTAGAGTATCTGTCCATATGAACACTTTAAGCCGTACACTCCACAGAGCTGGGCTTTACGTAAGAGTGGCAAGAAAGAAAAGCCATTGCTTAATGATAAAAAATAAGCAAACATGTTTGGTGTACACCAAAAGGCATGTGGGAGACTCCCAAACATATGGAAGAAGGTACTCTGGTCAGATGAGACTAAAATTGAGCTTTTTGGCCATGAAAAACGCTATGTCTGGCGCAAACCCAACACCTCTCATCACCCGAGAACACAATCCCCACAGTGAAGCACATAGTGGCAGCATCATGATGTGGGGATGTTTTTCATCAGCAGGGACTGGGAAACTGGTCAGAATTGAAGAAATGATGGATGGTGCTTCTTGAGGGAAACCTTTTTCAGTCGGAGGACGGAGGATCACCTTCCAGAAGGTCAATGACCCTAAGCATACTGCTGAAGCAACACTTCAGTGGTTTAAGTGGAAACATTTAAATGTCTTGGAATGGCCTAGTCAAAGCCCAGAACTCAATCCAATTGAGAATCTGTGGTATGACTTAAAGATTGCTGTACACCAGCGGAACCCATCAAACTTGAAGGAGCTGGAGCAGATTTGCCTTGAATAATGGGCAAAAATCCCAGTGGCTAGATGTGCCAAGCTTATAGAGACATACCCCAGGAGACTTGCAGCTGTAATTGCTGCAAAAGTTGTCTCTACAAAGTATTGACTTTGGGGGGGTGAATAGTTATGTATGCTCAAGGTTTCCGTTTTTTTGTCTTATTTCTTGTTTGTTTCACAATAAAAAAATATTTTGTGTCTTCAAAGTGGTAGGCATGTGTAAATCAAATGATACAACCCCCCCAAAAAATCTATTTTAATTCCAGGTTGTAAGGCAACAAAATAGGAAAAATGTCAAGGGGGGTGAATACTTTCGCAAGCCACTGTAGTTGTTGGTCAGTCTCTCACGTTGCTGTGGAGGAATTTTGGCCCACTACTCCATGCAGAACTGCTGTAACTCAGCAACAGTTGTGGGTTTTCATGCAAGAAATTCTCATTTCAAGTCCTGCCACATTTAAATTGGGATTATGTCTGAACTTTGACCAGGCCATTCTACAACTTCAAATTTGTTGCTTTTTAACAATTTTCATGTAGACTTGATTGTGTGTTTTGTATCACCCAGCTGCGCTTCAGCTTCAGCTTACAGGCGGATGGCCTGACGAGTCATTATGCATACCCCCTTATTTTATTTATTTTATTTAACCTTTATTTAACTAGGCAAATCAGTTATGAACAAATTCCTATTTTACAATGACGGCCTAACATGGCACTCTCCTAACCCAGACGATGCTGGGCCAGTTGTGCACCACCCTTTTGGACTCCTGATCACGGCTGGTTGTGATACAGCCCGGCTTCAAAACAGGGTCTGTAGTGATGCCTCTAGCACTGAGATGCAGTGCCTTAGACTGCTGCACAACTCGCAAGCCCTTAGTAAAGTGTTACCATGTTTTCTTTATTGCACCCAGCCTTATTGTTGTCGGAAAAAATTCACAGCAATTCCACACAACATTCAAATGAAGATTGCTGGAGTGAAATCAATCTTCAACCCTATAATATGACTATTATATTCACAATCAATTTACCAAGAAAAACTAAACTTCCTGAGGTTACAGTTATAGTGATTGCAGATATTGTAATTTTGACTTCATTATTTAATCAAAAGACACTTTGGGAAATTGTTTTGCCAAGTCCCTCAAGCTTATTAGAACAAAACACAACAGTGTCATGTCAAGCTGAAAACTCTCTTTGACAAAGTGACAGAATATCAATTTGTCTGCCTTTTGGTCAACACACAGCAAAATTGGATGTGTTAAACTAACGCACTGTAGGGTTAATTTTAACTCTTTTCAGGTGTATATATGCATCCACTCTCAACAGAGTGAATTTCACACCTTCAAAAGTGTTTAAATGTTAACATTTAGAAAGTGCTTCTGTAACCCAACATATTTTTCCGTCAATGATTCTAGTGGTTTTTATGGAAATTGCTAATACCGCATCAAAAGCTCAGAAAGTCGCCAGGGTATGCATCATCGACCTGTGCCAACTTTCCCATGATTGAAATCCATTCAAATTGGTGGCGCACGCATTCCTGGCTCCAGTCACTGTTAATGAACAGGTGAGGCATGGGGCTTTACTGCATACCCTACAGGCACTACCTTTATTAATTTCATTGAGCGGAATCCATATTTTGTGCATACGTACAGGCTTAATAATGTTGTGGGAGAGGCATACAGCGCCTTGGAGAATTTAGGCATGTCTACCAGTGGAGGCTCCTTAGAGGAAAAGGGGAGGACCATACTCCTCAGTAAATTACATACAAATAAAAGTATTGACAAAAGTTATCCTTTTTAAATAAAACTATAGTAAATATATTAATGTCACCAAATAATTGATTAAAACACACTGTTTTGCAATGAAGGTCTACATTAGCCTCAACAGCACTGTAGGGTAGCACCATGGTGTAGCCGGAGGACAGCTCGTTTCCGTCCTCCTCAGGGTACATTGACTGCAATACAAAAGCTAGCAGGCTCGTGGTTCTCACCTCCTTCCATAGACTTACACAATATTTATGACCACTCCCGGAGGACGTCCTCCAACCTATCAGAGCTCTTGGAGCATGAACTGACATGTTGTCCACCCAATCAAAGGATCAGAGCATTAATCTAGTACTGAGAGCATAAGCTACAGCTTAGCTAGCACTGCAGTGCATAAAATGTGGTGAGTATTTGACTCAAAGAGAGAGAAAGATAAGTTGAACAGTTTTGAACAAATTCATTTCTTCAAAATTTAACCTGTTGGGTCTAGGGGGCAGCATTTGCACGTCTGGATAAAAAAAATGTACCCGATTTAATCTGGTTACTAATCCTACCCAGTAACTAGAATATGCATATACTTATTATATATGGATAGAAAACACTCTAAAGTTTCCAAAACTGTTTGAATGGTGTCTGTGAGTATAACAGAACTCATTTGGCAGGCAAAACCCTGAGACATTTTCTGACAGGAAGTGGATACCTGATGTGTTGTATTGACTTTAAACCTATCCCATTGAAAAACACAGGGGTTTAGGAATATTTTGGCACTTCCTATTGCTTCCACTAGATGTCACCAGCCTTTACAAAGTGTTTTGAGTCTTCTGGAGGGAGATCTGACCGAACAAGAGCCATGGAACGATGATGTCCCATTAGACACCTGGCGCGCGAGTTCATGTTGGGTACCCTCGTTCCAATACGTTATAAAAGAGTATGCATTCGTCCACCTTGAATATTATTCATGTTCTGGTTAAAAAAGGCCCTAATGATTTATGCTATACAACGTTTGACATGTTTGAACGAACGGAAATATATTTTTTCCCCTCGTTCATGACGAGAAGTCCGGCTGGCTTACATCATGTGCTAACGAGACGGAGATTTTTGGACATAAATGATGAGCTTTTTTGAACAAAACTACATTCGTTATGGACCTGTGATACCTGGAAGTGACATCTGATGAAGAGAATCAAAGGTAATGGATTATTTACATAGTATTTTCGATTTTAGATCTCCCCAACATGACGTCTAGTCTGTATCGCAACGCGTATTTTTCTGGGCGCAGTGCTCAGATTATTGCAAAGTGTGATTTCCCAGTAAGGTTATTTTTAAATCTGGCAAGTTGATTGCGTTCAAGAGATGTAAATCTATAATTCTTTAAATGACAATATAATATTTTACCAATGTTTTCTAATTTTAATTATTTAATTTGTGACGCTGACTTGACTGCCGGTTATTGGAGGGAAACGATTTCCTCAACATCAATGCCATAGTAAAACGCTGTTTTTGGATATAAATATGAACTTGATAGAACTAAAAATGCATGCATTGTCTAACATAATGTCCTAGGAGTGTCATCTGATGGAGATTGTAAAAGGTTAGTGCATCATTTTAGCTGGTTTTATGGTTTTGGTGACCCTGTCTTTGACTTGACAAAACATTACACACAACTCTTGTAAATGTACTGTCCTAACATACTCTAAATTTATGCTTTCGCCGTAAAACCTTTTTGAAATCGTAAAACGTGGTTAGATTAAGGAGATGTTTATCTTTCAAATGGTGTAAAATAGTTGTATTTTTGAAAAATTTGAATTTTGACATTTATTTGGATTCAAATTTGCCGCTCTTGAAATGCACCTGCTGTTGATGGAGTGCACCACGGGTGGCACGCTAGCGTCCCACCTAGCCCCAAGAGGTTTTAAGGAGAAGCAAGAGAGAGAGAGCTAGCTATTTAGTTTTTTTTTTTAAATGCAGCTTGCTAGCTAGTTTATCCTACTCAAACATCCGGCTCAAAAAGAGAGGGATGCTACTGTATGTTAACTAACTGGCTATGGCTATCCAACACTGGAACTCTTCCAAGTTGGGGTAAGCTTTTGGTTGTATTAATTTATTGCCACTGGCACCCACCGGTGTAACTGCTAAACTGCTTACTAACTGTACACTGTTCTGCACGATTGTAGCTGGTTTACTAATGCGTTAGTTCTAGTAGCTATGTTGTTGACTTGACCTTAGCCTACATCGTTGTCACCATATTAGCTATGTGTAGTGGTTATGATATGAAGGTTTTGTCAGGGATTTCGTCGTCGTCAGACGATATAGCGAAATCATCGTCGGAAAAGGAGGACCAATATGCAGCAGAATTGAGATAGTTCATTTTGAACATTTAATAAACTCAAAATGAACATACAAAATAACAAAACGAACTCACGATGTACAGACAGTCTTCTCAGGCTCACATACTCTAGACAAGAAACAATCTCCCACAAATGACAAACACAAACACACCCTAATATATGGGACTCTCAATCAAAGGCAAATAGACAACACCTGCCTTCAACTGAGAGTCCCAACCCCAATTAACCAAACATAGAAACAGACTCACTAGACTAAACATAGAATACATGAATATCAGACAGTGCCCAACAAACCCCGGAATACTTAAATCAAATGCCCCTTCAACAAACACACCACCCTGAACCACATAAAACAAATACCCTCTGCCACGTCCTGACCAAACTACAATGACAATTAACCCTTATACTGGCCAGGACGTGACAGTACCCCCCCCCCCCTAAAGGTGCTAACCCCAGAAGCACCTTAAGAAAAACAAAAACCCCAAACAAAAACCCCAAACAACAACAACAAACTAAAGGGAGGGAAGGGAGGGTGGCTGCCGTCACTGACGGCACTTGTGCTACACCCCCCCTCCCCAACCCACCTATGCAGGTGGTGGTTCAGGCTACGGCCTATTGTCCCCCCGACCGACCCGATCAGCCTCGGACCGTAGGCAGACTCCCCCTGCTCCGGATCATGGGCAGACCTCCACCTCTCCACCCTGTATGCAGACTCAGCAATTAAACAGTTAATCTCTTTAACCTCTTACATCTAGACGTTCCGCTAGCGGAACACCTGCTCCAATATCCAATGATAGGCGTGGCGCGAATTACAAATTCCTCAAAAATACAAAAACTTCAATTTTTCAAACATATGACTATTTCACAGCATTTTAAAGACAAGACTCTCCTTTATCTAACCACACTGTCCGATTTCAAAAAGGCTTTACAGCGAAAGCAAAACATTAGATTATGTCAGCAGAGTACCAAGCCAGAAATAATCAGACACCCATTTTTCAAGCTAGCATATAATGTCACAAAAACCCAGAAGACAGCTAAATGCAGCACTAACCTTTGATGATCTTCATCAGATGACACACCTAGGACATTATGTTATACAATACATGCATGTTTTGTTCAATCAAGTTCATATTTATATCAAAAAACAGCTTTTTACATTAGCATGTGACGTTCAGAACTAGCATACCCCCGCAAACTTCCGGAGGAATTTGCTAACAATTTACTAAATTACTCACGATAAACGTTCACAAAAAGCATAACAATTATTTTAAGAATTATAGATACAGAACTCCTCTATGCACTCGATATGTCCGATTTTAAAATAGCTTTTTGGTGAAAGCACATTTTGCAATATTCTAAGTACATAGCTCAGGCATCACGGGCTAGCTATTTAGACACCCGGCAAGTTTAGCACTCACCAATATCAGATTTACTATTATAAAAGTTTGATTACCTTTTGTTGTCTTCGTCAGAATGCACTCCCAGGACTGCCACTTCAATAAGAAATGTTGGGTTGGTCCAAAATAATCCATCGTTATATCCGAATAGCAACGTTTTGTTTGTGCATCCCAGACACTATCCGAATGGTAAAGAAGGGTCGCGAGCATGACGCAATTCGTGACAAAGAAATTCTAAATATTCCATTACCGTACTTCGAAGCATGTCAACCGCTGTTTAAAATCAATTTTTATGCCATTTTTCTCGTAGAAAAGCGATAATATTCCGACCGGGAAGCTCCTTTTCGGCAAACAGAGGAAAAAATCACAAAGACGGGGGCGGCCAGGTCACGCGCCTAAGTCCCTTGATCGGCCACTTGAAAAAGGCGATAATGTGTTTCAGCCTGGGGCTGGGATGACGACATTCTGTTTTTTCCCGGGCTCTGAGCGCCTATGGACGACGTAGGAAGTGTCACGTTAGAGCAGAGATCCTTTGTAAAAGATAGAGATGGCAAAGAAGTTCCAGAAATGGTCAGACAGGCCACTTCCTGTAAAGGAATCTCTCAGGTTTTGACCTGCCATTTGAGTTCTGTTATACTCACAGACACCATTCAAACAGTTTTAGAAACTTTAGGGTGTTTTCTATCCATATATAATAAGTATATGCATATTCTAGTTACTGGGTAGGATTAGTAACCAGATTAAATCGGGTACGTTTTTTATCCAGCCGTGAAAATACTGCCCCCTAGCCATAAGAGGTTAAGTCCTGAATTGTCAGGCTTACTCAGTTCAAGGTTGCTGCTAGACTTCCTTGGGTTTTGGTCATCGGCAGACTCTGGGCAGATGGGCCACTCTGGCTGATCCTGGCCGCTGGGCCACTCTGGCTGATCCTGGCCGCTGGGCCACTCTGGCCCCTCTGGCAGCTCCGGGCAGTCTGGCCCCTCTGGCAGCTCCGGGCAGTCTGGCCCCTCTGGCAGCTCCGGGCAGTCTGGCCCCTCTGGCAGCTCCGGGCAGTCTGGCCCCTCTGGCAGCTCCGGGCAGTCTGGCCCCTCTGGCAGCTCCGGGCAGTCTGGCCCCTCTGGCAGCTCCGGGCAGTCTGGCCCCTCTGGCAGCTCCGGGCAGTCTGGCCCCTCTGGCAGCTCCGGGCAGTCTGGCCCCTCTGGCAGCTCCAGGCAGTCTGGCCCCTCTGGCAGCTCCGGGCGACTCTTGACTGACGGGCAGCTCGGGCGACTCTTGACTGACGGGCAGCTCGGGCGACTCTTGACTGACGGGCAGCTCGGGCGACTCTTGACTGACGGGCAGCTCGGGCGACTCTTGACTGACGGGCAGCTCGGGCGACTCTTGACTGACGGGCAGCTCGGGCGACTCTTGACTGACGGGCAGCTCGGGCGACTCTTGACTGACGGGCAGCTCGGGCGACTCTTGACTGACGGGCAGCTCGGGCGACTCTTGACTGGGATGATGCACTTGAAGCCTGGTGTGTGGTGCTGGTACTGGACGTACCAGACTGGGAACACGCACCTCCAGGCTAGTGCGGGAACAGGACGAGTCAGACTGGGCTGACGCACTTGAAGCCTGGTGCGTGGTGCTGGTACTGGACGTATCAGCCTGGGAACACGCACCTCAGAGCTAGTGCGGGGAGCGGGAACAGGACGAGTCAGACTGGGCTGACGCACTAAAAGCCCAATGCGTGGCGCTGGTACTGGAGGTATCGGCTTAGGAACACGCACCTCCAGGCTAGTGCGGGGAGCGGGAACAGGATGAGTCGGACTGGGCTGACGAACTGGATGCCTGGTGCTGGTATTATCTTCACCAGACAGCTAGCACGCACCTCAGGACTATTAATAAACGCTACTCCAGGTGATAACATTAGGACACGCTCTGTAGGGCGAATGTCGTGCCTAAAGCACCAACACAGTAGCTCTCTCATCCTTTTCTCCTCCAATTTTCCCATCAACTCCCTTATAGTCTCTGTTTCTCTTTCCTCCACTTTTCCCCTCACTAGCTCTGGTTCCATCCTCGGCTCCGCCGATCTGTCCGTGTGCCCCCCCCCCAAAAAAATCTTGGGGCTGCCTCTCCGGTTTAAACGCCAGTCGCATTCCTCGGTAGCGTTCCCGGTCCTCACCGAATTCCCCTTGCTCCTTCCTCTGCTGCTTGGTCCATTTTTGGTGGGAGATTCTGTCACAGTTGTCGTAGTGATGAGACCAAAACGCAGCAGGTATGTTTATGCTCATCTTGACGTTTAATAAATTGAAAATGAACACCAAAATAACAAAAGAACGAACGATCAACAAAACAGTCTGGCAAGGCACAAGGCTAAACAAGAAACAATCTCCCACAAATGACAAACACAAACACACCCTAATATATGGGACTCTCAATCAAAGGCAAATAGACAACACCTGCCTTCAACTGAGAGTCCCAACCCAATTAACCAAACATAGAAACAGACTCACTAGACTAAACATAGAATACATGAATATCAGACAGTGCCCAACAAACCCCGGAATACTTAAATCAAATGCCCCTTCAACAAACACACCACCCTGAACCACATAAAACAAATACCCTCTGCCACATCCTGACCAAACTACAATGACAATTAACCCTTATACTGGCCAGGACATGACAGGTTTGGCTTCGTCACAGACAGCAGATGTGCACGGAAGTCCACAAGTGACGGGAAAAGGTGAGAGGAGGAAAGCGTATAGATGCGCTTAATGATCTGGCTGGTATGAAAGTGAAATGAGTTTGCGTCTGATCAGGGGTGTATTCACTCTGACTATTCTGTTGAAAAGTTATTCTTAAACGTAAGCAAATGGAACTAAATGGGGATAAACATACCTGAATTTGTCCAACAAAAATTATTTTTTGCAACTGTTGGACTAATGACTACCTACACACTGGATCAGCTATGTGTCAATGTCTGTCACCGTGATTACTAAAATTTCGCTCAACCTATGTACCTGCGTTGTAAACTTTCATTCATAGGCTAGGTTGTAGCAACCTCATGATGGGTATAGGGAAAATGTAAGTATCATGTAGTATGTAGCCTAAACATATCCATGTTACATTGAGCTGGGTAAATGGAATATGAATGACAGTCATCCAGTACACTGTAATAGAAAGAAGGCCATGCTCATAAATAATAATCGTCCTTCCCATCTTAAATGGCATCGACCACCACTGGTGTCTACAAAGTTTGGTGTTGCAATAACTTACCTTTCTATTCACCTAGCCAGCTAAGAATATGGATATTATGCACCTCAAACAATTTTCCACAAGGATAGACAAGGTAGGCCTAAATGCATTTTTCTTTTGAAATTAGCGGATCACTGTTGGATGGTAATGTTTATTACAAACGTGTAACACATATGTGACTTTGAAATAATGCAGCAGGTTAGGAGAATGTGAAGAGTTTTATTCCAAAACGCTATATCCACATTTTAATTTTTTTATTTGTGTTTTTTTTTTCAGGTGTGTGTATTAACTTTTGACTGCTTTCATACACAGCAAGTGAGTCTGTCCAAATACTTATGACTTCAACTGGGGGCGCTATATACATAAAGTGCTTTCATTTCTAAATGGTAAGAGTGTATGAAAATACACTCTTAGAATTAGTGGTGACTGAGGAACCCTGGAGATCCTCAAGTAACCCCTGGAGTTCTTCAATTGCTAGTCAATGGTTCATATTTGCACCTTTGGTTAGTTCCGAGGTTTTTGGAGGAACCTTTCATGTTTCAATGTAGCAAAGGGTTCCTAGAGCAACCCTGGACTGTAAGTGTTGCTTAATAGGGATGTGGCTTAATAGGGATGTGGCTTTCAGATATATATTTTTTGGCCACCCGTGGGAGTAAATGTCATTCCTGTTCATCTGTTCATCTGTTCTGTCGTATTACCATCACATGTTAAGGTTGAACATTGACCGTTTTGTAGCTTCAATGAGGCTTACAGAGATGTATGAGTTCCTCAAGAGCAAATCCTGAAGTTGGAATAGTTACCACTGTATTACTATAATTACTATATTTAATAAATGTAGTACTGTACGTGTACAAACTTAACGGGTGGACAAAAATAACTATCTGAAAGCCACCCCTCCAATAAGCCATGCCTCTTATCTTCAAAAAGCTTCTAGTTTGAATCTTTACACAGGGGTTCCTCAAAGGCCCTTTTCAGAACTGGAATGGTTCTCCGTGTGGCAATTTTTTTAACCCCAAAAGGTTCTTCCAGGCTCCTTTGCTTCTAAAAGCGTATCCTCAAATAAAAGGTACTGTCACCTCATATGAAACATTTGATCTCAAAATGCTGGAGTATAGAGCCAAGTTAAGAATGTTGGCTCACTGTCCAAATACATGCTGTGTGTAGAGAAGTATATGTCACTCTGGTTGTTGGAGCAATATGTTGTATGGTGAACTTGGGCTGCATCAGGGTTTATTTGTGAGTAAATCTGGCTTTGATAATAGAGAGTGCCCACTTCACCGCACATCACTACACCTTTATGAGTCATAACACCTTGTGACGCCCTGAATGTTTCTGAACCGTCTCAGTGCTTCTCCTTCCAATAGGGCTCTTTCCCTTTAATTCCCAATTAAATAGTGCTTCTCCTTCCAGTTGGGCGCTTCCCCTTTAATTACCAATTAAATAGCAGCATTAGCTGCGCAAAAGTGGGGTTGTGATGGAGACGTGAATGAGGATGTGGTCAACCCTCAGTTCTGAAGCGACTCTCTTCCGTTTGTTTTGTTGCCTTTAAAAGTGTGCTTTGTGTAGCCTAATAGCAAGTTTACCCAGGATCCGATACAACTCTTTTTGTCCGTGGACTACACCTCTCCGTTGTTCTTCGTGGCCTTTCTCCGCTGGTGATCTGTCGGCGGATTGGCTTGTCTGACTGACCGACTGACTACAACCTTTTTGTATACGGTATTTAATTTGTTTTGGTGTGATGTATACCGTGACGATTTAGGTAGTTAGTTGTGAGGACGTATTAAGATTTGATATGCTTTATAGTTGTGTGGTAAAATATTTGTTATTTTGATTGTATGATTGATACTGGGTTTACGCTAAGGTCACTTGAGTTCCCTGAACTTGATTACCGGACTGGACTCTTTTTAGGCCCGAGGTACAGGACATTTCTGGAGGAACCAGAGCTCATTAATTGTTGTGTGTGTGTGTGAGATAATTTATGTTGGCAATACAACCCACGCAAAAGAATACAGTTGTTTTGTAAGTTCTTTCCAATGTTTTAAGGGTTTATGAAAAGTGTATTTCCATCCTGACTTTTACATGAGTCCTTTGTATTGGTGTAGACTTGACAGACCAGATGGGACTCATTCCCTCCCAAACCAAAAGGAGAAACTAATATTTTCTCTGGTAGGCACAACCTACCTGGCACCCCTATAAACGATAACCTCAAGTCAAAACCATTACAACCTTTACCATCTTTGTTTGGGTTGTTGAAACACAAATGTGGTAAACTGCACTGTAACACAATATTGATACAACAAATGCAGTAAAAAAAAATTGGGGATTGAGTAGATTAGTTAAGCAGCCACAGAAAGCTGTGTTCCCAGAGTGGAAAAACACATTCAACATGTACTTTTCTGAACCACCCAGCAGAAATGCTGTTGATGTAAGGAATACTGTCATGTTATTGTTATTTGTTAATCACTGTGTATCTATTCCTTGTGTCAATATTTCACATTTGTATTGTCTTTTATCTTTAACTCTGCATTTTGGAAAATATCCCATATGTAAGCATTTCACTGTTAGTGTTTACCTGTTGTTTGTGAACCATGTGACATAACATTTGATTTGAAATACAGTATGTTAGAGCTTGCCACTGCTGTATAGCAGTTAGACATTAGGAGAAGAGGGATTTTAAATGCCTAAAATAATGTGTATCCCTCTTGCATGCAGAATTCTAGAGTTTGCCCCACAGTTCTCTCTGAGAACTGACTGAACTAAATCCAGAGTTCTGTTGCTATGAATAATTATTTATTTCACAAATCGACTGACGCACAGACAAATATACGCTCACATACACAGAACGAAAGCTCATACGGATGAACGCACATACGCAAACACACTCACGCTCACACACACATATATACGCACACGCATACTAACAGCATGTTTGGATTTGTCATTGATTTTCAAACAGTACCCGTGGAGCAAATCTTTGAAACCAAATCTTCTGGGAACCAACACTATATACCAGGGTTGAGCATCATTGTCTCTTGAAGTTAATAGTCTGCCCTTAAGAGAGCGACATTGTGTTCTACTCTAATACACAGGACTCATACCTCAGGCCCAGCGTGTATGGTGATAGAGACTGGAGAGGGGATGTGGTTAGAATACAGTATTGGCATTGGCAGCACAGCATGGCAGCAGTTGCGGTGTAATATATTGACAGCCATGCATAGAGCGGGGACGATAAACCGTATGGATCACTTATTGCAGGCATTTTGCTGATATTGTTCATTACGATAAGAAGCCTATACTAGAGAAATGTGAAGTTTGAAATGGAATACATTTTATATGGGTGATCGTTAATGGGACAATTGATGGCTACAACCATCAAACTACAAGTAGTAGTTTAATTAAAGGATAATAAAATAAAACTGTAGAGCACATTAATGTTATAAACGTATTGTTCAATTTAGCATTATCGCATCAATTCAGGCAATTTATCGTGATGTGGATTTTTGTCCACGTCGCCCAGCTCTACCCATGCACTTTTCTTAAATAATTCACAATTTATGCTGATTTCATGATGCCTTGTACACATTCAAGGCCCCCACTACTAGAGGCAGCAAAGCAACCTTACAGCATTATCAAACCTCCCCAATGTTTGATTGTAAGGAGGGTTATTTTCTTTGAATACTTCATTTAGTCGTAGATCAAGCAGAGAAAAGACCCTCCCTACAATCAAACCTGGTGGAGGTTCGATAACGCTGTGGGGGTTGCTTTTCTGCCTCTAGTACTCTGGGCCTTGAACATGTGCAAGACATGAAGTCAGTAGCTTATCAAGGTGTTTCGGAGTGCAATGTTCAACCCAGTGTCCTTAAACTGGGTCTGGGGATCCCTGCCCGGTATAGGGATTCATTGTCAAGAGACCATGGCGGGAAATTCAAAACTGCAAGAATCTAATAATTTCAATTTCTCAAACAATCAACTATTTCTCACCATTTGAAAGATAAACATCTCCTAAATCCAACCACATTGTCCGATTTCAAAGAGGCTTTACGGCGAAAGCATAAAGTTAGGTTATGTTAGGAGAGTACATTGAAAATAGCTGTGTGTAATGTTTTGTCAATTCAAAGACAGGCGTCACCAAAAGCGGATAACCATCTAGAATTATGCACTAACCTTTGACAATCTTCCTCAGATGACACTCCTAGGACATTATGTTAAACAATACATGCATTTTTTGTTCCATCAAGTTCATATTTATATCCAAAAACAGCATTTTACAGTAGCGGTGAAATTCAGATTTTTTTTTCTCTCAAATGCTTCCGGTGAACAACGTTACAATTTACAAAATTACTATTCGAAAACATTGGTAAATTATAATATTGTCATTCAAATATTTATAGTTTAACATTTCGTAAATGCTACTGCATTGCCAGATTTCAAAATAACTTTACTGGGAAATCACAATTTGCAATAAACCGGGTGCTGTGCTAAGAACAATAGGCTAGGCTATACAGGTTAGCACCATCTTGTAACCATGTAATATCAAAATTACTATTGTCAATAATCCCTTACCTTTGATTATCTTCATCCATTGGCACTTCCAGGAATCCCAGGTCCACAACAAATGTGGTTTCTTTCAACAAAGTTCATAATTGATGTCCAAAGTAGCATCAATCTTTAGAGCCATTTTTAACGTGAAACATCAGTAATGTTTCAACCCGACCTCTCCTGTGTCTTGAAAAACGTTTTTGAAAAATGTCTCGCATCACATGATTGCGCAGGTGCAGGCAATAATGAAGTGACGACATCCCAGGGAGGTCAACTTCTCTTCCTTGTCATCCGGTCTCTGTTCATCATAGACGCTTCAAACAACTTTATAAAGATCGTTGACATCTAGTGGAAGCCGTAGGAAGTGCGAAATGAATCCTTTCTCACTGTGTTATCTATTAACAATGACTCTAAAAAAATTGTACAGCCACAAAATTCTTTTGTTTTTCTCAGGTTTTTGCCTGCCATATGAGTTTTGTTATACTTACAGACACCATTCAAACAGTTTTAGAAAATTCAGTGTTTTCTATCCAAATCTGGTAATAATATGCATATCCTAGCTTCTGAGTTGGTGTAGGAGGCAGTTAAAAATGGGCACATATTTTTTTCAAAATTCTCAATACTGCCCCCTAGCCCCAACAGGTTAAAGATTTTCCAGCAGGACAACAACCCCGAATACTCATCAAAAAGCACTCAAGAATGGTTAGTGAAGCACTGGATTGTTCGGGAGTGGCCAGCGACAGTGGAGGCTTCTCAGAGGACCATCCTACTCAGTGAATTTCATAGAAATAGTGAATCATTAAAAAAGTTCCTTTTTTTAGATAAACGTTTATTAAATAAACTCAACAAAAATAGAAACGTCCTAACTGTCAACTGCGTTTATTTTTAGTAAACCTAACATATGTAAATATTTGTATGAACATAAGACTCAACAACTGACACAAAAACTGAACAAGTTCCACTGACATGTGACTAACAGGAATAGAATAATATGTCCCTGAACAAAGGGGGAGTCAAAATCAAAAGTTAGTCAGTATCTGGTGTGGCCACCAGCTGCATTAAGTACTGCACTGCATCTCCTGAAGGACTGCACCAGATTTGCCAGTTCTTGCTGTGAGATGTTACCCCACTCTTCCACCAAAGGCACCTGCAAGTTCCCGGACATTTCTGGGAGGAATGGCCTTGGCCCTCACCCTCCGATCCAACAGGTCCCAGATGTGCTCAATGGGATTGAGATCCTGGCTCTTTGCTGGCCATGGCAGAACACTGACATTCCTGTCTTGCAGGAAATCATGTACAGAATGAGCAGTATGGCTGGTGGCATTGTCATGCTGGAGGGTCATGTCAGGATGAGCCTGCAGGAAGGCTACCACATGAGGGAGGAGGATGTCTTCCCTGTAACGCACAGCAATGACAATCTCAGTCCGATGATGCTATGACACACCGGCCCAGACAATGACGGAACCTCTACATCGATCCCGCTCCAGAGTACAGGCCTCGGTGTTACGCTCATTCCTTCGACGATAAACGCGAATCCGACCTTCACCCCTGGTGAGACAAAACCGTGACTCGTCAGTGAAGAGCACTTTTTTCCAGTCCTGTCTGGTCCAGCGATGGTGGGTTTGTGCTCATAGGCGATGTTGTTGCCGGTGATGTCTGGTGAGGACCTGCCTTACAACAGGCCTACAAGCCCTCAGTCCAGCCTCTGTCTATTGCGGACAGTGTGAGCACTAATGGAGGGATTGTGCGTTCCTGGTGTAACTCGGGCTGTTGTTGCCATCCTGTACCTGTCCCGGAGGTGTGATGTTCAGATGTACCGATCCTGTGCAGGTATTGTTACACATGGTCTGCCACTGCGAGGACGATCAGCTGTCCATCCTGTCTCCCTGTGGTGCTGTCTTAGGCGTCTCACAGTACGGACATTACAACTTATTTCCCTGGCCACATCTGCAGTCCTCATGCCTCCTTGCAGCATGCCTAAGGCACATTCACGCAGATGAGCAGGGACCCTGGACATCTTTGTTTGGTGTTTTTCAGAGTCAGTAGAAAGGCCTCTTTCATAACTGTGACCTTAATTGCCTACCGTCTGTAAGTGTCACATTCGTCGTATGAAGGAGACCAAGGCGCAGCGTGAATATTGTTCCACATCTTTTATTTAATTGTGAAACTTAGCCAAATAAACTATAAACAAACAACAAACTGTGACGACAGCGGTGCAACATGCACTAACTCAAAATAATCTCCCACAAACACAGGTGGGGAAAAACAACTCCTTAATTATGATCCCCAATTAGAGACAACGATGACCAGCTGCCTCTAATTGGGAATCATACAAAACCCCCAACATAGAAAAACGAAAGTAGAACACAACATAGAAAAAAGAAACTAGATAAACATAATCTAGAATGCCCACCCAAATCACACCCTGACCTACCCAAATAGAGAAATAAAAAGGCTCTCTATGGTCAGGGCGTGACAGTAAGCTGTTAGTGTCTTAACGACCGTTCCACAGTTGCATGTTCATTAATTGTTGATGGTTCATTGAACAAGCATGGGAAACATTGTTTAAACCCTTTACAATGAAGATCTGTGAAGTGTTTTGGATTTTTACGAATTATCTTTGAAAGACAAGGTCCTGAAAAGTGGCATTTCTTTTATTGCTGAGTTTATATTTGTATGTCCCCAAATAACTGATTAAAACACACTGTTTTGCAATGGTCTACAGTAGCCTAATGAGCACTGTAGGATAGAACCATGCTGTAGACGGTAGACAGCTATTTTCCGTCCTCCTCTGGGTACATTGACTTCAATACAAAACTTAGGAGGCTCATGGTTCTCACCCCCTTGCATAGACTTGCACACTAATTATGACGATTTCCGGAAGAGGTCCTCCAACCTATCAAAGCTCTGGCAGCATGAACAGACATGTTGTCCCTCCAATCAAAGGATCAGAGAATGAATCTAGTACTGTGGTGAGTAGACACAAAGAGAGAGAAAGACAGTAGTTGAACAGTTTTGAACAAATACATTTCTTCAAAAATTAAGGAGAACCAGCAGAGAGAATTCATTGTATTTATTTTTTCAGTTTCACTTACTGTACGCTAGCTAATGTTATTAATTTAGCCTACACAACAAACTGACAGGAATTATATTTTGTTAGCTAGCTGGCTAAGGCTATCCAACACTCCAACGCTTCCAATTGTATTCATTTGTATTAATCTTTTGTCAACGGGGCCCGCCGGTGTAACTGCTAAACTGCTTGCTGTACACTACTCTGTGATAGTACACATGGATTGGATTGTGGGTTTACTAACACGTTTGTTCTAGTAGCTATATTGATAATGACGTTAGCTAATATGGTGACAACTATGTAGGCGGTGTGTAGCGGTTATGGTTTGAAGGTTTGGTTTGGAGAGATTTTTTTGCCTGGTCACAGACAGCTGTTGTGTTGTGCACTGAAGTCAATAAGCGAAGGGAAAATGTGAAAGGAGATGATGCTGTTTGTATGGCTGTTATGAAAAGTGAACTGTGTCTGCGGGTGATTAGTGGTGAATTCATTCCGCCAATTCTGTTGCAAAATGTTTCTTAAACGGAACGAAACAGGGATGGACCTACCTGAATTTGTCCAATAGAAACTCTTGTTTTAGTTGCTTTTGCAACTAAATACTGAAAATAAATTATATGCAACATTTTACTGAATTACAGTTCATAGGTGGAAATCAGTCAATTGAAACAAATTAATTAGGCACTAATCTATGGATCGCACATTACTGGGCAGGGACGCAGCCATAGGTGGCCCTGGGAGGGCATAGGTCCACCCACTTAGGAGTCAGTTCTAGCCCATCAGAATTCGTTTTTCCCACAAAAGTGCTTTACTGAATACAGACATACTCCGTGGTTACACGTGGTCTGCGGTTGTGAGGCAGTTTGGATGTACTGTCAAATTCTCATATTTCACACTCCCTCAAAGCTTGAGACATCTATGGCATTGTGTTGTGTGACACAACTGCACATTTTAGAGTGGCCTTTTATTGTCCACAGCACAAGGTGCACCTGTCTAATGATAATGCTGTTTAATCAGATTCTTGATATGCCACACCTATCAGGTGGATAGATTACCTTGGTAAAGGAGAAATTCTCACTAACAGGGATGTAAACATATTTGAGCACAGAATTAGAGAGAAATAAGCTTTTAGTGCATATGAAACATTTTTGGGATCTTTTATTTCAGCTCATGAAAAATGGGTCCAACACTTTACATGTTGTGTTTGTATTTTTGTTCAATGTAGTAGCCTAAACCTATCGACGTGACCTTGAGCTAGGTGAATGGAATATGAATGCCCATAAAAACAGTACAAAAGCATCTCAGATCACCTGGAGCTAAATCATGTGTCCTGATCTTGTCCACATTCTTATTATTCCCACATTTCTTTAAATGTGTGTACAAATGGTATTAAAATGTGTGTCTTATGTGTCCACTGTGTCCGCATTGTGACTATACTACCTGGTCCATCCCTCTTGGCAAATTATTTTACAGCTATTCTTTCTAAATAATATGTATTTATTTATTTTAAAACACATATTGTGGCCTAGCTTACATAAATGATTCGCTAGCGAAGACAATTGATAAGCAAGATCAAGATGGCTCGCGAGGCTAAATGGTACCACATGTCAATGATTTTAGTATGCAGGTTAATGATTAATTAAATCATTTCACTGGCCAGATCTGTCTACACTTGTAAGTTATTCAGCCACAATGTGTGCTTGACTACCTCTGGAAGATCATCTGGTAAGAAAGATCTGATCACAATCAGATGAGAATGCGTCTTTTAATCGTCTACATTTGTCAAAAAATGTGGGTACAATCAGAATGTGAAATGAGATCAGGACAAAGGATGCATGTTAGAACTAGGTATAAATGAGACTTCAGCCTATCAACAGTCACAATTATTCATGGACATGAAGCAGAACAAGTCAATGCATCAACAGGTGTTAAAGTAAAAAAAGCAGACAAGACACCACTGACAGAATGCAAACACAATGTTTGCAGTGTAACTTCACCTTAGATGAGAGCAGCAACTGACACCAGAATAATACTTTTACACAGCACTGTTCTCCCAACCAAAACTTTTTGTTTCACAATCAGTGGTGCAGACGCATTAGTGTTAGCGATGAGATAACTTACTCCTAGGGTTGACTCGCCATACAGAAGGCATTATATTATAATATACATGGTATTATACATTACATTACATTATTACACAATGGTCATTGGGGTGGGCAGGTAGCCTAGAGTAGTGGTTCCCAACTGAATTTTTCTGTGCCCGGAGTCCCCCTGAAATACCACCTCATGTACATTTTACCAGTAAGCCTATGGTCTAATGAGTCTTCTCAAGTACCCCCTGTGGATAGACCAAGTACCCCCACTGGTCCTAGTACCCCTGCTTGAAAACCACTGGCCTACAGGTTATGCATATATATAACTACTAAGCATAAACAGCACATTATGATTAGCAAATGCTACCAGGGGTATATAAAATCCCTTGGGATACATTGTCAGAAAATGAGCCTATTAGCTATACTTTTAGGACCACCTACATCAGCACCATCATCCTGGAAACCCTAGATCCACTTCAATTCGCATACCCCCCCCCCCCCCCCCAACAGATCCACAGATGACGCAATCGCACTCCACACTGCCCTTTCCCACCTGGACAAAAGGAACACCTATGTCAGGATGCTGTTCCTTGACTACAGCGCACCGTTCAACACCATAATGCCCTCAAAGCTCATCACATACATGAAGGGCACATTTTGGCATTTGCTGTATGATTGATGAGAAGCTCCATATTGCAAATGTACGGTCCCTTACCAGACGTCCGCGAATGTTTGTAAAATTCGCGGACAGCGGCGGGCTGTGCACCGGGGCCAGATCTTCCAGGAAGTCATCGAACGAAGTCTCTCGGCCACTCGATTTCCGTTTTATAAAATTGTTCCACTGTCCCGGAAAATACCACCAGAGGGTGAATGTAATCATATTGCAAATTTACAAAACATCACCAATCACGACGTGGCCTTTTCTCCTAAACGGAAAAGACTTCGAAGACGAAACTTGGTGAGCATAGGTTTGGCATAAAGGGCAGTTGGCCCCGAACAAGATGGAGTCGAGGCCTCAACGCTTTTTGAGTTAAGGCAATTTTCTGGGATTGAAGGTTAAAAACGAAAATGGAGCGCTAATTTGACCACTTCACGTCAAAGTACATGAACCTACGGTGTCAGGAAAAAAAGAACCAGACATTTATCTATCGGCATTTAAGAGAAATCGTACAATGTACAATTGGTGATGTTAAAAAAAAAGAAAAAAAGTTTTTTTTCCCAAAAAGTTACAGATCCAGTTGCAGCGTGTTCAGATGAATTTGTTAAGGTGGGTTTCGGAGCTCTGCGAGATCTCTGTGATTTTCTGAAATAACACATACTGAAGTAAATAAGTCAGTTCTTAACGTGAAGACTTAAAACTCAATATTCTATAAGAGCCTAACCCAAGGAGGATATGTGTTCACTTTCAGCTTCCCGTGTCAACCAGGAATGCCTTAACCTCTCTAGGGTATGTGGGACGAAATCGTCCCACCCTAGTCAACAGCCAGTGGAATACCTTGGCGCGATATTCAAATACCTTAGAAATGCTATTACTTCAACTTCTCAAACATATGACTATTTTACACCATTTTAAAGACAAGACTCTCGTTAATCTAACCACACTGTCCGATTTCAAAAAGGCTTTACAACGAAAGCAAAACATTAGATTATGTCAGCAGAGTACCAAGCCAGAAATAATCAGACACCCATTTTTCAAGCTAGCATATAATGTCACATAAACCCAAACCACAGCTAAATGCAGCACTAACCTTTGATGATCTTCATCAGATGACACTCCTAGGACATTATGTTATACAATACATGCATGTTTTGTTCAATCAAGTTCATATTTATATAAAAAAACAGCTTTTTACATTAGCATGTGACATTCAGAACTAGGATAGGCGGCAAACTTCCGGTGAATTTACTAAATTACTCACGATAAACGTTCACAAAAAAACATTATTATTTTAAGAATTATAGATACAGAACTCCTTTATGCAATCGCTATGTCCGATTTTAAAATAGCTTTTCGGCAAAAGCACATTTTGCAATATTCTGAGTAGATAGCTCGCCATCACGGGCTAGCTATTTTGACACCCACCAAGTTTGGCACTCACCAAACTCAGATTTATTATAAGAGAAATTGGATTACCTTTGCTGTTCTTCGTCAGAATGCACTCCCAGGACTTCTACTTCAATAACAAATGTTGGTTTGGTTCAAAATAATCCATAGTTATGTTCAAATATCCTCTGTTTTGTTCGTGCGTTCAAGACACTATCCGAAGGGTAACGAAGGGTGATGCGCCCGGCGCGTATCATGACAAAAATTTTTGAAATATTCCATTACCGTACTTCGAAGCATGTCAACCGCTGTTTAAAATCAATTTTTATGCGATTTTTCTCGTAAAAAAGCGATAATATTCCGACCGGGAAACCCTGTTTTCGTTCAAAGACTAAAAATCTAAAATGGACTCTTCACGTGCACGCGCCCCCCCCGTCTCATTGTTCTCTGATCGACCACTTACCAAATGCGCTACTGTTTTTCAGCCATGGCCTGCAAAGTCATCATTCAACGTTCTGGCGCCCTCTGAGAGCCTATGGGAGCCGTAGGAAGTGTCACGTTACAGCAGAGATCCTCAGTTTTCAATGAAGAAAGTGTAGAAGGCCAAGAAATGGTCAGAGAGGGCACTTCCTGTTTGGAATCTTCTCAGGTTTTTGCCTGCCATATGAGTTCTGTTATACTCAGACACCATTCAAACAGTTTTAGAAACTTTAGGGTGTTTTCTATCCAAATCAAATAATTATATGCATATTCTACTTTCTGGGCAGTAGTAGTAACCAGATTAAATCGGGTACGTTTTTTATCCGGCCGTGCAAATACTGCCCCCTACCCTAGAGAGGTTAAAATGGTGTCATATGGGCTGTTTCAAAGGGTTAAAATGGTCAGATCTTTCCACAATTTCATATGTGTGACTAGGCAACCCTCATCAACTGTAAATCAGTCATTTCTCCCAACAGATGTAAAAAAAGCTCTCATACACACACACAGCAAGGATGGAGTGACACAGTGCAGGGCTTAAAGACACACAGAGCTTGCAATGGCATTACCATAATCTCTAGACAGTGCCGAGTTCAACGAGATGCCCCGCCTGACCATAGCTTGCTCGGTCTGAGCGCAGCGAACGTGAAAAGAAGTAGGCCCATAATGAAGCCTGGCCCTAAATTTCAGGTGCTTTTGGGGGACAGCGGCAGAACCGTTAGGGTTAGAAGCACAATTCGACCTCAGGAACGTTCCTGAGGTCCTCCCGATCTGTGCAAGCCTAACCTTGACCGTGTGGCATTAACACATCCCTCTGCAAATGGATCCTGGACTTCCTGACGGGCCGCCCCCAGGTGGTAAAGGTAGGCAACAACACATCTGCCACGCTGATCCTCTACACAGGCGCCCCTCTGGGGTGCATACTTAGTCCTGTCCTGTACTCCCTGCTCACCCACGACTGCGTGACCAAGCACGACGCCAACACCATCATTAAGTTTGCTGACGACACAACAGTGGTAGGCCTGATAATCGGCAACGATGAGACAGCCTATAGGGAGGTCAGAGACCTGGCAGTGTGGTGCCAGGACAACAACCTCTCCTTGAACGTGAACAAGACAAAGGAGATGAGCGTGGACTACAGGATAAGGAGTGCCAAACATGCCCCCATTCTCATGATGGGGCTGTAGTGGAGCAGGTTGAGAGTTTCAAGTTCCTTGGTGTCCACAATACCAACAAACTATCATGGTTCAAACACACTAAGACAGTCGTGAACAGGGCACGACAACACCTTTTTTGCCTCAGGAGACAAAATATTTGGCATGGGTCCCCACATCCTCAAAAAGTTATACAGCTGCAATATTGAGAGCATCCTGACCGGTTACATCACCGCCTGGTATGGCAACTGCTCAGCATCTGACCATAAAGCTCTACAGATTAGTGCGTACGGCCCAGTACATCACTGGGGCCAAGCTTTCTGCCATCCAAGACCTATATACTAGGCAGTGTCAGAGGAAGGCCCATAAAATTGTCAAAGACTCCAGTCACCCAAGTCCATAGACTGTTCTCTCTGCTACCAAATGGCAAACGGTACCGGAGTGTCAAGTCTAGGTCCAAAAGGCTCTTTAACAGCTTCTACCCCCAAGCCAGAAGACTGCTGAACACGTAATCAAATGGCCCCCCCGGACTATTTACATTGCCCCCCCCTTTGATTTTACACTGCTGCTACTTGCTGTTTATTGTCACTTATTTTTTACTTTAGTTTATTTAGTAAATATTTTATTAACTCTATTTCTTTAACTGCATTGTTGGTTAAGGGCTTGTAATTAAGCATTTCACAGTAAGGTCTACACCTGTTGTATTCGGCACATGTGACAAATATAATTTGATTTGATGTCCACGCTGGATGAAGCTCTGGCTGTATAGTGGCTATGTAATGACATCTTGTGGTGTAGGAAAGCATTACTGCGTACTACATGTGGGTATCAGTGTGTGTACAGCAAAGTTATGACTCAGGAGTCACACTCCTCTAGTGGCTTCACGCCTGCAATGACAGTGAGGATATTGTGACGGTATGTTTCCAAGGATACATTTACAAATATTGGCTGCATTCTACACTGACTACAATGCAGATACCTGCCAGATCTCACAACGGCTGGATAAGTGTTTAACAATTCAGCTAATCACATCATATGATATAGGAATCTGATCCATTGGTTGATGCTTTGCAAGATCTGCATTGTAGTCGGCCTGGAATCGCTGGGCGCGTTTGAGCTGATCCCTTTTGTCAAGTCAATGGTCACGCTTTTCAAAGTGTGTTGCATTCTGGGGATAAAAATAGTCTGACTTGCATCTACATGTCGACTGCATAAACTTTACAAAAATCATGAAGTTTTGACTGGAGATGACTGCAAGTTTCTGCAGTTGCTTTTCATCAACTTCATCCTGCAGCCATCACCTGCATTGTGGGAGGCTCTATTGTCAACCAATCGTTAGGGTGTTTTTGTTTTACCATGCGAACGTGACCAAATACGAGACTGAGACAGGAAGCAGTTTGGTACATTTCATGTGTAGCCTACAATGAGGAAATGAATGTGATTGAGACACTCTCTCACTAAATGATTGGACTGTGCATTTGGAAAGTGTTTAGACCCCTTGACTTTGTCCAGATTTTGCTACATTACAGCCATATCCTAAAATGGATTGAATCATTTTTTCCTAATCAATCTACACACAATACCCCATAATGATGAGGTGAAAACAGGTTCTTTGACATTTTTGCAAATGTATTAAAAATAAAAAACATACCTTACTTACATAAGTATTCAGACCCTTTGCTATGAGACTCGAAAGGAAGTTGAGGTGCATCCTTTTTCCATTGATCATCCTTGAGATGTTTCTACAACTTGATTGGAGTCCACCTGTGGTAAATTAAATTTATTGGACATGATTTGGAAAGGCACACGCACTGTCAACTGTGGGACCTTATATACACAGGTATGTCAGAGCAAAAACCAAGTCTTGAGGTCAAAGGAATTGGGATCTATAGGGGGAGCCTGGGAAACTGAAATGTCTGACCTTTTTCAACAGTCTGACTGTGAACATCTGTACAAAAAATTAATTAAGGGAGAAATAGATATGATTAAAAAACAACCGTTGATGCAATATGAAAATAAATGGGTGGAGGAGATTAATCATAAACCCTAATTGAGAACCTTTTGTTTGATTGAGAGTGAATTTGTGTGTGAGAGATATATTATGCATAACCTACCTAAAAAGCAAGAGATCACTATGTGCACAGGTAAGATCAGGGATATTGCCTCTGTGTATTGAAACGGGACGGAATTGTGGTGATATGGAAGAGGAAAGACTATGTAACTATTATGACCTCAAAGAAATGGAGAATGAAACTAATTGTGTCCTCTATATCCCTTTCAACAGCGATATACTCTTGCTCTTATTCCAGAAAGCACACCAGATATACCCTGGCATTACGTGGCTGAGTGATGAGGAGAAACTGAAATGGTTTTTTGTCCATTGTGTATTTCCGTTTGCAGAATATTTACATAAATCCTGGAATAAAAGAAAAATGGCTACCTATAATTCAATTGTAGAAATATTAAGCTTCTATGTGGTAAATGGCACGTCTGGATAAAAATTGTTTAGGCTTCCATATGAATCTTCTCTTTGTGCCAGAAGGTTCAAATGCCTTCTGTTTCTTTTTTTCTGTATTTATTTCTGTATTTATTTATCTGTATGTATGTATGTATGTATGTATGTATGTATGTATGTATGTATGTATGTATGTACAGTGCCTTGCGAAAGTATTCGGCCCCCTTGAACTTTTCGACCTTTTGCCACATTTCAGGCTTCAAACATAAAGATATAAAACTGTATTTTTTTGTGAAGAATCAACAACAAGTGGGACACAATTATGAAGTGGAACGAAATTTATTGGATATTTCAAACTTTTTGAACAAATAAAAAACGGAAAAATTGGGCGTGCAAAATTATTCTTTATTCTTCACAAAAAATTACAGTTTTATATCTTTATGTTTGAAGCCTGAAATGTGGCAAAAGGTCGAAAAGTTCAAGGGGCCGAATACTTTCGCAAGGCACTGTATGTATGTATGTATGTATGTATGTATGTATGTATGTATGTGTGTATACATACAGCGTGTATGTTCAGTTGAAGTCGGAAGTTTACGTACACCTTAGCCAAATACATCTAAACTTAGTTTTTCATAATTCCTGACATTTAAACCTCATAAAAAATTCCCAGTCTTAGGTCAGTTAGGATCACCACTTTATTTTAAGATGGAGGAATGTCCGAATAATAGTAGAGAGAATGTTTGATTTCTTTCATCACATTCCCAGTGCGTCAGAAGTTTACATACACTCAAATAGTATTTGGTAACATTGCCTTTAAATTGTTTAATATGTGTCAAACGTTTTAGGTAGCCTTCCACAAGCTTCCCACAATAAGTTGGGTGAATTTTGGCCCATTCCTCCTGACAGAGCTGGTGTAACTGAGTCAGATTTGTAGGCCTCCTTGCACGCACACGCCTTTCAGTTCTGCCCAAGATTTTCTATAGGATTGAGGTCAGGGCCTTGTGATGGCCACTCCAATACCTTGACTGTTGTTCTTAAGCCATTGTGCCACAACTTTGGAAGTATGCTTGGGGTCATTGTCCATTTGGAAGACCCATTTGCGACCAAGCTTTAACTTCTTGATTGATTTCTCGAGATGTTGCTTCAATATATCCACATAATTTTCTTCCCTCATAATGCCATCTATTTTGTGAAGTGCACCAGTCCCTCCTGCAGCAAAGCACCCCACAACATGATGTTGCCACCCCCGTGCTTCACGGTTGGGATGGTGTTCTTCGGCTTGTAAGCCTCCCCCTTTTTCCTCCAAACATAACGATGGTCATTATGGCCAAACAGTTATATTTTTGTTTCATCAGACCAGACATTTCTCCAAAAAGTACGATCTTTGTCCTCATGTGCAGTTGCAAACCGTAGTCTGGCTTTTGTGTTGCGGTTTTGGAGCAGTGGCGTCTTTCTTGCTGAGCGGCCTTTCAGGTTATGTCAATATAGGACTCGTTTTACTGTGGATATAGATACTTTTGTACCTGTTTCCTCCAGCATCTTCACAAGGTCCTTTGCTGTTGTTCTGGGATGGATTTGCACTTTTCGCACCAAAGTACGTTCATCTCTAGGAGACAGAACGCATCTCCTTCCTGAGCGGTATGACGGCTGCGTGGTCCCATGGTGTTTAAACTTGCGTACTATTGTTTGTACAGATGAACGTGGTACCTTCAGGCGTTTGGAAATTGCTCCCAAGGATGAACCAGACTTGTGGAGGTCAAACATTTTTGGTTTTGGCTAATTTCTTTTGATTTTGCCATGATGTCAAGCAAAGAGGCACTGAGTTTGAAGTGGGCCTTGAAATTCATCCACATGTACACCTCAAATGATGTCAATTAGCCTATTAGATGCTTCTAAAGCCATGGTAACATTTTCTGGAATTTTCCAAGCTGTTTAATAAAGGCACAGTCAACTTAGTATATGTAAACTTCTGACCCACTGGAATTGTATACAGTGAACTATCAGTGAAATAATCTGTCTGTAAACAATTGTTGGAAAAAGTAGATGTCCTAATCGATTTGCCAAAACTATAGGTTGTTAACAAGAAATTTGTGGAGTGGTTGAAAAATGAGTTTTATTGACTCCAACCTAAGTGTATGTAAACTTCCAACTTCAACTGTATGCATTTCCACTACCCTTCAAAAGTTTGTTTTCACTTAGAAATGTCATTGTTTGTGAAAGAAAAGCAATTTTTTGGTCCATTAACCTGTTATGGCTAGGGGGCAGTATTTTCACGGCTGGATGAAAAACGTACCCGATTTAATCTGGTTACTACTCCTGCCCAGTAACTAGAATATGCATATAATTATTGGCTTTGGATAGAAAACACTCCAAAGTTTCTAAAACTGTTTGAATGGTGTCTGTGAGTATAACAGAACTCAAATGGCAGGTCAAAACCTGAGAGATTCCTTTACAGGAAGTGGCCTGTCTGACCATTTCTTGAACTTCTTTGCCATTTCTATCTTTTACAAAGGATCTCTGCTCTAACGTGACACTTCCTACGTCGTCCATAGGCGCTCAGAGCCCGGGAAAAACCTGAATGTCGTCATCCCAGCCCCAGGCTGAAACACATTATCGCCTTTCTCAAGTGGCCGATCAAGGGACTCTGGGCCTAGGTGCGTGACCTGGCGGCCCCCGTCTTTGTGATTTTTTTCCTCTGTTTGCCGAAAAGGAGATTCCCAGTCGGAATATTATCGCTTTTCTACGAGAAAAATGGCATAAAAATAGATTTTAAACAGCGGTTGACATGCTTCGAAGTATGGTAATGGAATATTTAGAATTTTTTTGTCACGAATTGCGCCATGCGCGCGACCCTTCTTTCCCATTTCGGATAGTGTCTGGAACGCACGAACAAAACGCCGCTATTCGGATATAACGATGGATTATTTTGGACCAAACCAACATTTGTTATTGAAGTAGCAGTCCTGGGAGTGCATTCTGACGAAGACAACAAAAGGTAATCAAACTTTTATAATAGTAAATATGATTATGGTGAGTGCTAAACTTGCCGGGTGTCTAAATAGCTAGCCCGTGATGCCTGGGCTATGTACTTAGAATATTGCAAAATGTGCTTTCACCAAAAAGCTATTTTAAAATCGGACATATCGAGTGCATAGAGGAGGTCTGTATCTATAATTCTTAAAATAATTGTTATGCTTTTTGTGAACGTTTATCGTGAGTAATTTAGTAAAATGTTAGCGAATTCCCCGGAAGTTTGCGGGGGGTATGCTAGTTCTGAACGTCACATGCTAATGTAAAAAGCTGGTTTTTGATATAAATATGAACTTGATTGAACAAAACATGCATGTATTGTATAACATAATGTCCTAGGGTTGTCATCTGATGAAGATCATCAAAGGTTAGTGCTGCATTTAGCTGTCTTCTGGGTTTTTGTGACATTATATGCTAGCTTGAAAAATGGGTGTCTGATTATTTCTGGCTTGGTACTCTGCTGACATAATCTAATGTTTTGCTTTCGTTGTAAAGCCTTTTTGAAATTGGACAGTGTGGTTAGATTAACGAGAGTCTTGTCTTTTAAATAGCTGTAAAATAGTCATATGTTTGAGAAATTGAAGTAATAGGATTTTTAAGGTTTTGAAAATCGCGCCACAGGCTTCAAGTGGCTGTTACGTAGGTGGGACGAATTCGTCCCGCCTAGCCCAGAGAGGTTAAAATAGCTTTTCGGTGAAAGCACATTTTGCAATATTCTGAGTAGATAGCTTGCCATCACGGGCTAGCTATTTTGACACCCACCAAGTTTGGTACTCACCAAACTCAGATTTACTATAAGAAAAAATTGATTACCTTTGATGTTCTTCGTCAGAATGCACTCCCAGGACTTCTACTTCAATAACAAATGTTGGTTTGGTTCCAAATAATCCATAGTTATATCCAAATAGCGGCGTTTTGTTGTGCATTCAAGACACTATCCGAAGGGTAACGAAGGGTGACGCGCCCGGCGCGTTTCGTGACAAAAAAATTAAAAATATTCCATTACCGTACTTCGAAGCATGTCAAACGCTGTTTAAAATCCATTTTTATGCGATTTTTCTCGTAAAAAAGCGATAATATTCAGACCGGGAGTAGTTGTTTTCGTTCAAAGACTGAAAATGAAAACATGGAGTCGTCTCGTGCACACGTGTGCCAGTCTCATTGTTCTCAAATCGACTACTTACCAAATGCGCTACTGTTTTTCAGCCATGGCCTGCAAAGTCATCATTCAACGTTCTGGCGCCTTTTGAGAGCCTATGGCAGCGTTAGAAAATGTCACGTTACAGCAGAGATCCCCTGTTTTGGATAGAGATGATCAAGAAAGGCCAAGAAATGGTCAGAGAGGGCGCTTCCTGTTTGGAATCTTCTCAGGTTTTGGCCTGCCAAATGAGTTCTGTTATACTCACAGACACCATTCAAACAGTTTTAGAAACTTTGGAGTGTTTTCTATCCAAAGCTAATAATTATATGCATATTCTAGTTTCTGGGCAGGAGTAATAATCAGATTAAATCAGGTACGTTTTTTATCCGGCCGTGAAAATACTGCCCCCTATCCATAACAAGTTAATAAAGATGTGGAACTCTATGTACGCTGCGCCTTGGTCCAGTTCTTACAACAACCGTACCGTGACAGCATCGATGACGTCGTCCGCACAGTGACTGTACGTACATATCCAAACCAGAAGCCATGGATTACAGGCAACATCCGCATCAAGCTAAAGGCAGGAGCTGCCGCTTTCAAGGAGTGGGAGACTAATTCGGACAGTTATAAGAAATCCCGCTTTTCCCTCAGACGAACCATCAATCAAGCAAAGCGTCAATACAGGATTAAGATTGAGTCCTACTACACCGGCTCTGATGCTTGTCGGATGTGGCAGGGTTTGAAAACTATTACGAACTACAAAGGGAAACCCAGACGCGAGCTGCCCAGTGATGTGAGCCTACTAGCTAAATGCCTTTAACCTCTTGGCGTTCCCCTAGGATAGGGGGCGCTAAAGCGATTTTTCAAAAAAATTCGTGCCCATTTTAAACGGCCTCCTACTCAAACTCAGAAGCTAGGATATGCATATAATTAATACTTGTGGATAGAAAACACCCTAAAGTTTCTAAAACTGTTTGAATGGTGTCTGTGAGTATAACAGAACTCATATGGCAGTCAAAACCCCGAGACAGATGGAAACAGGAAGTGGAATTCTGAATTGCGAACTCAACTTCATCACGTTGCCTATTAATCACACCGTGAGCTATGGTTCATTGAGCACTTCCTATTGCTTCCACTAGATGTCCCCAGTCTTCACAAATTGGTTTGAGCCTTCTACTGTTAAAACTGAATGAATGAGACGCTGTGGAACGTAGTCACACGGAGAGGGCCATCACCATTATGACGCCGGCGCCCCTGGTTACCCTCCCCTTTCGAAACGTTTTGAAACAGAATGCAATCGTCCCCGTCGAATCTTATTGGCTCTCTTGTTGAAAAATGCCCTGAAGATTTATGTTATACAACGTTTGACATGTTTGAACGAACCTAAATGGAGGAAAAATGCATTTTCTCGAAAAGGCTGTCCCGTGGCCGACGGAAGTTTTGGAGCAGCCTTCAGACGCGCTAACAAGAACAAGCTCTTGGAACATAAAGGAGTCATTTTTTCGAACGAAAATACATTTGTTGTGGACCTGGGATTCCTGGAAGTGCTTTCTGATGAAGACAACCAAAGGTAAGGGATTATTGACAATAGTATACAAGACTAGATGTGATATGCGATTGTTCCAAGATGGCGCTGACCTGTAACGTTAGCCTATTTTTCAGAGTATCGCATCCCCTTTCATCGCAAAGTATGATTACCCAGTAAAGTTAATTTTAAATCTGGCATTACAGGTGCTTTCAAGAGATATTCATCTATAAATCTTAGAATGACAATATTACATTTTAAAAATGTTTTCGAATAGTAATTTAGTAAATTGTAGCTCTGTTTCATCGGATGCATTTGAGGGAAAATAGTTAGTCAACGTTACGCACCAATGTAAAATGCTGTTTTTATATATAAATATGAACTTTATCGAAAAAAATAATGCATGTATTGTGTAACATGATGTCCTAGGTGTGTCATCTGATGAAGATTGTCAAAGGTTAGTGCTGCATTTAGCTGTTTTTTTGGTTATTTGTGATGCATGTGGTTGGTCGGAAAATGGCTATGTGGCTACTTTTACGATATACTCCTCTAACATAATCTAATGTTTTGCTTTTGCTGTAAAGCCTTTTTGAAATCGGACAACGTGGTTCGATTCAGGAGAGGTGTATCTATAAAACGATATAATTTGAATATTTTTTTATTTTTATTTTTTATTAAATTTTGTTATGCTAATGGCGATATGATTTTTCGCTGGATGAGGCCGCACAGGGGTTAATGCTTGCTTCAAGACAAGCAACACTGAAGCATGCACGAGAGCACCATCTGTTCTGGATGACTGTGTGATAACGCTCTCGGTAGCCGATGTGAACAAAACCTGTAAACAGGTCAACATTCACAAAGCCGCTGGGCCAGACGGATTACCAGGACGTGTACTCAAAGTATGCGCAGACCAACTGTCAAGTGTCTTCACTGATATTTTCAACCTCTTCCTGACCGAGTCTGTAATACTAACATGTTTCAAGCAGACCACCATAGTCCCTGTGCCCAAGGAAACGAAGGTAACCTGCCTAAATGAATAACGCCCCGTGGCACTCATGTCGGTAGCCATGAAGTACTTTGAAAGGCTGGTCATGGCTCACATCAACAGCATCCTCCCAGACATACCGCCCCAACAGATCCACAGATGGCGCAATCTCAATCGTACTCCACACTGCCCTTTCCCACCTGGAAAAAAGGAACACCTATGTGAGAATGCTATTCATTGACTAAGCTCAGCGTTCAACACCACAGTGCCCGCAAAGCTCATCACTAAGCTAAGGACCCTGGGACTAAACACCTCCCTCTGCAACTGGATCCTGGACTTCCTGACGGGCCACCCCATGTGGTAAGTGTAGGCAACAACACATCTGTCACGCTGATCCTTAACACTGGGACCCCACAGGAGTGTGTACTTAGTCCCCTCCTGTATTCCCTGTTCACCCACGACTGTGTGGCCAAACACGACTATAACACCATCATTAAGTTTTCTGACGACACAACAGTGGTAGGCCTGATCACCGACAATGATGAGACGGCCTATAGGGAGGTCAGAGAACTGTTAGTGTGGTGCCAGGACAACAACCTCTCCCTCAATGTGAGCAAGACAAAGGAGCTGATCGTGGACTACAGGAAAAGGCGGGCCGAACAGGCCCCAATTAACATTGACGGAGCTGTAATGGAGCTTCAAGTTCCTTGCTGTCCACATCACCAACGAACTATCATGTTCTAAACATACCAAGACAGTCGTGTAGAGGGCACAACAAAACCTTTTCCCCCTCAGGAGACTGAAAAGATTTGGCATGGGTCCCCAGATCCTCAAAAGGTTCTACAGCTATATAATAGGCGGTGTCAGAGGAAAGCCCATAAAATTGTCAGAGACTCCAGTCACCCAAGTTATAGACTGTTTTCTTTGCTACCGCACGGCAAGCGGTAACGAAGCGCCAAGTCTTGGACCAAAAGGCTCCTCAAGAGCTTCTACCCCAAAGCCATCAGACTGCTGAACAATTCATAAAAATCGCCACCGGACAATTTATATTGACCCCACCTCTTCTACACTGCTGCTACTCATTGTTTGTTTGTTACCTATGCATAGTCACTTCGCCCCAACCTACATGTTCAGATTTCCTCAACTAGCCTGTACCCCTGCACTCTTAGCGGTGCCCCCCTGTATATAGCCTTGTTATTATTATTCATATTGTATTACTTTTTATTTTAGCCTAGCCTTGGTAAATATTTTCTTCTTCTTGAAATAAGCATTTCACGGTGAAGTCTACACTTGTTGTATTCGGCGCATGCGGCAAATACATTTTCCTTTGTTAACTTTGCACCTGGTGCAGATGCAGAGTAAAACTGGCCCTGGAAGTTTACTTGTTTACCAAAAAAGTGTCAGGTGACCGCTTTGTTGTTGTTGTTATTGTTTGAATCCTAGATTGCCCACTTACCACAGAATGTTGGCCAAATTCAATTGGTCTGGCTATAGGCCTATAGTCAGGTAACCGTGGTCAGTGGTACGAAATAAAATACAATCCAAAAAATGCAGACAACAATCATATTTGACATAGTTTTATTTATTTTCAACAAAATTGTAATAAATGTGGCTGCATTTCTCTTATGTTCAAAAAAGATGATGACTTCGAGATGCATTATAAATTATTTCATCAAACTCTTTTGTAGAAAAAGAAAAGATAATTGCACTAAAGCATCTATCGTATGATAATATGACAATAGTAAGATAAGGTATCTGTGTTTTTTTTAAATATATTTTCATCATAATTCCCACCTTTTTCTTCATTATTTTCCTTGCACACATCTATCACACCTTTTCCCAATCTTCTCTCTCCTACTGATCTGACTTACAATGCTGTAGACAGTTCTTAACAAGGTCCAACTTCAAACGAAGTACAACATTAAAAGGCTTTATAAAGCATACATAAAGTACTCATAAGCACTACAAACTGTAGATGCTTATAAAGCCTTTACAAGTTTTAGTTTGTTTGAAGTGAGACCATTAACAGAAAATGCAACCAAAAACAAGAAAAACAAACACAAGAAGCTTTCCCTAAATAGAAAAACAGAAAAATCTCCAAGAGGTGGACATCTTGAATATCTCACTTCTCTAGGACATATTTACACCAGTAAACACTCCAGTTGTTCAACTGAAGTACAATGCATATGGCATAATATCATTCAACATAGTTTTATTTTTTTCTTCCGAAAAATAATTACACAACCATTGTGCAGACAAACTCTCTGTTGAATCACAAAAACATCAGTTGTATCACAACCATTGTGCCAAATGTGTTGTACATCAGTTGTGCAACTTGAGTATGTACGGGGCCAGACAGGGGTAGGACATCTGCATAGATCCACAAGGTTCAGATCATGTTTGGGGGAGTTTGTGGGAGGTTATTTCTACAGAGAGGGGGTTACATCCGCTGCTGTCTTTTGGGGGAATAGTGTAAAGGTGAGGGAAACAATAAATTAATGTTGTTCATTGATGGCTATAAAGAACAGTTCATTCGATGAGTGTCTGTGAGAAAATCAACTGTTACGAGAACCTAAGGGGAAAATAATGTGAATAGGCTAAAGCACATAGACTTTCAGGGTGAAGTTTTCCCTAGGTAAAGATCTAGGATCAGTTCCCCTCCCCCAATTCTAACACCTTCCATTAGTGGGTCAAATGCAGAACTGACCCAAGACCAGGGTCTTGAGGAAACTTCACCCTAATCGTCAGATTGATGTCTTCATGCCCGAGTACGATTGACTTCAGAGTTATTCCGGCAGTACTGATTATATGTACGTGTAGAAAAAACAAAGGTGCCATAATATGCGCTACTCAGTTGAACGGGAAGGATAAGACAGGGATGTCAAGGTCAAAGGTGAAAGCATAAGGAGCCTATCAGATTTCTTCCCCTATGTGCCATATCAATGAGTACCGGTTAGCAGCAGTTACACCAACGGAATGAAATGCAGTATGTAGAGCCAGCCCTTGAGAACTCCTTACCCTCACACAAATGCCTACTAGCTAAGGCCTTAGCTCTGTGTAAAGATACAAGGTGATTATCTTGGTCACAATGATAATTAGGTCAAATAGAGACAAAGAGGAGAGGGTATGTATGTATGTATGATCCATCCTGGGTTCAAATTGTGTCTGTTTTCTGTCAAGAGTGTTGAGCATTTGATTGAGCTTGTCTGGAGATGAGATGGGCAAGATTTTCAGATATACTTTTGGGACAATCCCGTTGGTTACATTGTGCCAGGCAAGCTCAATTGAGTGCAGGTAAAATATTTCAAAGAGAACAAATACTATTTGAACCCAGGTCTTGTGACACCTCTCCCACTGTGTGAAGAGAACTGGCACTAATGTACTGGTATGATGTACCAGAGCCTTATATTGAGAAATATATGAGTCAAATATAAAAGCCAAACATACGGTTCTTGGATGTCCTGCTTTAGAAAAACAGAGTCAATCTAAGCCAACAGGTCACTTGATTTGAGGTAAATTGAGCTTCGTTAATCCGACGTCCCCTTTGGGCCCATCACATACAAACACATGGACACAGGATAATGAGAGAGAAACTTATTGGCTCAAATAATATGAACTCGGAAGTACACTGAAGCCCATCGGTGGGAAAGTTTTGAATCGAAGTGACAAGACCTCCACTTCTACCCTATTCACACTACTGAGCCGAGCTAAAACGAGATGAGCTGTACTGTACTTCACTGGCCTGGTTACATGCAACCGTGTAAAGAAAATAATCCAAGCGAGCACAATACGGTTCAGGTCGGCAAAACATTTTTAAAAAGGTATACTACACCTGCTCTTCACTGGCTCTGTATTAGAGTTATATGTACTGCCATGAGAGAACCCTGTTATGACTGATATGTTCTATGTATCCACCAGGACAGGGGGGATCAATTAGTGTTTACTCTTTCTGTTTACATTTACATTTACATTTTAGTCATTTAGCAGACGCTCTTATCCAGAGCGACTTACAGTAGTGAATGCATACATTTCATACAATTTCATACATTTTTTTTTTTCTGTGCTGGCCCCCCGTGGGAATCGAACCCACAACCCTGGCGTTGCAAACACCATGCTCTACCAACTGAGCTACAGGGAATGCCTGTTTGTGAGTGTTTGAGTTAAGAATATTGTTAGCATATCCAAGAGCAGCTAAATGTTACTGGTTAAGAGAGGGGTGGATAAAAACACACAGGTTGGTGTTACCTTTTTCAATATTCTCTGCCTCTTATATGTTCTAAGACAACCCACTCACATTCCAACAAACTCCACAAACAACTGAACCAGGAGGACAAAAAAAAAACGATATAGTACATCCTGAAGAAACAAGAGACTGAAAAGGTGAACTCGGGTTTAGATTGACACGGTGATATGATATTGATCCTTTGGTCTGAGATGTGTTCGCCTCACCACATGACTAAAATTCCCAGCATCCTTTGCTCCAGGTAAATTGCCCTCACTTCCTGTGGCCCAATGAGGATTCGACAGTACATACCAGGGACCTTCCAGGGTTCACTCTGAACAGAGAGCCAGAACTGGTCAGAACCGGTTTTGCAACTCACTCATTCCCAGATAAAACCTTGAGTTTTTTTTGCAAATTTTTTCCATTATTCCTCACCGGAGGAGCTTTCCTCCAGGGGGAAAATGACTGCCACACCAACGACCCCAGTGGAATTGTGGGATGCGGTGGTAATGGTGACTACGGTGTGCAGGAGAACAAAGACCAGCAGGCACAGCTTCAGCCGGCCGCTGCTGCTGCACAGTCTGGTGGGTGTTGCGGCCGAGGTGACTGATGTCGACGCCCCCTGTTGGTGATGGCAGGAGGGAGTTGGAGTCCTTTTCAGCGTCCCACGAGAACGGTTGTCCGGTTTAGAGTCCCACCGGACGTCGCAGCACTCTGCCTGGCTGTTGGGCTGCCCATGGCTCCCCAGTAGCCCTTTGGGGGACAAAGAGAGTAGTGGGTAAACACTGATATAAGCCATAGATGCTCATGTCTCTCTGCATCCCTCTCATGCATCCCTGTGTGTCTGTATCATCCATGCCTGTGTCTGATGATGATGACAAACCCAATTTCCCCAATACCAATAAAGTGTATTCATTCATTCAGATGACCCACAATAAGCTAAATAAATGACCTAGTTCCAGCCATTCTTGCAGTGTGGTAATGCAGTGTTTTGTTGAATTGTATCACCAAAAAAAGGCAGATGACCATGTGCATGAGAGCATAAAACCAGTCAGTATGCACGTTTATCCCAGTCTTCATATGACTCAACTATCAGTATCATTATGTCATATGCTGTATCAGAACCTAACAATAATGACCCTTTATTGAACTCTAAATGAAAAAATACGTAAGGGACATTTTGTAGCGACCCCATACTGCAGCACGGTAAATATAATCTACACTGCTGCCCTCCAGGACACTTACAGAGCCCGATGTCACAGGAAGGCCAAAAAGATCATCAAGGACAACAACCACCTGAGCCACTGTCTGTTCACCCTGATACCATCTAGAAGGCGAGATCAGTACAGGTGCATCAAAGCTGGGACCAAGAGACAGAATCTATTTTTCAATCTCAAGGCCATCAGATTGTTAAACAGCCGTCACTAACACAGAGAGGCTGCTGCCTACATACAGACTTATAGATAGATCACTAGTCACTTTAATAATTCCACTTTAATCATTTTTACATATCTTGAATTACTTATCCCATATGTACAGTTGAAGTCAGAAGTTTACATACACTTAGATTGGAGTCATTAAAACTCGTTTTTCAACCACTCCACAAATTTCTTGTTAACAAACTATAGTTTTGGCAAGTCGGTAGGACATCTACTTTGTGCATGACACAAATAATTTTTCCAACAATTGTTTACAGACAGATTATTTCACTTATAATTCACTGTATCACAATTCTGGTGGGTCAGAAGTTTACATACACTAAGTTGACTGTGCCTTTAAACAGCTTGGAAAATTACAGAAAATGATGTCATGGCTTTTCTGATAGGCTAATTGACATCATTTGAGTCAATTGGAGGTGTACCTGTGGATGTATCTCAAGGTCTATCTTCAAACTCAGTGCCTCTTTGCTTGACATCATGGGAAAATCAAAGGAAATCAGCCAAGACCTCAAAATAACAATTGTAGACCTCCACAAGACTGGTTCATCCTTGGGAGCAATTTCCAAATGCCTGAAGGTACCACGTTCATCTGTACAAACAATAGTATACAAGTATAAACACCATGGGACCGCGCAGCCGTCATACCGCTCAGGAAGGAGACACGTTCTGTCTCCTAGAGATGAACGTACTTTGGTGTGAAAGGTGCAAATCAATCCCAGAACAGCAGCAAAGGAACTTGTGAAGATGCCGGAGGACACAGGTACAAAAGTATCTAAATCCACAGTAAAACAAGTCCTATATTGACATAACCTGAAAGGAAGCTCAGCAAGGAAGAAGCCACTGCTACAAAACCCCAACACAAAAGCCAGACTAAGGTTTGCAAATGCACATGGGGACAAAGATTGTTATTTTTGGAGAAATGTCCTCTGGTCTGATGAAACAAAAATATAACTGTTTGGCCAGAATGACCATCGTTATGTTTGGAGGAAAAAGGGGGAGGCTTACAAGCCGAAGAACACCATCCCAACCGTGAAGCACGGGGGTGGCAGCATCATGTTGTGGGGTGCTTTGCTGCAGGAGGAACTGGTGCACTTCACAAAATAGATGACATCATGAGGAAAGAAAATTATGTGGATATATTGAAGCAACTTCTCAAGACATCAGTCAGGAAGTTAAAGCTAGGTCGCAAATGGGTCTTCCAAATGGACAATGACCCCAAGCATACTTCCAAAGTTGTGGCAAAATGGCTTAGTCAATGTATTGGAGTGGCCATCACAAAGCCCTGACCTCAATCCCATTGACAATTTGTGGGCAGAACTGAAAAAAGCGTGTGCGAGCAAGGAGGCCTAAAAACCTGACTCAGTTACACCAGCTCTGTCAGGAGGAATGGGCCAAAATTCACCCAACTAATTGTGGGAAGCTTGTGAAAGGCTACCTGAAACGTTTGACCCAAGTTAAACAATTTAAAGGCAATGTTACCAAATACTAATTGAGTGTATGTAAACTTCTGACGCACTGGGAATGTGATGAAAGAAATAAAAGCTGAAATAAATCATTCTCTCTACTATTACTCTGACATTTCACATTCTTAAAATTAAGTGGTGATCCTAACTGACCTATGACAGGGAATTTCTACTAGGATTAAATGTCAGGAATTGTGTATTTGGCTAAGGTGTATGTAAACTTCCATCTTCAACTGTATATACTCTATTTTTATACCATCTATTGCATCTTGCCTATGCCGCTCGGTCATCGCTCATCCATATAATTATATTTATATATTCTTATTCCATCCCTGAGATTTGTGTGTATTAGGTAGTTGTTGTGGAATTGTTAGATTACTTGCTTGATATTACTGCACTCTCGGAACTAGAAGCGGAAGCATTTCGCAACACTCGCAATAACATCTGCTAACCATGTGTATGTGACCAATAAAATGTGATTTGATTTGATGTCACGACTTGTGTAATCTCTCTTCAAATCAACTGCCAGTTTACACTAAAGGAAGACATCAAATGAGCATCAGAAAATGAGGATCTCAAAAGGCAAAGCCTACCATTTAATCGCTGACGCACAAGTAATAGAAAAATATCAAAGGCTGTTCTTATTACGGTATTGAAATACTTAACATTTTTGGGGCTGGGGGAGGAAATGACAGAGCACCCCACTGAGATCAAATCAGGACAGGGCAGGTCATGTTATTCTGGTTCTGTCTTGATCACTGTGGAATATTAAAATACTACCCTGGAGTTGTACCCCATCACAGTGACTGTCTCAGCAATACACTTTACACTGAGCGGGAAGTGTCATTGATTTTACTAATGCTGCCTTATATGTCCACTAGATGTCACCAGTGACAAGTACTAGAATTCATTATTGGCTTGAGTACCAGAGTTCAAAACCATACAACTTTATCGATACCACTGAAAAGTAATTATACAAGGGATCATCAGGGGCACAAGAGCACAATTAAATATATCCTGCAACATACAATTCCATCTAAATTCCTGTCAGTGGACATAGGAGTGCAAATAAATTCCTACAATTAGTACATTTCAAAATTAATTGACCCAAGCCCATCTATCCTAGATCCATGGTGCATCTCTGCTAAACAGCATAGCCCTAAAGTAGATATATACCCACCTGTATAAGCTGTGGCTACAAATCACACTTGATCGATTGACTGACTGATTGATCAGTCCATACCACCACACCCACCTGTACATATGAAGCTGGGGCTTCCTCCGTGGATGAGATCGTCGTTGTCCGGTAGTATGAAGGGACACCTCTGCTGAACCTCCAGGCAGTACTGGAGACAAGGTACTGTCCTTCCACAATGCCTCTGTGTGGTGGGGAAATACTGTGCACACAGCCACGGTTTGTAGGCAACCTGAGAGGTAGAAGATAGAGCATGTTAGTTAAACCAAATGAAACCCATATGTAAATTCAAACAACTTAAAGGGGAAGTTCAGTTTTAGCACATCATAAATAAGCAAACTATTACTTTGACATCAAGACTAAGCTATGTCTGTTCAAAAACCAAGATCTCAGTTGTCTTCTGTTTGGCTCTGAATGTTAGTAAATAACATCCATCCTATCTTCAAAACCAGAGATTTTTCAGTACACATACAGTGGGGAGAATAATTATTTGATACACTGCCGATTTTGCAGGTTTCCCTACTTACAAAGCATGTAGAGGTCTGTAATTTTTATCATAGGTACACTTCAACTGTGAGAGACGGAATCTAAAACAAAAATCCAGAAAATCACATTGTATGATTTTTAAGTAATTAATTTGCATTTAGTTTTACCACCCATGACCAGCTCTGAAACCAGATTGCATAGCGGAGAAGGTACGGTGGGATTCGAAATGGTCGGTAATCTGTTTGTTAACTTGGCTTTCGAAGACCTTAGAAAGACAGGGTAGGATAGATATAGGTCTGTAGCAGTTTGGGTCTAGAGTGTCACCCCCTTTGAAGAGGGGGATGACCACAGCAGCTTTCCAATCTCAGACGATACGAAAGAGAGGTTGAACAGGCTAGTAATAGGGGTTGCAACAATTTCGGCAGATAATTTTAGAAAGAGAGGGTCCAGATTGTCTAGCCCGGCTGATTTGTATGGGTCCAGATTTTGCAGCTCTTTCAGAACATCAGCTATCTGGATTTGGGTGAAGGAGAAATGGTGGGGGCTTTGGCGGGTTGCTGTGCCGGGCAGTTGACCGGGGTAGGGGTAGCCAGGTGGAAAGCATGGCCAGCCGTAGAGAAATGCTTATTGAAATTCTCAATTATAGTGGATTTATCGGTGGTAACAGTGTTTCCTAGCCTCAGAGCAGTGGGCAGCTGGGAGGAGGTGCTCTTATTCTCCATGGACTTTACAGTGTCCCAGAACTTTTTTGAGTTAGTACTACAGGATGCAAATTTCTGTTTGAAAAAGCTAGCCTTAGCTTTTCTAACTGCCTGTGTATATTTGTTCCTAACTTCCCTGAAAAGTTGCATATCGCAGGGGCTATTCGATGCTAATGCAGAACAGGATGTTTTTGTGCTGGTCAAGGACAGACAGGTCTTGAGTGAACCAAGGACTATATCTATTCCTAGTTCTACATTTTTTGAGTGGGGCATGCTTATTTAAGATGTTGAGGAAGGCACTTTTAAAGAATAGCCAGGCATCATCTACTGACGGGATGAGGTCAATGCCATTCCAGGATTCCCCGGCCAGGTCGATTAGAAAGGCCTGCTTGCAGAAGTGTTTTAGGGAGCGTTTGACAGTGATGAGGCGTGGTTGTTTGGTCGCAGACCCATTACGGATGCAGGCAATGAGGCAGTGATCGCTGAGATCTTGATTGAAAACAGCAGAGGTGTATTTGGAGGGCGAGTTAGTTAGGATGACATCTATGAGGGTGCCCGTGTTTACGGATTTGGGTTTGTACCTGGTAGGTTCATTGATAATTTGTGTGAGATTGAGGGCATCAAGCTTAGATTGTAGGATGGCCGGAGTGTTAAGCATGTCCCAGTTTAGGTCACCTAGTAGCACAAGCTCAGAAGATAGATGGGGGGCAATCAATTCACATATGGTTTCGAGGGCACAGCTGGGGGCAGAGGGAGGTCTATAGCAAGCGGCAACAGTGAGAGACTTGTTTCTGGAAAGGTGAATATTTAGAAGTAGAAGCTCGAATTGTTTGGGTACAGACTTGGATAGTAATACAGAACTCTGCAGGCTATCTTTGCAGTAGATTGCAACACTGCCCCCTTTGGCAATTCTATCTTGGCGGAAAATGTTATAGTTAGCGATGGAGATTGCAGGCTTTTTGTTTGTTTTCCTAAGCCAGGATTCAGACACGGCTAAGACATCCGGGTTGGCAGAGTGTACTAAAGCAGTGAGTAAAACAAACTTAGGGAATAGGCTTCTAATGTTAACATGCATGAAACCAAGGCTTTTACGGTTACAGAAGTCAACAAATGAGAGCACCTGGGGAGTGGGAGTGGAGCTAGGCACTGCAGGTCCTGGATTAACCTCCACATCACCAGAGGAACAGAGGAGAAGTAGGATAAGGGTACGGCTAAAGGCTATAAGAACTGGCCGTCTAGCACGTTTGGGACAGAGAGTAAAAGGAGCAGGTTTCTGGGCACGATAGCATAGATTCAAGGCATAGTGTACAGACAAAGGTAAGGTAGGATGTGAGTACATTGGAGGTAAACCCAGGCATTGAGTAATGATGAGAGAGATATAGTCTCTAGAGATGTTTAAACCAGGTGATGTCATCGAATTTGTAGGAGGTGGAAGAACATGGTTGGTTAAGGCATATTGAGCAGGGCTAGAGGCTCTACAGTGAAATAAGACAGTAATCACTAACCAGGACAGTAATGGACGAGGCATATTGATATTAGAGAGAGGCATGCGTAGCCAAGTGAACATATGGGTCCAGTGATTGGTTGGGCTGACTGGGGACACGGCGATTCAGACAGTTAGCAGGCCGATGTTAACAAGCTAACAGTTAGTAGGCCGGGGCTAAACAAGCTAGCAATTAGCAGACCGGGGCTGGCAAGCTAGCAGTTAGCAGACCGGGTTAGCAAGCAAGCAGTTGGCAGACCGGGGCTAGCAGTTAGCAGACCGGGGCAGGCAAGCTAGCAGTTAGCAGACCGTGGCTAGCAAGTTAGCCTTTGGGGGACGTCGCGATGGGGGTAAGTCTGTTTTTGCCTCTTCGTGCGGTGACGTCTGTAGACCAGTTGTGGAATTAGTAGGGTTCCAAGTAGCTCTAGATAGCTAGCAGGCCGGTTAGCAGAATGGGCCTTCAGCGGACGTCGCGCCTGAGGGGCCTGTTGGAATCCTCGGCCAGATTATGTCGGTATTCCAGTCGTAGAGGATCAGTGGGGTTCCATGCCCCGTACCGGCAGTAGAACGGTACAGATATTGTAGCCCAGGAGTGGGCTTCGGTGGTAGCACAGGAGCCCTGGCCGAGCTAGCTTCAGGCTAATTGGGGCTTGCTCCGGGATGGAAACGCTAGCCAGGAGTAGTCACCCGGGATTGTGGTTAGCTAGTTGCGAAGATCCAGATGAAAATGTTCAGAGTTTGTGGTAGGAATCCGGGGATGTGGGGGGGGGGAAAAATAAAAATAATAATAGGTCCGTTATGCTCTGGTTTGAGTCACGTTGTTCGAACTGGCGAGAGCTTTCCGAGCTAAAGGTTAGTTGATGACCGCTAGCAATGGTTTGCTGACTGATAGCTGGTAGGTAGTTAGCTGGCTAGCTTCAGTTGAGGGATTCCAGATCTGAAGTAAATAGAAATACTTTAGAAAAAAACAGATCCACACCATATTGGGTGATGTGATTCTACTGATGATTCTACTAATTACTGTTCAGCAGGAGAGTATTTAGAAGTTGAGGTTTAGGAAAATATTATTAAAAAGATATGCGAAGAAAAAGATGTAAAAATGTACATACAAGGGACACGACAGGACAAAGATGTCTGACTGCTACGCCATTTTGGAAATATTGTAATGTAATCCACCCATGACATGTGACTAAATCATATTTGTTGTAATTAGGAGTGCTTTGATTTAATTAAAGTATCTCGAGGAGAACAAGGAGTTGTGGCAGTGTGCCATAGCTGAGCTATTTTGGTAAGTACAGAGGCAAGGTTCCTCTCATACTACTTGTACTTATGTCCTTCGTCTTATACTACTTTCATACTTACATGATACCTAAAAGGAGTATATGAAAACAATATGAAAAGAATAGCAGAAGGTATAGAGTTACAAAATTCCAGTAACTTTCCCAAATTTTCCCAGTTTTCCCATAATACTGGTTGGAGATGATTGGTATTAGGAAGGAAAAAGCAGGAAGTAGCTTATGGCAATCCTCCTTCTGGAAAACTGGGACATTTTTGGAAAGTTACTGGAATTTTACAACCCAAGGAAGGCTGGGTGTGGTTGCTGCCACATCACTTTCAAATGTCCAATTATGCAGTATCAGAACCTAAGGAAAGGAAGAAAATTATTTTGAATTCAATGATTCTACTAATTACTGTTCAGTACATTGTATTTGGAATCACCTGGGCCTGTGTTCATAAAGCTTTCCGTTCTTCAGTTCTCCTACTCTTGCTGCTATTACCTATATACAACCAGCAGAGGAGAATGTCTCTTCCTAATTTATCCTCAGGATGAGGTTCTCTGATACCCAGCCAAGCCCCATAAAGTATGACGTTTACATTTGACATTACATTTTACATTTTAGTCATTTAGCAGACGCTCTTATCCAGAGCGACTTACAGTAGTGAATGCATACAAGTATACGTTAAGGACAGTAGGCCTATAACGTGACTCTCAGATGAGGTTAAAATTCAGTTAGAAGCATTCGATTTTGCAATGGCATAGGCCTACATTATTTTGGATTTGTGTGCCCTTGAGAACTTTTCACGCTGAAACATAATGAAATGTTACGCAGTAGAGGTCGACCGATTCTGATTTTTCAGCGCCTATACCGATTATTGGAGGACCAAATATATATATATATATATATATATATACATATATACATATATACACACACACACACTTACAACAATACTGAATGAACACATTTTAACTTAATATAATACATCAATAAAATCAATTTAGTATCAAATAAATAATGAAACATGTTGAATTTGGTTTAAATAATGAAAAAACAGTGTTGGAGAAGAAAGTAAAAGTGCAATATGTGCCATGTAAAAAAGCTGATGTTTAAGTTCCTTGCTCAGAACATGAGAACATATGAAAGCTGGTGGTTCCTTTTAACTATGAGTCTTCAATATTACCAGGTAAGAAGTTTTAGGTTGTAGTTATTATAGGACTATTTCTCTCTATACCACTTGTATTTCATATACCTTTGACTATTGGATGTTCTAATAGGTACTTTAGTATTGCCAGCCTAATCTCGGGAGTTGATAGGCTTGAAGTCATAAACAGCGCAATGCTTGAAGCACAGCGAAGAGCTGCTGGCAAATGCACGAAAGTGCTGTTTGAATGAATGCTTATGAGCCTGCTGCTGCCTACCACCGCTCAGTCAGACTGCTCTATCAAATCATAGACTTAATTATAATAACACACAGAAATCCGAGCTTTAGGTCATTAATATGGTCAAATCCGGAAACAAAACGTTTATTCTTTCAGTGAAATACGGAACCATTACATATTTTATCTAACGGGTGGCATCCATGAGTCTAAATATTGCTGTTACATTACACAACCTTCAACATTATGTCATAATTATGTAAAATTCTGGCAAATTAATTACGGTCTTTGTTAGGAAGAAATGGTCTTCACATAGTTCGCAACGAGCCAGGCGGCCCAAACTGCTGCATATACCCTGACTCTGCTTGCACAGAACGCAAGAAAAGTGACACAATTTCCCGAGTTAAAAGAAATTAATGTTAGCAGGCAATATTAACTAAATATGCAGGTTTAAAAATATATACTTGTGTATTGATTTTAAGAAAGGCATTGATGTTTATGGTTAGGTACATTGGTGCAACGACAGCTTGTTAAATCACCCGTTTGGCGAAGTAGGCTATGATTCAAGGACAAATTAACAGGCACCGCATCGATTATATGCAACGCAGGACAAGCTAGATAAACTAGTAATATCAACCATGTGTAGTTAACTAGCGATTATGTTAAGATTCATTGTTTTTATATGATAAGTTTAATGCTAGCTAGCTAGCTAGCACCTTACCATGGCTCCTTGCTACACTCGCATAACAGGTAGTCAGCCTGCCACGCAGTCTCCTCATGGAGTGCAATGCAATCGGACATAATCGGTGTCCAAAAATGCAGATTACCGATTGTTATGGAAACTTGAAATCGCCCCTAATTAAATCGGCCATTCCGATTAACCGGTCGACCTCTATTTCGCAGGCATAGTTACACTGTTACATAGTGCATTTTCCCGGATCTCCAAGATCCATGATTCGTACAGGGTTTAAGTATGTTTATTTCAAAGTTCAAGTAAATTGTTAAAAGCTTAATAATGACATAACACTGTGATAAATGTAAGGGAAGAAAGGTAGTGTTTTATGTCACGATATGTGAAGACTAAGCATTAACTCATGAATTATGGACTTTCCAGGCTACAAAAGACATCAATTTGTCTGCAAGACATCAATTAATGTAGGCCTAATCAATGGCTGAATGTCATTGGGCACACTTTTTGGTGTTTTGTAAGAGATGTCTATTTCCATTCTTCAAATGGCGTGAGTAGGCTGGCTATACAAGCAGTTTGGATGATGGAATGTTGGAGTGGACGAACACGCACAGGTAGCCTACTTTTTGAAGTGATTTATTTGACAATCAGATGAAAATATCATGACTGGCTGTGTTCATGCCACTTTAAAAAGGTAATATTTTTTATTTAAATGACGTCTATTATTAAATTCATAAATAGAGACCCCCCCCGGATGTCATTGCGTAATTCGCACACTGCCCAAATGGATCCAATCAAAAAGGGATAGTTAGGCCGAGGCCTGTTGCCTTCCTGTAGCATACATTAGGTAATTCTAGCAACATTGAAGAATACAAACATGGTGGTGCTAGCACAGATAGTACAATGAGACATATTTCAGCATCCAGTTGGCGGTTCCACTCACTGCCAAATATGGTAGTGAGAGGAAGCCCACTGGCAGGCAGTGGATTTTGGCCAACATTCTGCAAATTCTCATCAATTAAACATTTGATCTCAATAAAGTTCTGTTTCAAAACACTATAATCTGTTATAAACAGAGTGGACTATGTATTATAGACTTTACCCTTTGCAAAAGAGTTTTTTACATGTTTTTTTAAAGCAAGCTGTTTAGGAGCACAAACGCAAATTGAGTTATTGTAAACGCGCATTTCACAGTAGGCGTTCGCTAACGGAAATATGTAGATCCATACTAGAACGCGCCAATGGGATATTGCTAGCGAGTGCTTGGCTCTGCCAACCATGACTCATTTGTCCCATTGGAAACAACAACCTGTGGCCTATCTTGGTTAAGTTATAAAAAATCTTTGGTGCAAGTGCAGTATTCAAGCCTCTGTCATAGTCAGTTGATCACATCCGTGCAGGACAATTAGGTCACTGCAGACAGAGAAAAGTGAATCAAAGTATGAGAAGTCCCTAACAGCCAACAATCAAAAATTGTAATTGATTGAAATACAAAAGGCAATGTATATTTGACTCTTACGTTTACAATAGTACATACATACATTTTCATATTGGTAGTCCTAGCGGGAATTGAACCGACAACCCTGGCATTACAATTACCATTCACAACCAACTGAGCCACACAAGACCATTCATAGTGCTGCTACTGCCAATGTACTGTACAACCGACTCCGCCCTTAAACAAATCAATGGCCCCCATCCCCCAGTGCAATCTCCCTTTCTCCCAGTATACCTTCACACAAAAATGCATAATGTACCTATCAGGGACTGACGATTAAAAAAAAAGATATCACATACACATAATTAGCAGATGTTATTGCGGGTGTAGCAAAATGCTTGTGTTCCTAGTTCCAAAAGTGCAGTGGTATCTAACAATTCACAACAATACACAAACATCTAAAAGTATCACATCCAGCCGTGATTGGGAGTCCCATAGGGCAGCGCATGACTGGCCCAGTGTCGTCCGGGGTAGGCCGTCATTGTAAATAATAATTTTTCTTAACTGACTTGCCTAGTTGAATAAAGGTTACATTTAAAATATATATTTTTTAAAAGAATGGAATTAAGAAATGTATAAATATTAGGATGAGGAATGTTGAAGTGGCATTGACTAAAATACAGTAGAATAAAGTATATACATATGAAATTAGTAAAGCAGCATGCAAAGTCCAAGATCAGCTCTTTTGTTTTGTTGACGTTGAGGGAGAGGTTATTTTCCTGGCACCACTCCTCCAGGGACCTCCCCTCCTCCCTCTCGTCATTGCTGGTAATCAGACTGTTCAGTTTGTGGTTCAGTGGATCGGTCTATCTAAGCCCACACAATAGTAAAGGTCAAGGGATCAGAGCTGGCAACATTTCCTAGGAGTTGTAGTGTAAATTAGTCTTTGAGCATGCTAAACAGCGATAATGATGATATCGACCCGAACGGCCCGCGTCATTGGCTGAGAGCCAAGGTCAGAATTTAAGTGCCACTTTTTCCAATGGCTTCAGCATGGCCATGCTCCATTCAGAGGAGAAACAACAAAGAGTGAAAAAGGCATTGTATTATACATCAAGATGGAAGGATGGACTAAAGAAGTTTTTAAAAAAAATAGTTTTTCTTAACTGACTTGCCTAGAGAACAACTGGTGCAATGATATTTGTCATGTTCAGGAGTGTGCAAAACACTAAATGTTGCAGATAGAAATGCCACAAATAAAGCAGACATTATTCCTTACCCTACATATACTGTATGAGAGGCATGTCTGTTCTCATAATGTATTTCTAACTGAACATTCCATAACATTGTGCCATGCTGAATTCGGGCCTGGAGTAACCTGAACACAACTCTAACTTATAAAAGGGATAAAGAATCCTTTACCAGAGAAGAAAACATAATCACCACTCATTGTCCATCTGTGACGTAAACGCTACAGCACTCGTTTACATTACCAAACACAGGAGTTTATGAGCACAAACTGCATTTGAATGAGAAGCACATGCACACATGCACGTACCCACCCACGCACACGTGCACACACACACATACACTCACACACTCACTCATCTATTCACACACCCTCATCCTTTCACACACACCCTCAGGAACACGGTTAGATGCCTGTTTTAACTGTGAATAAATATACACCAGTTTTCCCAAGGACATCACTGTTTCAGCACCACGGACAGCATCTATCCGTTTTACATTAGACATCCACCAGACTGACTGTAAAGCGGCACTGTCCATTTCAGCATCATAGACCGCTTCGGCCAGGCCTCCCACAAAACTGTCTGTAGTGTTCATAGAGAGTATCTGTGCCATTATGGCATCTGTGATATCATGGGCAGTACCATTGTGGCTATCTTCATTTAAGGTAGTCCATTTATTTCTTACTTTGTGTTTGAAAAAGTGTAAAGCTAATATTGGTGAATCACAGGAACCTACAGGGCTGGAGTCCTGAACCAAATATTGTGTGTCATTCAATTATTGTAACCATTTGATGGTGGTCCTCTGTAGCCCATTAGGTAGAGCATGGCGCTTGCAACGTCAGGATAGTGGGTTTGATTCCTGGGACCAACAAAATGTATGCACATATGACTGTAGGTCGCTTTGGATAAAAGTGTCTGCTAAATTCCATGTATTATTATATTATGACGGTAATATAGCTTAAAGCCATACGCTTTAGTCCCGCAGCCGCTATTTTGAAACGAAAGCAAGGCTGAGGTAGGAAATCCTAGGGGAGAAGTCAAAACCACAATTGTGTGGGCTTCTCATTTTTCAAGTTTGAAGTTTTAATGTCACGTGCACATAGTTACAACTGTTGCCGGCTATAACATCGACTTATATCGATAAATGGGCAGATGAAGATGTCAGACTGCCCAAGGCAGTCCAACTAAAAGGTTACAGTAACTGGATCGGGAGTTACATTCACGATGTGCAAGGTAAGATATATACGTGTTTCTGCAGCCAGTTTGTTGCTAGCTCAGTAGCTAGCTATAGCTAACGTAACGTTGTAGGTTGAAAAAGGTGTAAAGTTTATATTTTAACATAACTTCATTGACAATATTACTGAATACTTTCAGGTATTGCTACATACAACCTTTGTAGTTAAATAGTTCATGTTCACTGTTGTTGTGGCTGTGCTTGTCATCTTGACTCGTCCAATGGTTTCACAGTCAGGAGAAGTGAGGCAGGCAGGTGTAATGTGAGGGCAAGGTCATTTCGCTCAATGCGAAAGAATGAGAATCCTTACATAATTCAGATAGTTTGCTGGTCAGTTAGGTAGGTGGGGGTGTCAATTGAGTGTGGCAATTTCTACTTGCAAGTGTGGTGGTATGCATTCTAGTCGTGCGCTGGGATGCCATGAACCACGGAATCCACATATAGAAGGTACTGCATGTATGTTAAACCTACCCAATTCCCATTTTAATTTGAATCCAGAAAAATGGAATATTAAAATAATCAATAGTCACTGAAAATGTAGCAGAAATGACATCAACTTTATATTCAGCCTGTTTCAGTTTGCAACATTATTTCAAATCTGCATGCTAAAGGCCCTGCTGAAATGTAAATGGTTTATGGATCTTCAATTATATTTAATAGACCCACATTGAATAATTTTGGCCCTACCAGTTACAATTAAAAAATATATATTTTTTAAACCTAGCACTACTGAAAATCAATGCAATAATCAAACATTTCAGCAAAGTAGCCTTTTTTGCATTGTTCTGCTTTTGGTTTCTGCTTTGTTATAGCTTATAGAATTGTATGGACAATCCATATCATTATATGTTCTTCTTTCTGTGTCCCTTATGGTGTATTAAAATAAATATTAGGTTGACTTGTCTAACTCAATTCTGTTTTTACTTTGTTTCCAGGAAAATGTCTCCCCTGAAAGTCCATTCATCATGGAGTCTAAATGGAACTGCAAAGTGCAACCATGTCGTCGGTTTACTGTACACCGTAGCTCATTACATTAAAATGGGCTACACATCTGTTCTACCAAAAGAGAGCAAAACATCCTTGCCTCAGACATGGCACATTCCCACGCATACATCAGGTCTGCAGTAAAAACCTGTAAATACAGTTCAAATATTGAAAGTAAAGCCACCAAAGAAAGACAATGCACTTGCCAACAAAGTCCGGAGGACTTGTGAGTGGATTTTGCCAAACCTCTATTGTCCAGTTCCTACACCATTACCCAGTAAAGAGTTTGCAAGAAACGTCCTGCAAAACCTTGCTGCAATTGGAAACAACTGCCAGATGTAGACCTTGCTGGCCTCAAACTCAGAGCAACAGTATGTGCCTTCTGAGTATGGTGAGCGGCCCTTTGGATCTGGTCTGACCTACAAAATACACAACAACCCCCACCCATGGCCTCCTGGAGATCAAGTGCCGAGACCAGGGCAGTTTTACTGGTTGCAAGTACCTGACCCAAAGAGCAGATGGAACCTTCAGCCTGAAGCGAAATCACGAGTAGCCCTACCAGGTCACAATTGTATTCATCACATGCTTTGTAACAACAGGTGTAGACAACAACAATGCAGAGAGAAAGAAAATAGATAAATAATAGACACGTAATAACACATAAGAATAAAAGTAATAACAAATACACCACAATGATTAACTATAACTTGGCTATATACATGGGGTACCAGTACCGAGTCGATGTGCAGGGGAATGTGTTAATTGAGGTAGATACTCTATGTACATGTAACTAGGCATAAAGTGACTAGGAAACAGGATAGATAATAAACAGCACCAAAAAAATGTAGTGCAGAAAGGGTCAATGCAGATAGTCCAGGCAGATTTTTGTTAAACCAAAATCCATCTGGCCCTGCAGCCTTGTGAATGTTGACCTGTTTAAAGGTATTACTCATCCAGAACACCTGGTGCTCTCATGCATGGTTTAGTGTTACTTGCATCGAAGCAAGCTTAGAAGGCATCTAGATCGTCTGGGCAGGTCATGGCTGGGTTTCCCTTTGCAATCAGTGATAGTTTGCAAGCCCTGCCACATCCGACAAGCGCCTGAGCCAGTGTAGTAGGATTCGATCTTAGTCCTGTATTGATGCTTTGCCTGTTTGATGGCTCGTCAGAGGTCGTAGCGGGATTTCTTATAAGCGTCAGGATTAATGTCCTGCTTCTTGAAAGCGGCAGCTCTAGCCTTTAGATCAGTGCGGATATTTCCTGTAATCCATGTCTTCTGGTTGCGATATGTATGTACGGTCACTGTGGGGATGTTGTTGTCGATGCACTTATTAATGAAGCCGGTGACTGATGTGGTAAACTCCTCAATTCCATCAGATTAATAAATGCAACAATTTCAAAGATTTTCCTGAGTTACAGTTCATATAAGGAAATCAGTCAGTTGAAATGAATTCATTAGGACCTAATGAGTACCTATCTGGGAATACAGATATGCATCTGTTGGTCATAGATACCTTTAAAAAAGGTAGGGGCGTGGATCAGAAAACAAGTCATTATCTGGAGTGACCACCATTTTCCCCATGCAGTGCAACACATCTCCTTCGCATAGAGTTGGTTAGGTTGTTGATTGTGGCCTGTTGTCCCACTCCTCTTCAATGGCTGTGTGAAGATGCTGGATATTGGTGGGAACTGGAACACACTGTTGTACCACACACTGTTGTAGATCCAGGGCATCCCAGACATGCTCAATGGGTGACATATATGGTGAGTGTGCAGGCCATTGAAGAACATGGGACATTTTCAGTTTCTAGGAACTGTGTACAGATCCTTGTGACATGGGGCCATGCATTATCATTCTGAAACATGAGGTGATGGCGGTGGAGGAATGGCATGTGTAACCTTTATTTAACTAGGCAAGTCAGTTAAGAACAAATTCTTATTTACAACGACAGACTACCCGTAACAATGGGTTAACTGTCTTGTTCAGGGGCAGAAAAGCAGATTTTTATCTTGTCAGTTCGGGGATTCGACCCAGCAACCTTTCGGTTAATGGCCCAACACTTTAACCACTAGACTGACTACATGCCGCCACATGACAATGGGCCTCAGGATCTTGTCATGGTATCTCTGTGCATCTTGCCCATCGATAAAATGCAATTGTGTTCATTGTGCAAAGCTTATGCCTGCCCATATCATAACTCCACTGCCGCCATGGGCACTCTGTTCACAACGTTGGCATCAGCAAACCGCTCGCCCGGTGCAGTTGATACCGTGATTCATCCGTGAATAACACACTTCTCCAGCGTGCCAGTGGCCATTGAAGGTGACCATTTGCCCACTGAAGTCGGTTACGACGCCGAATTGCAGTCAGGTCAAGACCACGGTGAGGACAACGAGACAGTTTCTGATGGTTTGTTGCGCAGAAATTCTTTGGTTGCGCAAACCCAAAGTTTTATCAGCTGTCTGGGTGGCTGGTCTCAGATGATCACACAGGTGAAGAAGCCGGATTTGGAGGTCCTGGGCTGGCGTGGTTACACGTCATGTGCGGTTATGAGGCCAGTTGGACGTACTGCCAAATTCTCTAAAACTACATTAAAGGCAACTTATAGTAGAGAAATTAACATTAAATTATCTGGCAACAGCTCTGGTGGACATTCCTGCAGTCAGCATGACAATTGCATGTTCCCTCAAAACTTGAGACATCTGTGGCATTGTGTTGTGTGACAAAACTGCACATTTCAGAGTGGCCTTTAATTGTCCCCAACACAAGATGCACTTGTGTAATGATAATGCTGTTTAATCAGATTCTTGATATGCCACACCTGTCAGGTGGATGGATTATCTTGGCAACGGAGAAATGCTCACTAACAGGGATGTAAACACATTTTTGCACAATATTTTTTTGCTTTTTGTACATATGGACAATTTCTGGGATGTTTTATTTCAGCTCATGAAACATGGGACCAACACTTTACATGTTGCGTTTATATTTTTGTTCAATGCATATTTCCTGAGCTTTCTTAAATCTGCTAGATATAGGACAGACACTTCAAAACCTTATTCCTTATGATTTATTTTTTGACTGTCTTTTTTGCCATTTATGAATGTGTTATTCAATGCGTTGTTATGGGCAAATTCAATATTTTATCAAATACTTGAAAAAAGAATGTGATACCTAAAGTGGTACTACATTTTTGATATCAAATAGCTAAATGATGAGGGGTTGAGGGTAGCTGAAGGATGGGACTAAAAATAAACAAAAGATAACTAATGTAAAAATACACTGTGTCCGTAAAATGTATATAGTATGTAAAGCTGGAAGTAGAAGCCTAAGTGTTGTTGTCCATTAGTTTACTCAAATTAGGGGAAGGGTGGTAAGGTTTAAAATAATTGCCAAGAAACTGAAGATATCGTACAACGCTGTGTACTACTCCCTTCACAGAACAGCGCAAACTGGCTCTAACCAGAATAGAAAGAGGAGTGGGAGGCCCCGGTGCACAACTGAGCAAGAGGACAAGAATATTATAGTGTCTAGTTTGAGAAACAAATGCCTCACAAGTCTAAACTTGCAGCTTCATTAAATAGTACCTGCAAAAAAAGAGGCGACTCCGGGATGCTGGCCTTCTAGGCAGAGTTGCAAAGAAAAAGTAATATCTCAGATTGGCCAATAAAAATAAAAGATTAAGATGGGCAAAAGAACACAGACAATGGACAGAGGAACTCTGCCTAGAAGGCCAGCATCCTGGAGTCGCCTCTTCACTGTTGACGTTGAGACTGGTATTTTGCGGGTACTATTTAATGAAGCTTCCAGTTGAGGACTTGTTTCTTTGTGTGACAGAGACCAGAAAAATATATCAGTTTACTCATCCAGTGCTAAGCTTTAGGAATGTTGCTACTTATCCATAGGATATAATGTATTTGTCATTTTCGGGAACTATCGCTTTAACAAATGTGTGATGAACATGAATTAATATATTTGATGATGTCATTAGAAAGAATGGAGGGTTTTCTCTTTATTTCACCATTAAATGTCTGTACTTTTCCATTGAAATTTAAATAATAATAAAAAAGATAGAACCTTACAGCTGAACCCAGATTGACATTTCAGGGATTGAAGGGGGTGGTCTGGCATTTGCACATGAGTTGAGTTTTCAATTGCTAGTAATCAATAAAATGTGATAAGTTTGTTCTAACCTTATGTTCTATCTGCGATTGTACCCCCCTAAAAAAATAAAGATTTACAAATGCAATTTCGGTACCTTTAAGGTGAGGACTTTAATGGGTTATGAAAGAATTCACAAAAAAACTGTTCTGAGATCTTGGATGTGAAAACTTTGATGCTCAATATCTCAGAACAATGCTTTGCGCATATCACATAACTATGCTTTGCGCAGATAGAACCTTATATTCCCATGGTCTCGCAATGCCAAAGACAACACCTCGGTCATGTTCCCAGCATAGAAATACATGGGTGGTTAATCGGTGGACTGGCAGCCATAAGTGTACCCATGAGGGTGCAGTCAAATTGCCATGGTCTGAGGGGATTTTCCCATAGAATTATATTTATATGGTTCCCATTCATTATGTGGAGAAATAACTCTGGCGGTGCACCTGTGTGTGTGTGTGTGTGTGTGTGTGTGTGTGTGTGTGTGTGTGTGTGTGTGTGTGTGTGTGTGTGTGTGTGTGTGTGTGTGTGTGTGTGTGTGTGTGTGTGTGTGTGTGTGTGTGTGTGTGATTGCATAATGGCGTGAGTAGCCTATGGGTTTCAGTATCGTTTCCAGCAACCTTTTCCAAGCGTTGATGACCATCACCGTTACCAATACAAATTCTGACCAATCAGGATCCAGATGGGATTAGTCACTATATGCACTGCTTGAACTGCCAGAGAGAGGGAGATAAAGAGGGGGGAGGGGGGGGGGGGGTAAAACATGGCCAATGTAGCACCTCTACTACGTTTAAAGCCTTGCAAGTGAAGTTCCCATTTTACGCTATGCACACACACACACACACACGAACTGATACACTATACACTGCATTTGGAAAGTATTCAGACCCCTTGACTATAAAAAAAAAGTTATGTTGCAGCCTTATTCTAAAATGTATTAAAATTGTTTTATTCCTCATCAATTTACACACAATACCCCATAATAACAAGCAAAAAGAGGTTTTAAGAAATTATTGCTAATTTATTAAATATAAAAAACTTAAATATCAAATTTACATAAGTATTCAGACCCTTTACGCAGTACTTTGTTGAAGCACCTTTGGCAGCAATTACAGCCTCGAGTCTTCTTGGGTATGACTCTACAAGCTTGGCACACCAGTATTTGGGGAGTTTCTCCCATTCTCCTCTGTAGATCCTCTCAAGCTATGTCCGGTTGGATGGGGAGTGTCACTGGACAGCTGTTTTCAGGTCTCTCCAGAGAGGTTCGATCCGGTTCAAGTCTGGGCTCTGGCTGGGCCATTCAAGGACACTTCTGTGTTTTTTTTGGGCTGTGTGCTTGGAGTCGTTGTCCTGTTGGAAGGTGAACCTTCACCCCAGTCAGGTCCTGAGCGCTCTGGAGCAGGTTTTCATCAAGGATCTCTGTACTTTGCTCCGTTCATATTTGTCTCGATCCTGACTAGTCTCCTAGTCCCTGCCGCTGAAAAACATCCCCACAGCGTGGTACTGCCACCACCATGCTTCACCGTAAGGGCTGGTGGCAGGTTTCCTCCAGAAGTGACGCTTGGCATTCAGGCCAAATCAATCAATCTTGGTTTCATCAGACCAGAGAATCTTGTTTCTCATGGTCTGAGAGTCGTTAGGTGCCTTTTGGCAAACTCCAAGCTGGCTGTCATGTGCCTTTTACTGAGGAGTGTTACCAAACATTTTTTGGGTTCTCTTCCTCAGAGCTGTTCCCCGTCACAACCCTGTCTTGGAGCTCTACGAACAATTCCTTCGACCTCAAGGCTTGGTTTTTGTTCTGACATGCAATGTCAACTGTGGGACCTTATATAGACAGTTGTGTGCCTTTCCAAATAATTTCCAATCAATTGTGGAAACATCTCAAGGATGATCAATGGAAACAAGATGCACCTGAGCTCAATTTTGAGTCTCATAGCAAAGTCTGTGTACTTATGTTAATGTTAATGTTCTGTTTTTTATTTTTAATACATTTGGCAAAATTTCTCTTTTTGCTTTGTCATCATGGGGTATTGTGTGTAGATTTATTTGTATTTATTTAATCTATTTTAGAATCAGGCCATAATGTAACAAAATGTGGAAAAAGTGAATACTTTCCGAAGGCACGGTATATGCAAAACTATGTGGACACCCCTTTAAACTAGTGGATTCGGCTATTTCAGCCACACCTGTTGCTGATAGGAGTATAAAATCGAGCACACAACAATGCAATCTCCATAGACAAACGTTGGCAGTCGTCATAGGATGCCACCTTTCCAACAAGTGAGTTCATCAAATTTCTGCCTTGCTAGAGCTTCCCCGGTCAACTGTAAGTGCTGATATTGTGAAGTGGAAATGTCTAAGAGCAACAGCGGCTCAGCCGTCTGTTCTTGGTAGTCTGACTGATGGATCTGGGTTTGGCGGATGCCAGGAGAACGCTACCTGCCCGAATGCATAGTACCAACTGTAAAGTGTGGTGGAGGAATAATGGTCTGGGGCTGTTTTTCATGGTTCGGGCTAGGCCCTTTAGATCCAATGAAGGGAAATCTTAATGCTACAGCATACAACGACAATCTTGACAATTCTGTGCTTCCAACTTTGTGGCAACAGTTTGGGGAAGGCCCTTTCCTGTTTAAGCATGGCAATGCCCCCATGCACAAAGCGAGGTCCATAGAGAAATTGTCTGTCGAGATCGGTGTGGAAGAACTTTACTGGCCTGCATACAGCCCTGACCTCAGCCCCATCGAACACATTTGGGATGAATTGGAATGCCGACTGCGAGCCAGACCTAATGCTGTTGTGGCTGAATGGAATCAAGTCCCCGCAGCAATGTTCCAACATCTAGTGGAAAGCCTTCCCAGAAGAGTGGAGGCTGTTCTAGCAGCAAAGGGGGGACCAACTCCATATTATTGCCCATGATTTTGGAATGAAATGTTCGACGAGCAGGTGTCCACATACCTTTGGCCATATGTACATACACAAACACATACACATACATTGAGTTGCACCCCCCCCCCCCCCCCCCCCCTTTCCCTCAGAACAGCCTCAATTCATCGAGGCATGGACTCTACAAGGTGTCGAAAGTGTTCCACAGGGATGCTGGCCCATGTTGACTCCAATGCTTCCCACAGTTGTGTCAAGTTGGCTGGATGTCCTTTGGGTGGTGGAACATTCTTTTCACATTGTTGAGTGTGAAAAGCCAGAAGGGTTGCAGTTCTTGATACAAACCCCATTCAAAGGCACTTCAATATTTTGTTTTGCCCAGTCACCCTCTGAACGGCACACATACATAATAATCCATGTGTCAAATGTCTCAAGGCTTGAAATGTAACTAAAATAATTACCTAAAAGTAATTATTTACCACGAGAGGGCCATAAACAATAACTAGTAATGCTACATACTCCAAGAAAGGCTCAAATCTCACCTTTCTGGTAAAGATAGTTATAAATTGCTGAGGTGTAGTCACAAGCTGAGGACACAAGCTCAAGTACAGTACACAGTACAAATATGATACAAATATGAAAATATGAAATATTTTATATGATGCATTTCCTATGCAACAAAACTGTATAAGGCTTGAAATTACTTCAATTTTTTCTAAATATTTGTATAATTCATTTATTAAACGACTAACTATAAGATTTCAGCTTCCTTATAACTGTAAAATACATATTTGTATATTTAGTGTTTCAGAAAATGTGCATATTTTTTAAAGGTCTCTCTTGATCAAAACATCTGCTCCCATCGATGTGAACGTCTCATAGAGATGTAGCTTGGCTTCCTGAACTCATTGGAAACTAGCCTTTCATCTCAAATTAATCTTGTCCGTCTATGACAAACATAATTAATTTTTAGAATACTGGCTATAAATCGATCTCTGAATGTGCGACAGCGACTCTCTCCTGCTGGGTTATGATGTAAGGATTCCAGGCATACAGTGGGGAGAACAAGTATTTGATACACTGCCGATTTTGCAGGTTTTCCTACTTACAAAGCATGTAGAGGTCTGTAATTTTTATCATAGGTACACTTCATCTGTGAGAGACGGGATCTAAAACAAAAATCCAGAAAATCACATTGTATGATTTTTAAGTAATTAATTTGCATTTTATTGCATGACATAAGTATTTGATCACCTACCAACCAGTAAGAATTCCAGCTCTCACAGACCTGTTAGTTTTTCTTTACGAAGCCCTCCTGTTCTCCACTCATTACCTGTATTAACTGCACCTGTTTGAACTCGTTACCTGAATAAAAGACACCTGTCCACACATTCAATCAAACAGACTCCAACCTCTCCACAATGGCCAAGACCAGAGAGCTGTGTAAGGACATCAGGGATAAAATTGTAGACCTGCACAAGGCTGGGATGGGCTAGAGGACAATAGGCAAGCAGCTTGGTGAGAAGGCAACAACTGTTGGCGCAATTATTCAAAAATGGAAGAAGTTCAAGATGACGGTCAATCACCCTCGGTCTGGGACTCCATGCAAGATCTCACCTCGTGGGGCATCAATGATCATGAGGAAGGTGAGGGATCAGCCCAGAACTACACGGAAGGACCTGGTCAATGACCTGAAGAGAGCTGGGACCACAGTCTCAAAGAAAACCATTAGTAACACACTACGCCGTCATGGATTAAAATCCTGCAGCGCAAGCAAGGTCCCCCCGCTCAAGGCAGCGCATGTCCAGGCCCATCTGAAGTTTGCCAATGACCATCTGGATGATCCAGAGGAGGAATGGGAGAAGGTCATGTGGTCTGATGAGACAAATAGAGCTTTTTGGTCTAAACTCCACTCGCCGTGTTTGGAGGAAGAAGGATGAGTACAACCTCAAGATTACCATCCCAACCGTGAAGCATGTAGGTGGAAACATCATTCTTTGGGGATGCTTTTCTCCAAAGGGGACAGGACGACTGCACTGTATTGAAGATGGGTCGTGGCTGGGTCTTCCAGCATGACAACGACCCGAAACACACAGCCAGGGCAACTAAGGAGTGGCTCCGTAAGAAGCATCTCAAGGCCCTGGAGTGGCCTAGCCAGTCTCCAGACCTGAACCCAGTAGAAAATCTTTGGAGGGAGCTGAAAGTCCGTATTGCCCAGCGACAGCCCCGAAACCTGAAGGATCTGGAGAAGGTCTGTATGGAGGAGTGGGCCAAAATCCCTGCTGCAGTGTGTGCAAACCTGGTCAAGAACTACAGGAAACGTATGATCTCTGTAATTACAAAGGTTTCTGTGCCAAATATTAAGTTCTGCTTTTCTGATGTATCAAATACTTATGTCATGCAATAAAATGCAAATTAATTACTTAAAAATCATACAATGTGATTTTATGGATTTTTGTTTTAGATTCCGTCTCACAGTTGAAGTGTACCTATGGTAAAAATTACAGACCTCTACGTGCTTTGTAAGTAGGAAAACCTGCAAAATTGGCAGTGTATCAAATACTTGTTCTCCCCACTGTATGTGTTGTTAGAGGCTGTGAAGTAGGGTTCAGCCAGGAGTTGATGGACAGTCAGAAGGGTGAATGAAATGGTAGAAGTGGCGTAGATCGATTTATAAATGAAAAAGTCAGTCGGGAATCGGTACCAGAACCGCGCAGGTTACCTAAACAGGGGATTTACATCAGAGGTTAAAAATCCTTCCTTAACCTGTCTCCTGCCCTTCATCTACACTGATTGAAGTGGATTTAACAAGTGACATCAATAAGAGATCATAGCTTTCACCTGGATTCACCTGGTCGGTCTATGTCATGGAAAGTGTTCTTAATACTCAGTGTTCTTTATACTCAGTGTATTTACACATAACATGCGGTTGTAAAGGTGTTTTTAAACTCAAACTCTCTCACACAGGCAATCCATTGTGTTGAAAAAGCAGTTTGATCAATGACGAACACACACAGGACGCAAACACTATACACAATAGTAAACAAGTGTTTTTGGAGATAATATTTTTCTGTACTCCACACATTTGCATTTAGATTATAAAGAAGAACTGATGACTCACTCTCTCTCTCTCTGCCTCTCTCTACCTCCTTCTCTCACTCATCTCCATCTCACGTGCATGCCTTCCTCTCCTTTTCGCCTGGACCTAACGTGTATCCCGAGATCATTTCGCATGCAGTGCTGCTCTTCCTCCTCTCCTCACCTTTTCTGTTCTGTTCTTCTCTGCCCGGGAAAGAGAGGAAGGGCGCACACCACATCAGGGGGAGGGAATTGAGAGTTGCACACTGACACCTTCTATTGTGTGAATGCCATGAATACTATTGAGGAATATGCTATACAAAATGTCAACGTAACATGTTGGTCCTCATCTTTTGACTAAAAGTGTCTGAAGAGAGGTCAATTACTACACAACAGAGTCTGGCTTTATAACCTTGGTAATTATGATTTGTTAGGTGGCTATGCAAGGCTAAGCTATGCACTATAGGCCTACGTATAAAAACATGTTGAAGTGAAATCCTACAAAAACTGGGTAATACAAGCTAGAGAATACAGGCAGCAATGCAGAATCCAATAAAACTATTAGATTACCCAATAAAACTATTAGATTACCCAATGACACAGAGGTATAGTATTAGTTTGATGTGCTAGATAATACTAATGCAAAGTGACTGTTGCAAGGCACTGGCTAACGCTATGCTAACTGTGGAATGAAGTTTAGCTCTGGGTAGGTTGGCTGAGTTGGTGCTCACAGTTCAGCAAGTAAAGTATTGAGATAGTTTTTGTAGAAATTAGGTCCAAATCTGTTGCCTGGTATAAATCCTGTTGGGGCTAGGGGGCAGTATTTGCACGGCCGGATAAAAAATGTACCCGATTTAAACAGGTTACTACTCTTGCCCAGAAACGAGAATATGCATATAATTAGTAGATTTGGATAGAAAACACTGTAAAGTTTCTAAAACTGTTTGAGTGGTGTCTGTGAGTATAAGAGAACTCATATGGCAGGCCAAAACCTGAGAAGATGTCATACAGGAAGTGCCCTATCTGACAATTTGTTGTCCTTCTGTTGCATCTCTATCGAAAATACAGCATCTGTGCTGTAACGTGACATTTTCTAAGGCTTCCATTGGCTCTCTAAAGACGCCAGAAAGTGGAATGGGGTGTCTGCTGTCTCTGGGCGAAGAACAGCAGGAGAGTTTGTAAGTGGTCAGCCTGGGGACAGTGAGACTGAGATGCGCATTCACGAGACTACTCAATTTTTTTCTTTCAGACTTTGAATGAATACAACGTTGCCAGGTTGGAATATTATTGCTATTTTAGGAGAAAAATAGCATAAAAATTGATTTTAAACAGCGTTTGACATGCTTCTAAGTACGGTAATGGAATATTTTGAAAAAAATGTTATCACGAAATGCGCTTGCGCGTCACCCTTCGGATAGTGACCTGAACGCATGAACAAAACGGAGCTATTTGAATATAACTATGGATTATTTGGAACCAAAACAACATTTGTTGGTGAAGTAGAAGTCTTGGGAATGCATTCTGACGAAGAACAGCAAAGGTAATCCAATTTTTCTAATAGTAATTCTGAGTTTAGTGAGCCCCAAATTTGGTGGGTGTCAAAATGGCTAGCCGTGATGGCCGAGCTATGTACTCAGAATATTGCAAAATATGCTTTCGCCGAAAAGCTATTTTAAAATCTGACATATCGAGTGCATAGAGGAGTTCTGTATGTATAATTCTTAAAATAATTGTTATGTTTTTTGTGAACGTTTATCATGAGTAATTTAGTAAATTCACCGAAAATATTCGGTGGGTATGCTAGTTCTGAACATCACATGCTAATGTAAAAAGCTGGTTTTTGATATAAATATGAACTTGATTGAACAAAACATGCATGTATTGTATAACATAATGTCCTAGGAGTGTCATCTGATGAAGATCATCAAAGGTTAGTGGTGCATTTAGCTGTGGTTTTGGTTTTTGTGACATATATGCTTGCTTTGAAAATGGCTGTGTGATTATTTTTGGAAGGGTACTCTCCTGACATAATCTAATGTTTTGCTTTCGCTGTAAAGCCTTTTTGAAATCGGACAATGTGGTTAGATCAACGAGAGTCTTGTCTTTAAAATGGTGTAAAATAGTCATATGTTTGAGAAATTGAAGTTATAGCATTTTTGAGGTATTTATATTTTGCGCCACGCGATTCCACTGGCTGTTGACTAGGGTGGGACGCAAGCATCCCACCTCACCCAGACAGGATAAATAAAGAATGAGTCAAAAGCTGTGATCTGCTATACAGTACATCATCGCCATTCCACATCCTAACATCACAGTAACATGCAATCCCAAATTAACCCCTGACCCCATATCCCTATATCCCCTAACCACGTATGCAGATCTGTGAGGACTGGGTAGACATGAGCAATATGGTGGAAGGTCTACAACACCTGTTGTATTCGGCGTATGTGACAAATAACATTTTATTTTATTTGAAAATATACCTAACCTATCAGATATCAAGGTGGAACTACTTCCATATTGCCTATACCCATACTATCCTCTCCAATTTACACCACTAGGAGCTAAGGGCTGATTTTGGATTGGGCAGCATAGCACGTATGTTTGTAATTATCTCTCCATCAAGCTGAGGCATGTACTTCATCGTGTCAAGTCCATTTATCCACCAAATGAGGCACAACTGAATCAGATGCGCTTCTCTTCAGTCTGAGGCTGTGGGGTGGTGTAGCAAAGCAAAGCGTATGCCCCTGATTTGGGGAGCCAGCCAAAATTCCCTGCCACACGCTGCTAGCATTAAATCTATCGGCTCCTTGAGGTAATGCCACCCGCCACAAAAAAAATAAATAAAATATTAATCACATTGTCGGTTATTGTCAGGATGACTTTCATTATGGTGCAGTCATGAAGTGCCTCTCTCCTCTGTTGGCTTGACCTGTCCTTATCAAATCAAATCAAAGTTTATTTGTCACATGCGCTGAATACAACAGGTGTAGACCTTACAGTGAAATTTTTACTTACAGGCTCTAACATATAGTGCAAAAAAGGTATTAGGTGAACAATAGGTAGGTAAAGAAATAAAACAACAGTAAAAAGACAGGCTATATACAGTAGCGATGGTACATACAGACACCGGTTAGTCAGGCTGATTGAGGTAGTATGTACATGTAGATATGGTTAAAGTGACTATGCAAATATGATGAACAGAGAGTAGCAGTAGTGTAAAAGAGGGGTTGGCGGGTGGTGGGTGGGACACAATGCAGATAGCCCGGTTAGCCAATGTGCGGGAGCACTGGTTGGTCGGGCCAATTGAGGTAGTATGTACATGAATGTGTAGTTAAAGTGACTATGCATATATGATAAACAGAGAGTAGCAGCAGTGTAAAAAGAGGGGTTGGGGTGGGGCGCACACAATGCAAATAGTCCAGGTAGCCATTTGATTACCTGTTCAGGAGTCTTATGGCTTGGGGGTAAAAACTGTTGAGAAGCCTTTTTGTCCTAGACTTGGCACTCCGGTACCGCTTGCCATGCGGTAGTAGAGAGAATAGTCTATGACTGGGCTGGCTGGGGTCTTTGACAATTCTTAGGGCCTTCCTCTGACACCGCCTGGTGTAGAGGTCCTGGATGGCAGGAAGCTTAGCCCCAGTGATGTACTGGCACATCCTGCCCTGCCCTGCCCTGCTCATGCTCCCCTCCCCGATCTCCTCAGTCTACACATCCTGGAAGCCCACTGGAGCTTTCACTGGGGGAAAGATATAGTGCATCACAAATGACACACTATTCTCTACAGATGCAGGATCTTAATTTGATCATTCTTTTGTTGCTGAGAAATTTCCTACACAGCAGGAAATGCAAAGGTGTAGTGCATTCGAGGTTTAAAAAGGCTTCTAAAGTTTGTAATTTCCACTTTAAAATGTCCGACTTGATTTGCCCTATGAAAAATATATCAACCCCTACAACAAATGTCCATTAATTATCATCCACATAATAATTCACATATCCTATTGCTGCAGTATTAGTTTCCTGCTGTAGCAAACTGGTTCAAATGAAGATCATACATCTGCATATAATGCACTGGGCCCTGGTCCAAAGTAGTTCAAGTCCTCTGAATGAGGTATAAATTACGTGATGAATAGGCTTACAGTGCCTTCAGAAATTATTCATACCCCTTGACTTATTCCACATTTTGTTGTGTTACAACCTGAATTCAATATGGATTAAATAAAAAAAATTCTCACACATCTACACACAATATCCCATATTGACGAAGTGAAAACGTGGTTTTAGAATTTTTTGCAAATGTATTGAAAATGTAATACAGAAATATCTAATTTACCTTTTGTAAGTATTCACACTCGAGTCAATACTTTGTAGAAGCAGTTTGGGCAGCGATTACAGCTATGAGTCTTTCTGGAAAAGTCTCTAAGAGCTTTCCACACCTATATTCTGCAACATTTGCCCATTATTCTTTTCAAAATTCTTCAAGCTCTGTCAAATTGGTTGTTGATCATTGCTAGACAACCATTTCAGGTCTTGCCATAGATTTTCAAATAGATTTAAGTCATAACTGAAAATCGGCCACTCAGAAACATTCACGGTCTTCTTGGTAAGCAAGTCCAGTGTAGATTATTCCAGGTTATTGTCTGATGGAAAGCACACTGAACCAGGTTTTCCTCTAGGATTTTGCCTGTGCTTAGCTCCATTCAACTTCTTTTTTATCCTGAAAATACTCCCCAGTCTTTCACAATTGCAAGCACACCCATAACATGATACAGCCACCACTACGCTTGAAAATACAGAGAGTGGTACTCAGTAATGTGTTGTATTGTATTTGCCCAAAACATTACACTTTGTATTCAGGACAAAAAGCGAATTGCTTTGCCACATTTTTGACAGTATTACTTTAGTGCCTTGTTGCAAACAGGAGGCATGTTTTGGAATATTTGTATTCTGTACAGGCTTCCTTCTTTTCACTCTGTCATTTAGGTTAGAATTGTGGAGTAACTACAATGTTGTTGATCCATCATCAGTTTTCTCCTATCCTATCAATCTCCTATCCTATCATCCTATTCTACCATTAAACTCTGTAAATGTTTTAAAGTCACCATTGGCCTCATGGTGAAATCCCTGAGTGGTTTCCTTCCTCTCCGGCATTTTAGTTAGGAAGGACACATGTATCCTAGTAGTGACTAGGTGTATTGATGCACCATCCAAAGTGTAATTAATAACTTCACCACGCTCAAAAGGATATTCAATGTCTGTTTTTTTATTTGTATCTGTAACCCTCTCACCAGGCTCGAATTTGACTCTCACGATATTACCTTACATAGAATATCTCAACCGCATGGGATGTTAGGTGAGAAGGACATCTCCAATAACAATCCCTATTGTAAACTATCTAGGGTGATGACAACTAGGGTATTAACTTCAGATAGAATGATTATAGATTTTTGTTATTGTATAAGGATATGCTTTCCCATGCGTTAAATTAAATTGAAACAGTAAATGACTCCACCTGTAAGGAGTGCGTACTGGTGGCAGAGAAGTCAGATGCAGGAGAGCAAAAACTGTGTTTCCAAACGGCGCAGTTTAATAACAAAAAACCCCACCGGAAAACAGAACAATCAAATAATGGATACATAACCCGACGCACAACAGGACAGACGTGCACAAGCACTTACAATAAACAATCACCGACAAGGACATGAGGGGGAACAGAGTGTCAAATACACAACATGTAATTGATGGGATTGGAATGATCAGTCTATAAATTTAATGGTAGGTTTATTTGAACAGTGAGAGACAGAATAACAACAACAAAATCCAGTAAAACGCATGTCAAAAATGTTATAAATTGATTTGCATTTTAATGAGGGAAATAAGTATTTGACCCCCTCTCAATCAGAAAGATTTCTGGCTCCCAGGTGTCTTTTATACAGGTAACGAGCTGAGATTAGGAGCACACTCTTAAAGGGAGTGCTCCTAATCTCAGCTTGTTACCTGTATAAAAGACACCTGTCCACAGAAGCAATCAATCAATCAGATTCCAAACTCTCCACCATGGCCAAGACCAAAGATCTCTCCAAGGATGTCAGGGACAAGATTGTAGACCAACACAAGGCTGGAATGGGCTACAAGACCATTGCCAAGCAGCTTGGTGAGAAGGTGACAACAGTTGGTGCGATTATTCGCAAATGGAAGAAACACAAAAGAACTGTCAATCTCCCTCAGCCTGGGGCTCCATGCAAGATCTCACCTTGTGGAGTTGCAATGATCATGAGAACGGTGAGGAATCATCCCAGAACGACACGGGAGGATCTTGTCAATTATCTCAAGGCAGCTGGGACCATAGTCACCAAGAAAACAATTGGTAACACACTACACCGTGAAGGACTGAAATCCTGCAGCGCCCGCAAGGTCCCCCTGCTCAAGAAAGCACATATACATGCCCGTCTGAAGTTTGCCAATGAACATCTGAATGATTCAGAGGACAACTGGGTGAAAGTGTTGTGGTCAGATGAGACCAAAATGGAGCTCTTTGGCATCAACTCAACTCGCCGTGTTTGGAGGAGGAGGAATGCTGCCTATGACCCCAAGAACACCATCCCCACCGTCAAACATGGAGGTGGAAACATTATGCTTTGGGGGTGTTTTTCTGCTAAGGGGAAAGGACAACTTCACCGCATCAAAGGGACGATGGACGGGGCCATGTACCGTCAAATCTTGGGTGAGAACCACCTTCCCTCAGCCAACAAAGGAGTGGCTCAAGAAGAAGTACATTAAGGTCCTGGAGTGGCCTAGCCAGTCTCCAGACCTTAATCCTATAGAAAATCTGTGGAAGGAGCTGAAGGTTTGAGTTGCCAAACATTAGCCTCGAAACCTTAATGACTTGGAGAAGATCTGCAAAGAGGAGTGGGACAAAATCCCTCCTGAGATGTGTGCAAACCTGGTGGCCAATTACAAGAAACATCTGACCTCTGATTGCCAACAAGGGTTTTGCCACCAAGTACTAAGTCATGTTTTGCAGAGGGGTTTTTCTGGATTTTTTGTTGTTGTTGTTATTCTGTCTCTCACTGTTCAAATAAACCTACCATTAAAATTATAGACTGATCATTTCTTTGTCAGTGGGCAAACGTACAAAATCAGCAGGGGATCAAATACTTTTTTCCCTCACTGTATCTCGTGTAATGATCTGTAATGACCAGGACATTCTCTGTGTTACTTGAGTCAGGCTCAATGGACAGGAAATCCATACACACAAGGTCCATAGGTCCATCACTTTGCATATGACCAAGCGGAGCAACTATCTTTGGAAGTGTTTTCCTCTGTACACAGCGAGCACAGGACTTCTACTTCCATCTTCATGCGTGGCCAGTAGAACCGGTCTCTGACAAGTCCATACGTCTTTTCAAATCCTAAATGACCTGAGTCATCATTCAGCAACTTGAGAACCATAGTTCTGAACTTCTCTGGAAGTAGTACCTGACCAAGACGAGTTTTGTTTGCCGGATGTGTGATCCTGTACATAACTCCATTTTTAGCTTATCCCTCTCTCTCAGGAGCAAAGAGGTGAATGGATATTTGGTCTTTGTCACCCTGGTAATATAATGTTTATTAACCTGTTAGGGCTAGGGGGCAGTATTGACACGGCTGGATAAAAAACGTACCCGATTTAATCTGGTTACTACTCCTGCCCAGTAACTAGAATATGCATATAATTATTGGCTTTGGATAGAAAACACCCTAAAGTTTCTAAAACTGTTTGAATGGTGTCTGTGACAATAACAGAACTCATATGGCAGGCTAAAACCTGAGAAGATTTCATGCAGGAAATGGCCTCTCTGACAAGGTGTCGTTCTTCTTGTCTCTGTTTATTGAAGAGTGAGGATTTTAGCTGTAACGTGACACTTCCTACGGCTACCATAGGCTCTCAGAAGGCGGCAAAATGCTGAATCGTGGCTTTGCAGGCTCTGGCTGAAAAAAAGTAGCGCGTTTGGGTAGTGGCTGGTTACAGTACTGTGAGACTCAGGCTCGTGCCCGCGTCGACCGAAAGCTTTGTTTTCTTTCCTCTGTTTAGCTAAATGGAGATTCCCGGTCGGAATATTATCGCTTTTTTACGAGAAAAATGGCATAAAAATGGATTTTAAACAGCGGTTGACATGCTTCGAAGTACGGTAATGGAATATTTAGATTTTTTTTGTCACGAATTGCGCCATCCGCGCGACCTTGATTTACCATTTCGGATAGTTTCTGGAACGCACGAACAAAACGCCGCTATTCGGATATAACGATGGATTATTTTGGACCAAACCAACATTTGTTATTGAAGTAGCAGTCCTGGGAGTGCATTCTGATGACGACAACAAAAGGTAATCAAACTTTTGTAATAGTAAATCTGATTTTGGTGAAGGCTAAACTTGCCGGGTGTCTAAATAGCTAGCCCGTGATGGCTGGGCTATGTACTTAGAATATTGCAAAATGTGCTTTCACCAAAAAGCTATTTTAAAATCGAACATATCAAGTGCATAGAGGAGTTCTGTATCTATAATTCTTAAAATAATTGTTATGCTTTTTGTGAACGTTTATCGTGAGTAATTTAGTAAATTGTTATTAAATTCCCCGGAAGTTTGTGGGGGGTATGCTAGTTCTGAACGTCACATGCCAATGTAAAAAGCTGTTTTTTGATATAAATATGAACTTGATTGAACAAAACATGCATGTATTGTATAACATAATGTCCTAGGGTTGTCATCTGATGATCATCAAAGGTTCGTGCTGCATTTAGCTGTGGTTTGGGTTTTTGTGACATTATATGCTAGCTTGAAAAATGGGTGTCTGATTATTTCTGGCTGGGTACTCTGCTGACATAATCTAATGTTTTGCTTTCGTTGTAAAGCCTTTTTGAAATCGGACAGTGTGGTTAGATTAACGAGAGTCTTGTCTTTAAATAGCTGTAAAATAGTCATATGTTTGAGAAATTGAAGTAATAGCATTTCTAAGGTATTTGAAAATCGCGCCACTGGATTAGACTGGCTGTTGCGTAGGTGGGACGAATTCGTCCCGCCTAGCCCAGAGAGGTTAACCTCTTACATCTAGACGTTCCGCTAGCAGAACACCTGCTCCAATAGCCAATGATGGGCGTGGCGCGAATTACAAATTCCTCAAAAATACAAAAACTTCCATTTTTCAAACATATGACTATTTTACACCATTTTAAAGACAAGACTCTCCTTTATCTAGATTTCCTCACAAGATCCACAGCAAGCACAGCTATCAATGCAGACGATACTCCTTATCAGTAACCGATAACCCATGGAAACATGAACTCGTTAATCTTCCCCAAGCAATTCTCTCTCGATGTCGCACGATGCTAGGCTAACCTCAAGGCTGTCAAATACCTCCACGGTGAGATGGTAACTCCTGAACATATTATGGCTTGCCATAACAAAGGGGTTGAATACTTATTGACTCAAGACATTTGAACAATTCATTTTTGTATTAATTTGTAAAAAAAATTGAAAAACATTATACCACTTTGACATTATGGGGTATTGTGTGTAGGCCAGTGTCAAACAATCTACATTTTAATAAATTTGAAATTCAGGCAGTAACACAACAACATTTGGGAAAAAACGTCAAGAATTTTGGATACTTAATGAAGGCACTATATGTTGAAAAGGCAATAGAGAAAACAATACATGTTTGACTTTGTAGGTGAGCTGTGTGTGTGTGTGTGTGTGTGTGTGTGTGTGTGTGTGTGTGTGTGTGTGTGTGTGTGTGTGTGTGTGTGTGTGTGTGTGTGGGTGTGTGTGTGCAACCAAGCTGTGTCTGTATGACTGACTGTGTGTCTTGTGTCTGTGCGTGGAAAGAGAAATGTGTCTGAGGGGAATTGAGTTATGTGTATGGCTGCAGGATGCAGACTTCTCAGACAGATTAGATCAGTCAGTGTAAATGTGCTGGCTTTCTCTCTTATTACAGGGAACACGCGCACATGCGTACACACACACATACCAGCTGGAATACATTGCAGACATTACATTGCATCGACCATTGGTTGTGTAACATCATCGTCTACGCAGTCGGGCATCAGATTGCTATATTGTGTGATTTTAAACACATATATAGGCATTGTGAGATCTGGCATGAGTCTGCAATTTAGTCAGCCTGGAACTTGGCCTTCATAACTAATTTCAGCATTACATCATGAAGTGAAAGAAAATGTACACCCTGCAACCATGCACATCTGTGGAGGGATAAATCTTCTAGGGATACTGAAGTAATAATGGCAGTAAATCATATTGTTATTTTACTGTAGTCTCTTGATTGCTGTCTTTTGGGAACAGGTCTCTCTTGTAATACAATGTAGGTTTAATCTCAATGGGATCCACCTGTATAAATGATAAAAATAATCTAAATGAAAAACAGTCCATTAAACAGAACATCATCAGCTGAGCAAGTGCTGCTCTTCTCTGGAAATTCCTCCTCCTTCACTCTTCCATAAAGAAATTGGATATTTTTTATCTCCTTTTAAAATCTGTCTCTTCCAAACAAAACACGGGTCTCCATCAGCGAAAACACGGCCAACAGAGTTAGGTCCTTTTCCTACAGTGTCATGCCCTGACCATAGAGAGCCCTTGTTTCTCTGTGGTGTAGTAGGTCAGGGCGTGACGAGGGGGTGTTCTAGTTTAACATTTCTATGTTGGTGTTTTGGTTTGGTTACCAATTGGAGGCAGCTGGTAGTCTAATTGCCTCTAATTGGGGATCATATTTAGGTAGCTATTTTCCCACCTCTGTTTGTGGGATATTGTTTTGTGTTTGTGCATGTGCACCACGTAGTCACATTTCGGTGGTCATTTATTGATTTATTTGCTTTTGCTTAAAGTTTCACTTTGTAATAAATATGTGGAACTCAACATCCGCTGCGCCTTGGTCCCGTTCTTACGACAACCGTGACATACAGAGAACCACACTTCAAAGGAAGCCTGCTGCCTTTGAGTGACAGCTCCTGTAGCTGAGGTGCCTTGACTGCCACCATCTCTTCAAAAGCAACCTTTCTTTCCCTATTCTGTTTAACACTCTCATTCAGCCTCCGCTCCTTTCACATACCTGTCGTCTGCCTGACTGATGGAGAAGAAATGAATGGAACAGAGGAAATGTGGCAGTCAGCAAAAAACGAGTGCACGGAACACTGTGAAATTCAGTTGGTTAAATACACCAAAAGGCACATACTGTATATCAGGTGGGTGTGATTACAACCATGTAAAAATATTTGTATTTTCGCAAAACAATTGCATCCTTCTGCAACCAGTACACAACCACATCAAGTCACAATAAACACCAACAAGATCTTGATGGCATCTAGGGGTGGCAGGTAGCCTAGTGGTTAGTGCATTGGACCAGTAACCGAAAAGTTGCTAGATTGAATCCCCAAGCTGACAAGGTAAAAATCTGTGGTTCTGTCCCTGAACGAGGCAGTTAACCCACTGTTCCTAGGCCGTTATTGTAAATAGAATTTGTTCTTAATTAACTGACTTGCCTAGTTAAAAAAAATAAAATGACATTCAAAATCTTTCATTGTGCATTCATTTTGCTGGGAGACATCTTTCGCCACACAACCATTGATCCAAAATATAAGTTTACTGTGAAATATAATGAAAACATTGGTTTAATCACCAAAACACAACATAATGATACATTCTCAATGTGGTAGTTTTAAGAATCAGTTAAACCATTAGCAAAAACATGAAAGATAGTCCTACGTGCTAGTCCTACGTGCAGAATTGCCCTTTTAAGTGCTGAAAATAATATGCGACAGTACTGTAAATTACAGTACTTTACACATTAGGCTATTCACTTGCACTACCCATCAAAATTGACAGAAAATCTAATTTTCATCTTTTCTATCCCATGTGTGGTCAAAGGTGTGATCATTGAATACCTCTTCCACAATCATGTATTGTTTTTTTACACTAAAGTATTGTAAATGGTCCTTTGTGTCTCAGTTTTAAGTAAATGGCACTAGCAACACCATGGATGTGGGTTTGATTCCCACTGGGGTGAAAATGTATGGACTTACTGTTGTCACTTTGGATAAAAGCATCTGCTATGTAAATTACAGTACTCTATTGGCCAATGGAGTTTTAGTAAAGCAGTGTAAAAAGACACCAGCAACTTCATTTTGGATACATGCTTACTGTAAGTCAGTGGTTCCCAAACTTTTTCGGTTCCTGTACCACCAACTAACTACCGAGTGACTTCTCACAAGGTGGAGTGTGGGTGAAGGGCAACCCCGTCTACGACCAGTGCCAGGGGTATAGGGTGAAGTTGCCTCCAGATGCTAATTTTGGGTCAGTTTTGTATTTTCCACACTAATGGTTACGGTTAGGATTCGGGGAATGGGAACTGATCCTAGATTTGACTTCAGCAGTGCCAAAAGTGAGTCTTTTGATTGCCTACACCTGTCGACAGAGGTGGGTAAAATCAGAATTTGGACAACGGACGCATGTTCAAACCAGGTATGAACTGGGCTCTAGACAGGCCAACACAAACACACACCACTCTCTGCCTGTCAGCAAGGCTGATGAGAGAGCTGGGACATCAAGCACAAGATCAGACTGTTTGTACTACTATACTGGCTCAGAAAGTAGAGTACACCCATGTTTGAAACCCAGTCGCTCACTTTGGTGCCGTGACCCTGATGGCTCTATGCAAAGGAGGTCAAAGGCAGGTAAAGTATAACAGAGGTTGAACCATGCTCACTTGATGAGTACCGATTCCTGAGACCAGAAGACTCACGTTAACTCCCCGAGCTAATGTCTAGGCTTTAGCTCAGTGGGCTTAAATGGTTTTGTTGCACACAGGAAACCTAGGTTTGAACCAGTCAGTACGGGGGGAGCCCCAGTGAGTGAGCGACAGTTGAGGCCTCCCTGTTGGGTCTCTGTAGAGAGCCTGCACGTGACCAGCATCACAAAGAAAACACAGCAGCAACCCCCCAGTCCTACACACACCATGTGCCTAGACAGCCAGCCCTGCAATCTGCAGAGTATAGAGGCTAATGTCACCAGATATGCTAAATGCTTAAGGTCTACAATATACAGACCGATGAAACACCTCAAATACAGGACGTAGGGTGGTAACTGCCAGAATTTGTATCTATATGGTATCTATATGATTCTTATTATTCAACCCTCTTATTGTAACTAAGCACTGATTATGACTCCAAATATAAAAGTGCTAGAATGCGTTTAGAAAAAAAAATGCTGAACAGGATTGTAAAATACAGATGGGTTGTTTACCTTACAATACCCTAAAGTAAATATCTGAACATAAAACCATTTTGTTAACTGCTGGACTGTATAATTTGACTTCCATGTACTCCCTCCTTTGCCATTGATCCATAGAGAAGCAGATTGGAATTATGTCTGTGTTGTGCCAGGTTGTTCATTGCAGCACTGGGTTTAGCTTCGGATGCTACATTAAAATTCCAGTCACAGTTGTTCATTCATAAAAGCCTGCCATGGAGTTCTAGGCTGCCAGGCTCACTGTATGGGTCAAAGCCTTGCCAAGGTCAATGTCCTCAAGCACTGCAGAGAGGCATCACAGCACACACACACACACACACACATATGAATGTGTGAGTGGGATGTGTGAGACATGCACACACACACACACAAATACACACACAAACACATAGACGGATGCACTCGATCGAGGGAAAGTCAGTTGTAAAAGCTCCTCTAATGCTGTAGCAGCATAAACAGATAAACATAAACAAATATCATAAGCAGATGATCATACACTATCAAAAGTCAGTGTCATGTATGTCACACAGGCTTCTATTGCCACAGACAGTGAGATGAAGAGGAAATGGTGCTGTGAGTGAGGCTAGCATGAGTAGTGTCCCTCTGTGCTAGGCTAATTCACCCTTCCATTGCACAATGGTAAGAGCCCTAAATGATAGTAAAAATACCAACAAGGGATAAGAAAGACACACACCTCTTTTCTTTTCCGCTTTAAGGCAGACACCTACTATTAGCACTACTCTTAGCAAGAACTCCTGGCGCAGGTGTGGAGAGCCAAGGGACCTGCAGGTCTCATATACAGTAAACATACACATGCCCAAGTACTGGTCCTAGATTAGCACTCCTATTCTGAGACGCTTTGTGCATGCAGATCTTGATCCGTCACATTACATACAAACATCTATAAGGCAAAAAGACCCTAGACAACTATTTTACAGAATACACACAGGAAACCAGCCACAGCTAAGTAATACACACACACAGTTATCGCACTGCAGACAGAGAAGTTAGATGTAAAGGTCGAGAGGGATTCTGGAAACACAGAATCCCTGATTGTGAAGCTGAGGTACGAGGAGTCATTGATATCTGCTGATGTAAAGGGGCTATATAAATACATTTGATTGATTGATTGATTGATTGATTGATTGATTGATTGATTGATTGATTGATTGATTGATTGATTGATTGATTGATTGATTGATTGGGAAGTATCCGATTTCAAAGCGTTAGTGGTACATCACATTACGCCGCAATGATCAAAAGTACTGCAGGTGCTTAGTGTCAATCTCAGAGGTGGACTCAAAGTAGGCCTTAATAAAAGTCTTAAGAGTAGGTCTTAGTACAGCAGTTTTAAGACCTTGACCAACTAGTCTTAATAAGAGTTATTTTGCCCCATTATCTCACAAACCCATCTATACAAACACAGGTTAAATGTTGTTGTGTGACATTTGCATGGCAGTCTATGGTGATTTACAGGATGAATCCTGGTCTTGATGTTACAGTTTAACAACATCGTTCAAACTCCTAAGGCTATACTGTACAATAAATACCAAAAAGTGTGCCTGAATTAGTCCAATGACAATGAACTGAACGTATGCTGTTACTTAGACACATTCCCATGACTTAACTACAAGCACATACAGCCAATCAAATGATTATTTCCCTACAAAAGGGCTTTATTGCATTCTCTCAACACTCTTGGCATTCTCTCAACCAGTTCATCTGGTAGTCACCTTGAATGCATTTCAATGAACAGGCATGCCTTCTTAAGAATTAATTTGAGGAATGTATTTCCTTCTTAATGCGTTTGAGTCAATTAGTTTTGTTGTGCCAAGGTAGAAGGGTATACAGAAGATTGTCTTTTACCAAATAGGGCTGTCCATATTATGGCAACAACAGCTCAAATAAGCAAAGAGAAATGACAGTCCATCATTACTTTAAGACATGAAGGTCAGTCAATACGGAAAATGTCAAGAACTTTGAAAGTTTCTTCAAGTGCAGTCGCAAAAAACATCAAGCACTATGATGAAACTGGCTCTCATGAGGACCGCCACAGGAATGGAAGAGCCAGAGTTACCTCTTCTGCAGAGGATAAGTTCATTAGAGTTACAAGCCTCAGAAATTGCATCCCAAATAAATGCTTCACAGAGTTCAAGTAACAGACACATCTCAACATCAACTGTTCAGAGGAGACTGTGTGAATCAGGCCTTCATGGTCAAATTGCTGCAAAGAAACCACTACTAAAGGACACCAATAAGAAGAAGAGACCTGCTTGGGCCAAGAAACACTAGCAATGGACATTAGAGTCCAAATTCAAGATTTTTGGTTCCAACCGCCGTGTCTTTGTGAGACACGGTGTGGGTGAACGGATGTTCTCTGCATGTGTATTTATCACCATAAAGCATGGAGGAGGAGTGATGGTGTGGGGGTGCTTTGCTGGTGACACTGTCAAGGATTTAATTAGAATTCAAGGCACACGTAACCAGCATGGCTACTGCAGCATTCTGCAGCGATACACCATCCCATCTGGTTTGCGCTTAGTGGGACTTTCATTGGTTTTTCAACAGAAAAATGATCCAACACACCTCCAGGCTGTGTAAGGGCTATTTTACCAAGAAGGAGAGTGATGGAGGGCTGCATCAGATGACCTGGCCTCCACAATCCCCCAACCTCAACCAAATTGAGATGGTTTGGGATGAGTCGGACCACAGAGTGAAGGAAAAGCAGCCAACAAGTGCTCAGCATATGTGGAAACTCCTTCAAGACTGTTGGAAAAGCATTCCAGGTGAAGCTGGTTGAAAGAATGCCAAGAGTGTGCAAAGCTGTCATCAAGGCAAAGGGTGGCTATTTAAAGAATCTCAAACATAAAATATATTGATTTGTTTAACATTTTTGTGGTTACTACATGATTCCATATATGTTATTTCATAGTTTTGATATCTACACTATAATTCTACAATGTAGAAAATAGTAAAAATAAAGAAAAACCCATGAATGAGTGGTTGTACTAAAACTTTTGACAGGTAGTGTAAGTATTCAGACCCTTTACTCAGTACTTTGTTGAAGCACATTTGGCATCGATTACAGCCTTGAGTCTTCTTGGGTATGACGCTACAAGCTTGGCACACCTGTATATGGGGAGCTTCTCCCATTCTTCTCCACAAATCCTTTCAAGCTCTGTCAGGTTGGATGGGGAGCGTCACTGCACAGCTATTTTCAGGTCTCTCCAGAGATGTTTGATCCGGCTCTGGCTAGTCCACTCAAGAACATTCAGAGACTTGTCCCAAAGCCACTCCTGCGTTGTCTTGGCTGTGTGCTTAGGGTTGTTGTCCTGTTGGAAGGTGAAGAATTGCTCCAGTCAGGTCCTGAGCGCAAGGGAGCAGGTTTTCATCAAGGATCTCTTTGTACTTTGCTCCGTTCATCTTTCCCACTATCCTAACTAGTCTCCCAGTCTCTACCGCTGAAAAACATCCCCACACCATGATGCTGTCACCACCATGCTGCACTGTAGGGATGTTAGCCAGGTTTCCTCCAGATGTGACACTTGGCATTCGGACCAAAGAGTTCAATCTTGGTTTCATCAGAACAGAGAATCTTGTTTTTCATGGTCTGAGAGTCCTTTAGGTGCCTTTTGGCAAACTACATGCAGGCTGTCATGTGCTTTTTACTGAGGAGTGGCTTTGGTGAAGTGCTGCAGAGATGTTTGTCCTTCTGGAAGGTTATCCCATCTCCACAGAGGAACTCCGGTGCTCTGTCAGTCACCATTGGGTTCTTGGTCACCTCCCTGACCAAGGCCCTTCTCCTCCTATTGCTCAGTTTGGCCGGGCGGCCAGCTCTAGGAAGAGTCTTGGTGGTCCCAAACTTCTTCCATTTAAGAATGATGGGGGACCTTCAATGCTGCAGAAATGTTTTGGTTCACCTCCCCAGATATGTGCCTCAACACAATACTGTCTCGGAGCTCTACGGACAATTCCCTTCAACCTCAAGGCTTGGTTTTGTGGGACCTTATATAGACAGGTACAATCAGGTACAATCAATTGAATTTACCAAAGGTGGATTCCCATCAAGTTGTAGAAACATCTCAATGATGATCAATGTTAAACAGGATGCATCTGAGCTCAATTTCGAGTCTCATAGACAAGGGTCTGAATACTGATGTAAGGTATTTCTGTTTTTTATCTTTAAGAATATAGCAATAATTTCTAAACACCTGTTTTCACGTTGTCATTATGGGGTATTGTGTGTAGATTTATGACGAAAATTATTTATTTAATCAATTTTAGAATAGCTCTGTAACATACCAAAATGTGGAAAAAATTAAAGGGTCTGAACATTTTCCGAATGCTTTGGTCAGATACCACACCTCCTCGGGTCTTATTGCTCATCCTATATAACTACTGCTGCACACAACTTTTGTATTCATATACTGTCCATAATGTCCACACACACCATCATATACATATACCTGAGTACACAAAATGTTAAGAACACCTGCTCTTTCCATGACATAGACTGACCAGGTGAATCCAGGTAAGAGAGAATACAGTATTCGGCATGTGTCAAAAAGTGATTTATGAGGTATTTTATGTGTCACGTGGTTATGCCCATATATGTACATCCTGTCCGGAAGTTCTCACGCTATCGAGTGAGTGTTCATGTAACCTGATAGTGCAGCTGTTCCTTTGAAGTAAAGCCTGTGTTTGCACTACAGCTGTCATGGTGATTGATGTGTAGTGACCTTGTTGAACTGTGGAATGTGTTTGAACATTTGAAAGAGTAGGTCAATGTTGTAGTGAACTTATGGCTCTGCTGTTTAGGGATCTTGTATATGAAACAATAATTTCTGGGGTACATCAGCCAGAGTATAAGTAAGATCTGTGAACACTACGAGCGCCAAGAAACCTCAAGAGAGCTAAACCACAGAACACTCTAAAGAAGAAAGAAATAAAACATGGATTTTTTTATTACTGACACACACGTGACAACCTTAACATCGGAAGCAGGACCCCGGATAAAACAGAGAAAGGAAAGAGTATAAAGCCTCAATATACGATGCGCCAAAAAAGCGTTTTCTAAATTTGTATAGAACCCAAATACCGCCTGCAACTGTGCTGAAGGATCAAGTGTTGATGTCTAATGGACAACTATGGGGGTATATGTTTGATTACCCGGCCTGTAGAGTGAAACTCTATACCATAGCCAAAGGAGAAGAATATACAGACCAGACCTTAGGAGTGGACTACAGGCTTAAAGACTGGCATGTGTTTCGCAAGGTGGTGTGTCCCGAACTGAGAGTTATCACAAAGGGGTATAGCTTGTTCACGGGCTACGAGGCCCATTGGGAAGGTGCCTCTGACTCCTCAGGAAGAATATTTCATAGGGTGAAAATACAAACAAAGAATGGACTTACATGTGGGTGCGTGGAGTTCTATATCAGCAATGAGAAAATCCGCAACTGTAACATCCGTGATGGTGGACTGACTGGGGATTTTAAGTTGCGTATGTTTATTCCTTTTAAAAGTTGGGATATAATGGAATTTAAAATGTTAGAGCTAGCGGATACTTTTTTGTACAGAGCCAATGCCGGCAGAGTATTGTTAAACTAAGGAAGTGCATTATACATATGAATCCTAAGGATCATGATTCAAAGAAACCCCAGAAGGGTCATCCCCTTAAAAAAACATCATCAGGAGGGTGTTCCCAATGTTTGGTATACTCAGTGTATATTTATATTCCGGATTCTGATATTGCTCGTTCTAATATTTCTTAATTCCTTTCTTAATCTGTGTGTATTATTTTGCATTGTTAGATATTACTGCACTGTTGGAGCTAGGAACTTAAGCATTTCGCTATACCCGCAATAACATCTGCAAAATATTTGTACTCGACCAATAGAAAATTATTTGGTTTATTTGGAAGCTAAGCTCGAACTATAGAAATCTGGAGCGTATGCAGCCATTATGCAGAATTGCATTGAACACCTTAGTGTAGGTTAGCATCTGCTCTCTGGTAGGGATGAGTTAGGTTGTGTCCCAAAGCACCCAATTATTTACATAGTGCACTACTTTTGACCAGAGCTTTATGGGTCCTGGTTAAATATAGTCCACTATATAGGGAATAAGGTTCTATTTGGGATGCAGCCTTAGAGGGCACTCTTGGCTAAGCTGCATGCATCCCATCAGGATGATTAAAATGGCCAGGATGATGACATGGCCAAGCCAGCATGCTAATTGAATTGAATATGTCAGTGGAGTGAGGGACTTGACTGTGAATAGACAGATAGAGGCATAGTGGATATCAAGATGCAAGTGGAGGGAAGGGAGACGTTCATCAACACACACACACCTTACTGTACACTTACATACATACACACACATATACAGTACGTACACACACACACACACACACACACACACACACACACACACACACACACACACACACACACACTACATACATACTACATACATACATACATACATACATACATACATACATACATACATACATACATACATACATATACATACACACACACACACAACATAACATTTGGTTGTAAAGGTGTGTTTAAACTCAAATTATCTCACACACACACATGCAACGCTACATATGTTTATACAGCAGTTTGATCAATGAAGAAACATAGAAAGACTGAGAATATATGCCTTCACTTAGTAATAGCCTACAGTGTATTACTGAGCATACAGGCAAATCTACACAAATGCATGACTTTTGGACAGTCATTAATAGCACAATGCTGGCCACTGTCCAAAGTTTAATGACCTTTGTTAGACAATTATAAGAATGGTTAAGAGTTATATAACAACCATTGACACTGATTTATAGTTGCATTTTGCCCCAAGATCTGACCTGCTTATACGTACGTAAAATGTGTTTGTCTCTCTCATGCAGGGTGACTAGTCACTCTCTGGCCCCATACACACTCAGGCTGTACAACTGATGTACATCACATTTGACACAATGGTTGTGATACAACACATTTTTTATAGCTTTTTAGTTAATACAACATTGAAGTAACAAGACAATATACTGATATTTATGAGATAAAAAAGGTTTGGCTGCATAACATTTTGAAAGAAACCCAGCTACTGTATATCACAAACATTGTGTCGAATATATTGTACATCAGTTTTGTACATAGCCTCTCACAGGGATCATGTTTCAAGAGAAACAAAATGGACACAACACCTACAGTGAGGGAAAAAAAGTATTTGATCCCCTGCTGATTTTGTACATTTGCCCACTGACAAAAAATGATCAGTCTATAATTTTAATAGTAGGTTTATTTGAACAGTGAGAGACAGAATAACAACAAAAAAATCCAGAAAAACACGTCAAAAATGTTATAAAATGATTTGCATTTTAATGAGGGAAATACATATTTGACCCCTCTGCAAAACATGACTTAGTACTTGGTGGCAAAACCCTGGTTGGCAATCACAGAGGTCAGACATTTCTAGTAGTTGGCCAGCAGGTTTGCACACATCTCAGGAGGGATTTTGTCCCACTCCTCTTTGCAGATCTTCTCCAAGTCATTAAGGTTTCGAGGCTGACGTTTGGCAACTCAAACCTTCAGCTCCCTCCACAGATTTTCTATGGGATTAAGGTCTGGAGACTGGCTTGGCCACTCCAGGACCTTAAATGTGTTTCTTCTTGAGCCACTCCTTTGTTGCCTTGGCTGTGTGTTTTGCCATTGTCATGCTGGAATACCCATCCACGACCCATTTTCAATGCCCTGGCTGAGGGAAGGAGGTTCTCACCCAAGATTTGACGGTACATGGCCCTGTCCATCGTCCCTTTGATGCGGTGAAGTTGTCCTCTCCCCATAGCAGAAAAACACCCCCAAAGCATAATGTTTCCACCTCCATGTTTGACGGTGGGGATGGTGTTCTTGGGGTCATAGGCAGCATTCCTCCTCCTCCAAACATGGCAAGTTGAGTTGATGCCAAAGAGCTCCATTTTGGTCTCATCTGACCACAACACTTTCACCCAGTTGTCCTCTGAATCATTCAGATGTTCATTGGCCAACTTCAGACGGGCATGTATATGTACTTTCTTGAGCAGGGGGACCTTGCGGGCGCTGCAGGATTTCAGTCCTTCACAGCGTAGTGTGTTACCAATTGGTGACTATGGTCCCAGCTGCCTTGAGATCATTGACAAGATCCTCCCGTGTCGTTCTGGGATGATTCCTCACCGTTCTCATGATCATTGCAACTCCACGAGGTGAGATCTTGCATGGAGCCCCAGGCCGAGGGAGATTGACAGTTCTTTTGTGTTTCTTCCATTTGCGAATAATCGCACCAACTGTTGTCACCTTCTCACCAAGCTGCTTGGTAATGGTCTTGTAGCCCATTCCAGCCTTGTGTTAGTCTACAATATTGTCCCTGACATCCTTGGAGAGCTCTTTGGTCTTGGCCATGGTGGAGAGTTTGGAATCTGATTGATTGCTTCTGTGGACAGGTGTCTTTTATACAAGTAACAAGCTGAGATTAGGAGCACTCCCTTTAAGAGTGTGCTCCTAATCTCAGCTCGTTACCTGTATAAAAGACACCTGGGAGCCAGAAATCTTTCTGATTGAGAGGGGGTCAAATACTTATGTCCCTCATTAAAATGCAAATCAATTTATAACATTTTTGACATGCGTTTTTCTGGATTTTTTTGTTGTTATTCTGTCTCTCACTGTTCAAATAAACCTACCATTAAAGTTATAGACTGATAATTTCTGGGCAAACGTACAAAATCAGCAGGGCATCAAATACTTTTTTCCCTCACTGTAAGTGTCAACAGTATGACTGTATCAACCCGAAGAGTGGTGTATCAATACACCCAGTCACTATAAAGATACAGGCGTCCTTCCTAACTAAGTTGCCGGAGTGTCACGTCCTGACCAGTAAAGGGGTTATTTGTTATTTTAGTTTGGTCAGGACGTAGCAGGGGGTGTTTGTTTTATGTGGTTTGGGGTTTGTTGGGATATGAGTTATGTAGAGGGGTGTTTATTTAGAGTGTCCCGGGGTTTATGGGTTATGTTCTAGGTTAGTGTATTTCTATGTTAGATCTAGGGTGTTTAGTTCTATGTTTAGTTAATTGGGATTGGCCTTCAATTGGAGGCAGCTGTTTCTCGTTGCCTCTGATTGAAGTTCCTATGTATAGGGGTGTGTTTGTAATGGGAAGTGTGGGAAGTTGTTTTTGCACTGCTGTGTGTGTAGCCTGCATTACTGTTCATTCGTTCGTTTTCTTGTTTTGTTATTAAGTGTTCTAATAAACGTTATAATGAGCACTCAACCCGCTGCGCCTTGGTCCACTATATACGACAGCCGTTACAGAACTTCCCACCACAAATGGACCAAGCAGGTAAGGAGCAACAGAGGAATTATGTGGACTATCTGGAAACTTAACCATGGGAGGAGATCCTGGACGGGGCTGGACCATGGCACCAGGCTGGTGAATATCGTCGCCCACCGGAGGAGATAGAGGCAGCCAAGGCAGAGCGGCACCGGTATGAGGCTCTATAAGCGCTGATTGGGAAGCACGAGAGGCACCCCCAAGAAATGTTTTGGGGGGGCACACGGGTAGTTTGGCTGGGCCAAGGGTGAGCCCTAAGCCAACTCCCCGTGCTTATTATGGGGAGCAGAGGATCAGAAGAGCACCATGCTATGCGGAAGTGCACACGATCTCGCCCATACGTGCGTCAGCCCAGTCCAGCTCGTCCTGCTCCTGCTCCTCGTACTAGCCCTGTGGTGCATGTCCTTAGTCTGGCGCGTCCTAAGCCAGCCCCACGCATCAGGCCTTCCGACAACAGTGCCTCGTCCAGAGTGTCCGGCGACAGTGCCTCGTCCAGAGTGTCCGGCGACAGTGCCTCGTCCAGAGTGTCCGGCGACAGTGCCTCGTCCAGAGTGTCCGGCGACAGTGCCTCGTCCAGAGTGTCCGGCGACAGTGCCTCGTCCAGAGTGTCCCGGTGACAGTGCCTCGTCCAGAGTGTCCGGCGACAGTGCCTCGTCCAGAGTGTCCGGCGACAGTGCCCCGTCCAGAGCTTCCGGCGACAGTGCCCCGTAGAGAGACGGCCCACAGTCCGGAACCGAGAGAGACGGCCCACAGTCCGGAACCGAGAGAGACGGCCCACAGTCCGGAACCGAGAGAGACGGCCCACAGTCCGGAACCGAGTGAGACGGCCCACAGTCCGGAACCGAGTGAGACGGCCCACAGTCCGGAACCGAGTGAGACGGCCCACAGTCCGGAACCGAGTGAGACGGCCCACAGTCCGGAACCGAGAGAGACGGCCTACAGTCCGGAGCTCCCAGAGTCGCCCTACAACCCGGAGCTCCCAGAGTCGCCCTACAGTCCGGAGCTCCCAGAGTCGCCCTTCAGCCCGAGGTCTACAGCGAAGCGCTTCAGCCCAAGGTCTACAGCGACGCGCTTCAGCCCGAGGTATTCAGCAGGGGTGGTTAGGTGGGGGACTAAGGCCAGAGCCTGAGCCACCTCCACAGTAGGAGGATTGGGGAGGGGGGGTGTAGCACGGGAACCGTCGGTGACGGTAGCCACCCTATCTTCCCTCCCTTTAGTTTGGGGGGTTTATTTTTGTGGATATTTTTTGTAAGGAGCATCCGGGGTCTGCACCTTTGGGGGGGGGGGTTACTGTCACATCCTGATCAGTAAAGGGGTTATTTGTTATTGTAGTTTGGTCAGGACGTGGCAGGGAGTGTTTGTTTTATGTGGTTCAGGGTTTGTTGGGATATGTGTTATGTAGAGGGGTGTTCGTTTAGAGTGTTCCGGGGTTTATGGGTTATGTTCTAGGTTAGTGTATTTCTATGTTAGATCTAGGGTGTTTAGTTCTATGTTTAGTTAATTGGGATTGGCCTTCAATTGGAGGCAGCTGTTTCTCGTTGCCTCTGATTGAAGGTCCTATGTATAGGGGTGTGTTTGTAATGGGAAGTGTGGGAAGTTGTTTTTGCACTGCTGTGTGTGTAGCCTGCATTGCTGTTCGTTCGTTCGTTTTCTTGTTTTGTTATTAAGTGTTCTAATAAATGTTATAATGAGCACTCAACCCGCTGCGCCTTGGTCCACTATATACGACAGCCGTTACACGGAGAGGGAGGAAACCGCAAAGGGATTTCACAAATGTAAATGTAAATGAGGCCAATGGTGACTTTAAAACAGTTACAGAGTTTAATGGCTGTGATAGGAGAAAACTGACGATGAATCAACAACATTGTAGTTATTCCACAATACTAACCTAACATGGAAACATTACCTTAAATGTAAATCGTCCTACAACTCTGATCTTCTGTGCTACTGATTGAATTGAGCCATATTGTAATGAATCATAGAAGCCCACAACCTGTGTACTTAAAATCTAGGGAAATCTAAGGTTATTTACTGTTTTCCGGTTTGCTTGAGGGGTTCTGGTTGTATGATTAGCACATTTTTTCCACATGGGTTTAACAATATTGGAAACTCCCTTCGCTTTCACAAGTCAGGTGCTTTTCAATATATGAAGGAGAGTGTGTAAGTGCACACTTCTGGAAAGGCCCTGCAAAAGACTAGCGTCCTGTTCAGGGCAGTGGTGTACTTGTATGTCAAGTTGCCTCATGTTACAGAAACAGTAGATAGGCTCCTGCCCTTATTGACCGTTCTGGCTCCGACAATGCTATTTATACGCCTGGAAAATGATTGAGGATCCGGAACGCAGCCAAAATATCCTCTCCCCAGAAGCTTCAAGTGTGTACCTGAAACTAATTAGCACCAAACATGGTCAGCCCTTGAGAACAATGCAGGTAGGGGAGTGGATCAGACAACCAGTCAATATCTGGTGTGACCACGATTTACCTCATGCAGCGTGACACATCTCCTTTGCATAGAGTTGATCATGATGTTGATTGTGTCCTTTGGAATGATGTCCCACAACTCTTCAATAGCTGTGCGAAATTGCTGGATATTGACGGGAACTGGAACATGCTATCTTTGTGCTTTCAAATTCCCATCGATAAAATGCAATTTTGTTTGTTGTCTGTAGCTTATGCCTGCCCATACCAAAACCCCACCGCTAACATGGGCCACTCTGGTAACAACCTTGACATCAGCAAACCGCTTCGCCCACACGATTCCATACACACAGTCTGCCATCTGCCCAGTAGGAACCGGGATTCATCCAAGAAGAGCGCACTTCTCCAGAGTGCCAGTGGCCATCGAAGGTGAGCATTTTGCCCACTGAAGTCAGGTACGATGCCAAAGTGAAGTCAGGTCAAGACCCTGGTGAGGACGATGAGCACTTAGATGAGCTTCCCAGAGACGGTTTCTGATAGCTTGTGCAGAAATTCTTTGTGTTGTGCAAACCCAGTTTGAAATTAACATTCAATTCTCGGGCAACAGCTCTGGTGGACATTCCTGCAGTCAGCATGCCAATTGAACACTCCCTCAAAACTTGAGGGTTCTGTGGCATTATGTTGTGTGACAAAACTGTTAATTTTACAGTGACCTTTTATTGTCCCCAACACAAGGTGCACCTGTGTAACGATTATGCTGTTTAATCAGCTTCTTGATATGCAACACATGTTAAGTGGATGGATTATCTTGGCAAAGAGAAATGCTCACGAACACGGAAGTAAAGAAATTTGTGCACAACATTTGAGAGAAATAAGTTTTATGTGCAAATAGGATCTTTTATTTCAGCTCATGAAACATGGGACCAACACGTTACATGTTGCGCTTATATTTTTGTTCATTGGAGATCTACTCAGAGTTTTCTTCAACTAACCAACTTCAGTTAGCTTCACATTCCAGCTCAGGCTTCATTTGTTCCGCTACGGTGGATATTGCTTGTCCGCCTGCCACTAACTCTGGCGGGCTTGTAACTGCGCATGCTGTTCGTACATGGCTAGTTGAATGACAAACCCTTCATTGAGACAATGCTAAAACATCAATCCATAGGTGAGTCAGTGCCACCTTTTCATTTGTGCCAAAATCAAAATGAAAGAAAAGTTATTTTTCAAATTCAGAAAGCTATAGTGTGAAATAGGCTTTTTGAAGTGATGTCTTTATTATTTATCGTTAATGCTGACTTTGTTGTGCTTTGGTGTGCTTATCAATCCCACTCCTGTTGATAAAATAATTGTATTAAGTCGTACAAAAGTGTGTGAAGTTTAAAATGCATTATGTCATTACTAAATTTGTAATGTGATATATTTTAACATAAAAAGAATGTAAAACACAAATAAAATGTTGACTCTGTCGTCTTTCTCAAATGAAGGTGATGATGATGCAATCTTTGCAAGAGGGATGGAATCGGATTTCATTGGTCCTCAACTCGTGGCTCAGCAGTAACAGTGCGTGGGTAAAATCACTGGCGAAGCCAATCCCGAATAAAATCCATATAACAACCTGTCTGTTGTGATAATTGCTTTGTAACCTGTTAGTTCATATGCCTTGACAGCGTGATCTGTAGGCCTAACTCCCGCCAGGCCAGCTAGATAACATTAGCTTATGACATTTATCTACATGTTGAACTTCCTTCCTATCAGGCCAGGGTCGCAATGTATGAATTTATGATTGGATCAGAATCACTATTATAATCATTGGCCAGTACGGAGAATTAAGTAAAACTGCAAGTCCAAATCCCTATCTCCATCCATGGCTAATTTAGGAAAGGACGGTTTTAGCTACCTAGCTAGCCACTGGAGGCCAACAACACAACAAGATGCAACAATTCAAGTGTTTTTCTGTCAATAATGATGTTTGGCTTGTGATGTGATTGGTCTGAAGCTAAATTCAAACTGCCTTCCATTAACACCTTATTATAGATGACTAGGAGCATTCACAGCTGAGCTCGCATAGTTTAGCTCAAAGCTGTGTCGTGTCTGTGACTATCATTAAATGTGAAGACATATTTTATCAAATCAATTTTCTATGTGTAATTATTAATACGTGATTAAACTAATCATGTAAACTTTAATTAACTAGGAAGTCGGGGCACCACAGGAAAATGTTTAACGATTCTCTATTTCCCGAATCGACTCTTTTTCATATCTTATTGATTAGTCTTCTATTAATCTATCATTATTACCTCATCAGTTCTCATTACTGAACATCGCAAACCCTTGAATATCTGCACAAACCCTAGCGAAAATGATGAATCAGCAATATACAACTTGGCTTAATTATTTATTTACTAACTAAATAAATCACAGAAATATATAACAAACAAACAGTAGATCTTGGTTACTAACACAATGCATTGATAAGTCCCTAGTGGGCTAAACCGGTATGACGGCTTGGTAGACAATGGAAAAGGGTGGAGACTGGAAAAGAGTGGGAGAGACAAACTGGATTCACTACACACAGTTGATAATTATATTCATTAAAATGCTAATCCTTTGCATATGAACGGCCCCTCATTCGAGAATAATTGCAATGTATACATTTACGCCTGTATTTCGTTGTTGTCATCTCTGTTGTAATCAAAGGTCCGTCTGCTAGAGAGTCAGTTCATCAGAAAGTCTCGGGTTAACTTCCCCAGAAGTCACAATGTCTTTCGTAGTTGTCACTTTCTCAGCGGCTCTGGATAGTGTCTGTTGTAATGGATATGTCAGGCATACAGATGGTTGTGCATAGATAGATGGTTCCGCGGTTGTCGGTATTCTCGTACTAGATTTACATAATTTCCAGCTGCAGACTAGTAATTATATGTCCAGGATTTTCTCTTATTCTGTAGTGATCGATAGTCTCAGAGTTTAACCATTTCCAGCTGTGTAGCCAACACTACAGCTGTATGGTCTCCGTGGCCTATAGAGTTCATATTTACAGCTCCATATTTTCTGGTCTTATGGTCTATAGTTCTCTGTTCTCTGACTTAATGTACATTTAGTAGGAAGTGGATTTTATACACTTCTGATAAAAGGGCGGTCCATGACGTCGACGTAATGTCTATGCTCACGTGGGCGTGGCCATTGATTTGATTAACTTTATATGAAATCCATATTTTCTCATTTAGAAGGTTACCATCACATTACATCTTTTCACAAATAGTTTAATGTTTAATCACATACGTTTCACAATATTTAGATGGAAACCTGACAGCTGGGAAATGTACACTTCAAGAGATACAGTTATGTGTGTTTCCTGTCCTTCATGAGATCACCAAATGAAACACACTTGACATGTCCCTTAAGTGTCCACAGATTACTCCCACATTCTCAAAAATATAAATATTGTTTAATTATTACAACTTCTTATGTCCAAGGGTTTCACTGTGTTCCACAGTTTACATTCCAACCTCAAACACTACAGAGCATAGAGGCAGCGTATTTTATGACCGACCATAAAACAGCCGACTTCCCGCTCTCCCCCTCTACGAGAGAGAGCACGCTGTAGAGCGGACCCACTGTTACCTGATCCTTCAGATCGTCACAGGAGAGTTTTGACAGCTGATTGGCTATTATTTTATATTTGTTTCTAACAAGGGAGGCCAAATGCTCGCTGGCTTCCCTTGCATTTAATGGTATGGGCGGGAAGAATGTCATACTCTTTCTGACCAGAAAGCATCAGATTGATACGCTACACATACTGACACACAGGGCTACTGTTTAGTTTGCTTGGATGCTTTCTAGGGTGGGATACATTCAGCCTCTTGCGAACTGAAGGACAGTTATGAAACACATGAAAGATAAATTGTATTTTTTAGGGGGGTTTTGTACATTCTTTGGAGAAGCCTGGCTTCCCTTAGCAGCCATGAATACACGTCAAATTTCATTCAGGGTAAGTGGAGTTAGCCTGCCCCAGAGCAGGGTAGGTCTGAAGGATTCGTTGCCCTAGAATTTTACCTGGCTAAAAGGTTTGCCACTTTTGTATGACCGGTTATCCCGAGTTGAACTCAGAGTTGACCAAAGTTACCTCACTACCTCCTCAAACCTGTTTCGTAGGATACCCATTGCTCAATAATCCAACTAAGTGACCCAACTGGCTGCGTCAAAATAACCCAATGTGTGTTCTGTCCAATATTTACCCAAACTGGGTTGTTTTTAACACAGTATTTTTTGAGTGAACCAGAGAGAGATCGAGAGAGAAAGTGGGAGCAAAGAAAGAGAGACCGAGAGAGCTCACTGCTCCTCCAGCCAGGCCCTAGAAGACGATAGCATTGGCGCTAATGAGAGACACAAAGGCCCCTGTGCGCACCTGTGAAACAGAGACCCCTCCATTCATGAACATAATTATAAATTAATTTGCATTTTCTCTCTCGCCATCTCTCTCTCTCTCTCCCTCTCACTGCTAATACTCATTCGTAATGTCCGGGCCTGAGCCAACTCCCCGTGCTTATTATGGGGAGCGACGGATCAAGCAAGCACCTTGTTATGCGGAGATACGCACTGTATGCACCATACGCACGCACAGGCCGGTGCGGTCAATAAGGGCTCCGCAGCGTTGCCGGGCGAGAGTTGGCCGGCAGCCAGGGAGATGTGCGCCGGCGCAGCGCATCTGGCCACCAGTGCATCTCCTCGGTCCGGTTTACCCTGTTCCTGCTCCCTGCACTAGCCCTGAGGTGCGTGTTACTAGTCTGGCGCCTCCAAAGCCAGCCCCACGCACCAGGCCTCTAATGCGCCTGCCCAGTCCAGTACGTCCTGTTCCTGCTCCCCGCACTAGCCCTGAGGTGCGTGTTACTAGTCTGGCGCCTCCTAAGCCAGCCCCATGCATCAGGCCTCTAGTGCGCCTGCCCAGTCCAGTACGTCCTGTTCCTGCTCCCTGCACTAGCCCTGAGGTGCGTGTTACTATTCTGGCACCTCCAAAGCCAGCCCCACGCATCAGGCCTCTAGTGCACCTGCCCAGTCAGTACGTCCTGTTCCTGCTCCTCGCACTAGCCCTGAGGTGCGTGTTACTAGTCTGGCGCCTCCAAAGCCAGCCCCACGCACCAGGCCTCCAGTGCGCCTGCCCAGTCCAGGACGTCCTGTTCCTGCTCCCCGCACTCACCCTCCAGTGGGCCTCCATAACCCGGTACAGCCAGTGCCTGCTGTGAGCACTCGACCATTAGTACGTCCTGTACCTGCTCCCCGCACTCACCCTCCAGTGCGCCTCCATAACCCGGTACAGCCAGTGCCTGCTGTGAGCACTCGGCCTCCAGCGACGCTCCTCAGCCCTGAGCCTCCAGCGACGCTCCTCAACCCTGAGCCTCCAGCGACGCTCCTCAGCCCTGAGCCTCCAGCGACGCTCCTCAGCCCTGAGCCTCCAGCGACGCTCCTCAGACCTGAGCCTCCAGCGACGCTCCTCAGCCCTGAGTCTCCAGCGACGCTCCTCAGCCCTGAGTCTCCAGCGACGCTCCTCAGCCCTGAGCCTCCAGCGACGCTCCTCAGCCCTGAGCCTCCAGCGACGCTCCTCAGCCCTGAGCCTCCAGCGACGCTCCTCAACCCTGAGCCTCCAGCGACGCTCCTCAGCCCTGAGCCTCCAGCGACGCTCCTCAGCCCTGAGCCTCCAGCGACGCTCCTCAGACCTGAGCCTCCAGCGACGCTCCTCAGCCCTGAGTCTCCAGCGACGCTCCTCAGCCCTGAGTCTCCAGCGACGCTCCTCAGCCCTGAGCCTCCAGCGACGCTCCTCAGCCCTGAGCCTCCAGCGACGCTCCTCAGCCCTGAGCCTCCAGCGATGCTCCTCAGCCCTGAGCCTCCAGCGACGCTCCTCAGCCGAGTCTCCAGCGACGCTCCTCAGGCCTGAGTCTCCAGCGACGCTCCCCAGCCAGGAGTCTCCAGCGACGCTCCCCAGCCCGGAGTCTCCAGCGACGCTCCCCAGCCCGGAGTCTCCAGGGACGCTCCTCAGCCTAGAGTCTTCTGAACGGGAGCTACGCCCAGAGCCAGAGCCACCTCCGTAGTGGGAGGATTGGGAGGGGGGGGGGGGGTGTAGCACAGGTACCGTTGTTGACGGTGGCCACCCTCCCTTCCCTCCCTTTAAGTTTGGGTTTGTCTTTGTGGGGTTTTTGTTTTTGAGGTGCATTCGGGGTCTGCACCTTTGTGGGGGGGGGGGGGGGGGGGGTACTGTCACATCCTGACCAGTAAAAGGGGTTATTTGTCATTGTAGTTTGGTCAGGGCGTGGCAGGGAGTGTTTGTTTTGTGTGTTTCGGTGTTTTTGGTTTAGGTTCTATGTTTTCTATTTCTATGTTTATATCTAGTTTTCTATTTCTATGTTGGGTTTTTGGCAATGACCTCCAATTAGAGGCAGCTGGTTGTCGTTGTCTCTAATTGGAGGCCATATTTAGTTGTGTTTGTTTCACTTGTGTTTTGTGGATGGTTATTTTCTGTATAGTCTGTGTGCCTTATGGAACTGGTTTTTCCATCGTACGTTTATTTTGTTTAAGTGTTTTCATCAAATAAATTAAGTATGAGCACTTTACCCGCTGCGCCTTAGTCCAATCCTTACGACGTCTATGACAGACAGTCCATCATTACTTTAAGACATGAAGGTCAGTCAATGCGGAACATTTCAAGAACTTTGAAAGTTTCTTCAAGTGCAGCCTCAAAAACCATCAAGCGTTATGATGAAACTGGGTCTCATGAGGACCACCACAGGAAAGGAAGACCCAGAGTTACCTCTACTGCAGAGGATAAGTTCATTAGAGTTAACAGCACTTCAGATTGCAGCCCCAAAAAATGCTTCACAGAGTTCAAGTACCAGACACATCTCAACATCAACTGTTCAGAGGTGACTGCATGAATCAGGCCTTCATGGTCGAATTGCTGCCAAGAAACTACTACTAAAGGACACCAATAAGAAGAAGAGACTTGCTTGGGCCAAGAAACACGAACAACGAACATTAGACCGGTGTAAATCTGTCATTGGGTCTGATGAGACCAAATTGGAGATTTTTGGTTCCAACTGCTGTGTCTTTGTGAGACGCAAAGTAGGTGAATGGATGATCTCCGCATGTGTTGTTCCCACCATGAAGCATGGAGGAGGATGTGTGATGGTGTGGGAGTGCTTAACCAGCATAGCTACCACAGCATTCTGCAGCAATTCGCCATCCCATCTGGATTGCACTTAGTGGGACTATCATTTGTTTTTCAACAGGACAATGACCAAAACACACCTCCAGGCTGTTTAAGGGCTATTTGACCAAGAAGGAGAGTGATGAAGTGCTGCATCAAATGACCTGGCCTCCACAATCACCTGACCTCAACCCAATTGAGATGGTTTGCGATGAGTTGGACCGCAGTGTGAAGAAAAAGCAGCCAACAAGTGCTCAGCATCTGTGGGAAATCCTTCAAGACTGTTGGAAAAGCGTTCCTCATGAAGCTGGTTGATAGAATGCCAAGAGTGTGCAAAGCTGTCATTAAGGCAAAGGGTGTCAACTTTGAAGAATCTGAAAAATATTTAGAATTGTTTAAGACTTTTTTGGTTACTACATGTCTTCACTATTATTCTACAATGTAGAAAATAGTACAAATAAAGAAAAACCCTTGTATGAATAGGTGTGTCTAAACTTTTGACTGGCATTTTGAAAGTATTCAAACCAGTTTACTTTTTCCACATTTTGTTACGTTAAAGCCTTATTCTAAAATTGATTCAATTGTTTTTTTCTTCATCAAGCTACATGCATTGCCCCATAATGTCAAAGCAAAAACATATTTTTAGACATTTTTGATCATTTATAAATAAAAAACCTCTTAAATATCACATTTACAGTGCATAGGTATTCAACCGCTTTACTCAGTACTTTGTTGAAGCATCTTTGGCAGTGATTACAGCCATGAGTCATCCTTGGGTATGACGCTACATGCTTGGCAAACCTGTATTTGGGGAGTTTCTCCAATTCTTCTCTGCAGATCCTCTCAAGCTCTGTCAGGTTGGATGGGGGAGCGTTGCTGCACAGCTATTTTCAGGTCTCTCCAGAGATGTTCGATCTGATTCAAGTCCGGGCTCTGGCTGGGCCACTCAGAGACATATCCCAAAGACACTCCTGCATTGTCTTGGCTGTGTGCTTTGTCCTGTTGGAAGGTGAACTTTTGCCCCAGTCTGAGGTCCTGAGCACTCTGGAGCAGGTTTCATCAAGGATCTATCTGTACTTTGCTCCATTCATCTTTGCTTCAATCGGGACTAGTCTCGAAGTCCTTGCCGCTGAAAAACATCCCCATAGCATGATGCTGCCACCACCATGCTTCACCGTAGGAATGGTGCCAGGTTTCCTCCAGCCGTAAAGCTTGGCATTCAGGCCAAATAGTTCAATATTGGTTTCATCAGACCAGAGAATCTTGTTTCTCATGGTCTGAGAGTCTTTAGGTGCCTTTTGGCAAACTCCAAGCGAGCTGTGATGTGCCTTTTATTGAGGAGTGGCTTCCGTCTGGCCACTCTACCATAAAGGTCTGATTGGGGGAGTGCTGCAGAAATGGTTGTCCTTCTGTAAGGTTCTCCCATCTCCACAGAGGAACTCTAGAGCTCTGTCAGAGTGACCATCACGTTCTTGGTCACCTCACTGACCAAGGCCCTTCTCCCCCATTTGCTCAGATTGGCCAGCCAGCCAGCTCTTGGAAGAGTCTTGGTATTTCCAAACTTCTTCCATTTAAGAGTGATGGAGGCCACTGTGTTCTTGGGGACCTTCAATGCTGCAGAAATGTTTTGGTACACTTCCCCAGATCTGTGCCTCGACACAATCCTGTCTCGGTGCTCTACGCTCAATTCCTTCGACCTCATGACTTGGTTTTTGCTCTGACATGCACTGTCAACTGTGGGACCTTATGTAGACAGGTGTGTGCCTTTCCAAACCATGTACAATCAATTTAATTAACTACAGGTGGACTCGTCATGTTGTTGAACATCTCAAGGATGATCAATGGAAAGAGGATGCACCTGAGCTCAGTTTCGAGTCTCATAACAAAGGGGCTAAACATCAAATCAAATAAATTCAAATTTTATTTGTCACATGCCGAATACAACAGTGGTAGACCTTACAGTAAAATGCTTACTTACAAGCCCTTAACCAACAATGCAGTTCTAAGAAAAATAAGTGTTAAGTACAATTTTTAAATAAAAGTAACAAGTAATTAAAGAACAGCAGTAAAATAACAATAGCGAGGCTATATACAGGGGGTACCGGTACAGAGTCAATGTGCGGGGGCACCGGTTAGTCCAGGTAATTTAGGTCATATGTACATGTAGGTAGAGTTAAAGTGACTATACATAGATAATAAACAGAGAGTAGCAGCAGCGTAAAAGAAGGTGGGCAATGCAAATAGTCTGAGTAGCCATTTGATTAGATGTTCATGAGTCTTATGGCTTGGGGGTACAAGCTGTTAAGAATCCTTTTGGACCTAGACTTGTCACTCTGGTACCGCTTATCAAATACTTGTGTAAATAAGGTATTTCTGATTTAAAAAATATATATTTAACAAAACTTTCTAAAAACCTGTTTTCAATTTGTCATTATGGGGTATTGTGTGTAGATTACTGAGGAAAATTTAGATTTTATCCATTTTAGAATAAGGCTGTAACGTAACAAATGTGGGAAATTTCAAGGGGTCTGAATCCTTTCCAAAGGCCCTGTGTATGCACCTTATACAGTACACCACACTGACAATGAAGACACTGATGACAACTACCGTATACATAACTTCCTTTAGTCATATTTATTTCCTGTTGTAATCCTACACAACCACACACACACATATCCTGAGACATCATTCATTGCCTTTCACTAAGTCACAGTATCTTTATCCGCCCCCCTCGTGGGAGACACCTGTCAAGTCCTCCTCCTCCTCCTCCTGAGTTTCCCTCTCACTCATCACAGTTTCCTGCGGCTGTTGTTGTTCTGTCTCTCTCTCTCTCTCTCTCTCCTCACTCTCTCCCCCAAACACACAGAATATTTTTTCTCTCTCCTTCTCTATAATATAATAATATATCTCACACACAAACACATTCATAATCTATATTTTTCCCTCGCTCCCTCATTCTTTCTCTCTCTCCCTGCCTTTCCCTCTCTTTACACACACATACACAGAACCACATACAGAATCTCTCCCCCTCTCTCTCTCCCTCTTTCCTCCCTCATTCAGGAAAATAAACATACTGTAGCTGTGATTGAATTGGGCTGTATCTCATTCAGGGATGGTGGGAGGAAATGAGGGAGGGAGCGAGTGATGGTGCCCACCACGGTGCGGGTGGGTGATGAATGGGGAACTGCCAGGCAACTGTCAAGGGTGTCTGGCAGGGTGTACCCACAGCACGTAGTATAGCACATCACACACACAGAGGAGAGGAGAGGAGAGGAGAGGAGAGGAGAGGAGAGGAGACGGACGAGCGAGACGGACGGACGAGCGAGACGGACGAGCGAGACGGACGAGGGAGAGGAGAGGAGAGGAGAGGAGAGGAGAGGAGAGGAGCCTTATCATCCTAGGAGACACACACACAGCCACAATGCTATTCCATCGCCAGGCTCCCTTCATTGAGATTACCATGCTTAGGGATATAGAACAAGACAATGAATCTTAGACTGTCATTCAATTTCCTAAGGATGGGGTTGGGTTTGGGGTCACACACACAACAGAGCACACACACTGGAGAGGAGATTCTGGGAGGGTGTACCCACAGGCACACACACAGTGAGGTGAGGTGAATTCTGTAAAGGTATCAGAAGGTTTCAATATCTCACCCACTCTCACTAGTGGAGAGAATTTTACTGCTGCTGTAAAGCACGAAGCAACAACAAAGTCAATTAGGAAACGCAAGTCAGTAGGTGCCAAACTATTGCCTCTCGCTGCTGCTCTAACGGCCCTCCCTCTCAGCGGTCAGGTCGAGAAACAGAACGAGAGAAGGAGGGGGGAGAGGGAGAGAGAGACCCTTGGGGATTTAAAATAAATATTTCCTAGGTTACAAGGTCAAACTCCCACGGCAGCGAGGGGGGGGTGTTACGGTGGCGGTGCTGACATGCTGACTCAATCAGTGGCCAGTCGATTCAGAAGCCAGCCCTCAGCCCTGGGAACCGAACTGTAGCTATATGGCTCCTATTACAGGCTGGTCACTAGAAACACACATCAATTTTCGATATTTGAAAAGGTTCTGAGGACTTCGATTTATGCCGTCCTTGGCGCTCACCATAAAAACAAAGACATTATGGCATAGCACTGGGCTCAAACTCACAGAGCCAGACGATGCTGCATAAACCAGTTCACAATTGTCTAGCAAGCAGGGAGAGCACTTGATGATACTATGATACTATGTATTTTTTATTTAATTTTATGCTTTCCCCAAACCATAGCCATAACCTTAACCACTCGGAATTAATACCTAAACTTAACCCTTTGAGTTGTTTCTGTTTTAACCCTGTAACCACGCAGATTGAACCCTGTAACCACGCAGAACCCCGTTCACACTCAAGTTGTACAACTGATGTACAACACATTTGACCAAATGGTTGTGATACAACGAAGATCTTCTCTGCACAAAACTAGTTACACAAGCATTGTGAAGTTCCAATAGTTCTGTAAATATTTTTGTGCAGACAAACTCTCCATTGTATCACGGAAATATCTGTTGTATCACAACCTTTGTGTCAAATGAGTTGTAGATCAGTTGTAAAACTTGAGTGTGTACAGGGCCATAGACCTGAGATCACACCTGGTCTGAAAAAAACACAACAGTAGAATTGGTGTAGATGCTAAAACACAGCATAGGTTTTGATCTTAGTATGCTACTGTAATCCTGACACTAACAAGGTCATTATGAAATATTTATTGTAGACAATAAACCACGGCATCAGCATAGACTTTCAAATTGAGATGGTAAGTGTGAAAGTGTTATTAATAAACAAACAGTACATAGACACACACAAAAACAGACATTTGACACACAGAAATTCCACTCATAAACCCTCCGCCACAGTTTCTTTGCAGTAGAAAAAAAAACTCCTACAAAGTGGTACTAAAGACCAGAATTTCCCGATAGTGATTAAACTTAAGCTAGCTAGCTAACCAACAATTGTAATGATGTATTTGAGAGACACCAACTGCTTATTGTGCAAATGTATTTATGCTTTCAATAAATATTTGGGGGAGAAATATAGTTTACATGTTGTCAACAATCCTTTGATTCTAAACCAACCCTGCCTGTTTTGCTCCACGGTTGAGCACACATCGCTTTAGTTGCTAAACAACCTACCCATGAGTGAGTGAGCGAGCAAGCGTGTGTGTGCGAGCATTTGTGTGTGTGTGTGTTTGACTGAATGAGAAGGTTTTTTTCACACAGAAAGTTTCACGTCACCCTTCACCTCTCAGCACCAGTTCTGTCCCGCTCGATCAACACACACACACACACACACACACACACACACACACACACACACACACACACACACACACACACACACACATTCCTTTGCTGGGTTAATGTTACCAGCAAAAATATTGTAATCAGATTACAGATACTTTTGAAAAACTAGATGATTACTTTGAGGATTACTTTTAAATTCAGAAAGGATGTTTTCGAAGAAAAAAAATATTTGACACTTCTCTGTTTTCTCAATTACATTCAAATCAGCATTGAAAAAGGGCGCAAGTTTGTTCCACCTGAGCGAGTCTGACCACAAGTCAGAGACCGCTATGATGACAAACCAAATGTGTTTGATGGATCGCGAGAAAAGAGCAGGAATAGGCTTTTGTAGGCTACAGTCAAAGCTATGTCTTCCAATGGTGCGACTGCTGTCGGCATTCAAAGATTATCCAACTTGAATAAACGCTTGGAGGTAAGGATGACAGCAGAGTGTTGTCTACGGCCATACGGATATCACTTATTATTGATATCTACATAGCGCATTGATGTGAATCACTGCTGCTCTCTCATTTAGCTATTTGTGCCTCACGGTTTGTGGTTGTTGTGAATTGATGTTCACAAAACGAAATGTGTATTTGAACCTAATAATGGTAGAATTCAAGAAGTTGAACCTGCCTATCATTCATTGTTTTTGAAACCAGTGGACAGCCAGTGAAACATGTGCTCTTGCAACAGCTGCATAGTGCGGGTCCAAGCCTATGGAATAAATGTGGGGCTTGAATTGCTCCATCAAAATCATGCTGATAAAAAAAAAAAAAAAACACAGGCCTAATGGACATGCTCAAGCTTGCACCATTTTGGGATTTTTTATATATATATATATATATATATATATATATATATATATATAAAGACAGTTAAAGTCCGAAGTTTACATACACCTTAGCCAAATACATTTAAACTCAGTTTTTCACAATTCCTGACATTTAATCCTAGTAAAGATTCACTGTATTAGGTCAGTTAGGATCACCACTTTATTTTAAGAATGTGAAATGTCAGAATAATAGTAGAGAGAATTATTTATTTCAGCTTTTATTTCTTTCATCACATTCCCAGTGGGTCAGAAGTTTACATACACTAAATTAGAATTTGGTAGCATCGCCTTTAAATTGTTTAACTTGGGTCAAACATTTCGGGTAGCCTTTGACAAGCTTCCCACAATAAGTTGGGTTCATTTTGACCCATTCCTCCTGACAGAGCTGGTGAAACTGAGTCAGGTTTGTAGGCTTCTTTGCTCGCACACGCTTTTTTAGTTCTACCCACAAATGTTCTATAGGATTGAGGTCAGGGCTTTGTGATGGCCACTCCAATACCTTGACTTTGTTGTCCTTAAGCCATTTTGCCATTTTTCCAGTAATCTTCCAACCAGGATTTCTGGAAAACCTGGGAAATTTACTAGAATATTGAAATATTGAATATTGAAACACTAATTGTAAATGGCATTATGCTGGCTTGCAAAGTGATAATTCCTATTGGAATCTAGCCTGCATTAGGCTATCCAACAGTTGAGATTTGTATTCACCCGCAACCTGCATTCACAATGGCTGTGTAGCATAACATTGAATCAATCAATCACTCAATGTACATGCCAAAACACATGCCAAAACACAACATGCTGGAAAAAATGTTAATTTGTTATCATTGTGTCTTTAAAAAAAATGTTGCTGTGACTTCTCATTTAGTTTCGAGTCAGTGCCACATTAACATTTTAAGTAATAATAACTTTTCATTGACTTTGAGTACAACTTACTAGATGTATTTGAGTAAAACATGCTTTGGGGTTTACAGTGATGCCCTCAACATCCATCATCTGCCTGTCAAAACCAGGGATGGAGGGAGTACTGGAGGAGAGGATGAGACAGCATGAGATAGACAGAAAAAGAAGATGAAAGTCAAAAGAAAAAATGTACAAATCAACTGAAAATACTGATAAGACAGAAAACGAATCTTTAGTTGTGATGGAGATATCCCTTGATAATTATCAAACAAATATGAGCATGTAGGCCAATGTTTTTGTTTTGTTATCTCATCATTATCGAACCACAATAAGCTCCACATGGATGAAAGCAGCATGCCAAAAGTATCCTGCCAAAATCATCCAAAAATAGTGTGGCTATTACTGCATCCTCATCACAGTGATTCCTGGCCTATTGGTGGGAGGCTGGGAGCTGTCTTTCAGCACCACACACACACACACACACACACACACACTATTATCATGACTTATGTGTCGGGTTTACAAACACCTGTGTTCATGGAGCACTTCAGGTGGTGCCCAATTCCCCCCACCCCCAATCCTAGCCTTAACCATTAGTGGGAGAAATGCAAAATTGACCGAAGATCAGTGTCTAGGAGCAACTCGACCCCACACCGTGTTTGTTTGTCTGTTTGTTTTCACTGACTGGTTTATGAATACTGACCGCATGGCTGCCATTCGCTTGGAGCGTCGGCTTTCTATAGATTGATTTCAGAACCATGGACAGCTCTCATCCGCGTCCATAGTGGCGGATTTTAAAGAATCAAATAGAAAATATTAAAAAATGATTTACTGAACCTATAAAAGCACAGAAAATCTCACACCAAAAACCCTGAATGCAGAATAAACGATATTTTCCAAGCAGGCTACTCGTGAATGTTGCATATGATTACCGAATAGAGATGGCAAGGGCACACTGAAACATAGGCCTCTTTTATAATGGCTCATGATAAACCTGTCGGTGAAGTGTAAAACAAAACTACAGGGTCGGAGCTTCCTCCAGGCCACATGGTCATATTTGAGGTAAAAATGATGTGATAAAAAGAGAGCAGCTGTCGTAATTCTGTGTCAACGTCATTGTCGAGTTTACGACTGAAAAAATACTGCCCTAGGCTACAGCAGGCGAATAACGAGCAAACAGTGCCAAATGCGACGTGGGGAAGGCCATTCCAGCGGATTAGGCATGGAAGCCTCCGGTTCCCTAATAACGTTATTGAAATGTACTCAATGTGGAGTGGAGTGGCCATGGCGGAACACCTGGCACCGAGTGGCCACTACACAGCATGCGCATCAGACTACTGAAAAAAGACCATCACCGGTGCGGGATGATGCATGAATAGGAAAATAGTAGCAGCTACTGTAGTCTTTGCCATATACTAGCCTAGCACTAAAAGAAAATATCATAATTTACAGAAAGAATTAACATGTAAAGCTGGCTGATATTTGCTTGGAAATAATAGCCTACTTCTGGTGATATTGTGAAGCCTGTGGAAGGAAAGTTATGACACGTCAAGGCCTGGCCCTTTCTCCATTCCACAACCGATTTAAAACTCCTCAATTGGGGGGAAAGCAACCAAAGACACACACATGCAAGACCTTAGAGTACAAGGCCATATGCTTCTCATCCTGCTTGAACCTTCTGATAAGAGAGCAGAGGATCTCCTTGAATCTGCCATCCGTTACCATGACGATTGACGACTGTATGGGACCAAATTGCATCTATTTAGCCAAAATCAACAGATTGGGGCACGATCCCCGTCAGCCTACCTTGCATTCATCCATGCATGTTCTCACTGAATATGCATCCGTTTCATATTTCTGAGTCATAACCTCAAATTCCTCATATTTCTCCAGGGCGTGTTGGTCGTAGCGCTGGTACGCCTGGACGCACAGGCTGCACCTCGCCACATCGCCACCAATAAGCACGTCAAGACTGCAGTTCAAATTGTCCGGACTTTTAGACCCGTAAAACAAATCCAAAAGAGAATAAGAATTACAAAAGGAAAGGTACAAATCACTTATATTTACTGTCCGGGTCCGTTCTTTTTCCAAAAGGTCCTTGCACAAATGATCGGCGTCATCAAAAGTAAAGCCGTTTTTAGATAAACTATCGTGGTGGCAAGTTTCAAGTCGCCACAAAGGTTTGGTAGAATTCCCTATAAAAATAGCATATTCTTTTTCTCTGAGGCTACTGTGTGCTAAATGGAGGCTGGATGATGGTATGGGGTTTGTAGACGGGTAAACTCCCATGTCCGTCAATGCAAACTTATCACGGGTCCTTGTCAATTTCGCCTCGGCGCAGAACCATAAGTGATCAGAGAGCAGAATGGTTAGAAACAAGAGCGAAGCCAAGGACAGTCGCCATCTCTGGGCCCTCTCTGAGTCGGTGAATGGCTTTTCGTTCTCGCGGGGTTCTAGCCAGATTTTGAAGCCGTCTTCTTGCTGCAGACACGTCCAAGCACCCCAGGTCATATTTTGGGAACGTGCTTCTTCACCGGCCGACTCCACCGTGGGGGTTTCTCTGCCGCAACATTCATTGACTTGGGGTCTAATTTGCGTTTTTCACCTCTTAAATGTTGGGTCGTAGGTAGTGCTGCTGGTTTACCACCGCGATTATCTGTAATTCATATTCAATTAATGTGTTGGAGGAGATGAAGCCTTGATTTGATGGGGCCGCGTTCTCCATGGCTCTCCGATGAAGATGCTAGTTTTCTGTAGCAACATGTCTCGCTCCTCTCCTCTAGCCTGCGCTCAGCACTGGTCCTTTGCGTAGACCCGTTTTACGGCAACCTGCATTTACGTTCGACTTGAATCCGCCGGTCGTGGCTCTCGGATGAGGGCTGGGTTCTATGTCAGCCCAGTGATTTTCGCTTCCGTGTCTGCTAGGCGGTAAAATGCCTGAGAAGTTGTATTTTGATGTCCACTGTCATCTTGGTCCTGGGTTAGTTGCCGCCATCATGTTCTTCTTGGAACACTTTTTTTGTATCGTGCGCGACATCTTTAGAGCTGCGACCGTTCCATTCTGACGCACCTGGAGGGTCTGTTTTCAGAAGGTGCAGCATCAGTTGCCATCCAGCTACTCTGAAAGCTAAAACATAGTATAGCAAATAGTGTGGACTCGAGAGACAGGAGAGTCTGCTCAACAAGTAGCCTAACGGATGACAAAATTGAATATGAAATATTTAGCATCAGTCACAAAACGCAGCCATAGCGTTCGGGTGATAGCTGTCCATGATCCTGAAACCCGGGAATGATTTCATTTCTGTAAGGGTTCTTCTCCCACTAGTGGAGTTGAATACAAAAAAAATACACTTAGTCTGATCTGACCCATAGGGGTTGATGTGTGTTCTGTATGTATAGCATGCATGCATTATTTTAGAATTATTACTGAATTATGGCCATGTGAATACTTCCATCAAGGTCAAAAGAAAGAAAAATACAAACACTCCTTTCATTTGCTTTGTCTGACATGTTCATCAGGTGCATGTCATTATACAATCATTATAACATTTATATAACAACAATATAACATTTAATCATGGCACAATCAATCATTCAGGGTGACATGGGTTCAGGATTGTATCCAAGGCCACTGATCATGTATTGTGTGGTTTGTTTGGCTGTGGACCTTGTTTTTTGTTTGTTTCTCTTTTATCCCACAGGCTTATCTTGCAACAGTCCTTCAAAGACAAAACAAGTAGTATAGCCTATACACTGCAATAAAAGCAAAGATACATTTGAAACACACCATTTAAAAACAAAACAAAAACATGTCTTTCTCATTTAAATAGTTAAATAACTGACGATCCAGAGTGGTATAGATTGCATAAAACTGGTGAATAGCTAGATGAGCTTTGGTAAAGTTTCCTGGCAACAAATCTCCTTGAACTAATTTCAGTTTCGCTTCCTTCTCTCCTGTAGAATACTTGTTAGTTCCTTCTCTATTCTCCATACAAATGTCTTTACTACTCCTTCACAGATCCTTTGTAAATACCCAGTTGACCCAAAGTAAAGCCTGAGAGAAGGTCAGTGGAAAGAAACAACCCATCATGCATTTGGAATTATTCTGCATCACTTTGTGTCCTTCCCATTGATGACTGCAATCTATAGGCAATTGGCCACAGATGAGAAACTGAACTGAGGTCAGGGGTCATATTTATAAAGCTTCTCAGAGTGGGAGTGCTGATCTAGGATCAGGTCCCCGTTGTCCATGTGATCTTTTTCATTATGATCAAAAGTTAACACTGAAGCTACATCAGCACTCTTACTAAGAGATGCTTTAAGAATATGGGCCCAGTTGTCTGAGAGCTAGCTGGTCTGAGAGCTGTGCTATATACAGTAGAGTGTTGTGTAGATGATGCAGACATATAAGTTGATCAGAGGTTTGCTGTAGAGGCAATAGAGCAAATTCTTTTTTATTTATTTCTGTCTGCCTGTCTTAATGAATTTCCTTCTTTATAAATCTCTCTTTCTTTCTCTCTCTCTCTCTCTCTCTCTCTCTCACACACACACACACACACACAAAGACATATATGCAGCTGAAAGTAATATAAACACTCAAAAACCCAAATACACCACAGAAACACAATCAAACACTAATGTATACGCACATACTGTATATACACAAATCCAATGACCACATGCGTACACACATACAGTATGCATGCAAAGACAATGACACGCAAACACACTTGACATGGCGGGTTAACAGGAGGGACGGATTGAAGATTTTCAGGATTTACAGAAAATTGGTTATGCAAACATAGATGCATTCCAGGAAACAATTATTGATAATAGAGTATGCACACGAGCTTCTGGATATCAGGACAGCGATTACTCACCTCGTACTGGACAAAGATTTTTTTCTTTAACGAGTCGGACGCAAAGGATTTACTTCAGACACCTGGCAATGCCCTCATCCCCGTCATTCACATTAGAAAGAGATGGAGATATTGGGGACATAGGTAATGGGTAATGGGATGGCGAGTGGGAAATGTGCATCTAGCATCAGTCCTATTAGCTAACGTACAAACATTGGATAACAAAATAGACAAGCTACGATCACGAATATCCTACCAACGGCACATCAGAAACTATAATATCTGAGGCCTCCCTCCTGGCGCAGTGGTCTGCATTGCAGTTGTGCCACTAGAGATCCTGGTTCGAGTCCAGGCTCTGTCGCAGCTGGCCGGGACCGGGAGACCCATGGGGCGGCGCACAATTGGCCTAGCGTCGTCTGGATTAGGAGAGGGTTTGGCAGGCAGGAATGTCCTTGTACCATTGTGCTCTAGCGACTCCTGTGGCTGCCGGGTGCATGCACGCTGACACGGTCACCAGGTGTACGGTGTTTCCTCTGACACATTGGTGTGGCTGGCTTCCGGGTTAAGTAGGAATTGTGTCAAGAAGCAGTGCGGCTTGGTTGGGTCATGTTTCAGACAACGCATGGCTCTTGACCTTTGCCTCTCCCGAGTCAGATGATAACAGCGGTTTGGAGCGAGCAGCCGCACCACGCTTCGCTCCACAGGTAATATTACACTTCACTACATTACAACGGCTTGATTTGTTTGATCTGAGCAATTCTTCTTAGCTAGCTACATAGCCGTCTTTGTATCAAAGATAATTGTGTAGTTTAGAGTAACTGAGTAATTATCGAGGCTAGCTATCTTCGTCCTCCTAACGTAGTCAACACTGCTAGCTGCTAGCTAGCTAGTCATCACTGCTAGCTAGCCAACTTCTACCGACTAGCAGCACTGCAGAAACTATTACATCGTAACGACTTGATTAGTGTGGTGTTAGTGTTAGTTAGCCAGCTACATAGTTGTCTTTGCTGTCTCTGTATCTAAGATAATTGTGTAGTTTGAGTTTGAGTATTATCGAGGTGAGCCAGCCGCGACGCGGCGCCAGACTTACTCAACACACCTAGTCATCATTAACCCACTGCCAGATAGCCATCCGTTACCGACTAGCAGCGCTGTAGTTACTAATACTTCACAACGGAACGATTCGACTAGTGCAGTGTTACCTAGCGAGCTACCTAGTTGTCTTTGTCATAGCTTGATAATTGTTAATTGATAATTGTTAGCTAGCCAGCCATCGAGGTTAGCTAGCCAGCTATTTCCGTCCCCCGCGACGCCATTTTTCCTAACCTAGCCAACTATTACCGACGAGCAGCATTGTTGAAACTAAATACACTACAAGGAACGTCTTGATTAGTGTTATGTTAGCTAGCTAGCTACAAAGTTGCTTTGTATCATGACAAGGTGTAGTACTGAAACTACCGAGGTTACCTAGCCAGCTACACGTTCAAAGTCAACAACGCAGCCACTGCTAGCTAGCCTACTCCACCAGCCAGCAGTACTGTATCATTTTAGTCAATAACATTTTTGCAACGTAAGCTTAACTTCCTGAACATTCGAGACGTGTAGTCCACTTGTCACTCCAATCTCATTTGCATTAGCGTAGCCTCTTCTGTAGCTTGTCTACTATGTGTCTGCCTATCCCTGTTCTCTCTCCTCTGCACAGGCCATACAAACGCTCCACACCGCGTGGCCGCTGCCGCTCTAACCTGGTGGTCCCAGCGCGCACGACCCACGTGGAGTTCCAGGTCTCCGGCAGCCTCTGGAACTGCCGGTCTGCGGCCAACAAGGCTGAGTTCATCTCAGCCTATGCTACCCTCCAGTCCCTAGACTTCCTGGCGCTGACGGAAACATGGATCACCACAGATAACACTGCTACTCCTACTGCTCTCTCCTCGTCTGACTACGTGTTCTCGCATACCCCTAGAGCATCGAGCCAGCGGGGTGGTGGCACTGGAATCCTCATCTCTCCCAAGTGGACATTCTCTCTTTCTCCCCTGACCCATCTGTCTATCTCCTCATTTGAATTCCATGCTGTCACAGTTACCAGCCCTTTCAAGCTTAACATCCTTATCATTTATCGCCCTCCAGGTTCCCTTGGAGAGTTCATCAATGAGCTTGACGCCTTGATAAGTTCCATTCCTGAGGATGGCTCACCTCTCACAGTTCTGGGTGACTTTAACCTCCCCACGTCTACCTTCGACTCATTCCTCTCTGCCTCCTTCTTTCCACTCCTCTCCTCTTTCGACCTCACCCTCTCACCTTCCCCCCCTACTCATAAGGCAGGCAATACGCTTGACCTCATCTTTACTAGATGCTGTTCTTCCACTAATCTCATTGCAACTCCCCTCCAAGTCTCCGACCACTACCTTGTATCCTTTTCCCTCTCGCTCTCATCCAACACTTCTCACTCTCCCCCTACTCGGATGGTATTGCGCCGTCCCAACCTTCGCTCTCTCTCTCCCGCTACTCTCTCCTCTTCCATCCTATCATCTCTTCCCTCTGCTCAAACCTTCTCCAACCTATCTCCTGATTCTGCCTCCTCAACCCTCCTCTCCTCCCTCTCTGCATCCTTTGATTTCCTCTGTCCCCTATCCTCCAGGCCGGCTCGGTCCTCCCCTCCTGCTCCGTGGCTCGACGACTCACTGCGAGCTCACAGAACAGGGCTCCGGGCAGCCGAGCGGAAATGGAGGAAAACTCGCCTCCCTGCGGACCTGGCATCCTTTCACTCCCTCCTCTCTACATTTTCCTCTTCTGTCTCTGCTGCTAAAGCCACTTTCTACCACTCTAAACTCCAAGCATCTGCCTCTAACCCTAGGAAGCTCTTTGCTACCTTCTCCTCCCTCCTGAATCCTCCTCCCCCTCCCCCCCCCCCTCCTCCCTCTCTGCGGATGACTTCGTCAACCATTTTGAAAAGAAGGTTGACGACATCCGATCCTCGTTTGCTAAGTCAAACGACACTGCTGGTCCTGCTCACACTGCCCTACCCTGTGCTTTGACCTCTTTCTCCCCTCTCTCTCCAGATGAACTCTCGCGTCTTGTGACGGCCGGCCGCCCAACAACCTGCCCACTTGACCCTATCCCCTCCTCTCTTCTCCAGACCATTTCCGGAGACCTTCTCCCCTACCTCACCTCGCTCATCAACTCATCCTTGACCGCTGGCTACGTCCCTTCCGTCTTCAAGAGAGCGAGAGTTGCACCCCTTCTGAAAAAACCTACACTCGATCCCTCCGATGTCAACAACTACAGGCCAGTATCCCTTCTTTCCTTTCTCTCCAAAACTCTTGAACGCGCCGTGCTTGGCCAGCTCTCTTGCTATCTCTCTCAGAATGACCTTCTTGATCCTAATCAGTCAGGTTTCAAGACTGGGCATTCAACTGAGACTGCTCTTCTCTGTGTCACGGAGGCTCTCCGCACTGCTAAAGCTAACTCTCTCTCCTCTGCTCTCATCCTTCTAGACCTATCTGCTGCCTTTGATACCGTGAACCATCAGATCCTCCTCTCCACCCTCTCCGAGCTGGGCATCTCCGGCACCGCGCACGCTTGGATTGCGTCCTACCTGACAGGTCGCTCCTACCAGGTGGCGTGGCGAGAATCTGTCTCCGCACCACGTGCTCTCACCACTGGTGTCCCCCAGGGCTCTGTTCTTGGCCCACTCCTATTCTCGCTATACACCAAGTCACTTGGCTCTGTCATATCCTCACATGGTCTCTCATATCATTGCTATGCAGATGACACACAATTAATCTTCTCCTTTCCCCCTTCTGACAACCAGGTGGCGAATCGCATCTCTGCATGTCTGGCAGACATATCAGTGTGGATGACGGATCACCACCTCAAGCTGAACCTCGGCAAGACGGAGCTGCTCTTCCTCCCGGGGAAGGACTGCCCGTTCCATGATCTCGCCATCACGGTTGACAACTCCCTTGTGTCCTCCTCCCAGAGTGCTAAGAGCCTTGGCGTGACCCTGGACAACACCCTGTCGTTCTCCACCAACATCAAGGCGGTGACCCGATCCTGTAGGTTCATGCTCTACAACATTCGCAGAGTACGACCCTGCCTCACACAGGAAGCGGCGCAGGTCCTAATCCAGGCACTTGTCATCTCCCGTCTGGATTACTGCAACTCGCTGTTGGCTGGGCTCCCTGCCTGTGCCATTAAACCCCTACAACTCATCCAGAACGCCGCAGCCCGTCTGGTGTTCAACCTTCCCAAGTTCTCTCACGTCACCCCGCTCCTCCGCTCTCTCCACTGGCTTCCAGTCGAAGCTCGCATCCGCTACAAGACCATGGTGCTTGCCTACGGAGCTGTGAGGGGAACGGCACCTCCGTACCTTCAGGCTCTGATCAGGCCCTACACCCAAACAAGGGCACTCCGTTCATCCACCTCTGGCCTGCTCGCCTCCCTACCTCTGAGGAAGCACAGTTCCCGCTCAGCCCAGTCAAAACTGTTCGCTGCTCTGGCACCCCAATGGTGGAACAAGCTCCCTCACGACGCCAGGACAGCGGAGTCAATCACCACCTTCCGGAGACACCTGAAACCCCACCTCTTCAAGGAATACCTGGGATAGGATAAAGTAATCCTTCTAACCCCCCCCTTAAAAGATTTAGATGCACTATTGTAAAGTGGTTGTTCCACTGGATATTATAGGTGAATGCACCAATTTGTAAGTCGCTCTGGATAAGAGCGTCTGCTAAATGACTAAAATGTAAAAATGTAAATGTAAATGTAAATGTAAATGTAAATACTAATACTTTACAACGGAACGATTTGACTAGTGCAGTGTTACCTAGCTAGCTACTTAGTTGTCTTTGTCATAGCTTGATAATTGTTAGCTAGCCAGCCATCGAGGTTAGCTAGCCAGCTATTTCCGTCCCCCGCGACGCCATTTTTCCTAACCCAGCCAACTATTACCGACGAGCAGCATTGTTGAAACTAAATACACTACAAGGAACGTCTTGATTAGTGTTATGTTAGCTAGCTAGCTACAAAGTTGCTTTGTATCATGACAAGGTGTAGTACTGAAACTACTGAGGTTACCTAGCCAGCTACACGTTCAAAGTCAACAACGCAGCCACTGCTAGCTAGCCTACTCCACCAGCCAGCAGTACTGTATCATTTTAGTCAATAAGATTTTTGCAACGTAAGCTTAACTTCCTGAACATTCGAGACGTGTAGTCCACTTGTCATTCCAATCTCCTTTGCATTAGCGTAGCCTCTTCTGTAGCTTGTCTACTATGTGTCTGTCTATCCCTGTTCTCTCTCCTCTGCACAGGCCATACAAACGCTCCACACCGCGTGGCCGCTGCCACTCTAACCTGGTGGTCCCAGTGCGCACGACCCACGTGGAGTTCCAGGTCTCCGGCAGCCTCTGGAACTGCCGGTCTGCGGCCAACAAGGCTGAGTTCATCTCAGCCTATGCTACCCTCCAGTCCCTAGACTTCCTGGCGCTGACGGAAACATGGATTACCACAGATAACACTGCTACTCCTACTGCTCTCTCCTCGTCTGACTACGTGTTCTCGCATACCCCTAGAGCATCGAGCCAGCGGGGTGGTGGCACTGGAATCCTCATCTCTCCCAAGTGGACATTCTCTCTTTCTCCCCTGACCCATCTGTCTATCTCCTCATTTGAATTCCATGCTGTCACAGTTACCAGCCCTTTCAAGCTTAACATCCTTATCATTTATCGCCCTCCAGGTTCCCTTGGAGAGTTCATCAATGAGCTTGACGCCTTGATAAGTTCCTTTCCTGAGGATGGCTCACCTCTCACAGTTCTGGGTGACTTTAACCTCCCCACGTCTACCTTCGACTCATTCCTCTCTGCCTCCTTCTTTCCACTCCTCTCCTCTTTCGACCTCACCCTCTCACCTTCCCCCCCTACTCATAAGGCAGGCAATACGCTTGACCTCATCTTTACTAGATGCTGTTCTTCCACTAATCTCATTGCAACTCCCCTCCAAGTCTCCGACCACTACCTTGTATCCTTTTCCCTCTCGCTCTCATCCAACACTTCTCACTCTGCCCCTACTCGGATGGTATTGCGCCGTCCCAACCTTCGCTCTCTCTCTCCCGCTACTCTCTCCTCTTCCATCCTATCATCTCTTCCCTCTGCTCAAACCTTCTCCAACCTATCTCCTGATTCTGCCTCCTCAACCCTCCTCTCCTCCCTCTCTGCATCCTTTGATTTCCTCTGTCCCCTATCCTCCAGGCCGGCTCGGTCCTCCCCTCCTGCTCCGTGGCTCGACGACTCACTGCGAGCTCACAGAACAGGGCTCCGGGCAGCCGAGCGGAAATGGAGGAAAACTCGCCTCCCTGCGGACCTGGCATCCTTTCACTCCCTCCTCTCTACATTTTCCTCTTCTGTCTCTGCAGCTAAAGCTACTTTCTACCACTCTAAACTCCAAGCATCTGCCTCTAACCCTAGGAAGCTCTTTGCTACCTTCTCCTCCCTCCTGAATCCTCCTCCCCCTCCCCCCCCCCCTCCTCCCTCTCTGCGGATGACTTCGTCAACCATTTTGAAAAGAAGGTTGACGACATCCGATCCTCGTTTGCTAAGTCAAACGACACTGCTGGTCCTGCTCACACTGCCCTACCCTGTGCTTTGACCTCTTTCTCCCCTCTCTCTCCAGATGAAATCTCGCGTCTTGTGACGGCCGGCCGCCCAACAACCTGCCCACTTGACCCTATCCCCTCCTCTCTTCTCCAGACCATTTCCGGAGACCTTCTCCCCTACCTCACCTCGCTCATCAACTCATCCTTGACCGCTGGCTACGTCCCTTCCGTCTTCAAGAGAGCGAGAGTTGCACCCCTTCTGAAAAAACCTACACTCGATCCCTCCGATGTCAACAACTACAGACCAGTATCCCTTCTTTCCTTTCTCTCCAAAACTCTTGAACGCGCCGTCCTTGGCCAGCTCTCTTGCTATCTCTCTCAGAATGACCTTCTTGATCCTAATCAGTCAGGTTTCAAGACTGGGCATTCAACTGAGACTGCTCTTCTCTGTGTCACGGAGGCTCTCCGCACTGCTAAAGCTAACTCTCTCTCCTCTGCTCTCATCCTTCTAGACCTATCTGCTGCCTTTGATACCGTGAACCATCAGATCCTCCTCTCCACCCTCTCCGAGCTGGGCATCTCCGGCGCCGCCCACGCTTGGATTGCGTCCTACCTGACAGGTCGCTCCTACCAGGTGGCGTGGCGAGAATCTGTCTCCGCACCACATGCTCTCACCACTGGTGTCCCCCAGGGCTCTGTTCTTGGCCCACTCCTATTCTCGCTATACACCAAGTCACTTGGCTCTGTCATATCCTCACATGGTCTCTCATATCATTGCTATGCAGATGACACACAATTAATCTTCTCCTTTCCCCCTTCTGACAACCAGGTGGCGAATCGCATCTCTGCATGTCTGGCAGACATATCAGTGTGGATGACGGATCACCACCTCAAGCTGAACCTCGGCAAGACGGAGCTGCTCTTCCTCCCGGGGAAGGACTGCCCGTTCCATGATCTCGCCATCACGGTTGACAACTCCCTTGTGTCCTCCTCCCAGAGTGCTAAGAGCCTTGGCGTGACCCTGGACAACACCCTGTCGTTCTCCACCAACATCAAGGCGGTGACCCGATCCTGTAGGTTCATGCTCTACAACATTCGCAGAGTACGACCCTGCCTCACACAGGAAGCGGCGCAGGTCCTAATCCAGGCACTTGTCATCTCCCGTCTGGATTATTGCAACTCGCTGTTGGCTGGGCTCCCTGCCTGTGCCATTAAACCCCTACAACTCATCCAGAACGCCGCAGCCCGTCTGGTGTTCAACCTTCCCAAGTTCTCTCACGTCACCCCGCTCCTCCGCTCTCTCCACTGGCTTCCAGTCGAAGCTCGCATCCGCTACAAGACCATGGTGCTTGCCTACGGAGCTGTGAGGGGAACGGCACCTCCGTACCTTCAGGCTCTGATCAGGCCCTACACCCAAACAAGGGCACTCCGTTCATCCACCTCTGGCCTGCTCGCCTCCCTACCTCTGAGGAAGCACAGTTCCCGCTCAGCCCAGTCAAAACTGTTCGCTGCTCTGGCACCCCAATGGTGGAACAAGCTCCCTCACGACGCCAGGACAGCGGAGTCAATCACCACCTTCCGGAGACATCTGAAACCCCACCTCTTCAAGGAATACCTGGGATAGGATAAAGTAATCCTTCTAACCCCCCCCCTTAAAAGATTTAGATGCACTATTGTAAAGTGGTTGTTCCACTGGATATTATAAGGTGAATGCACCAATTTGTAAGTCGCTCTGGATAAGAGCGTCTGCTAAATGACTTAAATGTAAATGTAAATGTCTGTACGGGAGTTGCAGTGATTAGACCAGACTGTAACTACCATTTAGATACAATGAAATTGGAGAGAAAAAGGGGTAAAATAACTAAAAATGTAATATCTTATGTTTCACCGAATCGTGGCTGAACAACGACATGGTTAAAATACAGCTGGCGGGGTTTACACTGCATCGGCAAGATAGAACAGCTGCCTCCATTGTGTATATTTGTAAACAACAGCTGCTGCACGAAATCTAACATTAAGGAAGTCTCACGGTTTTGCTCGCCAGAGGTAGAGTATCTCAGGATAAGCTGTAAACCACACTATTTACCAAGACAGTTTTCATCTATATTTTTTGTAGCTGTCTATTTACTACCACAAACCGATGCTAGCACTAACTTCGCACGGAGCTCCTAGTGGCCGGGGACTTTAATGCAGGGAAACTTAAATCCATTTTACCCAATTTCTACCAGCAACCTTTACTCCACACACAGAGACAAAGGTCTCCCTTCGCCCTCCATTTGGCAAATCTGACCATAATTATATCCTCCTGATTCCTGCTTACAAGCAACAACTAAATCAGGAAGCACCAGTGACTCTGTAAATAAACAAGTGGTCAGATGATGCAGATGCTAAGCTACAGGACTGTTTTGCTAGCACAGACTGGAATATGTTCCGGGATTCTTCCGATGGCATTGAGGAGTACACCACATCAGTCACTAGCTTCATCAATGAATGCATCGATGACGTCATCCCACTGTGACCGTACGTACATACCCCAACCAGAAGCCATTGATTACAGGCAACATCTGCACTGAGCTAAAAGGTAGAGCTGCCGCTTTCAGGGAGCAGAACTCAAACCCGGACGCTTATATGAAATCCAACTATGCTGAATCGTAGTACTACACCGGCTCCGACACTCGTCGGATGTGGCAGGGCTTGCAAACTATTACAGACTACAAAGGGAAGCACAGCAGCGAGCTGCCCAGTGACACGAGCCTACCAGACAAGCTAAATTACTTCTATGCTCGCTTCAAGGCAAGGAACACTAAAGCATGCATTAGAGCCAGTGGTGATTTTAGCATGTAAATCTTGGTGGGGACAAAAAAATAGTAGGATGCATGCCAGCAAAGCCACTACACAACACTAAACAATAAATTAATTGCACTACAACAGTGACAAATGGTGCCCACAAACTGTTAGGGCCTACATAAAGCTGTCCCAACAGCAGAGTCCCAACAGCTTACCACTGCTACACCTGGCTTCCAGCGGAGCCTTGTCTGGCATCGAAACAGTTAATTCAGCCTCATTTACTGCCTTTTAAAAAAACATAGCTGATATGGCAGACTTGCTTAAACAAATGTGGTTTCTACTGACAATTGAGATGTACAAACTATGGCATAAGGGGACGACAAGCGGATAAGAGGCAATCCATACTTTCGATTAAGACATTAATGAGCAAGTGAAGACAGACGTAGTCAATATAACTATTTGTTCAGCACTTTTGAAATGTACAGCGACAGAATTCAGAACATGGGCCGTTCTTACAGTGTACAAGTTAAAACCGTAGGATAAATAAATGGAGCAGATAAACAGACAATGAAAGGTCTTACAATATTTGATGATTACATTTCTCTAAAACAGGTTATAGGCTATTTGTGACCACCAAGTTAGAACCGTATAAGAGGTGAAAATAGACCAAATTATTATGGTGAGGCACATTGAACGCCATTTGGGTCTTTACGTGTCAAAAAAGATACACGTCATATAACACTATTTGACGCGTTAAATAAGCTTTTAATTTGACACGTCAAATAACACAATTCTATCATAGAATGTGCAAGCCAAGTACCACCAGTACTATCAGTAGCACTGTCAAAGCTGTACAAAATAGTAGCCAAACAAGCACACACCGGGCCACGAATGATGTGTTTACAATATCGCGTTGGTGAGGCTCATAGGCTACTAACAGCTTACTACACAATATACACTTCGTATTACTTTCTTAGCTACAGTGTACATTTCTCCCTTGCATAATACATCATTTATGCAGCAGCATACAATACATTTTTTTTGGGCTCACCTTGCGAAGGTGGTGCAGTGGCCCTTTGTGGGCCAATTTTGTCATCCAACTTTGTCATCAAAGTCTGGCATTCTCTGGATTTATGGTGGAAACTCCACAGAGCCACTCCATTGAATAGCAGGCTAGCGTTAGTGGTTTCTTTGCAACGCTTGCAGTTAGCCACTTATTCCTTACAAACGATTCATTGTTAAATTTGCGATTTCCAACTTGTGTAATCTTTATGTACAATGGCTGATGAGCACAGATACGTTTTATCTATAATTTCTCTTCATTATTTCTCTTCATATGACAAGGATTAAAAAGGATTTGCCAGTCGATTTTCAACTTGATGACAACTGATGACGACTGCTAGCTAAGACTTTGAAAGTAAGACGTTGACATGATCACTCCAATCAAAGCTACTGTAGATATAACGTGATTTGATGTCGTTCTATCTGTGGCCATTGACCTTGAGCCTTCTTGGATCGGCACTTCTAATATAACTCTATAACATTTTTGAGCCCTTAGCTTAGAATTGGCGATGACGTACTGTCTCATAAGAAACAGAAAACTGAGCCAATCAGGCGCAACGCTCTGTATTTTCTGCAGGCTAGCCCCACCGCCACAGAAAGCACTGAGCTAGGCTGAAACATCTGCATTTGGAGCTGCCTTACTCAAGAAAGCAAAAAAGAGACCATATTTGTTTGCGGCTTTATTAACTCAATGACTTTTTTTACATTGTTTGCAAACTGATATGTGATGTGTATTAATACCAAAATAAGGGTTACTGGAGTGCCAAGTCTAGGTCCAAAAGCTTCTTAACAGCTTCTACCCCCAAGCCATAAGACTCCTGAACAGCTAATCAAATTACTACCCAGACTATTTGCAAAATTGACTATGAAGTGTAAATAGGATAATTTCGGTCATCAAGTCAGTCTCGTCCAAAATGAGATTTCAAAGTAAGTGCATCGCAAAGGGTATGAATGGGTCTGGTATGGATGACTTACATGCCCACTTTTGCCAATGATGTCCAAACGCCCAGAGACAGACAGATGTGGTCCGCCCCCAGCTGCCATGTGTTGTGGACATGTTGTCAAGTCTGCAGTGCACTCACTCTTGCTTGGTCCAGGAGTGAAAATGGGCTTCCATAAAGTTGGTGCAAAGTTTTAATGCATTCAGCAATATTGTGCAAGATGGCAAGTAATGGATAGCATACAACAAACAACATGATGGCTATGACTGGTGTGTGGTGAGTAGCTAGCTAACTATGATACTGTGATGTATCTATACTGCATATAGGGTATACCATTTTGAGATCATACACTGAACAAAAATAAAAACGCAATGTGCAACAATTTCAAAGTTTTTACTGAGTTAAAGCTAATATACGGGACTCAGTCAATTTAAATAAATTAATTAGGCCCTAGTCTATGGATTTTGTTTGACTGGGAATACAGATATGCATCTGTTTGTCACAGATACAGTTGAAGACGGAAGTTTACATACACCTTAGCTAAATACATTTAAACTCAGTTTTTCACAATTCCTGACAGTTAGTCCTACTAAAAATTCCCTGTCTTAGGTCAGTTAGGATCCCCACTTTATTTTAAGAATGTGAAATGTCAGAATAATAGTAGAGAGAATTATTTATTTCAGCTTTTACTTCTTTCATCACATTTCCAGTGTGTCAGAAGTTTACATACACTAAATTAGTATTTGGTAGCATTGCCTTTAAATTGTTTAACTTGGTTCAAACATTTCGGGTAGCCTTCCACAAGCTTCCCACAATGAGTTGGGTGAATTTTGGCCCATTCCTCCTGACAGAGCTGGTGTAAATGAGTCAGGTTTGTAGGCCTCCTGGCTCGCACACACTTTTTCAGTTCTGCTAACAAATTTTCTATAGGATTGAGGTCAGGGCTTTGTGATGGCCACTCCAATACCTTGACTTTGTTGTCCTTAACCTGTTAGGGCTAGGGGGCAGTATTGACACGGCCGGATAAAAAACGTACCCGATTTAATCTGGTTACTACTCCTGCCCAGTAACTAGAATATGCATATAATTATTGGCTTTGGATAGAAAACACCCTAAAGTTTCTAAAACTGTTTGAATGGTGTCTGTGAGTATAACAGAACTCATATGGCAGGCAAAAAACCTGAGAAGATTCCAAACAGGAAGCGCCCTCTCTGACAAGTTGTTGTTCATCTTGGCTCTTTTTATTGAAGACTGAGGATCTTTGCCATAACGTGACACTTCCTACGGCTCCCATAGGCTCTCAGAACCCGGGAAAAAGCTGAATGATATCGAGGCAGCCTCTGGCTGAAACACATTATCGCGTTTGGATAGTGGCTGGTCAGAGTACTCTGAGACTCACGCTCGTGCACGAGGGCACGAGATGTATTTATTTTCTCTCTCTTTGTACGTATACAGACTTTCCCGGTCGGAATATTATCGCTTTTTTACGAGAAAAATGGCATAAAAATTGATTTTAAACAGCGGTTGACATGCTTCGAAGTACGGTAATGGAATATTTAGAATTTTTTTGTCACGAAATGCGCCATGCTCGTCACCCTTATTTAGGATGAAACAGTCAGAGGTCACCAAGCGCAACATAGCTTCAGCATGTAAATCAGCTAGAAAGATGTGTCAGCATCGAGTAATTGTCTCTGGCCCCCTCCCAGTTAGGGGGAGTGATGAGCTCTACAGCAGAGTCTCACAACTCAATCGCTGGTTGAAAACTGTTTTCTGCCCCTCACAAAAGATAGAATTTGTAGATAATTGGCCCTCTTTCTGGGACTCACCCACAAACAGGACCAAGCCTGGCCTGTTGAGGAGTGACGGACTCCATCCTAGCTGGAGGGGTGCTCTCATCTTATCTACGAACATAGACAGGGCTCTAACTCCCCTAGCTCCACAATGAAATAGGGTGCAGGCCAGGCAGCAGGCTGTTAGCCAGCCTGCCAGCTTAGTGAAGTCTGCCACTAGCACAGTCAGTGTAGTCAGCTCAGCTATCCCCATTGAGACCGTGTCTGTGCCTCGACCTAGGTTGGGCAAAACTAAACATGGCGGTGTTCGCCTTAGCAATCTCACTAGAATAAAGACCTTCTCCACTCCTGCCATTATTGAAAGAGATCGTGATACCTCACATCTCAAAATAGGGCTACTTAATGTTAGATCCCTCACTTCCAAGGCAGTTATAGTCAATGAACTAATCACTGATCATAATCTTGATGTGATTGGCCTGATTGAAACATGTCTTAAGCCTGATTAATTTACTGTGTTAAATGAGGCCTCACCTCCTGGTTACACTAGTGACCATATCCCCCGTGCATCCCACAAAGGCGGAAGTGTTGCTAACATTTACGATAGCAAATATCAATTTACAAAAAAAAACAACGATGTTTTCGTCTTTTGAGCTTCTAGTCATGAAATCTATGCAGCCTACTCAATCACTTTTTATAGCTACTGTTTACAGGCCTCCTGGGCCATATACAGCGTTCCTCACTGAGTTCCCTGAATTCCTATCGGACATTGTAGTCATAGCAGATAATTTTCAAATTTTTGGTGACTTTAACCTCTTATGGCTAGGGGGCAGTATTTTCACGGCTGGATAAAAAACGTACCCGATTTAATCTGGTTACTAATCCTACCCAGTAACTAGAATATGCATATACTTATTATATATGGATAGAAAACACCCTAAAGTTTCTAAAACTGTTTGAATGGTGTCTGTGAGTATAACAGAACTTAAATGGCAGGTCAAAACCTGAGAGATTCCTTTACAGGAAGTGGCCTGTCTGACCATTTCTGGAACTTCTTTGCCATCTCTATCTTTTACTAAGGATCTCTGCTCTAACGTGACACTTCCTACGTCGTCCATAGGCGCTCAGAGCCCGGGAAAAACCTGAATGTCGTCATCCCAGCCCCAGGCTGAAACACATTATCGCCTTTCTCAAGTGGCCGATCAAGGGACTGTGGGCTTAGGCGTGTGACCTGGCCGCCCCCGTCTTTGTGATTTTTTCCTCTGTTTGCCGAAAAGGAGATTCCCGGTCGGAATATTATCGCTTTTCTACGAGAAAAATGGCATAAAAATTGATTTTAAACAGCGGTTGACATGCTTCGAAGTACGGTAATGGAATATTTAGAATTTTTTTGTCACGAATTGCGCCATGCGCACGACCCTTCTTTACCATTTCGGATAGTGTCTGGGACGCACGAACAAAACGCCGCTATTCGGATATAACGATGGATTATTTTGGACCAAACCAACATTTGTTATTGAAGTAGCAGTCCTGGGAGTGCATTCTGACGAAGACAACAAAGGTAATGAAACTTTTGTAATAGTAAATCGGAGTTTGATCAGGGCTAAACTTGGTCGGTGTCTAAATGGCTAGCCGTGATGGCTGGGCTATCTACTGAGAATATTGCAAAATGTGCTTTCACCGAAAAGCTATTTTAAAATCAGACATATCGAGTGCATAGAGGAGTTCTGTATCTATAATTCTTAAAATAATTGTTATGTTTTTTGTGAACGTTTATCGTGAGTAATTTAGTAAATTCACCGGATGTTTGCGGGGGGTATGCTAGTTCTGAACGTCACATGCCAATGTAAAAAGCTGGTTTTTGATATAAATATGAACTTGATTGAACAAAACATGCATGCATTGTATAACATAATGTCCTAGGGTTGTCATCTGATGAAGATCATCAAAGGTTAGTGCTGCATTTAGCTGTCTTCTGGGTTTTTGTGACATTATATGCTAGCTTGAAAAATGGGTGTCTGATTATTTCTGGCTTGGTACTCTGCTGACATAATCTAATGTTTTGCTTTCGCTGTAAAGCCTTTTTGAAATAGGACAGTGTGGTTAGATAAAGGAGAGTCTTGTCTTTAAAATGCTGTGAAATAGTCATATGTTTGAAAAATTTAAGTTTTTGTATTTTTGAGGAATTTGTAATTCGCGCCACGCCTATCATTGGATATTGGAGCAGGTGTTCCGCTAGCGGAACGTCTAGATGTAATTAATATTCACATGGAAAAGTCCACAGACCCACTCCAAAAGGCTTTCGGACCCATCATCGACTCAATGGGTTTTGTCCAACATGTCTCTGGACCTACTCACTGCCACAGTCATACTCTGGACCTAGTTTTGTCCCGTGGAATAAATGTTGTGGATCTTAATGTTTTTCCCCATAATCATGGACTATCGGACCACCATTTTATTACGTTTGCAATCGCAACAAATAATCTGCTCAGATCCCAACCAAGGAGCATCAAAAGTCGTGCTATAAATTCTCAGACAACCCAAAGATTCCTTGATGGCCTTCCAGACTCCCTCTGCCTACCCAAGGACGTCAGAGGACAAAAATCAGTTAACCACCTAACTGAGGAACTCAATTTAACCTTGCGCAATACCCTAGATGCAGTTGCACACCTAAAAACTAAAAACATTTGTCATAAGAAACTAGCTCCCTGGTATACAGAAAATACACGAGCTCTGAAGCAAGCTTCCAGAAAATTGGAACGGAAATGGCGCCACAGTCTTCCGACTAGCTTGGAAAGGCAGTACCGAGCCCTCACTGCTGCTCTATCATCCTATTTTTACAACTTAATTGAGGAAAAACAATGCAACATTTCTTTTTGATGCTGTTGCAAAGCTAACTAAAAAGCAGCATTCCCCAAGAGAGGATGGCTTTCACTTCAGCAGTAATAAATTCATGAACTTCTTTGTGATGGAAAAGATCATGATCATTAGAAAGCAAATTACGGAGTCCTCTTTAAATCTGCATATTCCTCCAAAGCTCCGTTGTCCTGAGTCTGCACAACTCTGCAAGGACTTAGGATCAAGGGAGACACTAAAGTGTTTTAGAACTATATCTCTTGACACAATTATGAAAATAATCATGGCCTCTAAACCTTCAAGCTGCATACTGGACCCTATTCCAACTAAACTACTGAAAGAGCTGCTTCCTGTGCTTGGCCCCCCTATGTTGAACATAATAAAAGGCTCTCTATCCACTGGATGTGTACCCAACTCACTAAAAGTGGCAGTAATAAAGCCTCTCTTGAAAAAGCCAAATCTTGACCCAGAAAATATAAAAAACTATCGGCCTATATCGAATCTTCCATTCCTCTCTAAACTTTTAGAGAAAGCTGTTGCATAAACAATGTTTACGAAACGCTTCAGTCTGGTTTTAGACCCCATCATAGCACAGAGACTGCACTTGTGAAGGTGGTAAATTACCTTTTAACCACTGTGCGGCCTCGACATCCAGCGAAAAATCATATCGCCATTAGCATAACCAAATTTAATACATTTTTTTCCCCACATTTTTTTTCAAATTATATCGTTTTATAGATACACCTCTCCTGAATCGAACCACGTTGTCAGATTTCAAAAAGGCTTTACAGCAAAAGCAAAACATTAGATTATGTTAGAGGAGTATATCGTAAAAGTAGCCACCTAGCCATTTTCCAACCAACCACATTCATCACAAATAACCAAAAAACAGCTAAATGCAGCACTAACCTTTGACAATCTTCATCAGATGACACACCTAGGACATCATGTTACACAATACATGCATTCTTTTGTTCGATAAAGTTCATATTTATATATAAAAACAGCATTTTACATCGGTGCGTAACGTTGACTAACTATTTTCCCTCAAATGCATCCGATGAAACAGAGCTACAATTTACTAAATTACTATTCGAAAACATTTTTAAAATGTAATATTGTCATTCTAAGATTTATAGATGAATATCTCTTGAAAGCACCTGTAATGCCAGATTTAAAAATAACTTTACTGCGTAATCACACTTTGCGATAAAAGGGGATGCGATACTCCCCAGGGCCTTCCCTGTGGCTCAGTTGGTAGAGCATGGTGTTTGCAACGCCAGGGTTGTGGGTTCGATTCCCATGGGGGGCCAGTACCAAAAAAAAAAAAAAATGCATGAAATGTATGCATTCACTACTGTAAGTCGCTCTGGATAAAAGCGTCTGCTAAATGACTAAAATGTAAAATGTAAATACTCAGAACAATAGGCTAGCAATAGCAATAGGCTAGCCATCTTGGAACAATCGCATATCACATCTAGTCTTGTATACTATTGTCAATAATCCCTTACCTTTGGTTGTCTTCATCAGAAAGCACTTCCAGGAATCCCAGGTCCACAACAAATGTATTTTAGTTCGAAAAAATGACTCCTTTATGTTCCAAGAGCTTGTTCTTGTTAGCGCGTCTGAAGGCTGCTCCAAAACTTCCGTCGGCCACGGGACAGCCATTTCGAGAAAATGCATTTTTTTCCCATTTAGGTTCGTTCAAACATGTCAAACGTTGTATAACATAAATCTTCAGGGTGTTTTTCAACAAGAGAGTCAATAAGATTCGAGGGGGACGATTGCATTGTGTTTCAAAACGTTTCGAAAGGGGAGGGTAACCAGGGGCGCCGGCATCATAATGGTGATGGCCCTCTCCGTGTGACTACGTTCCACAGCGTCTCATTCATTCAGTTTTAACAGTAGAAGGCTCTAACCAATTTGTGAAGACTGGGGACACGTAGTGGAAGCAATAGGAAGTGCTCAATGAACCATAGCTCACGGTGTGATTAATAGGCAACGTGATGAAGTTGAGTTCACAATTCAGAATTCCACTTACTGTTTCCATCTGTCTCGGGGTTTTGACTGCCATATGAGTTCTGTTATACTCACAGACACCATTCAAACAGTTTTAGAAACTTTAGGGTGTTTTCTATCCACAAGTATTAATTATATGCATATCCTAGCTTCTGAGTTGGAGTAGGAGGCCGTTTAAAATGGGCACGAATTATTTTCAAAAATCGCTTTAGCGCCCCCTATCCTAGGGGAACGCCAAGAGGTTTTAATGGCATCAGACCGAGGGTCTGCATCTGTCCTCGTGCTCCTAGATCTTAGTGCTGCTTTTGATACCATCGATCACCACATTCTTTTGGAGAGATTGGAAACCCAAATTGGTCTACACGGACAAGTTCTGGCCGGTTTAGATCTTATTTGTCGGAAAGATATCAGTTTGTCTCTATGGTTTGTCCCCTGACAAATCAACTGTAAATTTCGTTGTTCATCAAGGTTCCGTTTTAGGACCACTATATATTTCACTATATATTTTATGTCTTGGGGATGTCATTCAAAAACACAATGTTAAATTTCACTTCCATGCGGATGACACACAGCTGTACATTTCAATGAAACATGGTGAAGCCCCAAAATTGCCCTCGCTAGAAGCCTGTGTTTCAGACATAAGGAAGTGGATGGCTGCAAACTTTCTACTTTTAAACTCGGACAAAACAGAGATGCTTGTTCTAGGTCCCAAGAAACAAAGAGATCTTCTGTTGAATCTGACAATTAATCTTGATGGTTGTACAGTCGTCTCAAATAAAACTGAAGGACCTCGGCGTTACTCTGGACCCAGATCTCTCTTTTGAAGAACATATCAAGACCGTTTCAAGGACAGCTTTTTTCCATCTACGTAACATTGCAAAAATCAGAAACTTTCTGTCCAAAAATGATGCAGAAAAATGTATCCATGCTTTTGTTACTTCTAGGTTGGACTACTGCAATGCTCTACTTTCCGGCTACCCAGATAAAGCACTAAATAAACTTCAGTTAGTGCTAAATACGGCTGCTAGAATCCTGACTAGAACCAAAAAATTTGATCATATTACTCCAGTGCTAGCCTCCCTACACTGGCTTCCTGTTAAGGCAAGGGCTGATTTCAAGGTTTTACTGCTAACCTACAAAGCAATACATGGGCTTGCTCCTACCTACCTTTCCGATTTGGTCCTGCTGTACATACCTACACGTACGCTACGGTCACAAGACGCAGGCCTCCTAATTGTCCCTAGAATTTCTAAGCAAACAGCTGGAGGCAGGGCTTTCTCCTATAGAGTTCAATTTTTATGGAATGGTCTGCCTACCCATGTGTGAGATGCAAACTCGGTCTCAACCTTTAAGTCTTTACTGAAGACTCATCTCTTCAGTAGGTCCTATGATTGAGTGTAGTCTGGCCCAGGAGTGTGAAGGTGAACGGAAAGGCTCTGGAGCAACGAACCGCCCTTGCTGTCTCTGCCTGGCCGGTTCCCCTCTCTCCACTGGGATTCTCTGCCTCTAACCCTATTACAGGGGCTGAGTCACTGGCTTACTGGTGTTCTTCCATGCCATCCCTAGGAGGGGTGCGTCACTTGAGTGGTTTGAGTCACTGACGTGGTCTTCCTGTCTGAGTTGGCGCCCCCCCTTGGGTTGTGCCGTGGCGGAGATCTTTGTGGGCTATACTCGGCCTTGTCTCAGGATGGTAAGTTGGTGGTTGAAGATATCCCTCTAGTGGTGTGGTGGCTGTGCTTTGGCAAAGTGGGTGGGGTTATATCCTGCCTGTTTGGCCCTGTCCGGGGGTATCATTGGATGGGGCCACAGTGTCTCCTGACCCCTCCTGTCTCAGCCTCCAGTATTTATGCTGCAGTAGTTTATGTGTCGGGGGCTAGGGTCAGTCTGTTATATCTGGAGTATTTCTCCTGTCTTATCCGGTGTCCTGTGTGAATTTAAATATGCTCTCTCTAATTCTCTCTTTCTCTCTTTCTTTCACTCTCTCGGAGGACATGAGCCCTAGGACCATGCCTCAGGACTACCTGGCATGATGACTCCTTGCTGTCCCCAGTCCACCTGGCTGTGCTGCTGCTCCAGTTTCAACTGTTCTGCCTGCGGCTTTGGAAACCTGACCTGTTCACCGGACATGCTACCTGTCCCAGACCTGTGGTTTCAACTCTCTAGAGACAGCAAGAGCAGTAGAGATACTCTCAATGATCGGCTATGAAAAGCCAACTGACATTTACTCTTGAGGTGCTGAGTTGTTGCACACTCAACAACTACTGTGATTATTATTATTTGACCATGCTGGTCATTTAACAAAATTTGAACATCTTGGCCATGTTCTGTTATAATCTCCACCCAGCACAGCCAGAAGAGGACTGGCCACCCCTCATAGCCTGGTTCCTCTCTAGGTTTCTTCCTAGGTTTTGGCCTTTCTAGGGAGTTTTTCCTAGCCACCGTGCTTCTACACCTGCATTACTTGCTGTTTGGGGTTTTAGGCTGGGTTACTGTACAGCACTTTGAGATATCAGCTGATGTAAGAAGGGCTATATAAATACATTTGATTTGATTTGATTTGATTCCTTGCTGAGTGGCCATTCAGATTATGTCGATATAGGACTCGTTTTACTGTGGATATAGATACTTTTGTACCTGTTTCCTCCAGCATCTTCACAAGGTCCTTTGCTGTTGTTGTTCTGGGATGGATTTGCACTTTTCGCACCAAAGTACGTTCATCTCTAGGAGACAGAATGCATCTCCTTCCTGATCGGTATGACAGCTGCTTGGTCCCGTGGTGTTTAAACTTGCGTGCTATTGTTTGTACAGATGAACATGGAAATTGCTCCCAAGGATGAACCAGACTTTTGGAGGTCTACAATTTTCTTCTGAGGTCTTGGCTGATTTCTTTTGATTTTCCCATGATGTCAATCAAAGAGGCACTGAGTTTGAAGGTAGGCCTTGAAATACATCTACAGGTACACCTCCAATTGACTCAAGTGATGTCAGTTAGCCTATCAGAAGCTTCTAAAGCCATGACATCGTTTTCTGAAATGTATGACTCCAACCTAAGTGTATGTAAACTTCTGACTTCAACTGGCAATGGACCTTGTCAACTTGCAGAAGAGCATGTTCACACTGACAATATAGCATATGTGTAATAGACACTGTCATTGGTGTTGATTTGAGCCTGTCCATTTGGTGATGGTAAATCCCACATTAAATACATTCGAAATGTACATTTGTAGACTGTTCATTTGCAATGTATTACAATGGGCATTTACCATCAAGAATTGGACATGCTCTAATATACTGCAGAAATACCCAATTGACTGGCTTGTTGAATTTGGGATGGCCGAGCAGTGATAGTGGTTCCTCTCCATCGCTCGTTGGTGTTGATTTCAGCCTGTCCATTTGTTGATGTAAATCCCTCATTAAATACATTGGAAATGCACACTGTCCATTTGCATAGAAAATGTACAATGCCAATATATCATACTGCCATCAAGTCAGCCATCAGTCAATAAGATATCATACTGACACCAAACATATACATACTGACACCAAACTCACTTTGTCCAACTCTATTAGAAGCCAACTATCACATATTTCAGAGCCGGCCCACAATTCATAGCACCTTCTGTTTGAGCTGTGCATCCAGTTCTGACATTATGTGTAGGCCTAGCTGAGGCGACCCTGAATCCCGAGGTTCAGGTTGATAGGTAATTCAGAGCCCGAGCAGCGACCTTAATTATTGCTGAAAATTCACTTATTTTGGGGGTTGCTACGGGGTCCCTGGACGAGCTATCGGTCAGAAACATGTAGGGTCAGTCTCTATGGGATGAGGCGGTACCTAGTCTTGTGATTCTGTGACTTTTCTAAATGTCATCATTTTCGCGATGTTAACAATGAATTGAATACATTGCAAATGGACAAAGCTGTTTCTCGGCGTCAGAACCTTCTGAAGCCACATAACTCACCATGCACTACCGACTTAAGCTCTAGAATAGGTTTATAAAGTTTCAGAGCTCTAGGTCTAACTGTTCTTTGATGGTTAAAATGCCAGTATCTATTGCAGGCTCTGTGTGTCTGTGTGTCACGACAGTGACGGATGGTGGCGCCCCTCCTCGGCCGGGCGGAGCTCGGCGGTCGTCGTCGCCGGCCTACTAGCTACCATCGATCCCTTTTTGTTCCACTTTCTGTTGGTTAGGTCTAGGTAGGCACGCACCTGTTTTTGGTTAGTCATTAGTAAGGGGGGGTTATTTAGTTTAGCGTAGGATGTATGTGTTTGTACGTGATTGTGTTGCTTGTCCGGGTTTTTGTGCTAGAGGAACGTGTACTGGGTTTTTCCCTCTGCCTGTGGTTTATGTTCATTGTGTACACCACCGCAGAATAATTTAAGGGCTGCGCCCCTATACTTTTGGCGACCACATCCAGTTGCTTTTAATAAAGAAGTGTGGTCAAGAACTCTCTGTCTCCTGCGCCTGCGTTGTTCTCTTGTTTCTCCTGGACATCTGAAAAAAAACTGATCTACGACCTGTTGAGCACTGAAATGTACACTCATGGCTTCAGCAAAGAGAGAACTGTGGGGACTGTCATCTGCAGCACCTCTATAGCCTCTGACTGCATTCCCCATTAGCTCAACAGGTCGTAGATCTGTTTTTTTTCAGATGTCCAGGAGAAACAAGAGAACAACGCTTTCAATACATTTGTATTTTGTCTGAAATTGATTTTATTTTGTCTGTGAACTTGAGCCATATGCGGGGTTGTGGAGGGGAGATGCTGCACATGCACAAGAAAGTTTTAGTTTTGTCTGAGTTCAATCAGTAGCACACATAATCTACATTTTCCATTGTGTGTGTGTGTGTGTGTGCGTGCGTGCGTGCGTGTGTGTGTGTGTGTGTGTGTGTGTGTGTGTGTGTGTGTGTGTGTGTGTGTGTCTGTGTGTGTGTGTCTGTGTTTTTTTTGTGGTGTGTAAATTATTTTATAAGTGCCTGGTCAGAAATGACCTTAAGACAATCTTTGTACCCAGGTGGTGTACAGCTTTCATGGAAATATGAACAAAGGCAGTGTTTCAATGATTCTAATGTTGGGGTCACTAGGAAAAGTCATCAAATTTCAAATTTAAAAAATATCATTTAGGGGGTTTTCTCTGCTGTTAAACAGAGTAACCCTTAAGACAACACAGGGGTTAAGCCTGCCCATTTCTGGACTTCAGCCATATTCAATGGTAAAGTTCATACTTACCCTTTAGGATATGAAGGAGACCATTCAATCTTTTCATGTTGAAATCACTGCTAGTCAGGCTTCATTTCAAGCCTACTTTTTGCACGGTCGCTGCGGTCAGACCGAGCGAGCTACGGTCAAGTGGGGTATTTCCTTGAACTTGGCACAGCCTAGAGATTATGGTGATGCCATTTGTTACCCTTTCTGTGATGATTTAAGCCTACACATTTCTGGATTTCAGCCCTATTTGATGGTAAAGTTCATACTTCCCCTTTAGGATATGAAGGGGACCATTCAATCTTTTCATGTTGATATCCGTAGAGGTACAGGTGACCCTGAACATGTGACAAAAGGAATTTTGAAAATGTCCTGCACAGAAGCAGAGTTAGAGCGTAACCCGTAAACCCCTGTTATCCTTAGGGGGAAACTCGGATGTGTCAGACTACATGAACTGGCGAGCGCAGCAAGAATAACTCAGTGGCTTATCCACCCCAACCTCCCACGATGAGCCCATCGAAAACAGCGTCTCTCTCTGTGTGACCCAGAGGCCGCAATATGTCCAAAGCATGTTGAAATCACTACTAGTCAGGCTTCATTCCGGCCTACTTTTTTCACGGTCGCTGCGGTCAGACCGAGCGAGCTACTGTCAAGTGGGGCACCTCGTTGAACTCGACACGACCTAGAGACTACGGGGATGCCATTTGCCAACACTTTCAGTGTTGATTTCAGCCTGCCCATTTGGTGTTGGTTCATCACTATTTAAACTTATTAGAAATGGACAATGGACAAGTCAGCCATCAAGTCAACCATCCATCAGTCAATAAAATATCATACTGACACCAAACCCACTTTGTCCAACTCGTTTAGAAGCCAACTATCACATATAACTATTGCAGGTAACTATTGCAGGCTCTGCGTGCCTGTAAGCCCCACACTGCGTCACTCCATATTGACTGTGTGTGTGTGTGTGTGTGTGTGTGTGTGTGTGTGTGTGTGTGTGTGTGTGTGTGTGTGTGTGTGTGTGTGTGTGTGTGTGTGTGTGTGTGTGTGTGTGTGAGTACAGAAAATCACAGAAATCACTTAGAGCTCCAAAACCCGCCTGATCAGATTCGCCTTAATCTATAATTCTTTAAATGACAATATTGTATTTTACCAATGTTTTCGAGTAGTAATTTTGTAAATTGTAGCGCAGTATCACCGGAAGCATTTGAGGGAAAATATTTTCTGAACATCACGCCGATGTAAAATGCTGTTTTTATATAAAAATATGAACTTTATCGAACAAAAGAATGCATGTATTGTGTAACATGATGTCCTAGGAGTGTCATCTGATGAAGATTGTCAAAGGTTAGTGCTTCATTTAGCTGTGTTTTGGTTATTTGTGATGCATGTGGTTGGTCGGAAAATGGCGGTGTACTCTCCTAACATAATCTAATGTTTTGCTTTCGCTGTAAAGTCTTTTGGAAATCGGACAACGTGGTTCGATTCAGGAGAAGTGTATCTATAAAATGGTGTAAAATAGTCCTATCTTTGAGAACTTTGAATTATGACATTTTGTGGTTTTAATTCTGGCGCTCTGATTTTTCACTGGCTGTTGAATAGTGTGGGACGATTTCGTCCCACTACCCTAGAGAAGTTTTAACAAATTTGTGCAGACAATTTGAGAGAAATTCACTTTTTGTGCATATAGAACCTTTGTGGGATCTTTAATTTCATCTCTTGAAATGTGCGACCAACACTTTACATGTTGCGTTTATATTTTTGTTCAGTGTAGTTAAATACATACTCTCTACCTAATGTGTAATGTGATGTAATGTAATATAGACTAATGTTTGCTAACGTTGCACCTCACAATTAGGTTTTATATGATGTAACGTTAGCCAGCTTGCTATAGATAATGTTTCAACTCAAACTGGCTAGCTAGATCTCTATTAGCTAACGTTAGCTAGTTAGTGAATTAATTTAAACTTGGACAAAGGTACAGTGCCTTGCAAAAGTATTCACTCCCCTTGGCGTTTTTCCTATTTTGTTGCATTACAACCTGTAATTTAAATTGATTTTTATTTGGATTTCATGTAATGAACATACACAAAATAGTCAAAATTGGTGAAATGAAATGAAAAAAATAACTGGTGCGCGCATATGTATTCACCACCTTTGCTATGAATCCCCTAAATAAGATCTGGTGAAACCAATTACCTTCAGAAATCACATAATTAGTTAAGTAAAGTCCACCTGTGTGCAATCTAAGTGTCACATGATCTGTCACATGATCTCAGTATATATACACATGTTCTGAAAAGCCCCAGAATCTGCAACACCACTAAGCAAGGGGCACCACCAAGCAAGCAGCACTGTGAAGACCAAGGAGCTCTCCAAACAGCTCAGGGACAAAGTTGTGGAGAAGTACAGATCAGAGTTGGGTTATAAAAAATATCCGAAACTTTGAACATCCCATGGAGCACCATTAAATCCATTATAAAAAATGGAAAGAATGTGGCACCGCAACAAACCTGTTAAGAGAGGGCCGCCCACCAAAACTCACGGACCAGGTAAGGAAAGCATTAATCAGAGAGGCAACAAAGAGACCAAAGATAACCCTGAAGGAACTGCAAAGCTCCACAGCGGAAATTAGAGTATCTGTTCATAGCACCACTTTAGGCCGTACACTCCATAGAGATGGGCTTTATGGAAAAGTGGCCAGAAAAAAATAATCAAACATGTTTGGTGATCGCCAAAAGGCATGTGGGAGACTCCCCAAACAAATGGAAGAATGTACTCTGGTCAGATGAGACTAAAATTTTGCTTTTTGGCCATCAAGGAAAACGCTATGTCTGGCGCAAACCCAACACCTCTCATCACCCCGAGAAAACCATCCCTATGTTTTCCATCAGCAGGGACTGGGAAACTGCTCAGAATTGAAGGAATGATGGATGGCGCTAAGTACAGGGAAATTCTTGAGGGAAACCTGTTTCAGTCTTCAAGAGATTTGAGACTTGGGATGGAGATTCACCTTCCAGCAGGACAATGACCCTAAGCATACTGCTAAAGCAACACTCAAGTGGTTTAAGAGGAAACATTTAAATGTCTTGGAATGGCCTAGCCAAAGCCCAGACATCAATCCAATTAAGAATCTGTGGTATGACTTAAAGATTGCTGCAAATCAGCGGAACTCAACCAACTTGAAGGAGCTGGAGCAGTTTTGCCTTGAAGAATGGGCAAAGATCCCAGTGGCTAGATGTGCCAAGCTTATGGAGACATACCCCAAGATACTTGCAGCTGTAATTGCTGCAAAAGGTGGCTCTACAAAGTATTGACTTTGGGGGGGTGAATAGTTATGTACGCTCAAGTTTTCTGTTTTTGTCTTATTTATTGTTTGTTTCACAATAAAAAAATATTTAGCATCTTCAAAGTGGTTGGCGTGTTGTGTAAATCAAATGATACAACCCCCCCCAAAATCCGTTTTAATTCCAGGTTGTAAGGCAACAAAATAGGAAAAATGCCAAGGGGGGTGAATAAGCCATTGTATTGATAACTACCCCGGATTTGCAGGTTAGTAGCTAGCTTCTACTAGTAGCTAGCTACTTTTATGAGAACAGGCATGTTGTTTGGGTTAGCACTAGCTCTCGATAAACATTCTGCCTTTCCAGCTGTCCGGAGCACTGTACCGGCACTTCTAATTTTGGGGGAATTGCATACTGGCTCCTCTATTAAACAAAGTAACCTATTGCCAGCCCAGAGTCACACTCCAAGGCAAAAAAGTTTGAACAAAGCGGAATGAAGGCACGATCTTCATTGAATAGCGATGTGGGCATTCATTTCCTGATTCTGCTTTGTTCAAGTTTATTTGCCGCTAGTCTGTGAATCTATGCCTGACAGTAGGCTGTTCGAGATAGTGCAGATTGAAAATGCACCAATGTGAATGCACATGATGCAGTGTTCCAAGTTGTCAAATTAGGGTTTGTAAGGTAATGACAATTTGTTTTATAATTTGTTAATGTAAACCATGAAGGAACACTTTTAAATATTATCAATCACTTAAAATATGCATATCAGCCATTATCAGAATAACCCTTCAGTGTGTCTGTGTGCTGCTTGTGTGCCAGAGGGGGCCATTGCCCAAGGAGAGAGAGCACAACATTTCAGCAGCTGGTATAAAATAATGACAGACAGACTAACTAGTTAGCAAATTCAAAACATAACTTGTAGCAGTTATCTCGCTAGTTAACTATAGCTAACTAAGTATTAATGTCGTTGTCACCTTTCCACCGGCACTAGATAGCCTAAATAAATCTGCACCATTGGAAAGCTGGGATATCCCTCTATTAAACAGTAGCTATGTAATTGCGTCAATGTTACAAATATTAAAAAAATAGCCTGATTGACAAATAACATAGATCTCCCCTGAAACATTAATATGCTTTTGTTCAAGCCCTGGTCTAACCACATTGTAGGCTAAACATCAGCTCCTCAACAGGACCTTGATAAGCAGACTTGGGTGTTTCAGGGCTGGATCAAAAGCCAACCCTCTCCAGATAGAGGGTTGACCACATGTTGACAACATGTGATTAACAGTTCTACTTTCTGGGGCGTTAAGTGCCTTGATCAAGGGCACAATGGCTAGAGATGGTAGGCCATGGGAGCAGACACATCAGCCTTCCAGTATCAGTAATGCTTTCTTTTTGGAAAATATGTATGAACCCTTAACAATGAATAATAAGATGTATCTGTACATGTATAGCATAATGTAATTTGTGAATTTCGGTGAACATAGTCTAATGGACAGACTTAGAAAAAGACAGCTCCTACACTTCTTTCATCCCAAGCACTGTCAGCAAGCACTACATAGCTGGTTGCATAGTAACTGCGTTATTTTACATGGAACTGTTACACTTGCAAGTTATCAAAACACTGTTTAGAATATCACAATAAGTTCAGCAGTTTCACTCTGCTCATATTACTCTGTAGACTACTGAACGATTGAAAACTTCCTCCTGGAAGAATATTGGTCAGTTGCTGCAGAGTGCTATGAGAAGAATGCCATCTTCCTGCATCTCACACCTGCCTGTATTTATTGAACTCTGCCTGCTGGACCCATGGGTTGAAGCAAACTCTATCATATCCAGGATGGAGTGTCACCCCTTCTGCCACCTGACTGCACCTATCCATAAACTGTGATACATTACATAGATGGAAGGGACTTCATGACCCACTGGAGACTTGAAAACAGAGAGCTGTGCATGTCAGTGTGTGGTTAGACAGCCAAACCCATTGAATAGATCATAGAAATAGAATGGAATGCCATTCTAGTTCTGGGACAGCTGAAGTTGTACCAAGGATTGTTATGCTCCTTGTTCTACCTGTGGTTGTACTCTACACACAACTTATTTTAATTTGCTAGGTAGGCATACTGTCTTTATAAGAAAATCAATATGATAGCCTATTTACAGCAGACACTGTTTTGTCTTTGTAACACAAACACACCCATTGATTTTTAGTTGATAAATGTATCTACATTCAAGCTGGCCATGTTTGTGCAATGTCCACATGTAGCTACACCTGTAGGGATATTAGTTCTGGGATTTGTCCGACGGGAAAGATATAACAGCAGACATAAAGAATGATGAGACGAGACAAAACTAGCCAGTTATAGAATATCATGTTGACAGCTGAGCTGACTGAAGACTGGGCAACTAGCAGTTGTTGATATAGTTTCCATGGTAACGTATCTTTACATGATGTGATAAAACTTGTTGCAAGCTACTTCGTAGCAAGTTCTTATAGAATGAGTGTCTCAAGAAACACATTCCAGACACTGGTACTTCTTGCAATCTTGGCATAACTGTGATTTGACAGCTGTAGCTATACCCAAGCTAAGCTAGCTAGCTGCTGTCAAGCTGGCTAAAGGTCAATGCAGGCTTTAGCCTACACATAGAACTCAATTAGCAGATCCTCTTGAGATGGTGAGTCAGTCAGGACTCAGGAAGGGAGAAGTCCTCAACTTCAAAACTTCTCTCCATAGCAAAGCTAGCTTAGCTTACCTCGCTATCACTAAGTTACTCTCTACTGCTCTTGTTTGTTTGCTGTGATGGCAAAGACACACCCAAGAAATACCCACATTAAACCACACCCCAAAGACAACTCTTGTTTGTGCATCAGTAATGGCCGATGCATTTCTTAATGAGCACCAGAAGAAACACATGCGCAATCGGTGAGTGCAGTCAAAGTTGTTGGGATGTCAAGTGTCCTACTTATATCAGTACAGTCATAAAATCTTAAGTATTACGAAACTTATATTCAATCAAATAAACCTCACGTAGCAAATAAGCCAGACATTTTTTTGTTGACCAAATTCGACACTCTCTCTTTGACCTCCATACAAAACTCCTTGCTTGGTAGGCGAAACAATGGGCCTGTCTCTCAGTGTTGCCAACTCCTCAGTAAGGAAAGTAGCTATTGGCTGTCCTAAAAGTTGCTAGAAGTCGCTAAATGATGTCATCACCTAATTTGCATAATTGGCAATGTGCATGTAATTGTGATGGATACTGTTGGAGAGAGTAATAACGTCATGGGAGAGAGAAAAAGTGAGTAAAAAACACCCTAAATATGTTTAGAACTACAAATGAGCAAGCTGCAGAGAGTGGCACACACAGTGAATAAGAAGCAGATATTTGAGGCCATACTCCTCCTTCAGCACTTTATGGACCCCATTGTTAATCCTCGTCATAACAGAGGCATTGTCAGTCCCTATACCCAGGAGTTTCTCTTTTTTAAGACAACACTTCTCGAGGAAAGCCACAACAGCACGGGCTATAGATTTGGCATCTCCTCCCTCCAACTCAACAAGCCCCAGAAATGTTGATACAATTGTCTGCTTGGTGTCACTAAAGTACCTTATCACAACCCCCAGGTACTTAGAAACACTTACATCTGTGGACTCATCAAGGAGGAGGCTGAAACGCTGGTCACCCACATCTGCAACCAACTTTTTCAGAAAGTATGGTGCTAGAACATCATTAATCATTTCTGTGCACTTTGTCCTGTGCATTTTGAAGTGGGTAGCAGCAGTGGAGTCTGAGAAAGCAGCTCTACATGCTTCTCCAATGTGATCACATGCCAGCATGGAACAGTGTTCAGCGATAGCTAATGCCATGGTGGCCTCAGCCTTTTTTGCAGAGTCAATTTTTTTTTAACCATAAATGTCAGCTTGTTTTGGGTGGAACTGTTATAAGGCTGTCTCTTGAGTATGTTTTTGAGTTGTCATGTGTTTTTTTTACATCACTAAGTTTGGCTTAGAAATCAGCCTTACAATACAGGCAGTATGCCCGTGTATCATCTCCAATAAACGGCTTCAACCAGCCTTTGAATTCAGGGTTTGATTCCCACTCTTTTCTGTATTTTTGAGTGTACAGTTTAGACTGAGACATGATGAGCTAGCCAGCTAGATGTTTAGCTTATGTCACAGAGAGGCACACACACAGTGGACAAGGTGAGTAAGTGAATGAGGCTGTTTGAGTCAAATGCAGTGATTTATTTTTGTGCAGTGATTTATTTTAGACAAAGAACATTTTACATTTACATCCCGTCCTGAATGTAAGCCAATGCGGGATCAGCCAGTCTGGACGCTGAGGGGTGAACATCTCCTGCTCTGACTGCAGCTGGGAGGGACTGCTGTGCGTGAGTGCTTTTGGATGGGGGTGGGGCCCACGGCAGCACCCGCTGCTCGTTGAGAAGAGTAAGAACGATACATGCTTTCACGTCAGTCTCCAAAAGTCTCCAATAACACCAGAAAAAGTCGCTAGATTTGTCGCCAGTCGATTTTTTGAAAATGTGTTGCTAGAGGGGTCTGAATGCTCGCTATATATAGAGACATAGTCGCTAAGTTGGCAACACTGCTCTCTCTTCCTCTTCCTTTCTGGTGTAGTTCACCTTTAAAGCCCTTCCTGATAGAGGTTCATACAAATCCTGATCGTTTTGCAATTGTTAGAAAGGCAGGTGTCATATTCTTTTAACAGTTTACACACATGCAGTAGTACAACGTATGTGATTATTATTTACACATAATTAAAGGTTTTACTGATTTTCAGGGCAGATTACCAGATCTTCTCACCTTTTTTCTATTTACTGTAGGAATACCTTTAAAAAAAAGCTATTATAATAGGTTTTGTGTATTTAAAGAATCTTACAAATAATTGTAATCCTGAAAACATTATCTAAATTATCTTATCTATTTTTATTGTACCAACTTGATTGAGGCTGGGGAGGATGAGGAGCAACATCAGCTTGAGAGAGGGGGAAAGCTACCACATCTTCTTCAGCTACAGAAGCACTGACTGGCGCTGGGCCCACTCCCTGGTCAGTCCTACAGGCCGTAGGACTGACCAAGGAGTGGGCCCAGCGCCAGTCAGCGCTTCTGTAGCAGGTCTGCTACCGTGAGAGGAACTTTGTCCCCAGCTGTACCGTGTTGGAGAACATGTTCGACTGCAACCAGGAGAGTCAGAAGGTGCTGCTGGTCCTTAGCCATGAGTTTGTGAGGAGCCGCTGGTGTCTGCTGGAGGCCAACATGTCCATGTTCAGAGACTGTCTGGAGCGGAAGCCCGTGCTGCCTGTGCTACTGTAGCGAAGAGTACCCGTCCCTCTGTACCTCTGTCACCTCACTTACCTGGAGGTCAGAGACTCAGACTTCCTCAGTAAAGTGCTCAAGGTGCTCTGTACTCCCAACCTGCAGCTCCGGGGTTAATCTGTGATGCCCTTCCAGCCTCTTTCCAACTACAACGGGAAGGCCCGCAGCCTCTGAGTAACATCAACAAGGAAGGGCTCCACAAATGGGAGGCACTTGGTCATTGAGGACCAGGAGAAGAATAGCAAGGCTGTACAGATGATCAACAGTGTCTTTCAGACCAAAGTGTGGCTGTGTCCTCTGTGGCTTCGGAATTCTGATCGTTATTTCCTTTTAATTTGTGTCCAATTAAGACACCCAGTAACATAATAAAAAAATCCCCATTAAAATATGTCAATTTAAGCTAGATCAACAACCAATTTCACAGAGCTTGTAGAATTCAAAGAATAATAGGCAATTGTTGCACAATCCTGGTGTGGAAAGCTCTTAGAGACTTACCCAGAAAGACGCACAGCTGTAATTACTGCCAAAGGTGCTTCTACAAAGTATTGACTAGGAGGTGTGAATACTTATGTAAATTCGATATTTCTATATTCCATTTTCAAGAAATTTGCAAAAATGTCTAAAAACATGTTTTTACTTTGTCATTATTATGTATTGTGTATACATGGGTGAGAGAAGAAAATATATTTAATACATTTTGAATTCAGGTATTAATATTTTCTGAAGGCACTGTACATAACAGAACCGAATATAATAGCATAGTATAACGTTACAGTAAGACTAAAAACACCACCTATTTTTTTATGAGATTTTAGGATGATTTTGCAAATGGTCACATTTTTCTCTAATGCAGCCAAAAAGTTGATTGTAAAATAACACAAGTATGTTACAATTTATTAACACCATCTGCTCTAAAATTCGTTCACTGTACGTAATTCAGAACAACACTGTACTTCAGAACCACACTGTACATAACTCAAGAAAATCTAAATGCATATTCCAATGAAATTGACTGCGATCAAATGATTGGCATGCAGATGCTGTATGGACATTTCACTGGTAAAACTTGAAAAACTATCATTCACAATTGACAGTGAGAAATGTGAAGGGAGGGTGACAAAAAAGGTGTGCATAAAGTAGACGTAAAGAATCACATGTGCAGAATGTGATACAGATTTTGGACTCTGGGGAAGAGGCTCCCATGGGGGTGGGATGGGGGCAAAACGGGGTGGTTACCTTTGGAAATGCAGCTACAGCCACATATAAACTCAACTGAAGACAAAACTCTATGAAAATGTATAAAGCAAACAAATGTATTTTCATAACATTGAAACGCAGGGCTACCAACTTTTGAAGAAAGCTTGGAGTGAGATTTGCTATGTGAATTTCATTTCCCCCTAGCAACACCCCTAAACAGATCATTATACTGTTTTAAAGCTAATTTCCTGCAATTCTACATATTTTGACATGGCTTAGGCCTATGACAAGGGTGGGGGGAAAAAATGTAACCACCCAGGTGTATTCAGGATACTTTGAACATTAAATGAACACTCAAAATTCTACGACTTTGTTACTCTGAGATTTTTGGGGGATGAAACTTTAACAACTTTAACTTTAAACCTTTTTAGGAGGTTTGACACTTTATTTAGACAGTAATGAAGTGGGGAGAAAGGCAAATGCTAGAAACAGTGGGAAGGTTGGAAGCAGGGATCCCTGCTCCCAGGTGGAAAGTTGTATGCGCAGGGGTGTGTTATCACTACACCAAGGCTTTGCACAGGAAATAATAATATTAATGGTTGATGGCAGTGGGTAACCAAATCATAGATTGTAGTATCGTTGTCCATAGACTGCTTTCAAGGTAAGGACACAAACATTTTGTATTTTGCAATTTGGGTGAACTCTCTCTTTAAAATAGGTCTCGAAGAAAATCCTGCTTGCTCCCCAGGAGGGTTGGCCATCCCTGATCTATGTTTCCCAAGTGCTGGGTGTTTGAAAATGTTCTTGTTATAACAATAATTTCTCAAAATCACCCAACCTTCAAGAAAAATAGAATGAATATCAATATTCAGGTGGTTTATGCCCATTAGTTGAAGATCCTTGCCATCCTCTGACTCTACATAGACAAAATGTGAGTTTATGAGTTGAGTCCCCTTACCATTTCTGTCAAGCATGTGCACAACACTAAAATGTCAAAAATTACATTTGATTCCTGGAGCATTTAATAGCCATGCTTATTTGTATGACTTATTCAAAACTGTCCATGAATGGCTGCAATAATACATAGCTTCATATAATACATTTTCAAAGACACAAGTACAAGTAGGCATATCAGATTAAACTGGCAAAATTGGGAAGAAGTGGAATAATAAAATAAGTATAGTAAGAATAATCTCAAACATAAAACCTATTTTGAATTGTTTAAAAACCTCTTGACGCGCTGATCCCGTATTCAGGATCAACATCCAGCGAAAAATCAGAGCGCCATATTCATAACCAAATCTAATAATTTCTGTTTCTCAAACATAGGACTATTTTACACCATTTTATAGATACACTTCTCCTAAATCAAACCACATTGTCCGATTTCAAAAAGGCTTTACAGCGAAAGGAAAACATTACATTATGTTAGGAGAGTACATCGACACAATAGCCACACCGCCATTTTCCGACCAACCACATGCATCACAAATAACCAAAACACAGCTAAATGAAGCACTAACCTTTGACAATCTTCATCAGATGACACTCCTAGGACATCATGTTACACAATACATGCATTCTTTTGTTCGATAAAGTTCATAATTATATATAAAAACAGCATTTTACATCGGCGCGTGATGTTCAGAAAATATGGGAAACCTCAAATGCTTCCGGTGAATCAGCGCTACAATTTACAAAATTACTATTCAAAAACATTGGTAAAATATAATATTGTCATTCAAAGAATTATAGATTAACATCTCGTGAATGCAACCGCATTGCCAGATTTAAAAATAACTTTACTGGGAAATCACACTTTGCAATAAACGAGGTGCTATGCTCAGAAAAATAGGCTAGGCGATACAGGTTAGCGCCATCTTGGAACCATCTAAAATCAAATATACTATTGTAAATATTCCCTTACCTTTGATTATCTTCATCAGAAGGCACTTCCAGGAATCCCAGGTCCAAAACAAATGTAGTTTTGTTAGAAAAAGTTAATAATTTATGTCCCAATAGCTCCTTCTTGTTAGCGCGTTCCGAAGGCTACTCAAAATGTACGAAGCGCGCGGGACTTGTCCTCACGAATGTGCAATTTTTTATTTATTTACGTTCGTTCAAACATGTCAAATGTTGTATAACATAAATCTTTAGGGCCTTTTTCAATCAGAACTTCAATAATATTCAAGGTGGACGATTGCATTGTCTTACTAAACGTTTCGGGACGAGAGAGTACCCACATCATAGTAGTAATGGCCCTCCCCCTATGACAAACTTTCCAGGCCTCTCGTTCGGTCAGTTTTTACAGGAGAAGACTCAAACCATTTTGTAAAGACTGTTGACATCTAGTGGAAGCCTTAGGAAGTGCTAAATGAATCCTAACCCACGGTGTGTTTCATAGGCAAAGGCTTGAAAGTGATTCCACAAATCAGATTTCCACTTCATGTTAGGATTTGTCTCAGGGTTTTGACTGCCATATGAGTTCTGTTATACTCACAGACACCATTCAAACAGTTTTAGAAACTTTAGAGTGTTTTCTATCCAAATCTACAAATTATATGCATATCCTAGCTTCTGAGTTTGAGTAGGAGGCCGTTTAAAATGGGTACGTATTTTTTTCAAAATTCGCAATGGCCTTAAGGTGCGTCAAGAGGTTAACACTTTTTTGGTTACTACATGATTCCATATGTGTTATTTCATAGTTTTGATGTCTTCACTATTATTCTACAATGTAGAAAATAGTAGAAATAAAGAAACCTGGCACCATCCCTATGGTGAAGCATAGTGGTGGCAGCATCATGTTTTGGGGATGTTTTTCAGAGGCAGGGACTGGGAGACTAGTCAGGATTGAGGCAAATATGAACGGAGTAAAGTACAGAAATGAAAACCTGCTCCAGAGCGCTCAGGACCACAGAGTGGGGCGAAGGTTCACCTTCCAACAGGACAACAACCCTAAGCACAAAATCACTTCCAAAAATGCTTCAACAAAGTACTGAGTAAAGGGTCTGAATACTTATGGAAATGTGCTATTTCACTTTTTGGGGGGGGGCAAAAAATGTTAACCTGTTTTTGCTTTGACATTATGGGGTATTGTGTGTAGATTGATTAGGGAAAAAACACAATTTAATCAATTTTAGAATAAGGCTGTTACGTATCAAAATGTGGAAAAAGTCAAGGGGTCTGAATACTTTCCGAAGGCACTGTATGTGGCACTTATTCAAATAAAATGTTCCACCTACTTTACAGGTTGCTGTCAATGTGGACCCCAATAACTCTTAAGACTCAATTTAATTAAACCACACTGTTAATTAAACCAACTTGGTTGAGATAAAAAAAAAAGCTCTAAAACTCATGGCCTGCATCTCAAATTGCACCTTATTCCCTATATAGTGCACTACTTTTGACCGGAGCCTTATGGGTACTGGTCAAAAGTAGTACACTTTTTATATGGAATAGAGTGCCATTTGAGACAAATCCATACACTCAACAGGGACTGGTTGGGATGAGAACAACAACAGACATTCAGTCCCATGGTACCTCTGTGACCTTTTCTCGAGAGGGAACATCTTTGCCGAGAGCCCCAGGAGGATCCTATTTTGGAGGACTCCCGTGGCTTGCCCATCTCTCTGACAAGACTCATCGTTCCCCTCAATAACCCCACACGGCTCACTGATTCTCTCTACTCAAAGCACGTCCAGTCAGTGCACTCTATCTCCTCTCACTCAACAGGAATGGCTACTGGAGGTGGATTGTAAAGGTACAAACATGAAAAAAAACAGCACACCAGTAAAGACAGATGACCATTCTTGACTTTGTTCAAGGTCAATTGTCTGCCTTTACTAGTGTGCTGTTTTTCATGTTATGTACAGTTCCATGTCTTCACTATTATTCTACAATGTAGAAAATAGTACAAATAAAGAAAAGCCCTTGAATGAGTAGGTGTGTCCAAACGTTTGACTGGTACTGTAAATCTATACTGGCATATCAAGAAGCTGATTAAACAGCATGATCATTACACAGGTGTACCTTGTGATGGGGACAATAAAAGACAACTGCCATTTTGTCACACATCCCAATGCCACTGATGCCTCAGAGCTGTTGCCAGAGAATTTAATTTCTCTACCATAACCCACCTCCAACATTTTATAGACTTTGGCAGAACGTCCAACCGGCCTCACAACCACAGACCACGTGTATGACATCGTGTTAGCGAGCGATTTGCTGATGTCAACTGTCAACGTTGTGAACAGAGTGCCCCATGGTGACGGTAGGGTTATGGTATGAGCAGGCATAAGCTACAGGCAACGAACACAATTGCATTTTATTGATGGCAATTTGAATGCAGAGATATAGTGACGAGATCCTGAGGCCCATTGTCGTGCCATTCATCCACCCCATCACCTCATGAGAAATCCATAGGTTAGGACCTAATGAATTTATTTCAATTGACTGATTTCCTTATATGAACTGTAACTCAGTAAAATCATAGAAATTGTTGCGTATACCGTAATTTCCGGACTATTAAGCGCACCTGAATATAAGCCGCACCCACTGAATTTAATTATTATTATTTATTTAACATAAATAAACCGCACATGTCTATAAGCCGCAGGTGCCTACCGGTACATTGAAACAAAGGAACTTTACACAGGCTTTAACGAAACACGGCTTGTAACAAAAATAAATAGGCTTTAACGAAATACGGCTTGTAACAAAAATAAATAGACTTTAATGTAACATGGCTTGTAACAAAACAATTTAAATTAGCAGTAAGCTTTAGTTGTCTTTTTGCACTGAGTCAATTCCTCACGCTGCTGTTTCCAACGTCTTATCATCGACTCATTAAGACCAAGTTCCCGTGCAGCAGCTCTATTTCCTTTTCCAACAGCCAGATCAATCGCCTTCAACTTGAAAGCTGCATCATATGCATTTCTCCGTGTCTTTGCCATGATGAGGGTGACAAAATGACTACCGTAATCAAAATGATGGGAAGTTTGAGAGCCCTCGATTTAATTTAAACAGTAAACAAAAAAGTTGGTCTAATGAAAGCTTCATGCCGCCAAAAAACTGAGCACGTCACAGAATGTGTTTTTTTGGAGAAAAAAATTTGAAAGCGGGAAAAATCCATATATTAGCCGCGTCATTGTTTAAGCCGCGAGGTTCAAAGCTGGGAAAAAAGTTGCGGCTTATAGTCCGGAATTTACGGTAGATGTAATTTAATTACCAGCTCTGACGAATGCCTTGAGGCCGATAAGTAAAGCTTAATAAAGAGCAGTGATACTAGGAAGAGAAGTGTGCAGGTTTCTTCTTTTTTTCTCTCAAATTAACAGCTATATAAAAAGCACTTTTTCTTTCATTCAAGTCAGTTAATTTACTGAAGTTAACATCGTAACAACTGTTTAAATATTTAGATACCTGGATAATACATAAAGACCATCTTCTAATACCAATGCCAATATTTGTTAAAAATATTTATTTTAGTTCCAAAACATGAGAATTGAAAAGATAGTTTTTTAAGTTATACAGTATAATATAATTTGCATTAAATGTAACAAATAGTTTAGGGGATAAACCAGGGTTTTCCAAACTCGGTCCTCGGGACCCCAAGGGTTGGAGTTTTGGTTTTTGCCCTAGCACTACACAGCTGATTGAAATAATCAACTAATCATCAAGCTTTGATCATTTGAATCAGCTGTGTAGTGTGAGGGCAAAAACCAAAACATTTAACCCTTGGTGTCTCGCTGTCAGTTTGGGAAACGATGGGATAGACAGTCTTCAAATATCTTAACACAATAGTCTGCATTGGTAAGGACATTAAAATAGCTTACCTCAATTATAGTAGATACACCATTAGATATAGGCCTACACTATATCCTTGAGTTCCCTTAATCCATATTCAAATGTGTAGAAAAACACTGCATAACGTTACCTTCTGATTCAGAAAACCCTTTAAAACAAACATTTATTTACACTCTAAAATGGATTAAAACAAAATATTACAATCCCAGAGATATGTCAATCATAATGTGCTGAGTGTCCAGTGCTTGCATTAGATAACTTAATGGATTGGCTTTAACCATCACACTAGTAGTCATTGTCATTCCGCAAAAACCCTCCTTTGGTAGACTCTGTTACCCATGACTCTAACAATCTTAAACCTTTTGGTAAATAGTCGTCTGAGGGTTCTTAAAGCCGACACTCTTGTTTCCTCCACCACTATGACATGAGAGACCGCGAGCTTCTCCACTACTGTCCCTCCGTGGAAGCGGAATTCCAGAGCCCATGTGTCCAGACAGGTGCTTTTAGGGTCTCCTATGTCTGCATACCTGTCCTGGTAGACCCTGAAAGGTCCAAACATGCTAGTGGGGAGGTCATCCCAACCATAGCATTCCTCCACCTTAGCGATGCACTGTGCCGTCAAAGTGTCCACGCTACAAATCCGACCGAAGACTTCCCTCAGCTGCTGCTCGTCCGTGTCCACGAAGTAGCTGTCTCCGTAGCAGTCGTATTCCTTGGCAAAGTGCTCCTTGGTGGAGGGCGACATGTGTATCATGTGACACGGTTTCCATGGCACCACCTGCTTCCTGTGTAGGCACTCCAGCAGCCAGGCAGCCCACACCACGTCGTGCTGGTCTGAAGAGATCAGGTTCTTCACATGTATGTTCTCCACAGCGGCGATCACACAGTAGGTGTCCAGTCCCGGGTTCTGGACCACAATACCGCTACATCGGGCCACTGCTTTCTCTAGCTCCGCCTTGGGGTGCGCCTCGTTACCGTCCATAACACAGAACTCCACGTCCTCGAACATGTTTGTCTCTTTGGTGACGCCAGATAGGTCCTGGGACTTGAAGTGGTTGATTACGCCGACAGACTTCTTGGGCTTGGCCGCTGCCGGCGCCTAACACTTCTTCTTTTCGGGCTCATCATTGTCATTGATGCGGAGGTAGCGCGAGAACAACTTCCCAGACGGCTTATTGTGAAACTGATCGAGCTCAGTTAGGGTCATGCACTGGTGCCACTCTGTCCTCCCGGATCTTCTCGATTCTGGGGAAGCGTAGCGTGCAGTTGGTTTTGTACATGTCACTATTGACTATTTCTGCTGTCTTCACCTGGATGATGACCGAGTTGCACGGGTCAATATAGACTTCCGGTCTCTCCCTCCCACACAGGAAAGAGGCCAGAGGGTCGTTCTTCCGGTAGACTTTCCAGTGCTTGGCCAGCTTCAGCCCCAAGTTGTAGAGCTCCTTCACGGTGTAGCCAGAGCCGATGCTACAGAGCTTGTGGAAGACGGAGGGTTTCTCTCCAGGCTTCGGAGCTTTGGCCACCGCGACAAGGAAATGAGACATCATGCCACCTCGCCTTCCTTTTCCCCAGTAGCCTCCAACAATCAACAGGTCGGGCTCATCCATCAAGCAATCAACGTACTCCGGCTTGAGCCAGCCCTCACCTCGCTTATCGGGCTTGTAGATGGATGAGGGATCTTTCACCATGATGCCCTCCTCCCTGTTGTCAATGGCTTTGTTGAGGGGAGTTCACCACCTCTTGCATGGTTTTGGCCTCCATTTTCGGCACCACATGTATCCTCCCTTTAACAGGAGTGAAGACAGTCTGAAGGTTGTCGTGTCGCTCCTTCAACATCTCATTGCCAAACTTGTGGTTGTTCACAAGCTCGGAGTCATCCACTAGCCTCTTGAAGTGAAACTTGCTTCCTTTTTGCATGAAGGTGTCGGCGGTGGGGTTGTACACCATCATCTCCCCATCCAGGATGCAGTTGACCACATGGGGCTTGAAGACATTGTGGATGAAAGGCGTCAGGGAGCCCTCTAGCGGCAATGCACCAAATTGCTGGGTGTACTCGAAGGAGTTCCGCATGAAGTACTTGTAGACGTCGCCATCGTTGTGCAGCTGAATGTGTTCTGCATCCAGCTTGGTCTCTATGAAGAAGGTGCTGTTGCCCATCTGCTTCTCCACCTGGTGCATGTTGGCCACGGTGGCTAGCATAGGTTTGAAGGCAGAGAACAGGCCAATGGACACTTCGCTGAGGGACAGAGGGGTCATGGAGCTGCCGGCACACCTTGTTTAGGTCTGTGGTGATGTTGTAGAGCTCAGCAGCATCTGAGTGGAACACCTGGAGCACGGTCTCTTTGCTGACCCCCAGCTTCATGTCCTTCAGGATCATGCGGATAAGCCATTTCTGATCCAGTGTCATGCTCTTTGTGATAAGGTGCAGCAGGCTCTTCTTCACCAAGTCCTTCTGCTTACTGGCGTTGTTGATGTCCACCGAGTCCAGAAAGTCATTGACTTCTCTGATGGTGAGGTTGCCCTGGCTTGTGCAGCGTTTCTTCAACACAAAGTAGGCCATAAGGGCGAAGTCTCCCGCCTCCCCCTGAGATGTGTTGGGGGAGTGTGGTAATTCAACAGTTTGTTGACCTCCGGTCCTTTCTTGGGGAGACCCAAGACGTCTATGTAGAGCTTGGCTGACATGCTCTCTTTAATGCCATAGGCCATACGCTCCCTTTCGAACGGGGGCACTATGAGACGCATGGCCGGGTAGAAAGAGTCTGTGGTGGTAGGGTTGTCTTTGTGGAGAGCCGCATGGAACCTCCTCTAGGAGTTCATGAAGTCACAGAGAAACTTTGATTTGTCTGGTCGGCGTTTGGTCTTCTGTATTTTTTCAAGCGTGGTGCACAGGTGAAGAAATGGAACTTGAGCAGCGACAGAGCTCTTGGGGAGCAGCAACTTCGCTTTTTGAGGTTCCCTCCATTGTGAAAGCAAAAAATTAAAAATAAAAGAACAAACATTAATGACCTGCAGATTCTAAGGGTGGCTCTTAGTTTTCATCCAGGTGTGTATGTAATTGTTTTATTGATTGAAAAATATGATACTGTACTTTAGTAGTGTTCTACAGTGCCTACTTCATTTGCAACGTATAGTGCTGGAGCCTGTCCGTTATATGCAGCACAGTACATACAGTATAACAACATTTCCCAAATTTCCAAGTTTTGTAGCTAATGACTACTCAATAAACAAAACATAACTTGAGAAGTATGTGTTTTAAAAAGCCGTATGACCTAATCCATCACACCAGCCACGTTTAGAAACTAGTTAGTGAGAATGTACACTATACAATGCATAGCCTAAATATTTATTGAAAACATCTCAAGTTAGCTACCTATCTTACCTCAAAGCAACCAGCCAACTCGTCAGTGTCTTGCAACTCTTTGGGGATCCCTCCTCTACAACATGCTGTGACAAGCCCGGGTTATGACTGCATCACACATTTCCTGAGGAACCTGAAACAAACCAGACAGTAGTTGAATACTTGAATACTAAGCCCAGCTAGCTAGCATTGTTGTGCCAGAGGTTGTGCAATGGCACATGGAAATGCAGTTGGGGCCACTTCGGTAGGCTATGCTAGTTAGCATGCAATCTATAGACACAGCTGTTCGATACTAACGTTATATAAATTAATGTTGTCATGTTGTGTGATACGATTACAAACTCAACAAATAATGTATCAAACTACATGATTACTTCTTCTCGGTCTCAAAACAGGTGATAGGATAACATTTATTTTAACAATGTTTCTGTAAAACATTTCATTTTGATACATATTCATTGATGCAGATACAGTACATGGTCACAATACCTTTGGTTACATGTAGATAAATAATCATTAAGCAATAATCATTTTGTAAACACACCTCTATAATAGCTTTGAATTTGATCAAACTCATGTTCCAATGTCCATAAAAATTGGTTAAGTCATTTAAGTCCTGACACAGTATGCAACACACACAGATTCCTCAAGACTGTATTAACCTATATAGTCTGTAAATTCATTCAAATTCCTCACTGTGCACTGCCCTGCCTGCCCTGAATATAACACACAACATAGACCTACAATCAACCAACAGATTTACTTGAGGTCAAGAGTCCCCGCACCAAGCAAAACATGAAGATAAAGATGTATATGAACTGTGGTGCTTAAGTTACCCAAAAAGTATTGTACACTACAGATCATTGAAAGTACTGTAGACTGGAGATTGTGTGCACATACAAAACATTTGTTCTTGCTTACTCTTTACACGTATAGTGAATTCTATACACAGTACCAGTAAACAGTTTGGACGCATCTACTCATTCAAGGGTTTTTCTTTATTTTTTGCTATTTTCTACATTGTAGAATAGTGAAGACATTAAACCTCTTCAGCGTCTCATCCCGTCACCGGGATCGAAATCCAGCGAAAAATCATATCGCCAATTAGCATTAAAAAAAAATCATAATTAAAAAGAAAAAGAAATTAATATATATATATTTTTTTTATAGATACACCTCTCCTGAATCGACCCACGTCGTCCGATTTCAAAAAGGTTTTATAGGAAAAGCAAATCATTAGATTATGTTAGATGAGTCCATCGTAAAAAGCAGCTTCATAGCCATTTTCCGACCAACCACTTGCATCACATATAATCAAAAAACAGCTAAATGCAGCACTAACCTTTTACAAACTTCATCAGATGGCACCCCTAGGACATCATGTTATACAATGCATGCATTCTTTTGTTCAATAAAGGTCATATTTATATATAAAAACAGCATTTTACATCTCTGTTTGAGGTTGACTACATAATTTCCCCTCAAAAGCGTCCCGGTAAACAATGCTACATTTCCCTAAATTACTATCCTATAACGATTTTTTAAATGTATATTGTCAATCTAACATTTATAGATGAATATCTCTTGAGAACACCCGTCATACCAGATTTTAAATTAACTTTACTGGGTAATCACACTTTGCGATAAAAGGAGATGCGATACTCAGAAAATGAGCTAATATACAGAGCTCGGCGCCATCTTGGAAACAATCGCATGTCACATCTCATCTTGTATAATATTGTCAATAATCGCCTACCTTTAGTTGTCTTCATCAGAAAGCATCCCAGGTCCACAACAGATGTATTTTCGGTCAAAAAGTCCATACTTCACGTTCCATTAGCCTGATGTTGGTAGCGCGTCCTATGGCTCTCTCCAAGCGCAGGGCTGAAGTTCCGGATAAAATGCTATTCTCCCGCATGTAGGTTCGTTCAAACATGTCAAACGTTGTAAAACGTTCATCTTCAGGGCCTGTAACACCAAGAGAGCCAATAAGATTCGAGGGGGATGATGTCATGGCCTTTAAAACCGTTTCCAAAGGTGGGGGCAGACATGGCCGCCGGCGTCATAATGATGATGGCCCATCCCCTGTGACCAATTTCATACTCGTCTCATTCACTGAGTTTTGACTCTATAAGGCTCAAACCACTGTGAAAAGACTGGCGACATCTAGTGGAAGCAATAGGAAGTACTCACTGAACCATGGTTAACGGTGTTATTTATAGGGAAAGATGAGAAGTCGAGTCCACAATTCAGAATTCCACTTCCTGTTTCAATCGGTCTCGGGGTTTTGACTGCCATTTGAGTTCTGTTATACTCACAGACACCATTCAAACAGTTTTAGAAACTTTAGAGTGTTTTCTATCCATATATAATAAGTATATGCATGCCCTAGCTTCTGAGTTTGATTAGTAGGCCGTTGAAAATGGGAACGATTTTTTTTCAAAATGCGCTGTGGCGCCCCCTATCCTACGGTATCCTCAAGAGGTTTTAAGACAGTCGTGAAGAGAGCACGACAGAGCCTATTCCCCCTCAGGAGACTGAAATATTGGGCATGGGTCCTCAGAGCCTCAAAAAGTTATACAGCTGCACCATCGAGAGTATCCTGACTGGTTGCATCACTGCCTGGTATGGCAACTGCTCAGCCTCCGATCGCAAGGTACTACAAAGGGTAGTGCGTATGGCCCAGTACATCACTGGGGCCAAGCTTCCTGCCATCCAGGACCTCTATACCACGTGGTGTCAGAGGAAGGCCCTAAAAATTGTCAGACTCCAGCCACCCTAGTCATAGACTGTTCTCTCTACTACTGCATGGCAAGCGGTACCAAAGCACCATGTCTAGGTCCAAAAGGCTTCTTAACAGCTTCTACCCCCAAGCCATAAGACTCCTGAACAGCTAATCAAATGGCAACCCAGACTATATGCATTGACCCCCCCCACCTCTCTTTTACGCTGCTGCTACTCTCAGTTTTTTTATCTATGCGTAGTCACTTTAATGCTACATACATGTACATATTACCTCGACTAACCGGTGCCCCCGCACATTGACTATTGTTGTTTTACTGCTGCTCTTTAACCTTTCTAGGGTATGTGGGACGAAATCATCCCACCTACTCAACAGCCAGTGGAATCCCGTGGCGAGATATTCAAATACCTTAAAAATGCTATTACTTCAATTTCTCAAACATATGACTATTTTACACCATTTTAAAGACAAGACTCTCGTTAATCTAACCACACTGTCCGATTTCAAAAAGGCTTTACAACGAAAGCAAAACATTAGATTATGTCAGCAGACTACCCAGCCAGAAATAATCAGACACCCATTTTTCAAGCTAGCATATAATGTCACAAAAACCAAAACCACAGCTAAATGCAGCACTAATCTTTGATGATCTTCATCAGATGACACTCCTAGGACATTATGTTATACAATACATGCATGTTTTGTTCAATCAAGTTTATATTTATATCAAAAACCAGCTTTTTACATTAGCATGTGACGTTCAGAACTAGCATACCCACCGCAAACTTCCGGTGAATTTACTAAATTACTCACGATAAACGTTCACAAAAAACATAACAATTATTTTAAGAATTATAGATACAGAACTCCTTTATGCAATCGTGGTGTCCGATTTTAAAATAGCTTTTCGGCAAAAGCACATTTTGCAATATTCTGAGTAGATAGCTCGCCATCACGGGCTAGCTATTTTGACACCCACCAAGTTTGGCACTCACCAAACTCAGATTTACTATAAGAACAATTGGATTACCTTTGCTATTCTTCGTCAGAATGCACTCCCAGGACTTCTACTTCATCCACAAATGTTGTTTTGGTTCAAAATAATCCATAGTTATGTTCAAATATCCTCTGTTTTGTTCTTGCGTTCAAGACACTATCCAAATGGTGACGCGCGGATGCGTATCGTGACAAAAAAATTCAAAATATTCCATTACCGTACTTCGAAGCATGTCAAACTCTGTTTAAAATCAATTTTTATGCGATTTTTCTCGTAAAAAAAAGCGATAATATTCCAACCGGGAGACGTCCTTTCCGTTCAAAGACTCAAAATCTAAAATGGACTCTTCACGTGCACGCGCGCACCCGTCTCATTGTTCTCAGATCGACCACTTACCAAATGCGCTACTGTTTTTCAGCCATGGGCTGCAAAGTCATCATTCAACGTTCTGGCGCCTTCTGGGAGCCTATGGGAGCCTCAGAAAGTGTCACGTTACAGCAGAGATCCTTTGTTTTCAATAAAGAGAGTGTAGAAGGCCAAGAAATGGTCAGAGAGGGCACTTCCTGTACAGAATCTTCTCAGGTTTTTGCCTGCCATATGAGTTCTGTTATACTCACAGACACCATTCAAACAGTTTTAGAAACTTTAGGGTGTTTTCTATCCAAATCAAACAATTATATGCATATTCTAGTTTCTGGCCAGTATTAATAACCAGATTAAATCGGGTATGTTTTTTATCCGGATGTGAAAATACTGCCCCTTACCCTAGAGAGGTTAATGCTCTTTACTTAACTATTTTTTACCTAACACTTATTTTTCTTGCAACTGCAGTGTTGGTTAAGGGCTTGTAAGTAAGCATTTCACTGTAAGGTCTACAACCCCTGTTGTATTCTGCGCATGTGACAAATAACATTTCATTTGATTTGATATGAACTATGAAATAACACATATGGAATCATGTAGTAACCAAAAAAGTGTTAAGCAAATGAAAATATATTTTATATTTGAGATTCTTCAAAGAAGCCCTTTGCCTTGATGACAGCTTTACACACTCTTGACATTCTCTCAACCAGTTTCATGAGGTAGTCACCTGAAATGCATTTCAATTTACAGGTGTGCCTTGTTAACTTCTTGGTGACGGGGCAGTATTCAGAAATTCAGATGAATAAAGTGCCCAAATTAAACTGCCTGCTACTCGGGCCCAGAAGGTAGGATATGCATATTATTAGTAGATTTGGATAGAAAACACTCTGAAGTTTCTAAAACTGTTTGAATGATGTCTGTGAGTATAACAGAACTAGTATGCCAGGAAAAAACCTAACCAGGAAGTGGTTGTAGTTTTTCAAGTGATTCCCTATCCAACTACAGCGTCTGTGGGGTCATTTTGCACTTCCTAAGGCTGTCACTAGATGTCAACAGTCTTTAGAACCTTGTTTCATGCTTCTACTGTTACTGGGAAGAGAATAAGAGCTGTCTCAATCCTGGGACCAATGAGTTGTTTACTGCGCAGGCACGCAAGCACGTCGTTCCTTCTTTTTCCTCTGTATTGTCTGGTTGGAATATTATCGAAGATTTATGTTAAAAAGACCCTAAGGATTGATTGTAAACATCGTTTGACATGTTTTTACGAACGGTAATGGAACTATTTGACTTTTGTCTCGGGTTTTGCGCTTGCGCATCATGCCTTTGGAATAGTGATCTGAACGCGCGAACAAAACGGAGGTATTTGGACATAAGTACGGAGTTTATCAAACAAAACGAACATTTCTTGTGGAAGTAGGAGTCCTGGGAGTGCATTCCGACGAAGATCAGCAAAGGTAAGTGAAGATTTATAATACTATTTCTGAGTTTTGTTGACTCCAGAACTTGGCGGGTAATTGTATAGCTTGCTTTGATGGCTGAGCTCTGTACTCAGAATATTGAACAATGTGCTTTCGCCATAAAGCTATTTTGAAATCTGACACAGCGGTTGCATTAAGGAGAAGTGTATCTATAATTCTTTCAATAACTGTTGTAAATTTTATCAACGTTTATGATGAGTATTTTTGTAAATTGATGTGCTCATTCACCGGAAGTTTTGGAGGCAATACATTTTCTGAACATCACGTGCCAATGTAAAATGGGGTTTTTGGACATAAATATGAACTTTATCAAACAAAACATACATGTATTGTGTAACATTGAGTCCTGGGAGTGTCATCTGATGAAGATTATCAAAGGTTAGTGATTAATTTTAGCTGTATTTCTGGTTTTTGTGACGCCTCTCCTTGCTTGGAAAATGGCTGTGTGGTTTTTCTTGTTTAGGCGTTGTCCTAACATAATCTAATGTTATGCTTTCGCCGTAAAGCCTTCTTGAAATCGGACAATGTGGTTGGATTAACGAGAAGTGTATCTTTAAAATGGGATATAATAGTTGTATGTTTGAGAAATTTGAATAATGAGATTTTTGTTGTTTTGTATTTGCTGCCCTGCTATTTCACTGGCTGTTGAATAGTGTCCCAGAGAGGTTAAAAGTTAATTTGTGGAATTTCTTTCCTTCTCAATGTGTTTGAGCCAATCAGTTGTGTGGTGGCAAGGTAGGAGGGTATACAGAAGATAGCCCATATTATGGCAAGAACAGCTCAAATAAGCAAAAAGAAATGACAGTCTATCATTACTTTAAGACATGGTCAGTCAATCAGGAGAATGAAGAACTTTGAAAGTTTCTTCAAGTGCAGTCGCTAAAACCAGCAAGCGCTATGATGAAACTGGCTCTCATGAGGACCGCCACAGGAAAGGAAGACGCAAAGTTACCTCTGCTACAGAGGATAAAATCATTAGAGTTACCAGCCTCAAAAATTGCAGCCCAAAAAAATGCTTCACAGAGTTCAAGTTACAGACACATCTCAACTATTCAGAGGACACTACGTGAATCAGGCCTTCATGGTTGAATTGCTGCAAAGAAACCACTACTAAAGGACATCAATAAGAAGAAGATATACGTGCTTGGGCCAAGAAACACGTGCAATGAACATTAGACTGGTGGAAATCTGTCTTTTGGTCTGATGAGTGTCTTTGTGAGACGCAGAGTTGGTGAACGGATGATCTCCGCATGTGTGGTTCCCACGGTGAAGCATGGAGGAGGAGGTGTGATGGTGTGAGGGTGCTTTGCTGGTGACACTGTCAGTGATTTATTTAGAATTCAAGGCACACTTAACCAGCATGGCTACCACAGCATTCTGCAGCGATACGCCATCCCATCTGGTTTGCACTTAGTGGGATTATCATTTGTTTTTTTCAACAGGACAGTGACCCAACCTACCTCCAGGCTGTGTAAGAGCTATTTGACCAAGAAGGAGAGTGATGGAGTGCTGCATCAGATGACCTGGCCTCCACAATCACCCAACCTCAACCCAATTGAGATGGTTTGGGATGAGTTGGACCGCAGAGTGAAGGAAAAGCAGCCAACAAGTGCTCAGCATATGTGGGAACTCTTTCAAGACTGTTGGAAAAGCATTTCAGGTGAAGCTGGTTGAGAGAATGCCAAGAGTGTGCAAAGCTGTCATCAAGGCAAAGGATGGCTACTTTGAAGAATATAAAATATAAAATATATCTTAATTTGTTTAACACTTTTTTGGTTACTACATGATTCCATGTGTTATTTTATGGTTTTGATGTATTCATTATTTTTATACAATGTAGAAAATAGAAAAAATAAAGAAAAACCCTTGAATGAGTAGGTGTGTCCAAACTTTTGACTGGTAAAAAAAAGAGACTAGCATGGTCTTCACTCCATTTATTTATAATATAATAATAATTATAGGGTGTGCATTTGATGTAGAGACACTCGAAGGTCATACCCTGACACTGATAGAAAGTCAGATATTGTTTCATACTCCTAATGGTTAAGGTAAGAATTCGGGGTAGGGCAATCTGATCCTAGATATGTGCTTCGGGGGCAACTTCTACCTCTGAAGCAGGTTATCTGGTTTGCTAATAAATCTTTGCCCACTAGAGGGCCACCTCTCCCCCTACATGTGTGTGTGAGAGAGAGAGAGCAGCATCGTCCTGAGTCAACAGTGGTGAAGCCACCCAGGAAGTTGCAGTAGTGAAGCCAGCCAGGAAGAGATGGAGCCGCAGGATAGAGAACACACGCACGACATCTTGGTTTATCATAGGGGCACATGGCTCATTTATTTATTTTATTTAACCTTTATTTAACTAGGCAAGTCAGTTAAGAACAAATTCTTATTTACAATGACGGCCTACCCCACAAACCCGGACAACACTGGGCCAATTGTGCGCCGCCCTATGGGACTCCCAATCACAGCCAGATGTGATGTAGCCTGGATTCAAACCAGGTACTGCAGTGAGATGCAGTGTATTAGACCACTGCGCCACTCAGGAGCAGTTGCCTGACAGGGATATAGGCCTATGCTTGAGCTAAACTAACATCCACAGTCAGTCATAGCATAGGACTGCAGAGTTAGCCAGGTTCATAACAGCGGTTGTGTAACAGTGCCACAGTCAGAGAGCGAGGTAGAGTGAGCGCCGACCTAGAAGATGGTAAACAAGTGACATCAGCTACTGCTGCTGCTGCCGATGCCGTGGCATGCCTCTGCTCACTCCAGGGTGAGGGGGGAATGCAGGATAGGATTTGAAGGGGTATGTGGGGGGGTAGTATCATCTGGGACTGGCAGGTTTGTACTGCTCATCCTTCACTTAGGTACTGGATATGGAACATGTTTGGATCTTGACTTAACTGTAAGCTTCTACTGTGACTGTTATGGTTCTAATACCAGGGGAGGTATTTATCAATCCTAGATCAGCACTCTGACACGCTTTATGAATACGGACTTGCTGCATTAATTATATCCCAGAAACAGTGATGATGATCCATCCCTCATTAAAACTGTTGCGGAAAACAAGTGCCACAGACAAGTTACACAAAACTCCTAAGACAAAAATTCTATCAAACCACATGCAGTATTTTCAGAGTAGCATATAAGAATGACATTTTGGGGTCTACTTTGGGGCATATTTTCTTTTAGCCTTTTTGGGGCTTAAATATGACCTGGTACAAAATTGTGTTAAGTACGGTAAAAATACCAAGCCTCACAGATGTAGGCTCCCAGTTCTGAGAATGAGACACCTATAGGTATGTGCTGCTGGCAGTAGTTGTGTAAACAAAGATAGTGCATCGTCATTGCCAAGGCAGGTTTGATTTAATCTGTCTCTATCTGTATCTGCAGCAGCGTAACATCATACAACAGGCAGGTCAGAGATGTAATACACACCTTACACTGTGTGTGTGTGTGTGTGTGTGTGTGTGTGTGTGTGTGTGTGTGTGTGTGTGTGTGTGTGTGTGTGTGTGTGTGTGTGTGTGTGTGTGTGTGTGTGTGTGTGTGTGTGTGTGTCAGTGGCGTACTACAGTTTTGCGAGGCCCGCTCGCAAGGTCTGAGCAAGGAACATGACTTATGAGGTGTTCATATGCTATCTTGGGGGAAAGCGCCCCTGGACCCCAATCCCTCAAAAAAAGTATTGGGTTGAGGGCCCCCCAGAGCTCATAGTCCTGCCCACATTGCGAGGGCGTGAGGTACGCCAGTGGTGTGGGTAGTCCTGCTGTGTTTGCTTTATTCTACTGGCGGTGAGAGCCAGACAGTGCAGAGCATACTTCTACTAAATTTAGATTGACCTCCACACAATCTCTGTGTTTGTGAGCATCACTTTTGATCTCCTTGTCTTTCCACCAGATCATCTACAGATGTTGGATCTTAATTTGATCACCCTGTTGCAGGATAACTGTTCTACAATGTAGTGTATTTGAGGTTTAAAGAAGCTTCTGAAGTTTGTATTTTCCACTTTAAAATTTCTGACTTGATTTTCCCTCACAAAAAATGTATCAACCCCTACAAAAATTTCCATTAATTATAATCCACATAATAATTCACATTTCCTGTTGCTGCAGGATAATTATCCTGCTGTAGCAAACTGGTTCAAATTAAGATCCTACATCTGTATTCAGTCTGCTGTCTACCCAATGTGAATTTCAACACTCACTTTCTCTCTCACATTCACAAGTGATCGACACAGGACATGATGCTATTTGTCGACACAGGACATGATGCTATTTGTCCTTTGAATTGTACAGCACCCCGTGGTTACATCACACGGCTGGCTGGCAAGCGGCTACACAGAGAGAGATCAACAGGGTGGCCAGCTCGCCACTGCCTTGACCTTTGACCTGTTGGCTTATGGCAGCGGATAACAGTCCGGACGGGAGTGGACCAGATGAACAGATTACGCTCTGTGTCCATCCACAGGCATAGCGTTATGTCGATACTCGGAAATGGTTTGAATCCAGGAGCCAACTAGGTAGAACAAAATCTTGAGCAAGGCACTTAACCTTAATTGCTATGTAAGTCACTCTGGGTAAGAGTGTCTGCTAAAAAATGTATGTTGTTTTCTTGATATTGGAGAGGATTCCCATTTACCCTGTTGTGGCTAATTTCTGCATTACCAAATGAGAAGAGTTACAAACACACCAGTCCGAGTTAAACTACATCTTTAATACTTAAGATACTTTTGCAAAAGTACTTGACCCCCAATAATGTACTCTCTCGAATGAACCATTGAATGAGGTAATTACACAATGGCTACAGAGATCTTTTATAGCAACGATACACCCCCTTCAAAGTACATTGACAAACCACAGATACATAGTAACAATTCACAAAGGTTAAGTTTTGTATGACAGATATCCATAAAACACAGCAGACAGTAACTGCTATGTCAACCTGGTTCATTGAATAGCCCAGTATCTGGTCTCCTTAGAACCGTCCCTCCCTGGTACGGTATAGAACAAAAACACAATTTCATCCAATGGCATATATCAATTGTCAACTCTAGATACTCCCATCTCAAGCAAACCCCCTCTTGACCCTACTCCTGGACAGGCTCACTGGGGAGTGAGCCTCTAGGCCATATATTATCACAGGATAAGTGCGAGATCTAAGAGAGGACATACAAGGGTCCATTTACTGCCATAATCCTCCCCACAATAAAGAAAAGGAGGGAGTGACTTGCTCACAGACATTGTGGAGACAAGTCATTGGTTCCCCATTAATCACGCCATCCCTTCACATAGTTTAAGAATAAGTAAAGACACATTCCCATGACGACAAATCTGACCTCTCCCCTCTCTGGGCCCCAAGTGTCTGAGCCCCAGCTAAGGTAGACGTGCAACTGAAAAGACACCAGAGTCCAATGGACACTTTCTAATGACAAGTACCTCAAATAAGCATATTATACTAATAAAACATCTTAATTATCTATGTTACCCAACTAATTCTGATTCGTCCACGACAACCCTTACTCCCCTAAGGATATATCGCCAGTCAAGTGATAAGGTGGTTTAATGGTGGTTTGTACATACACTGTTAATAAGGGCACAAGGCGAGACCCAGATGCAGACACAGTAGGCAGATGGTTTGAGTCTCTGATATTTATTACAATCCAAGGGGTAGGCAAGTTCATGGACAGTCAAAAGATCAAAACCAGGTCGGAGTCCAGGAGGTACAGAGTGGCAGGGAGGCTCAAGGGCAGGGCAAGCAGAATGGTCAGGCAGGCGGGTTCAGAGTCCAGACAGGCAAGGGTCACAATCAGGGGGGGCTATCAAAACAGAGCGAAGGGAAAAAGCAGGAGAACGGGAAACAACACACTGGTTGACTTGACAAACAAGACAAACTGGCAACAAGCAGGGAACACAGGAATAAGTACCCAGGGACTTATGAGGAAAACACCTGGAGAAGGGTGGAGACAATCACAAAGTCAGGTGAAACAGATCAGGGTGTGACACTGTTACATACAAGGACCAGGGGTGGAATTTCCACATTTTGACTGTGACATATTTTCCCTTTCCAAAAACTCTTTCCCCTATACCTTTTCAGGCCTCTGGGATTTGTGGTGAGAACAGAGAACAACTGAGCACATTACAACACACACTGGAACCTGTCCCAGTCATCACAACCATGGACATGAGGTCACAGAACATCTCCCTCTTACTCAACCTACCCAAGATATCACAGGCTCTCCTTAAATGATTTGCCTAAGATTTGCCTAATCAAAGTGAATTCTTCCGCTGCTCTATGTTCGCTACATAGATCAGTCTTAAACTGCCATCATTAAAAAAAAAAAAAACCTAACCCTAACCCAAAATAAGGGGTATTGTACAAAACAAAATAACCAGTGATTGGATCATAAAAGCCTGTGACAAATTTTCAAACCACTGCTTTACCCACGTGTGTTCTGGCTCTGGCCCAGCCCATCGATTTCTGGGACCAGCGCTAGCAGCGCTAGCTAACCTCATATCTGAATTCCATTCTAGAATTCGTAGGGGAGGAACTCAGAGCCAGATTCAGAAACGGGATTAAATTATTCTGGCCCGGGAGCCCCGAGTTGGCGTGTTTCGCACCGGGTGAAAATTGATTGCATTCGTTTTGGAACCGGGCTGCCTCCCAGGCGTGAGCCAGGTGCCCTACTCAAAGCCCATGGCGAAGTTGGCTCAAATGAAACGTGAAGTAATTAGCACGTGGAGTAATGAGTAGGATTATGTTTTGTCAAATGCAAACGTGATTGCTTTTGATAAAAACGCTATATCTGCCTTCCCAATGAAAACTAGTTAGAAATGTCAAACATATTGTAGCGACCCTGGTTTATTAACATGGACTTTCGACTCTGCCACTTGAGCAGGCTTTTGTGGCACAGTCGATGGCGGGCTGGACTTTGAGGGTTCAAGATGTGTTCCCTGCCTGTTTCATTACATTGGTGTTGGAAGGGATCTGACCTGCCATCCATGACAATGTGTGTGCTTGGCCAGTGACCACGTTCCTGTAAGACTGCGTCCTATGGTGTAGTGTGAGGACGCGCTCTTTGAGGGAGTTGTGTAGCGACCCATGTTTATAAGCGAAGATATCGACTTTGTCACTTGAGCATGCCTTTATGGCACAGTCGAGACGCGCTGGACAAGGCCCGCACGCTGGTGGCAGCCCGGGATGGCACTAAACAGTTCCCCATGCATTGCCAACCAACCCGGATGTAATATAATTCTGGCCACATTTTGACTCAGTGGCGCTTCTCGGTGCAGGACGTGGAAGGGGGAGGGATGCACACACTAAACAGGAACAGGAACATGAATAGGTGCATCACCGGTCACTGAGCTAGCAAGCTAAAGTTAGCTAGTTAGTCACATAAATGTACGTTCAGCCTGTTAATTATTTCTGTCCGATTTGACTTATCTTACGAAGTCAGCATGGCTTAACATAGTTTCTTTCGTTTTTGACCTCGACATTGTTCCTCGATAGGTATTTTCATAGCTATCATGCTGTCGCTGTTAGCTAGCTAATGCTAGCAGCGCTAGCTAACCTCATATCTGGATGCCTCACTCTAGTTCCCGAAAGAGAGCAGCATACTGGTAAGTCAACTTTGCTTTCAAATATTGTAATCATCTGTAAAGTTGTTTTACATGTAATCATACAAGCTAGATATATATGTTTTGTTAAAAAGCCTGTTGTCATTCATTGGTTGTTTCTTTGGGGCTAGCTAGCTAAACTATCACTAGCTAGCTAGGTGGATAATAATGTGATGTACAGTAGGCGACAGTACCGTTACAGAATTACTGAATGACAACAATATAGCCTATATAGTCACTACTAGTTGGTAAGTTGGTTGATATGGGGTGCAGTAGGCTACAGTACAACATTCCTAAATTATAACAACGTAGCCTTGTGACCAGCTAGTAGTTGGTTGATCGGTTAGGGTACAGTATACAGCAACAGTAGCCGTCCTACTGTTTTGTTATTTGTTGGGTCCCATGACTAACTTATGTTATTTTTGACATGGTAAAATAAGCTAATGGTTGTGTACACTCTCGCTACATAGAATTGTGTGGTTTGGTGGCAGATTTTTCAAAAGAAAATAGACATACACTATATCATCATCAATTCTCAATCAGATGAGGTACACAGCTAACCCATATTGAATTTCATCCATTCTTAAATGTGGATACCAATTATTGTTAATATTCCAATTCTCTAGGCTGCCCATTCCCAAACCTGAAGCCAACTGTCCCCAGCAGGAAAGACCAGGAAAAGGTGTTGGCTTAAGGTACAACTTCCTATTGAAGAAATGTAAGACAACTCAATGTCATATTTACTGACATGAATAGAAGCATATAGAAGCAATCTATCAAATGTATTTTATAAAGCCCCGTTTCCATCAGAAGTTGTCACAAAGTGCTTAAGCAGATACCCAGGTTAAAGGCAGGAACCTAGAGAGGAACCAGGCTCTGGGGGGTGGCCAGTACTCTTCTGTCTGTGCTGGTGGAGATTATAAAAGAGTACAGCCATTTAGGCCAGATTATTCTTCAAGACGTTTCAGCGTTCATAGATGACTAGCAGTGTCAAATAATAGAGGGTGCAATAGTTCAGCACCTCAGGTGTAAATGCCAGTTGGCTCTTCGTAGCTGAGCATTTAGAGGTTGAGACAGTAGGTCCGGTAGAGAGAGGCAGGATCAAACAGCGGGTCTGGGACAAGGTAGTACCTCCGGTGAGCCTTGAGCAGGTCAGGGTTCCATAGCTGCAGACAGAAATAGCAGAGACTGGATCAGCAGCACGACCAGATGGACTGGAGACAGGGAAAGCCAGGAGTCGTCAGGTCAGGTTGTCCCGAGGCATGGTCCTAGAGCTCATGTCCTAATCCTTTATTTAACTTGAGTGTAGACTAAGCCATAGAGATTTGTAACATAATTTACCGTACTTGTAAATCCAGATCTGAATATTTGAAATCCTTTTTATTGTATGCTGTTGATAGTAATTTTTTTCCAAAGCTAATCACTGAATGTCCTACTACAAGGATGTGGTCAGGTTGACACTTCTAAGTCATAATAACACAGAACACACACACATATCAGATTGCAAAGGTAAGTACAATGAGTGGGTTGCCAGACACACACACAAACGTAATTCATTTGTTGAATTGTATTTATTATGGATCCCCATTAGCTGCTGCCAAGACAACAGTTACTCTTCTTCTTGTCCAGCAAAATTAAGGCAGTTATACAATTTTAAAAAACATTACAATACATTCACAACACATTAAGTGTTCAGCTGACCTTCCCTGTAGCTCAGTTGGTAGAGCATGGTGTTTGCAACGTCAGGGTCGTGGGTTCGATTCCCACGGGGGGCCAGCACAGGAAAAAAAATAAAAAATTATGCATTCACTACTGTAAGTCACTCTGGATAAGAGTGTCTGCTAAATGACTAAAATGTAAATGTAAATGTAAGTGTGTGCCCTCAGGCCACTACTCTACTACCATATATATATATACACAACACAAACTCCTTGTGTACGTGTGTGCACAGTGCGTATGTTATCACGTTTATGCATGTCTCTTCACAGTCCCCGCTGTTCCATAAGGTGTCTTTTTATCTGTTTTTTAAGTCTAATTTTACTGCTTGCGTGAGTTACTTGATGTGGAATAGAGTTCCATGTAGTCATGGCTCTATGTACTACTATTTTTCAGATCTGCCAACCTGCTCGGTGGGTGACAGGTAACCGTCTTTCCACCAAGCTGTTCCAGGCCTGGAGTGCCACGCTGGAACTTCCAGAGGCTTGTAGACCTGAAGCAGTGTGATGTGGTCCTGGTAATTATCAAACACACATATACACACTCAATCACTCACTCTGTCTTGTTGTATAATTATTTTAAAGTAAGAAAATTGTTCCTCTCTGTCGTCTGCTCCTGCATCTGCTACACTGGCCACAACATGTGATACAGGTAAGTATCACATGAATGTATACACACATGCACACTCTCCCACACTTGGGGCTCTATTCAATCACATCCGCTTTAGCCGACATCCACATAGCGGTTGTTTTGGCGGTGTCTGAGGTGGAACTGTGTTAGAGCTGGCAAATTCACAAGCGGCTCCTGGCATTATACCTTAAGCGGACATTGCCATTGGCTGCACGGAGTTGCATTAACAGAAATCTCATGCAGCCCTATTTACAAGTTAGAACAGTGGAATTTGAGATGTAATCTACACCTCAATTAGGCTGATCAAAATCATTAAACTAAATGATGAGGATTTCTAATTTGAGCGTCATTATTTCTATTGCTACACATTCTCGTTCTGAACTTGTAACGCGAGTAGGACGGGTGTGGTTTCGTGACAATGATCAAGAGCTGCTTCTTACCAAGGGCCTTCCCTGTGGCTCAGTTGGTAGAGCATGGGGTTTGCAACGCCAGTATAGTGTGTGCAATGCCAGGGTTGTGGGTTCGATTCCCACGGGGGGCCAGTACAAAAAAAAAATGCATGAAATTAAATGTATGCATTCACCACTGTAAGTCGCTCTGGATAAGAGCGTCTGCTAAATGACTAAAATGTAAAAAAAAACAAAAAAAATCAATGTTGACAGATCCAACGCAGTTATACCTCAGACACCACCAAAGCATCAGCTATGCGGGTGTCGGCTATCGCCGGTTAATGCTTGATCTGATTGAATCTAGGCCTTACACTCATTCAGTCTATTTAGTTGGATGATTATTGTCAGTTAAGAAAATTGTGCCTCTATTTTAGATCTGCCACGCCCAGTAGTTCAGCTGCAGTCACAGCAGTCTTCTGCTGTGGTAGTTAATTTACCGGCTGCACCAATGCCTACTACACTGGCCGTGAAAGGAGAAACCTTTTGGTATTCCTTGATGGATACAGGTAATTCAGAATTATATTGCGTATGCTCACTCACACCAACAGATGTACACACAGACATGTTTTGAGCTGTATACTTACTGTCACTTTGCTTCTCTCTTTCAGATCTTCCATGCACTCCACCACTGCCTGACAGCCTCACCCAGAAGTGCATACACGGGGCCTATCAGAGATGGGTGGCTGTTAAGGAAAAATAAAACATGCACACACACACACATTATCCACAATGTAAATAAGTTGTAATTACTTAATGTTTGCTCCATTTTATTTTAGGATTATAGATATCTACTCCTTTATAGCCATTCTCAATATCTACATAATTACTCAAACTATCTATCAAATCAAAGTGTGATTGATAATATTGTAAAAGACTATGGCTTAATGTGTACAGTTTGAGGAAATTATGAGTGCTTTTTTTCTGAGTTGAAAAACATGCCTCGCTCACACACATTGGACCCAATGTAAATCAGTTGTAATAACTTGTTTATTTTATGTATGGTTAATTTTATTTGAGGAAAATATCTGCAATAAAGTACATTCACAGTTAAAGCAATGTCTATTTCTCAGAATACAATGTGTGTTCAGAAGGAAGTCGGCAGACCTGCAACCCTTGGACTGTGTGCAGGTTTTGTCATCTGGATATGGGGAGGAAGAGTGCAGTTTAAAGGTTTATCATTAATATTCTATAATGATTACATATTAGAACAATACATAATATTGTCCAATAGTTACTGTATTGTGATTGTTTAGTGTTTTATTTACTTAATCCTTCCAAAGGAGGGATCGAACCATGTCTCAAGCAGCAGAAAAGGTCAAATAAGGTCACCAAAATGTCCATTAGAGCTATACACGACTGGCCCCTTGTGGGTAGCCAGCACTTCTGCTTCAAAACAAGCAACTCTGCTTTTTGTTGTTGTATTTAACCTTTATTTAACTAGGCAAGTCAGTTAAGAACAAATTCTTATTTACAATGACGGCCAAACCTGGACGACGCTGGGCCAGTTGTGTGCCGCCCTATGGGACTCCCAATCACGGCCTGTTGTGATACAGCCTGCACCAATTAATGATAACATTAGTATGATCTAATGTACTGTGAAGGTATCCCATATTGCGTAATCCTGGGGCTTAATTTAAAAACGGAAACTAGAGACCTAGCCAAGAAGGGGGCTCTGGTACAAAAACAAAGGTATAACATTTAAGTACAAGGGGTAAAAATACCATATCTGTGTCCCAAATGGCACCATATTCCCTAGCACACTACTTTTGAACAGAGCCCTATAGACCCCACTCATGAAAAATACTACTGAATTACTACACGAAACCTATTTGAGCAGTAGTGACTATGTAGTGAAAGTGTAGTTTATGCATTACTCAAGATACACAAGTAGAGTTTTGTAGTGTTCAGTAGGAAAACAGTAGTGTTTCCAGTGGTGATCAGGTAGATATTTTTAATACTTGGTACTACACTAGAGCCAGACTACCGGCTTTTCTCGACCACAGAAGAAGTCAAAACAGGAAGGAGTAGTATTTAGCTAGCAATAATCTTCCATCCTTTGTAGTCCTCTCTTTCATAGCCCTGTAGGTTTTTAGGATATACCCAAAAGCTCAGTAGTTACACAGTAGTCATTAAGGGAAAATGGAAATAAATTGGAAATACATAGTGTTCACCAGTAGTGAAGCATCCCAATGTATCACTCATTACTACTTAAATTACTACATAAATCACTACTGGTTTATTACACATCTCAATAGCAATCAAGTAGTAAAACCAGTAGGTTTTGTGTAGATCTTGTGTAGTAGTGATGAGTAGTAATTCAGTAATACTTTTTCATGAGGGTAATGTACTACATAGGGAATAGGATGCCATTTGGGACACAGACCTTGAGTAAACAGACCAGGTGGATGTTTGGGTTGTTAGAGGCCGGAGGTTAAATTCAGAGGACATTGTCTCGTAATTGTTATCTAATCCTGTAACTTAATTTAGAGTCTCGCATTAAATAGCTGTTGTGTATTTTGTGGTCTTGATGCATGGTGCGCCTAATGTGCCAACTGGGTTTTGAACCCAGGTTGTCTGTGCACCAGAAGACAGTGTTAGGCCGCTAAACTAATGCAAGCTAAAACCTGGGCATTTGTTTGGGGAGTTAATACTAGTCTCAGGCAAGTTTACTCATCACATAAGCATGATGCGGCAACGCATTGGGCAATGCCACTTTTTGTTTGACTTCCTTGAGTGCAGGTTTTCCTTTTCCAGTTTCAATGCCATTGAAGGCATATATTCCCCTCAGAAAATGTCTTGTTTTAGAAGACTTTATTTCAATGTGCCTATCCAATATGCATCAGTTAAGATATCTGTCACAGTGAGTTTGTTAGCAGACATGGTCTAGCCACTCTAGACCTGAAATGCAACTATCTCCAAATGAATGAATGTTAAATCAGTTCTTACATCTATTATAGACCTGGCCAAACAAGTGTGATCTGTGACTGCAGTGTAATCAATTAAAAAACAAGCCGACCTGGAAACCTTAGTTTAGCATAATCAGTTTAACTCAATGGGGAAGCTCCTAGTCTCTGGGAATTAAGTAAAGATTTGGGGAATTGAAGATCTGCTTGCAAATGGGCACACAGTCGCCATTTTCCAGGAGTATTTCTTTTTTCTTTGAGCCACTTTCCCAATCTGGCAGTCACAATCTGAAACATTTGGCATGCTTCTCAACCCAATTAGTTGGTAAAGACCTTTAGAGTCTGTTAATCTGTAAACAAACATAGCAATCCATTCATAGAACCCAACCAGGAAGTGAGCATATATCTAGTTCCATACCCTTTACACTAGGTGTGTGTAGCGACTAGCCTATCTAGTATCTGCTATGCTCACATGCAAATCATAGAGCAATGGCTTGTATTTAAATGATGAGGGCATAGGAACACTTTGAGTTATATAAGGTTATGTATGTCATTAAAGGATAGTTCACTATTTTACAACTTGATGTTAGATGGTTCTTTAACCTGATAGTAGTCTATTGGCCAAGAATAAATGTAATGAGGGATTCCGTTTTTTAAACAGCCACTACAAACTTCAGCTAACCGTAGCCACCATAAGCAATGTAGTAACAGACAGACAGACACAGACAGATAGACTGTGTAAATCAGTGGTGTGTGTGTGGTGTAAATCAGCTACTGCAGCTTTACTGCTGAACTCACTGGCACTTGACTTCTCCATGTGTCTGATCCATCAGGGAAACCCTGGGCTGCAGAAGGGCAATCATTAGCCAAGTGTCAAGTTTGATCTCCACATTCAACACCACAGTTCATGGTTTGGTCATGCAGTGATGTAGTCAAGTCACTGAACAGTCAAGTAGTCCCTGTCGAGTCCCAAGTCCGCAATATCTGATTGTCAGAGTCCGTAGTATTCGAGTCACGAGTCCTTTGGTAGTGCTAAAAGTTCGATTTTGAATTCTGGGACCCCTTTAGGTATAGAAAATATATATTACAAGATTATTTGATGAAACACTGAATTTGGCCTTACTGCTATTAGCCCACACAAACGCATTAAATAACAGATTTGTACGATATAAAAAAGATGTAATCCTAATATTGAGTCGTGTCGAAAGCATGTCAATGCTTACCACAGTTGTTTCAAGTTGGCTGGATGTCCTTTGGGTGGTGGACCATTCTTGATACACACAGGAAACTGTTGAGCATTTAAATATTTTGTCTTGCCCATTCACCCTCTGAATGGCACACATACATAATACATGTCTCAATTGTCTCAAGGCTTAAAAATCCTTCTTTACCTCTCTCCTCCCCTTCATCTACACTGATTGAAGTGGATTTAACAAGTAATAAGGGATCATGACTTTCACCTGGATTCACCTGGTCAGTCTATGTCATGGAAAGAGCAGGTGCCCTTAATGTTTTGTACACTTAGTGTATACTTCCATTCATTTTTCAAACCTACCTTCAGATTAGTCTTGTGAGGCTTGTGGGTGTCCTAGAGCAAAAAAAACAACATGTACGTATGTGTTTGTGAGAGTCTCACCTTTCCACAGAGGGGTCATACTAGTGTTTAGGCCAAACTGTTCGGACGCAACAGGCAGAAGTTTGCAGATTAGGGGTACCGACTTCAGACAAGTTCCGTGACGCTTGTGGGTGTCGTAGAGCAGAACGGAGAACACCATCGTGTTCGTGAGAGTCTCATCTTAGAGTGGTCATATTAAACCGTTTGTGGACGCAAGAGCCGTTTTCGTGAGAAGAGCGATTTTTTTTTAGATGTCTCATGGTCTGACAAACACTGCTGTATCTCGGCCACCTTCCACAGCAGATGTGCAAGGCCGCCATTGGTGGATGTGGTGGATTGAGCCATGTAAAAAAACGGATATCTCTAGTTTAAACAGACGGATTTTGATGGGAATATGTTATTATGCTAATTAGATTTTCACGGAGCGCAGACATCGTCTCTAGGGGGTTAGGCTACATTTCCTTACAGTGGTGCACATTTGGTAGGCTATATTCACTGAACAAAAAGTTACATTTCATCAGTCAATTGAAATAAATTCATAAGGCCCTAATCTATGGATTTCAAATGACTGGGAATACAGAGATGCATCAGTTGGTCACCTTAAAAAATAAGGTAGTGGCTTGGGTCAGAAAAACTGTCAGCATCTGGTGTGACCACCATTTGTTTCATGTAGCGCAACATATCTCCTTTGCATAGAGTTGATCAAGCTGTTGATTGTGGCCTGTGGAATGTAGACCCACTCCTCTTCAATGGCGGGAACTGGAACATGCTGTCGTAAACGTCGATCCAGAGCATAGCAAACATGCTAAAATGGGTGACATGTCTGGTGAGTATGCAAGCCATGGAAGAACTAGGACATTGTGTACAGCTTCCAGGAATTGTGTACAGATCCTTGCGACATGGGGCCGAGCATTATCATGCTGAAACATGAGGTGATGGCGGCGGATGAATAGCACGACATTGGGCCTCAGGATCTCATCAAGATATCTCTGTGCATTCAAATTGCCAACGATAAAAGGCAATTGTATTTGTTGCTCGTAGTTTATGCCTGCCCATACCATAACCCCACCGCCACCATGGGGCACTCTGTTCACAACGTTGACATCAGCAAACCGCTTGCCCATACCACGCCATACATACCACGCCATACATACCAGGTCTGCCCAGTACAGTTGCCCAGTACAGTTGAAACCAGGATTAATCCGTGAAGAGCAAACTTCTAGAGTAGGAGAGGATGAGTGATATATAATGAGAAGGATGGATGATATTGTTCTCCCCTAAGTGGACAGCTGAACAGTCATGGGGTACATGATGTAGATTAAGAAATGGAGGAAACTACTCTACACTCTACCGTACATCTCAACAATGTAGAGTAATTTCTTCTCCTTTTCTTAATCTACACTGATCTGAGAAGACATCTGGATAAAGACCTTTCAAATCAGCGCAGATTACAGAAATCAAATTGGGCTGCGTCCCAAATGGCACGCTATTCCCTATGAAGTGCACTACTTTTGACCAGAATCAATATGGCTCTGGTAATAAGTAGTGCACTGTATACAGATGTAGGATCTTAATTTGATCACTATTTTGTTGTGGAGAATTTTTCTATACAGTAGTAAATGCAAACCTGCAGTGTGTTCAAGGTTTAAAAAGGCTTTTAAATGTTGACATTTCCACTTGTAAATGTCAGACCTTTTTGCCCTAACAAAAAATGATCCATGAATTATAATTCACATTTCCTGTTTCTGCAGGATTATTTTCCTGCTATTGCAAACTAGCTCAAATTAAGATCCTACATCTGTAGGCAATAGTGTCATTTGGGACACAGTCAGGGAGAGTAAATAACTTTACATTATTGAGATCTCTCTCTGTCAAGACATTCCTCCATGTCACTTTGAACATGTCTTACAGCTGTGCCAAACTTTAGGGAGCCCCCGGCTTTAGCCTTGTTTGGGTAGCTTTGATTCGAGTTTGGGTACAGCAGCTTTACTTTAGGCTTCTCTGCTAGATTTGGCTACAGTCGTGTTGCGTGCCTCCACCCACCATTAAGCCCCTGAAAATGTATGTCTCTGTCTAATCAGTACTGTCTACTCTAAGCTTTAGCCTGGTGCCTGGCATGTTCCAGGCTGCAGTTTACTGGGAGACTGGACACGCAAACAGCACAACCCATGCTGTGAGCAGTGTCACATCCACTACTAACAGGGGGTCATACTGGGACTTGTGTGTGTGTAGCTACAGTACATTGAGGGAGCAGTGGCAGTGGCTTACAAGGCTCTCAGCCACCCCGGCTAATAGGATTTGGCTGGGTGCCAAAGGATTCCAGGCCGACAGAAGACTGCTTCAAAGGTCAGGGGTCATATGGAAACTTAAATAGGAAGCAGCGGGATGCCAAGGCCAAGCAGAGAGAGAAAGGTGGGGGGAGGTTGGGTTTTCTGCATCAAGTTTTGTTGATCTGCTTGATAGGGATTTGATCAGAGCCCCCATTCTTGCCAGGGTTGGGATTTGGTTGAGCAGGTAATTCGTAGGGAAACACGCAGTATTTGAGATCATGAAATTGTTTCCCCAGCCTTAATCTGAATGTTTTTGGTCTTTTGACTTGTTGGTAGTGCGAAGGCAACAGTGTAAATAGCATCAAAACAAGCAGATATCAGGTCATTTTGAGCAAACACACAGCGTAGCAAATCTATTACATGGAGTTTATACCTAGAAATGTCTGCCTCATGGCTCTGGTCCATCCCCACAGACTTACCACAAGGTCAATGAAGGACCCCAAGAGTGTATTAGGTTGTAGTGTGTATGAGCCTGTGTTCACAATGGAACCAATGGAATAGTCCCAATAGAAAAACCCCATGTGGCACTGCTGAATGGCTCAATCAAAAGTTCAAAGTATTTGAAAGAAAATAAATATTATTCAGACCCAGGTTTGATCTCCACCATACAGCGCTACACTGATGTCATCATGTTATGTCATAAGTCATGTCATATATCATCATGTTATGTATGGATTACATAAAGCTAATCTGTCAACCATCATGCCATTGTTTGCAGTAGCTTATGATGGGACTACTCATTAATGAAGCTGATCTGAGATCTGTCATTCCTGTGTTTTTCCCATAGCCTAATGTTGATACTCCTCAGTAAACATGCCCCGAGGAGTGTGTTTTCACCATGTTCAGCAGCGTGAGCTGATTATGCTGTTATCGTTGGCATGACCATAAAAACCTGGCTATGGCTCATAAAAGAGCTACGCTCTGGGACAGACTGAGCCCGATCGGGGTGTAAACATCATAATCCGGAGGCAGCATAATATCATTGAGTAAGTGCGCGCACACACACACATACACATAGATACAGACACGGAAGTGTCAAAGTCTGGCCAGTTGGCAAGAAGTGTGTGTGTGTGTGTGTGTGTGTGGAGAACATTTCCTGTATGATAGAGTATGGCATTAGGTAAAATTACTCTCTTCAGGTGAAACATCCTTTAGGAGTACGGGGTCCGTAACATTACTGATACACTGTAACTGATCACCTTTGAAGTTATTCCATAGAATTAACCATTTTGACCTGAGGAATGTCATTGGATAATGGTTACCACTTATCAATCACTGCTGAAAGTACAAATAACAAGCCTATAATAACCATATAAAAGAGTACGTTAGTGTAAGGGTATTCGGGCAATGTGCAATCAAAGTTTGATTAGGACAAAAGGTAACGCCTCTGAACAAAGTAGTGAATCCATGTGGTGAAATGGTGACGCCATGCTCAAGGTCACATTGACAGATTGTTCGCCTAGTCGGCTTGGGGATTCAAACCAGCGACCTTTTGGTTAGTAACCCAACACTCTTAACCACTAATGGTGTCGCACCTGCCGTCCAATGGAGTGAGTACATCTTGAGGCACTGAAAAGAAAAAACACACACGCGCACGCACGCACGCACACACACACACACTCACACAAAATCTCCTTGAACTAATTTCAGGTAAGGTAAGTCAGCAAACAATTCCTTTGGGAGCTCATTTAAATGGCAGCATCAGCTACAGCAGTAACTATGGTATATTATAACAGCTATTGTATACTGTAACAGCTACTGTATACAACAATAAGAGAGAGTTTGTCGAAATATAATTTGCAATGTGGAAAACTTGCTGCCTGCACATACAGTTATATTTTATTATCATCATAAATATCAGTACAATAACTTTTAGGTATAAGCAAACAAAAGTGATACTTCCGAGTATAAGACATCCTATTGTAAACTTATTCATTCAGAAAAACAACATGCTCTCTGTTTATGATACTGTGGGGTTGGAGTCATATGTAGGCAGAGTAAATAGTTGCAGTTCACATAGACTTTAGTGTAGCCTCTGATTTTCAGTTGTCATTTACATTTTGTGAAATAACCCTGTGGACTGCAACAGGTAGAGACTACCTGTCCAATAAACATTTACAAAATCTGTTTCCATTGCAAAACGTTAAGCTACATTCTACTAATTACAATACCCTTTATTGTCCATTACTTACGGCGGACAATGGAAATGTGTCTTCTGCTCCGTTCTCAATTCACAGAGACAGCACACGTCACACGTACAGTTGATATGAGTGTACAAAACATTATGAACATGCTCTTTCCATGACCAAGACTGACCAGGTGAATCCAGGTGAAAGCTATGATTCCTTATTGATGTCACTTGTTAAATCCACTTCAAATCAGTGTAGATGAAGGAGAGGAGACAGGTTAAAGAAGGATTTCTAAGCCTTGAGACAAGTGAGACATGGATTGTGTATGTGTGCCATTCAGAGGGTGAATGGGAAAGACAAAATATTTAAGTGCCTTTGAACTGTGTATGGTAGTAGGTGCCAGGTGCACCGGTTTGAGTGTGTCAACAACTGCAACGCTACTGGGGTTTTTCACACTTAACAGTTTCCCGTGTGTGTCAAGAGTGGTCCACCACACAAAGGACATGCAGGCAACTTGACACAACTGTGGAAAGCATTGGAGTCAACATGGGCCAGCATCCATGTGGAACGCTTTCGACCACTTGTAGAGTCCATGCCCAAATTGAGGCTGTTCCTAGGGCAAAAATATTAGCAAGATGTTCTTAATGTTTTGTACACAAGGTGTACATTTTCATTATGTCATTTTCAAAATCTGTAGTAGACAAATTAGTATAAAATCTATAGGTATACCAAATGGATAAGTGAATATCAATTAAGAGCCGTCGGATTAAGTAATAGTAAAATGTATTGTAACAAATGAGAAGAGAATATCAAAAGTAAAGTGAGCATTGCATTGTGAAAGGCAATTACTTTATATGAAGATGTATTGTAATGTGAAATATGTATTAAGTTTGGTGAAAAAGTAACTATGATTTTGTGTGTTGTACTTAGTCAATTGAAAGCCAGAAAGGGTCTCTCTCACACACACACACACACACACACACACACACACACACACACACACACACACACACACACACACACACACACACACACACACACACACACACACACACACACACACACACACACACACACACACACACACACACACACACACACACACACACAGTACTAAATGACTGGAGCTCAGCAGCCAGGCAGATATGAAAAGTCTTCTGTTCCAGTCTCACAGGCCCTGTTTATGGACATATTTGTTTCAAACTACAGCAGGAAAGAAAGGATGGATAAGAAAATAGAAGAAAGGGGGCCATCAGTCTTCTTTGAGAGAGTGTGTTCAAAGTGTGGTGGAGTGTGTTGGGGAAATAGTTTCATCGGATCATTTTATCAGCATCTGGAGGGTATGGGAAAACATAATTGTTTTCCGCTGCTGCATACACACACTAAAAAAATGACCACCAAAATAACCGAACCCTTTCTCGATCTCATTCTCTTTTGCTCTCACACCTACGCACCCAGCTGAGAGGAACACTGAAACACAAATAGAACCCCCACAACCCCAGCTGCCTTGGTTTTCTTTTGACCCTGGGGCCCGACCGGAGGTTCAACCACACGACCGAATGTGGTCAAAAAGCGCTGACCTCCACAAAAGGACCACACCACGACCGCAGAGTGACAGTGACATTTGGCCCATCAAATTAAGCTTCCTGTGGGTCCCTTCAAGGGTCCTTCAAGGTGTCTCCATCTCCCAACATCTGGTCATGTTAACTCCACCGCTAAATCAGAGTTTTCCAAACAGTTCCAGACCATTAACTAAAGAATACACATCCACCATCTGCCATCTGCCTTTTCAGGCTTTCAACTTACTCTTGAAAGTTGCAATAATAGAATGCAAAGGGTGCATTTTCGAAATTGGGAAGTGCATGAGGAGTGTTCCTCTTGTCATGTTGGTCACGGCAGACCTTAGAGATTATTTATTAATGTCCAGATCAACTGCCCACTGGGCACAGGCAGGCTCGAGGGCAGGCAGAAGGGTCAGGCAGGCGGGGTCAGAGTCAAGGCAGGCAAAGGTCAAAACCAGGAGGACAAGCAAAATCAGATAATAGGAAAAAGCAGGATCACTGAATAACACACTGGTTGACCTGACAAGATGAACTGCCACTCTGTACCTCCTGGACTATGATCTTTTGCCTGTCCACGACTATTCGCTTGCCTGCCCCTTGGATTATAATAAATATCAGAGACTCAAACCATCTGCCTCCCGTGTCTGAATCTGGGTCTCGCCCTGTGCCCTTATAACTAATTTAAGAGCAGCAGTAAAATAACTTACGTATGCCTCTTGGCGGAGGGAACGCAACACCCTGCTACAACTCAACTCCCAGTGGAGTGAAAAAGGTATGTGATCGTAGGTGCAGGGAAAGGAACGACAGAGGCAGAGAAAATACAGTACAAAAACAAACAAAAAAATGCATGAAATTAAATGTATGCATTCACTACTGTAAGTCGCTCTGGATAAGAGCGTCTGCTAAATGACTAAAATGTAAATGTAATGGCTGCATTATTAAGCCGTGTCCGACACTGTAACCAGGAAGGAAGTTATTTGCTGAACATGAGCTTCCTATGGTCTCCTTCTAAACGGGGAAATGTTTGCAGGCAGCAGGAAAAGGCAACGATACTCAAAAGCCCGAGAATATCCTGATGGGAGTTATGGGGATGCAAATGTGCTGGTATCTTCTGAATGGAGAGAGGACATTGTCTCTGTTATGCGTTTTTTCGTAGTGCCGTGTTGTTTGTCCCATCAAGCGTACCTAGGAGGGATAGAGCCTCCACAGGAACAATAGAGCTGAGAAATCTGTGCACTATGGTTGAGAACTGGAGCAGTTGGCCTATTGATGTGAGAGTGTTGTGGTGTGTGTGAGTGAGAACCCTCTTGACCCTCTCTGGCTGCCCTATTAAGCCCTGAGTCTGACACAAACCAGGAAGGAAGTTATTTGCTGAATGAGTTTTCTATGGTCTCCTAAATAGGAGAAATGTTTTCAAGCAGCAGAAAAAGGCAGAAATACCGTAAATTCCGGACTATAAGCTGCAACTTTTTCCCCAGCTTTGAACCTCGCGGCTTAAACAATGACGCGGCTAATATATGGATTTTTCCCGCTTTCAATAAAAAAAATTAAAAAAAACACATTCTGTGACGTGCTCAGTTTTTTGGCGGCATGAAGCTTTCATTAGACCAATGAAATTGCCGAACGGGTTAAGGTCAAACTACTTTTTTGTTTACTGTTTAGATTAAATCGAGCGCTCTCAAACTTCCCATCATTCTGATTACGGTAGTCATTTTGTCACCCTCATCATGGCAAAGACACGGAGAAATGCATATGATGCAGCTTTCAAGTTGAAGGCGATTGATCTGGCTGTTGGAAAAGGAAATAGAGCTGCTGCACGGGAGCTTGGTCTTAATGAGTCGATGATAAGACGTTGGAAACAGCAGCGTGAGGAATTGACTCAGTGCAAAAAGACAACTAAAGCTTACTGCTAATTTTCAATTTTTTGTTACAAGCCGTGTTTCGTTAAAGCCCATTTATTTTTGTTACAAGCCGTGTTTCGTTAAAGCCTATTTATTTTTGTTACAAGCCGGGTTTCGTTAAAGCCTGTGTAAAGTTCATTTGTTTCAATGTACCGGTAGGCACCTGCGGCTTATAGACATGTGCGGCTTATTTATGTTCAAAATAAAACATTTTTTTTTAGGTGCGCTTAATATTCAGGTGCGCTTAATAGTCCGGAAATTACGGTACTCAGACACCTGGAATATCCTGATGGGAGGGAGGGTTCTCTCTTTTCATTTCAACCCATTACATGAGTTTGTCCACTGAGTCCCAAATGCCACCTATTTCCTACATAGTGCACTACTTTTGACCAGAGCCCTCAAAAGTAGTACACTACATAGGAAATAGGATGCCATTTGAGACAATAACAAAACTGTTAGTTGGTGATACTGACTAATACAATTAAAATTCTCTTTAGAGCATCACAATCAACAGTTTTTATGAAGTATGTACAATGGAAGACATGTTCAATCTGTGCCATCTCAAAATAGTCAGCAAAATAGTTTCCTTTGTTCATTTGGTTACAAACTAAGTTAATGTGTTTCGCTACTGAATATGCCATATGGGTAAAGTGTTGTCAACAAGGCAAAGATAACTAAATATACTGAAGGTAATTCTCTTTTTAAATATTATAGGGGTAAAGGCATACATTACAATCCAAAAACATCTCATTTTCAAAAATATTTTCTTTACATTGTTTAGTAATTTCATTGCAATGTGACAAAATGTATCTTCAAAATCAACATCCTATTTCAGATCAACTCTTATGTACATAATCTACACAACAAATAATTTGCAGAGAAAATACTTCATAAGTGTAGTACATATTAAATAATACAGTTTGATAAATGTCTCCCCCTCCCACTTAATTTTCAATGGTTGTTTCTACTACATTCAGATGTGTCTCTAGTGTGTTACAATCTAACGAGTTGTGAGAAATGTGTGAGAACTGGGTAGTATTCATTAGGGCACCAAACATTTATAAGTCCAAGTAGTCTTCCCTTGTTTCAGTCCATTTTCTTCCGTTTGGTGCCTAATGAACAGGACCCTGGCACTATGTACTCCTTGTGCTTACAGCAGCAGTGATGGTGGCAATCCCCATGACCCCAAAATCGTGTTGTTCTACCCCCAAAACTAAATCATTGAGATGTTCTATCATGTAATCAGGTTACAACTAGGGATTATGGGTAATGCATTGCAAATACAGTAAATGCCTGGGTTAGTTGAGGTTCTGACTACTACTAGGAAGTATCTTTGCATCCTTACTACATTAATGTACTTTAATGAAGTAAGGATGCAAAGATACTTCCTAGTAGTGTATTTAATACTTCCTAGTAGTGTATTTAATGTATTTCTCACCTCATAACTGGAACTAGTAATAAATGCTCTTAAATAGTATCATATAGCATGAAATTAGAATTAAGAAAATACTTTAATATCAGAAGAATAAATCAGATTGTCTTTGTTGTGCCTTACAAATACAACCACAGTAAAGACAGTAAGGCTTTGGGTTGGTCTTTATGAAATATTCCAAAATAAACACAACCTAAATATTTCTATACATTACTCAGTATGTGGCCTTGCTCTTTCTGAGGTAGGGATTGGATTATTTTAAATGGTTTGTTAGCGAATGTGTTACTGAAACGATCATGGTGTCTGTTTTTACACACGCAAACTTCGACCCATCCATAGTCATGTAAGTAAATAAATAATATATGCGTACTGTGTGTGTGTTGCGGGGGGGTTGTTGACTAATCTTTTGAGGAGGGTGTAAGTACACGTACTGTGCCTTACATGTCCTGTCTTGTGGGTCAACAGACAGGCTACTCACAGTCCACGAGATAAAACCAGAGGGAAAATTCAAAACAAATAAACAGAGCCAGAAATATAGCCTCTAGACACATACAGAGGTCCCCCATATACAGGAGCCTCTGGCCCCATCTCCTTTTCAGTACAGAGTCTCTGGGACAGTACCAGTGTTAGGATTCCCGTTCATGGGCGAGGGAGTTAGTCATGGTGGGGGTGTTTGTTGGGTCACATGAGGCACAGCTTTACTTCTCGAGTTCATTTACAGCAGCAGGTTGTCTCGGCCACCCCCAATGTATGACTGTCCATCTCAGAGCATGAATGATGATGCCTTGGCTCGTCCACTGTCCTGTTCAGTCTTGGGGGGGTAAAGAAAGAAAGAAAGAAAGAAAGAAGAGAAGAGCATGTTAAGTCTCATTGCATTACATAGCGCTTTGAGTCAATACAGACTGCAATTAGCTTAGAAATTCTTGGATCTCTTAGATTTCATATGATTAGTCAGTCAAGCTACCTCAAATTAGGGTTCTTAGTTACCACTGCTACCACAAACAACTCTTATAGACCAAAAGTCCCACGCTTATATCTGACATCTGGAGAGAGATAGATGTAAAACAGCCTCCTGTTACCATTCATTCCATCCTCGGAGAGATTAAAATTGAGCCTGTTTGTGTGTCACAACAACACACTCCGAATTATAGATGTAGGATCTTAATATTTGATCAGTCTTTTGTTGCTGAGGAATTTCCTGCGCAACTATAATCCACATTTCCTGTTACTGCAGGATTATTCTCCTGCTGTAGCAAACTGGCTCAAATTAAGATCCTGTAGCTGTTGGGGGGAAAAAAGCTAGACAACCGGAACAGCAAGTGTGCGTTGCACCACGCTCGCTCGCACGCGCACACACGACTAGAGGGAGTCCAACCGCAACTGATGTGATTGTGCCGGGTTCAAACTTTCTGCGCTGTGTTCCAAAAAAAAAAACACAGCGAGTGGCTGTGTGACTTGCACCCATTCTCTCTCTCTCTCCTCCCTGCTGGAGCGACCACCACATAACATCAACAGTGTTTATTGCGCTGTCCGCGTTGCTGAAACTGCAATATTTGAAACTACAGCCATTTGTGACTGAAAAAGTCTGTTACCGAAATCCCTCATTTGTTTAGGAAAAACATTCCTTATTCCCTCAACCCTTGCTCTCTTTACATAACACATGTATGCATCGCATGCATGTGACCAATAGGGCCTGACCTATAGCATATTATAATCACATCAATGAAATTTAAAAACTCCGAAACACGTGATGCAAAAATGGATGCAGAGGACTTGACAAATAAACTCGAAAATGGGGGAATGTTTAGGTTGCTAAGGAGGTAAAGGGGAAGTCAGACGTTTGGAATAAATTTGACTAGTTATGGAAAATACTGGAGATCAAGAAAAATAAGGTAAGGAGCAAGCACTGCGTGCATATTATGTGTGCCAATTGCCAAACAGGTGCTGTTAGACTACAATATAATTTCTCTGACCGTTTGGAACAATGTAAACAACACTAAATAAATTACAAGCATACCATAGTCTTTTTGTTGTTGTAAAGCCTTTATTACAGCAAAGTCTAAAACCAGTTGCATTCATTAGTGAATGCAATTTCCAAAATGCATGTTTATTTCTTGTTTATGCTAATTTTCAAGAGTCACTTTGCTATTTTATTTTAAAACTAAAGGGTTGATTGCATTTTAAATCATGAATGACTTCTATGCTGTGTGATGACATGAATGAATTAATGATTGATACATTACTGTAGCTTATATTCTGTAATTATTGAAATATAGGCCTAAGTAAGTTATGGTATTAAGACTAAACAGGATGCACTTAGGCCTACAGCTCGATGGTGGCTATACAAGGTTGCTATACTAAGCCAACTAATGATAATGAGATTACTTATTATAATAATGATTATCATAACAATTAGGAGATCAACTAAAAGGAGGGTTATTATTATTATTATAGCTCAGTGGGGCGATGCGTTTGGGACGCTATCACACCAAGCAAGCAGCAGCAGCTTTGTAGGGGCTGAGGAGGGAGGTGGGGGGTTAGGAGTACTGCAGTACTGTGGAGCTCCTCTATGCCATCTGGGTCTTCCAGAAATGGTCCCGGCCAGCGGTGATGGGGGCTTAGAGAGCAGAGCAGGAGAGCAGAGTGGCCCTGCAAACCGTATTACAGAGGGCACGGTTGGGGCAGAAGGCCTTGTACCTCACTGCAAAGGCTCTGATATGTTGCTGTTCAGTGATTGTACACCTTATAGACTGCTTATTCTCATATAATACACATGCCACTATGGTGGACTTCGTCAGTTTACAATACCAAAACTGAACTGCAGTGCAGCTAACTACTAAAGGCAATTTATGAATGGTTTTGGAAGATGGTGTGTGTTTATGTGAGTCTAAGGCAGAGAGAGAGACAGATTGAGAGTGTATGCACACACCCTTTCATCCCACCTCCATAACGAGCAACCTGGACACGGCGGCGGTGTCTAATCCCCAGCCACACACAGTGTGTAATCTCATCTCTAACTCTAACCCTGGCTGCAGCTGCTGAGGCTAAATGTAAGGGAGTGCTGCCTGGCGACGCCTGCCGCGTGGGTTATCTGGAGCCGGGAACATCCTGGCCTAGTTTAGTCACCGTGTCACAGCGTCTGCACTGCAACCGCCACCTGCTGGAAACTCTGACGCAGCAGTGCGTGTGTTTGGAGGGGATGTTTGTGTGTGATACTAAACAGAGTGCAAAAGAGAGAAACTGAAAAGAGCGGTAGCACAGAGTAAGCAAAACAAAAAAGCTACAAGAAAAGGATAGAAAAGAACACCAAAAGAGGAAAGAGAGAACAGGAAAAGAGCAGGAAAGAGAGAGAGAAAATAAGACCAAGGAAAAGAGCGGGAGCAGAGAGAGACAAATCAAGCGAGGAGAGGGAGGGTCGAACTGCCTCTCTCAATTTCTTTTGAAATGAAAGCAGAGCCTCATTGAGCATGCTCCCTGACTTCTACTCTCAGAGCGATAGAGAGAAAGTAAAAGTGGTGGGGAGGGGAGCGTGTTGTGCAAGAACAAAACACGTAACACACACACACTTGGCCTGGCCCAGAGCGAAAATAATCTGCATCTGGCGTGTGTGATGTTCCACTATTCTACTGTATTGGGTGTTCTAAACCAAAAGCAGCACTGACAAATGATGATGATGATCTTTGATCACATCCGATTCAACACGCAATCTGGAGATGAAGAACAATCGCGGCTCTGATTCACGGATAGGATGGATATCTGAGAGAGCTGTGCTAGAGTGTGAGCTACTGGCTACGGCTTCATCCCCCCCACCTCACCCCCCGTACCCCCGTCCCCCTCCCCAAGTTGATGGACATTAGACTGGCCCCTGGGCTGCACCTGCAGCAGCAAGACAGACAGGTCTGCATTACAACGGATAGTGGTGCGAACGTGGCGAAGGCCGATCAAATCAACAAATGGACCCGACTGCAATGTTTTGGACATTGTCTGCACCTGGCCATTGGTCAGTAACCTTGTCAATAGTGTATATTGAAGTGATTGGTTAGATGAAACTAAATGTGCATTTTTTTCCATCAACTGATTAAGTTAAATATTACATTTGTACGTAACTAAAGGGATTAATGTTATTTTAACATTTTTTTTAAATCTCTTGATTTCTCTTAGAGAGAGTGGGGAGAAACAAACGGGTGGATCGAGCAATTGGAGTGTGTAAGAAAGTGGTAGGTGCCTTTTCCTATTCATGGAAAAAGAAGAGAGACCTGGCAGTTGCTCAAAAAGAACCAAACCTACCCCAGCACAAGTTGGTGACAGAGTCGCCTACCAGGTGGGGATCAAGTCAAAAGATGGTGCAAAGTGTACTGGAGCAGGAGAAAGCCATTTCACAGGTCTTGTCCAGTGACAAGAAGACCCGGCACTTAGCTCCCACCTATACAGATATAGATGTTCTTGAGTCCATCAACCAGGCATTGACCCAACTCCTAGAATTCACAGATGCTCTGTCTGGTGAGTCTTATGTCAGTGTGTCTTAGCTGAAGCCAGTACTCAATGCAGAGGTCATGAAACCTGATGATGGTGAAACAGAGCTCACCCAAACCATCAAAACGATTGTCATGGACTATCTGAATGAGAAATATGATGACCTAGCCACAGATGACCTCCTGGACATAGCCTCGTTGGTCGACCCTCAGTTTAAAACACATTACATCAAAGAGGAGAAGGTGGGCCACATAAAAGCAAGAGCTGTCTCAGGGATGGTCAATGAGGGACATGAAAACCCAAGCCCAGCACAGAGAGATGTTGTTGCTGCTTCACCAAAACTACCAGCTAAAAAGAGAAAGTCACTGGGCAGTTTTTTCAAAAAGCCATGCTCCATCACCACAGGTCTTACTGAAATCCAGCTGGTAGAAAAGGAACAGCTGCTACCTTCAGTCTCCTGATGCTGAGAGTGAAACCAATCCACTGCACTGGTGGAAGATCCACCCAAAAAAAACATTCCCAAAGTCAGCCACCTGGCAAAGTGCGACCTGTGCATTCTTTCTTGCTTGTAAGACAACTACCCCAACTTCAACTGTGATGTGCCATTACGCTAACAGTTATAATGCATATTGACTTGCACTATTTTATTTTGTATTTTTTAAATTTCTTACTCATGACTTGTAACAGTTTACAGCTTTAAAAAAAAGTGGAGTTAAAATGTTATTTGTGAGTTCTACTTCTGAAAATAAATAAGAAACATTAAAGCCTTTGGTTTGTTCAGGAATTCTTGAGTCTGAAGCAGATATGAACCTTTAAAACATTATTTGATTAATATCTGAACCTCGGCAAGACGGAGCTGCTCTTCCTCCCGGGGAAGGACTGCCCGTTCCATGATCTCGCCATCACGGTTGACAACTCCCTTGTGTCCTCCTCCCAGAGTGCTAAGAACCTTGGAGTGACCCTGGACAACACCCTGTCGTTCTCCACTAACATCAAGGCGGTGACCCGATCCTGTAGGTTCATGCTCTACAACATTCGCAGAGTACGACCCTGCCTCACACAGGAAGCGGCGCAGGTCCTAATCCAGGCACTTGTCATCTCCCGCCTGGATTACTGCAACTCGCTGTTGGCTGGGCTCCCTGCCTGTGCCATTAAACCCCTACAACTCATCCAGAACGCCGCAGCCCGTCTGGTGTTCAACCTTCCCAAGTTCTCTCACGTCACCCCGCTCCTCCGCTCTCTCCACTGGCTTCCAGTTGAAGCTCGCATCCGCTACAAGACCATGGTGCTTGCCTACGGAGCTATGAGGGGAACGGCACCTCCGTACCTTCAGGCTCTGATCAGGCCCTACACCCAAACAAGGGCACTGCGTTCATCCACCTCTGGCCTGCTCGCCTCCCTACCTCTGAGGAAGCACAGTTCCCGCTCAGCCCAGTCAAAACTGTTCGCTGCTCTGGCACCCCAATGGTGGAACAAGCTCCCTCACGACGCCAGGACACCGGAGTCAATCACCACCTTCCGGAGACACCTGAAACCCCACCTCTTCAAGGAATACCTGGGATAGGATAAAGTTATCCTTCTAACCCCCCCCCCCTAAAAGATTTAGATGCACTATTGTAAGTGGTTGTTCCACTGGATATTATAAGGTGAATGCACCAATTTGTAAGTCGCTCTGGATAAGAGCGTCTGCTAAATGACTTAAATGTTAAATGTAAATCGTGATAATTATCGTTATTTAATTTTTTTTTTTTTTATAGATAGATAGATATGGAAAAAAAATTATCACTATGCCCAGCCCTAGTGTGCAGTCACTAATGTATAGTAGTGGGTGGTGCTAGCCTGCCTTGACTGGCGTGCAAGGCACTGTCCAGTACTCACCAGTGACTGCTGCTCATGTGCTGTGTCCCAAATGGCACCCTATTATCTATGTAGTGCACTACTTTTGACAGGGCCCATTGCACTCTGTCAAAAAGTAGTGTATCATATAGGGTGTAATTTGGGACAGAGCAACATGTGTGCTACATGCTTGTGGTCCATCTGTAATGAGGTGGAGGTAGTGGGGGTGGAGGAGGGGACAAAGGTGGGGGTTGACGGGGAGATAGTGGTGCACGGCAGGTGCAATACACCCCCTTCCTCCCGGATGCAGAGCCATCTGCCACCACTCAAGAAGAGTTTGCAGTTTTCACCGCGCACTGCTCATAGGAGCACTCACTCCCCTCTCAAGGAGGCCCAAGTGTGTGTCCGCACGTACGTGTGTGTGTGTGTGTGTGTGTGTGTGTGTGTGTGTGTGTGTCCGCACACAAAAACACTCTGGGTGTTTACCCTCGTTGCTGCCAGCCATTAGGGCAAAACACCTGACGTCAAATCACAGAGAGTGATGTCAAATGAGAGAGAGAGAGGGATTGAAAAACAAGACAGACCTGATCAGATAAAAGGCTATTAGTCTCCAGAGACGAAGAGACATCCCTAAACCTCTGCCTGCTACTTCTACTAATCTCTGAACACCTTGTTCACCTAGGATGAGTGCCCAGGTCATGGGGTTAGCTCACGTTAGCACACTCTCAGGTCATTGTGATAGGATTTACATTAGCATACATTAGTACACAGAGGTAAACAGAGTTGGTGCCCACGTGCCCTGGCCTGCCGATAAGGCAGGATGTAAACAAACACAGTGACTGTCCTGTGACCTCTCTATTTATGCAACCAACTGTCGTCTAGATAATCACGCAAAATATCTATCCATCAACAATGTCACCGCCGAGTCTCAAGTCCTTTGACTGATTGACAGTGACGGAGAGAGAAGAGGAAGTTCGGGAGTCTGTCTAAGGGGCGCCGTTTGTCCGAAAACAACCCGGTGGCATTCCAGGCAGACGCACATGGTGTCGGAGGATCTAAATACCTGGGATGGCTGAGTTGGTACTTTGTACCTAGCAAAACTGCCATGTTTCTCTCCCTCTCCTCCCACTCATTCATTGTGTGGCTTTGAAGTTAAAGATAAACCCCGTATTAGGCCTCTGACTAGCAAGAAGTCACCGAAGATATGAGGACACCTGCTCGTCGAACATCTCATTCCAAGATCATGGGCATTAATATGGAGTTGGTTCCCCTTTTGTTGCTAGAACAGCCTCCACTCTTCTGGGAAGGCTTTCCACTAGACGTTGGAACATTGTTGAGGGGACTTGCTTCCATTCAGCCACAAGAGCATTAGTGAGGTCGGGCACTGATGTTGGGAAATTAGGCCTGGCTCACAGTCGGCGTTCCAATTCATCCCAAAGGTGTTCGATGGGGTTTATGCAGGCCAGTCAAGTTCTTCCACAAGTTCTTTTTCCACATTTTGTTGTGTTACAGCATACATTTAAAATTGAGATTTTGGGTCACTGGCCTATATCCAATAATGTCAAAATATAATTGCTTATGGACATTTTTACAAATTAATAAAAGCTGAAATGTCTTGAGTCAATAAGTTTTTATCCTCTTTGTTTCGGCAAAATGTGCATAAGAAGTCACATAATAAGTTGCATGGACTGTGAAATAATAGTGTTTAACATGATTTTTGAATGACTACCTCATCTCTGTACCCCACACATACAATTATCTGTAAGGCCCCTCAGTCGAGCAGTGAATTTCAAAACATAGATTGAAACACAAAGACCAAGGAGGTTTTCCAATGCCTCCAACACCCAGTCACTACAAAGATACCTGCACCCCTCCTAACTTGCCGTAGATGGATTTCACCATGAGGACAATGGTGACTTTAAAACAGTTACAGAGTTTAATGTCTGTGATAGGAGAAAACTGAGGATGGAATGTAGTTACTCCACAATACTAACCTAAATGACAGAGAGAAAAGAAGGACGCCTGCACAGAATACAAATATTTCAAAGCATGCATCTTAAAGTAAAACTGCAAAACAAATTGGCAAAGAAATGTACTTTATGTCCTGAATACAAAGTGTTATGTTTGGGGCAACCCAACACAATACATCCCAGAGTACCACTCTTCATATTTTCAAGAATGGTGGTGGCTTCATAACATTATGGGTATTCTTATCATCAGCATGGACTAGGGAGTTTAGGATAATAATGTATGTTCAGTTGACCCGTCCCTCCCAGCAGCCTTTGCAACACAGACAGGAATTCAGAGCGTGACACCTCGTCATTGCCTGGCGTCTAGTAAACAACGAGCTCACTTGTTTTTCTGACCTGCGGAGCGACTAGTGACTAGCCAAATTCATGAAAGACACTGGCGTGGATGCCGCCTCCAAGGGACCCGCACATGGATGAGGCCTCACACACAGAGAAACAGTCACAAATGCTCTCGCTCTCTCTCTCAAATACACACAGTGTTTGATAAAAGTGCAAGCAACTAAAAAACCCTCACCTGTCAACATGTCTCCTGCACCTCAATGTTTAAAAGGTACAATGAGTAAATGACTGCCAAAACACTGACTCCGTGTGCCTTGCCCCTGAAACATTGGTTTGTTTATAGCCACCACAGGGACTATTCTGGGCCAAAAAACTGACACCGGTGACACCAGGACAGTCAGATGGACCTGGGATATGCCTTGGATGATTTAGTGATGTGTGCTTAGGGCTGCAGCATGTTTTATTGCCTGCCTGCCTGCCTTTCTGACTGAGGCATGGAAGGAACAGGCAGTGCTGACGTGTCATAAAAACACTGACAAGATGTTCTAGCTTGCTTAGGCTGGATACCTACATTGAGTACAGCATTCTCACAGCACTATCCTAAACAGATCTCTGAAGGAGTTGCATACAAGCTCTGCGTATTTATGAATGAATAACGTGAAAAGTGTTATTATAGTAGATGTACAGTACCAGTCAAAAGTTGACACACCTACTCATTCAAGGGTTTGTCTTTATTTTTACTATTTTCTACATTGTAGAATAATAGTGAGGACATCAAAACTATAAAATAACACATGGATTCATGTAGTAACCAATATATTTTACATTTGAGATTCTTCAAAGTAGCCACCCTTTGCCTTGATGACAGCTTTGCACACTCTTGGCATTCTCTCAACCAGCTTCATGAGGTAGTCACCTGGAATGCATTTAAATTAAAACATGTGCCTTGTTAAAAGTTCATTTTGTGGAATTTCTTTCCTTCTTAATGCTTTTGAGCCAATCAGTGGTGTTGTGATAAGGTAGGGGTGGTATACAGAAGATAGCCCATAATGACAAGAACAGCTCAAATAAGCAAAGAGAAACGACAGTCCATCAAATCAAATCAAAATCAAATTTATTTATATAGCCCTTCGTACATCAGCTGATATTCTCAAAGTGCTGTACAGAAACCCAGCCTAAAACCCCAAACAGCAAGCAAAGCATGTGAAAGAAGCACGGTGGCTAGGAAAAACTCCCTAGGAAAAACTCCCTAGAAAGGCCAAAAACCTAGGAAGAAACCTAGAGAGGAACCAGGCTATGAGGGGTGGCCAGTCCTCTTCTGGCTGTGCAGGGTGGATATTATAACAGAACATGGTCAAAATGTTAAAATGTTAAAATGTTCATAAATGACCAGCATGGTCAAATAATAATAATCATAGTAGTTGTCGAGGGTGCAACAAGCACGTCCGGTGAACAGGTCAGGGTTCCATAGCCGCAGGCAGAACAGTTGAAACTGGAGCAGCAGCACGGCCAGGTGGACTGGGGACAGCAAGGAGTCATCATGCCAGGTAGTCCTGAGGCATGGTCCTAGGGCTCAGGTCCTCCGAGAGAAAGACGGAAAGAGAGAAAGAGAGAATTAGAGAGAGCATATTTAAATACACACAGGACACCGGATAAGACAAGAGAAATACTCCAGATGTAACAGACTGACCCTAGCCCCCCGACACATAAACTACTGCAGCATAAATACTGTCCATCATTACTTTAAGACATGAAGGTCAGTCAATACGGAAAATTAAGAACTTTGAAAGTTTCTTCAAGTGCAGTCGCAAAAAACATCAAGAGCTATAATGAAACTGGCTCTCATGAGGACCGCCACAGGAAAGGAAGACCCAGAGTTACCTCTGCTGCAGAGGATACGTTCATTAGAGTTAACTGCACCTCAGATTGCAGCCCAAATAAATGCTTCAGAGTTCAAGTAACAGACACATCAACATCAACTGTTCAGAGGAGACTACGTGAATCAGGCCTTCATGGTTGAATTACTGCAAAGAATCCACTACCAAAGGACACCAATAAGAAGAAGGGACTTGCTGGGGTCAAGAAACATGAGCAATGGACATTAGACTGATGGAAATCTGTCCTTTGTTCTGATAAGTTCATATTTGCGATTTTTGGTTCCAACCTCTGTGTCTTTGTGAGATGCAGAGTAGGTGAATGGATGATCTCCGCATGTGTGGTACTGAAGAAGGTTAAACCAAGGCCTTATACCTTTTAAGGGGTTAATAAATGATGTTATGATAAACTGTAATCTGTGTGTGTGTTAAAACCTGTTTTGAGTGTTGTGACCTTCAGACAGTATCAGAAGGCGTCTACATTCAGACTCCTCCTGTCTGGATCCCACCGTGGTTATCTGGTTTTCCGAGAACACAAAGCTGCCACAGACCTGATGAAACCAACCACCTGTCAGAAGATGCTTACACTTGTTCACATTGTTATGACTCTATACTTGTGATGAAACACCACATGTCACGTGACTGGGGACTACCATAAGCTTCATAATAATGTAGCTTATGAAATTAAGAATGCAATGTTCTTTATCTCCTAACGTATTGCACAAGTTGACTGCAGGTATTTACTTAAAAAGTTGCTTCAAATATTAACATTTATTTTTTTTTAAATTCAAAGAAATTGTTTAAACAGTATTAACGGTATTGAAAAACCATCCTGTGGCTATTTACAAATACCCTGGTATATGGTATACCGCCCAAGCCTAAAGGTGATGTATTAAACATGTAATGCAATGATAATTGCTATTAAAACGTGCTTGTCAATAGGAGATCAATGTAAGTTTAATGTAAACAAGCCATTATAATCGACATTAATCTATATTGACAGTATTTAGACCCTTCGTTCTTCACTGTCCATGTATACACTCCGCCTGCGCACTGTGCGTAATTTCAGTGTGTAAATCGATCAACCATATTCGCTCGTGTGTCTTTTCTAATATAATTAGTATGACAGAGAATAAACACTTCTCACTTGTTTTATAAAATGGCTGGTTCCCAAAATCAATTTTGTCCTGCAGTGTCACGGTGCCTACGTACCCACCCACCACTTGTTTACTTCAGTGGTTTCAAAAGTCCAACATTCGTCACGCAGCAGGTCCGTTTTGAATTCATGTACCACCTACGTATCTTCGGTGGTAAACATTCGAAATTCAAGGGCGCCACAGCAAATAATCTCAACGTGTCCATTTCGAAATATGTTTTTCCCCCTCATGTGTTTTTCATTATCTCGTCTATCGCAATACACATGGCAGAATAGCAAGCTGAACAGTAGTAGGAGGGGGCCTATGCTGTACTAACTGAAATAACATTCATTTTTAACTCATTGCCAGTCCTCCATTCAGGTTTTCCTCTCATGCAATATAAATCCCCTTATTGTTGTTGACAGTGACAGCACCCTCCAGTATAAATGAGTGAAGCCATAAACTAAAATGTCCATGATCACCATAGAGTTGGACACATTTTTCACCCCAAACATGCCATCAAAGCATAGTCTCTAAGGCAGCCAGTCAACAAGCATTTAAATGATTTTCTCCCATGTCTAAAAATGTGTTGATTTAATTATCATCATGTTTCTTCACATAAAGAATGGACAAAGTTGTTTTCAGCAACATTGCCATAAGTATATGACCACTGCAGACCTCTAACCCTACCTTTACAAACTCTGACCAGCCATAAAATGGGCAGCTAAAACCACACACACACACACACACACACACACACACGCACACACGCACACACACACGCACACACGCACACACACACACACCTGTGACAGTGGTTGCCGCCTCCTTGAACCCCAAACAGACGTATGGCGCGACGTGTAATCCATGGAGGGCTCCCTTGCAGCTGGTGGCCGGCTTAAAGCTGACCGTGGGCAGGTCTTCGCAACAAGGTCCCTCCAGGTCCCTGTCCCTGTTCTCCATTAGGTTCAGGGCAATATAGTTCAGTCCATTCTGGAAGCCCGCAGAGGTCTCTCTACTCATGGGGCTGTCACATTCCTCGTCTGAGCCCTCACTGCTCCGCACCGACAGGTTATCCACCGAGCTGTGGTGTTTGGCATTCCCATGGGCGAACGAGGGGAACACAGGGGTGACGGTAGCCGTAGAGGAGAAGGTTTCGGAGCTGTGCCGCCTGCGCCCATGAGGGTCGGCCCGGATCACCTTGGCGGCCTTGTCAGGATCCAGGGGGTTGACGGCGCCAAGGAGGAACACCCCAATGCCCACCGGGAGGCCCTTCTCACCCAGGGATAGCCTCTTCTCTCTGGCACTGGGGCTGAAGATAATAAACAGAGTTAATATGCATTACAATACATGGTCTATTACAAAACATCCATAGATGTGATATAGAAAATATTTTATACTTATCATGAACTCAATCCACTTGAACTCAATACACTTACAAACACAACAAAGTGCCTGCCGTGCCAGGGGAATCTATTAATCCTATTCATAGTTTGAGATGCTTTTCTATAACGAGCCAAATAACGTTGCTGAATAACGTATTTATAACTGACATTATGGCTAGTCTTGAGTGTACCTTGCTGAGGTCTGAGGGACGAACTGGTGAGGAATGTTGGCCATTCCAAGTCCAAATGTCATCTCGGTGTACTCATCCTTGCCTCTCTGGGGGCACTTGGAATCCCTCTTCGATCGGAGATGGTACACTCCCTCCCCATCCAGACAAGGGCACAGGGATGACTCAGGGACCGTGTCCAACCGCCCGGCAGGGGTGTCTCCAGCCTTGGGTGAGTGCGAGACGATGTGGTGCAGGTTCACGTAGTCGGAGAGAGGGGAACTCGGCTGGCTGCCGATGGAGCCCAGAGACGACCCCTGGCTCTCATTGGATGCTGACGGGGAGGAGTACTTGGTGCTCTCACTGAAGTCTATGTTGATATACTCGCCCGGGCTCCTGGGTTCCCCGGGCAAGAGGTGCTCGTTCATGCTGGGCAGGATCCTAAAGCTGTCGAGAGACAGCCGGTTGGGTTGTCCCATCCTCCCCTGGTAGGACGTCAGGCTCTCAGTCCCCCAGCTCTGTCTGATGGCCGAGGGCACCGAGGAGTTGAGCGTGGCCGCATTGGTCATCACTGAGTAGTAGTCGTCTGACTCCCCACCTAGCGACTGATGGCCTTGGGGGCTCATCAGGATGTACTAGTCATCAGTGTCCCCCACCTCCTTGGAAGTCTGGTGGAGTTTGGTGGGGCACGGCAGGGAGTCTGCGGAGTAGATGGAAGGCTCACCACCCGGAAGCTGCTCCAGGAAGTAGTCCGGGGGGGTCTGCGAGGTGGTGTAAGCAGCGTTGCTAGGGGACATGTTCATGTAAGTCGAGCGGCTGTCAGGGATTTCAATGGACGACTTGGAGCTGCACCACATCCTCATGTAGCCGCTGTCCTCCAAGGAGCCTCCGCTGCTGGGTGAGTTGATCCGGTAGCCGCCCCCGTCCTGGTGGATTTGGGCCCAGGGTTTGATGATCTGCTTGGGAGCCGAGACACACATGGGGCTCATGGGCATGTAAGCGTCTGCCTTGCTGTTGTTTCCCCTGGGCGGCGCTGTCATCATAGGCATATAGCCATCGTCCCCTCCTTGGTTACCATTGGATTCGGGGTAGAACACCTTTGGGGAGGCGGAGATGGAGCTGTTCCTGGAGTGGTGGCCGCTGTTGGTGTCGTGGGCAGCCCACAATAGGGTGTACTCATCCAACGAGGCAGACGACAGCTGGGCGGGCACCCTCTGTTGGCGTGGTGTGGTGAGAGAGTATGTCCTCTTCCTGTACGCCTTCTCCGATGTCAGGCCCTCCTCCTGGCACGCCCGCTGTTGGTCATTCGTCCTGTCCATAATCATGTAGCCACACAGGTCGTTGGCCTCCCAGGAGGGGGGAGTGCTGGAAAGGGAGTCGTGGGTGTCACTCCTGGTGAGGGGTAGTAGCCTGGAGGTGTCGCCTGGGCTGGAGCTGTACTCTTCGCATAGCATGAAGCTTGCGTCACTGAGGGAGCCTGAGATGGAGGCGCTGAAGCTGAAGGGGCGGTGGACCGCATCAGGGGTGGGGAGGGTCCCACTCATGGGAGAGAGGCAGATGGAACTGCAGACTGAGGGGGGGGAGTTGGAGACGGGCAAGGAGCGGCTGTGCTGGAGGCTGGACTCCAGTATCCGGCAGATGCGTCCGCTAGAGAGCGTATTGGACCGGCTCAGGGGGATCCGGTTGGAGAGGGGACTGGTGGGACTCCCGCTCATAGATATTGACATAGACACTGGCCTGACCATGCTGCCATCCCCCCCATTAGCAGTCCTTATCCGACAGGATGTGAACTTGCTCATTGGGGATGTGGCCACTATGCTGTTTGTTCTCGACCTCCTCACCAACCCTGTCTGACTTGGGGGAAGATTATTCAAATTGCGTCTTGTGGGCACTGAAATGGGGTTGGTTCTAGCCGACTGACTCTTACTGCGAGGTCTGAATTCTGACAGCTCTTTCATGGCTTTCATCGCCTCCAGGATGGTTTCGTGGATGTTTTGCGCAACCACCGAGTCGTCAGCCTGCATCCAGAGCTCACCGGAGCCAGTGACAGCCGACCTACCAACCTCGATGAAGAAAAAGCTGTCAGAGTGGCCGCATCTCCGGATATTCATGAGCTGTAAACTGACAGCCGCAACCTCCGAGTTCAGTTTCACAAAGCTGATAGTCCGACTGGATAAGCACAGCCTAAACACCCCTATCAAATGTTTTGTTTGACCCAGTCCTCTGGACTTCAAATTCACTTGCCATACCTCCTTGTGAAAGGCAGTGGTTGGCGATCACACCGTAATTCGCCTCCTCGAAACAGAAAAGAGAGGTGGAATTAGACGCGGGACTGTCATTGACTTTCCCCTCTTCGATCATATCCGACAACACTCGAAACCAGCTCTCCTGCTCCTGCTCGTTTTCGGCTGCCACTGCAAAGTATTCGTCCTTGGTGTAAAAGGCGATGAGGTGTTTGTGCTTAGAGTCAGCTCGCTTGTTTATGCAAAGACATGAGTTCAGCAGTATCACCCTTTTAGCAGCCGACTTGTTTTTCCACTTCTTCTCGCTCTCGTAGTATTCCAGCCGGGCAGGAAAGCTCTCGTTGGGTTCTCTCAACACGAAAAAACGTCTGTGTCCATGCTTCTGTTTCTTTAGATATCCACATTTCTTAATGTTATTACTATTATTGGTCACATTAGACAACATCTGTCCTCCACTCGTTGGAGGACTCGCCATTCTGATGCGCACGCTTCACTTACTTTTAGAGAAGTTGTTTGAGCTATTTTCCAAAGCACCGAAAAAACGAATGTAAATCCGCTTTACTTATTCCATTACCCGACACAGGTATTCCCACCCGCTGTCTGCAACAGTTAAGCACCAAATAACACCACCGTGAATGTGCTAGTGAGAAAAACAACATGTGACGTTATTACATCCAGTTCTGGCTTGCAGTAAAAAGTAGAAGAAAACTACAGTCATAAAAGGCGGCGCAACCTTGGAAAGACGTGCCTGTCAATCTAGCCAATTCTGCCCAACTCATTGGTGGAATGAACGAACAGCTGGTAAACGGGACCCGACTCACAGCAGCCATATCCTTCCCTTCTCGTTCTTTTAAACCCGCCTCATATATTACCCGTTTTTCCTTTCCTTATAGTACAGCAGATATCACTGTAACGTAGGGTAAATGTATCAAAATATCCAATTAACGCCTCCTTCCGCTACATTGTAACGATGTAATAACCGAGTAAGTGTCCAAATGCAGGCGTTCTACATAGCCGAAATAGGCTAGGTGTTGCCTCTTGTATTGCACTCTGATCATTTTGGTAGAGACGGGCATAGCCTTCAGAATCGGTGCATAATATAGAGGATTACATTTGTTTTAGTTTTTTTTGCTGTGGAAATACAATAGGCCTACCCTGTATAGTGTGGGAAACTGTGAATGTTTATTCTTTATCAAATGCACAATATGTAGCTGAGCACTATTCGTATTGTTGTGACACCGCAGTGCATGTCATGGAGCGCCTCAATTGCTTAATAAGCATCGCCCTACTTTTAAATAACCGTGCGTTATGATATATTTTGCGGTTTGGGTATCCCTCTCCCTGTCCAGCAGTGAACTGCGTATCCGACCTCTATCTTCTTTCTACTCATGGTTCATCAACAAGCCTGCAATTTAAAGCATTTTATCTCCCAGATGGAACTGTGATAATTGTGTTTTTATGCACACATGCACATAGATAGTTTTTCAACAAAATCATTTAAATCGCTTGTCATACTGTGGGAATCACATTTAGGTTGGAGTATGGGTATTTAAATCGTGATAGTGATGACATGGATGAGAGGTGTGTTTTTCGGGGTTCTATTTACTTGGTGCGTCGTGAGCTTAGCTTCTATTGCGCGTAAAAGCCTGAAATGCTGCCACCGTCTGGCCATTTTAGATATAATAACTTTTTTTCTCGCGTGAAAAATAGTAATAGTCTCACCAGACTCTTCCAGTCTGGGGATGTTACATATAGGCCTACTGGAGCAACTCGACTAGATTTAATACAATTTATTTCATTTCATTGACTTAATTGGCCCCTTATCCCTATTCTGTTTTCTCTAAAATACAAATCTGCATGCACAGGTGACCTCAGTTAACACAACATTCTCAGTCATGGATAAATTATACCCCCTACTCCCATTTGGTGTGTAGGCTATGCATCATCAACACACTTGTTATTCATTGTGCTGTAAAACAAGTGCTTAATATAGGCTAACCTAAGCTCATGGTCCCTGCATAGAAAAACACCTGTTTGTAAAGCTACTGCTTTATTGATTTGTCTTATGGTGCAATTTACCCCAGTGTTTTACACAAAAGGCTCAGACTTTTCTGTTTCCATCTATGCGGGCTGGCATCCATATCTCACTGGGCCATGGCTCCAGGGGACCTGCTCTCACTTGGGGCCACTGGTACTTTTCAGCTGTCCTTTACATAACAATGGCTAACTGTGAAGTTCAACATCTTCTCACAAAGCAACGGTTTTGATTATGCAGAGGTTGTTGATTCTGCTCCATCTGCGCCCAAAGGCTGGCAGATGACGATATTGAGTTGTTTCTTCTTACCGTCCAAAGGGAGTGCATGCAGCCGGCTATACATTCGTACCCCCGTGGACTGGTTTGTACAGAAAACATTCTCCATTCAGGCTGCAAAGGGTTTCCTCCTTAACTAAATTGTATGGTGAGAAGGCAAGAAAATAAACGGGGAAAATATGCATACTTTCTTTATGAAACACAATTTTCCACACCCATGCTAGAGTGGCTAATGCCTAGGAATGCTAGTCTCGGATGTTGCGTATAGCATTCAGCCAATCAGGTTGCAGCAGCGTGTTGATTACCCCTGGCTGAACGCAGGGCGCAACATCAGGAAGTAGCATTAGCCACTCTAGCATGGTGGTAGAAAATAGTGTTTCATAAAGAAAGTATGGATTTTTCCAACCTTTTTTGTCTGCATTCTCGCCATTAAATAGAGTTAAGGAGGAAATCGATTCCTTTTCAGCCTGAATGGAGAATGTATTATGTACGAACCGGTCCACGGTGGATATGAGTGTATTGCCAGCTACATGCTCTCCCTTTGGACGGTAAAATGAAATGACTCAATATCAACATCTGCTGGCTTTTGGGCTATGCTCTTCACAAGTCTACACTGTCAGCCCTAGCTATGGAAACACAATTTCCCTAGTATAACATAAGGGTGTAAACACTAGAGTATCACTGGTGTTACAGTCGAAAAGCAGCATTAGTGTCTTTACAATAAGCAGGGGAGCAAATATTTGCCAACTCTTGGATCATCCTGCCAATTGTGGGCCACAATGCTAAATACTACCTACCTTTAATTTGACTTGTCCTGCTCTCTGAACTTTAATGTCACAGCCTCCCTCCACCCCCAACCCTCTAACAGTCATATGAAACCCCACTCAACACCCCATTTAACCCCCCTGTCCCCCAGGCTTAGCTGCCCTGATTGGTTTCATAATCTTAAAAAAAAATAAAAAAATCCCCCAATCGGTGGTGCCAAGCTGGGTGGGGGTGAGGCTACTGTAGAATGCTGCCATTCTATTCAGCCAATATTACATTTACATTACATTTAAGTCATTTAGCAGACTTACAAAGTGGTACATTCACCTTATGATATCCAGTGGAACAACCACTTTACAATAGTGCATCTAAATCTTTTAAGGGGGGGGGGGGGGGGGTTAGAAGGATTACTTTATCCTATCCTAGGTATTCCTTAAAGAGGTGGGGTTTCAGGTGTCTCCGGAAGGTGGTGATTGACTCCGCTGTCCTGACGTCGTGAGGGAGCTTGTTCCACCATTGGGGTGCCAGAGCAGCGAACAGTTTTGACTGGGCTGAGCGGGAACTGTGCTTCCTCAGAGGTAGGGGGGCCAGCAGGCCAGAGGTGGATGAACGCAGTGCCCTTGTTTGGGTGTAGGGCCTGATCAGAGCCCCTTAGGTATGGAGGTGCCGTTCCCTTCACAGCTCCGTAGGCAATCACCCTGGTCTTGTAGCGGATGCGAGCTTCAACTGGAAGCCAGTGGAGAGAGCGGAGGAGCGGGGTGACGTGAGAGAACTTGGGAAGGTTGAACACCAGACGGGCTGCGGCGTTCTGGATGAGTTGTAGGGGTTTAATGGCACAGGCAGGGAGCCCAGCCAACAGCGAGTTGCAGTAATCCAGACGGGAGATGACAAGTGCCTGGATTAGGACCTGCGCCGCTTCCTGTGTGAGGCAGGGTCGTACTCTGCGAATGTTGTAGAGCATGAACCTACAGGATCGGGTCACCGCCTTGATGTTAGTGGAGAACGACAGGGTGTTGTCCAGGATCACGCCAAGGTTCTTAGCACTCTGGGAGGAGGACACAAGGGAGTTGTCAACCGTGATGGCGAGATCATGGAACGGGCAGTCCTTCCCCGGGAGGAAGAGCAGCTCCGTCTTGCCGAGGTTCAGCTTGAGCTGGTGATCCGTCATCCACACTGATATGTCTGACAGACATGCAGAGATGCGATTCGCCGCCTGGTTATCAGAAGGGGGAAAGGAGAAGATTAATTGTGTGTCGTCTGCATAGCAATGATAGGAGAGACCATGTGAGGATATGACAGAGCCAAGTGACTTGGTGTATAGCGAGAATAGGAGAGGGCCTAGAACAGAGCCCTGGGGGACACCAGTGGTGAGTGCGCATGGTGCGGAGACAGATTCTCGCCACGCCACCTGGTAGGAGCGACCTGTCAGGTAGGACGCAATCCAAGCGTGGGCCGCGCCGGAGATGCCCAACTCGGAGAGGGTGGAGAGGAGGATCTGATGGTTCACAGTATCAAAGGCAGCAGATAGGTCTAGAAGGATGAGAGCAGAGGAGAGAGTGTTAGCTTTAGCAGTGCGGAGAGCCTCCGTGACACAGAGAAGAGCAGTAGATCAAGATCAATATCCCCCACCCCCCTTATAGAGCATCTGGCTATTGTATTTCTAACCCCACCAATGGGGTACCCCCCCACCCACACATCAGAACAGATTAAAAACAATCCCCAGGGGTGTCTAATAAGTGTTGTTCTCGGGTGTTATTGTTTATGGTATTGTGTTTGTGATCCTTGTGACGTTTGACCATTGCCTATTTTTCTGTTTTCGATTAAAGTGTTGATTCAGAGGTTTAAGCTTGACCACAACATGTGTTCTTGGCACTAACCACCACCTCTTATCAGACAAAAAAACATATTGTACTGAGGAGAGGGCTTATAGCTACGATACTGGTAATCACCAAGTGAAACCTGGCCTGGCTTGGCCTTTTTTCTGAGACAAACAGAAAACACAGTTTTGTGTAATTGTTTTTGGTGGCAATTGTTGTTGTTATTAACCATTAACAGTGACTTAAACCATTTGAATTGGTTATTTAGGAAATTGTTTAAATCCACAAACTGAAAAAGTCAACCTTGGGCCTCCTGAGTGGCGCAGCGGTCTAAGGCACTGCAGTGCTTGAGGTGTCACTACAGATCCGCGTTCGATGAGGCGTCGAACAATTGGCCCAGCGTCGTCCGGGTTAGGGGAGGGTTTGGCAGGCCGGGATGACCTTGTCCCCTCATGCTTTAGCGACTCCTGGGGCAGGCCACGCGCATGCACTCTGACACGGTTGCCAGTTGAAACATTGGTGCAGCTGGCTTCCGGGTTAGGTGAGCAGTGTGTCAAGAAGCAGTGTGGTTTGGCGGGGTCGTGACGCATGGCTCTCGACCTTTGCCTCTCCTGAGCCCTTACGGGAGTTGCAGCAATGGGACAAGACTGTAATTACCAACTGGGGAGAAAAAGGGGTAAAAAAGTAAATGCTGACTCACAGCAAGCTGTAAATACATACATGTTTACAGAGAACGCACATCGCTCACTGTATAGTGCAGTGTTCCAGAAGAAACAGAATGTACGCACTCTCTCCCTCGCTCCCTCAATGCTCTCTTACCCTGTTTTGCTCTCTTGAATGGTAATGTTTTTCTGTTTCTGTTTTTTTTTTATGTCCCTCCTTCAACCCCCTCTATAATCAAAAACTTTTCCACAAAAGTAGTGCTATGGTATTTTACTAGTCCTGTACCTGTTGGCACTCCCACCCCCAAACGCTCGTTCAAATCCCTCACCCTCTATATTCACGTGTTCTCTCCATATACTGTTTTATGATTCAAATATATATTTTTGTCTAGTCTAGCAAATGAATTTGTTTCTTTGTTTTTGTCCTTCGTTCAACCCCCTCACCCTCTTTATTCACGTGTTCTTTCCATATACAGTACCAATCAAAAGTTTGGTTGGATTTTTCTTTATTTTTACTATTTTCTACACTGTAGAAAAAAACTATGAAATAACACATATGGAATCATGTACTAACCAAAAAAGTGTTAAACAAATCAAAATATATTTTATATTTTAGGTTCTTAAAAGTTAGCACCGTTTGCCTTGATGTCAGCTTTGCACACTCTTGGCGTTCTCTCAACCAGCTTCACCTGGAATGCTTTTCCAACAGCACTTGTTGGCTGCTTTTCCTTCACTCTGCGGTCCAACTCATCCCAAACCATCTCAATTGGGTTGAGGTCGGGTGATTGTGGAGGCCAGGTGATCTGATATTTGTATTTTATTTAACTAGGCAAGTCAGTTAAGAACAGATTCTTATTTTACAACCCCGGCCAAACCCTCCCCTAACCCAGACGACACTGGGCCAATTGTGCGCCGTACTATGGGACTCCAGATCACGGCCAGATGTGATACAGCCCAGGATCAAACCAGGGTCTGTAGTGACGCCTCCAGCACTGAGATGCAGTGCCATAGACTGCTGCGCCACTTGGGAGCCAACACTCCATCACATTTCTTCTTGGTCAAATAGCCCTTACACAGCCTGGATGTGTGTTGGGTCATGGTCCTGTTGGAAAACAAATGATAGTCCCACTAAGCGCAAACCAGATGGGATGGCGTACTGCTGCAGAATGCTGTGGTAGCCATGCTGGTTAAGTGTGCCTTGAATTATAAATAAATCACTGACAGTGTCTTTTATTTTATAAAACTTTTATTTAACTAGGCAAGTCAAGAACAAATTTTTATTTACATTGACAGCCTAACCCAGCCAAAACCCTAACCTGGACAACGCTGGGCCAATTGTGCGCTGCCGCATGGGACTCCCAATCATGGCCAGTTGTGATACAGCCTGGAAACTAACCAGGGTCTGAGATGCAGTGCCTTAGACTGTTGCGCCACTTGGGAGCCCTAAGAAGAATCTCAAATGTAAAATACATTTTGATTTGTTTAACACTTTTTTGGTTACATGATTCCATGTGTTATTTTATAGTTTGATGTGTTCACTATTATTCTACAATGTAGAACATAGTACAAATAAAGCAAAACCCTTGAATGAGTGGGTGTGTCCAAACTTTTGACTAGTACAGTATGTGATAACTGTTTTATGATTTGAATATATTCCTCTCTGGGTGATTGCCAGGCAAAGCCATAGAAGAGGGAGGAATGTCTTACCATGATGATCATTCACAATGTTGCTAACCCGATACATGTAATCTTCACAGAGCTGAGTAAGGCAGAGAGGGGCCTGTTAGCCTCACAGCTGTAGCATGAGGCTGTGTTCCAAATGACACCCTATCCCCAATATAGTACAGGGCTCTGATCAAAAGTTCTGCTCTTGGAAATAGCGTGCCATTTGGGATGCAGAGATGCAGCTGCTCTGCTCTGCCACCCCACCACCTGTCACAATGCATAAATCCACATGATTACCCAGCATACAGGGGAAGTCTTGAGAATATTGGGCAACGTTCCCATTAGGTCCCTTAAGGGTTTCGGCGCAATGAACCAAGAGGTTCACGGCACGATGCCATGAACCACAGCGATGCCGTGAACCAAGACGTTGTAAGTTTGTAATAAGGGTCGTCTAAAGGAGACCAAAATGCGGCGTGTGAAGTGCTCATATTTACTTTTAATGAAAACACTTTAAAACGACCAACAACAGTCCCGTCAGGTACAAACAACGAAACGGAAAACAACCACCCACAAAACCCCATGAAAAACAGGCTGCCTAAGTATGGCTTCCAATCAGAGACAACGAAACACACCTGCCTCTGATTGGAAACCATACCCGGCCACAACATAGAAAATACAACATAGAATGACAATCTAGACAACCCACATAGAAAACAGAAAACCCAAAATACATAGACAAAAACACCCCCTGTCACGCCCTGACCAATCTACTATGGAAAAATGACCTCATTCTAAGGTCAGAACGTGAGAGTTTCTATCCCAGGTGCGGAAACATTAAATAATAAACACTGTTTGAATAAATATACACAATGTAATCATGTCCACTACCATTCAAAAGTTTGGGGTCACTTAGAAATGTCCTTGTTTTTGTCCATTAAAATTGGTCAGAAATACAGTGTAGACATTGTTAATGTTGTAAATGACTTTTGTTGCTGGAAACGGCAGATTTCTTATGGAAAATCTACATAGGCGTACAGAGGCCCATTATCAGCAACCATCACTCCTGTGTTCCAATGGCACGTTGTGTTAGCTAATCCAAGTTTATAATTTTAAAAGGCTAATTGATCATTAGAAAACCCTTTTGAAATTATGTTAGCACAGCTTAAAACTGTTGTGCTGATTAAAGAAGAAATAAAACTGGCCTCCTTTAGAGTAGTTGAGTATCTGGAGCATCAGCATTTGTGGGTTTGATTACAGGCTCAAAATGGCCAGAAACAAAGAACTTTCTTCTGAAACTCGTCAGTCTATTCTTGTTCTGAGAAATTAAGGCTATTCCATGCGAGAAGTTGGCAAGAAACTGAAGATCTCATACAACGCTGTGTACTACTCCCGTCACAGAATAGCGCAAACTGGCTCTAACCAGAATAGAAAGGAGTGGGAGGCCCCGGTGCACAACTGAGCAAGAGGACAAGTACATTAGAGTGTCTAGTTTGAGAAACAGACGCCTCATAAGTCCTCAACTGGCAGCTTCATTAAATAGTACCCGCAAAACACCAGTCTCAACGTCAACAGTGAAGAGGCGACTCCGGGATGCTGGCCTTCTAGGCAGAGTTGCAAAGAAAAAGCCATATCTCAGACTGGCCAATAAAAAGAAGAGATTAAGATGGGCAAAAGAACACAGACACTGGACAGAGGAGTGGCCAGCACAGTCACCTGATCTCAACCCTATTGAGCTGTTGTGGGAGCAGATTGACCGTATGGTACGTAAAAAGTTACCATCAAGCCAATCAACTTGTGGGAGGCGCTTCAGGATGCATGGGGTGAAATCTCTTCAAATTACCTCACAAATTGACAACTAGAATGCCAAAGGTCTGCAAGGCTGTAATTGCTGCAAATGGAGGATTCTTTAACGAAAGCAACGTTTGAAGGAATAATTGTGTATTTCAATTACAAATCATTATGTATAACCTTGTCAACGTCTTGACTATATTTCCTATTAATTTTGCAACTCATTTCATGTATTTTTTCATGGAAAACAAGGACATTTCTAAGTGACCCCAAACTTTTGAACGGTAGTGTATGTGAAATGTGTCAAATATGTAAGTTCAAAACACTATGTTAAAAGCACTGTTTGTGTGTGTGGGGCGGGTGTCACGAGCATTGCCAAAGGACAAAGAGCTGTGACTGGATCAGTGGTTCACCAATCAGGGCCTTGATAGGCTTGGCAACAGTAAAATGGGATGATGTGTAATGAAACTAGGGTGCGGGTGCCCTGGGGGTGGGGACGTTTCTTTAAGACCATTAGGTGACGTCCCCGGGACAAACCAGGAACAAGGCAAGACCACCAGGGGACCATGACATAACGTCCCAAGAATGACCTAAAAATGTTTTCGGATCATCCCCGTAACCAACCGGAAACTAGACAAAACCTCCAGAGAACCATGACACTTTAGGCAACCATTTCGTGACAACCAAGGCACATCCTATTATTTCATTTTTGTTTGCATTGTATGCAGTCTGTGGCCAATTGCAAATCCCCAACCCTTCGTGATTGACTAAGATGTGTGAGTTTCTTTTGCCCGAGCAAAATTCTTGGGAAATCATAGAGATTCCAAATGAGGTTAATTGATATTCCACCTTACTGTGTACATTATGTGAAGCCTATAGTCTAAGTTCCTGCTATCAAGATGTTTCCCCTATCTGTGTTCTGAATCACAGCTATGTTCCTATCAAAATTGAAAAAATAAAATTATATGTAAAAGTGGTACCAATCAGGTAAAAGTAACTGCATGTACATACCAATCCTCTGATATGGTATACACAAGTCTGTTATTCCACTATGCTTATTATACTACAATAAGACCATGCTTTTCTCATCCTATTTGGGAAACAACTATCATAGTTCATACATATTTTTTTTTCTTATTCGATTGAACTTAAAATGGTCCTAGAATCATGTTCCCACTAGCTATTGTAGTATATCAGGAAATGTGGATTATGTCAACGGTCGGTTGTGTATAAAACACCTGTGTTGGCCCGGTGGTATTTCTATTTGAGTATGATTAGTTAAGATCATTTTAAGCCCTTCACATTCCACTTGACTGGCTGTTTTTGTTGATGTTTTTCAGCTGTGCAGAATTACACATGAAATTAGAGAGCAGGGCCTGGTAGGGCTAGCCTACCATAATCCTATTTTCTTCAGTTAAATATAATGTTATGTGTTTGAGGTGTTGACATAAGTGGCATATGGAAACTAATAGAGCTGTGTAGTGTGAATAAATAAAGGAGAATATACAGAGAGAAAGAGAGAGAAACAGAGAGAGAATAACATAATACAGTGTAGTAATATCATAACAACTTATTTTAGTAAGTCGTTTTTTGTATCATGACATAGAAGATGATTGCATTAGAAGATCATAAGGAGTTGGATTACATTTTGTTGTAAGATGGAAAAGGGCCATCCAATGGAATGGAAATAACTAGAATGAAAAACTAAAATAGAAAGCTCAGAGTTCAATAATAAATAAATAATAATAATAATAATAATAGGGCCAAAACAGAGGGGGTAAACAGACATTATTTCTGTCTGTGTCTGTCTGTCTGTTTGTGTGTTAATTACACAGAGCGTATGTGAGCGTAGGTGAAAAATTATTGGCACCCCAAAAGATTTTTATAAGTAAAATCAAACAACATTAAATCTGCATTAACGTTAAACTTTTTTTTAGGTTAATCTCATTTTAAGGAAATGTTATGTGGCCTTCCATGGCTTCCTGTTTCACTGGGATATAAAAATTAGGTAATACACATGTACAATCCCTTTGTATTCCATCACTATGGAGAAAGGAAAATAACTCACAATTAAAAAATTGAAAAATGGTTTGTGACTTTTATAAATCAGGCAATAATAACAACTCAAAAATCTAATATACCACTTACCATTATTAGGGCAACAATTAAGACATTTAAAACCACTGTTGGTACACTTGCCTGGTAGAGGACGCAAGTGTATCTTGTCCACACATACAGTGAGGAAGATGGTTTGGAAGGCAAAGAAAAGTCCAAGGGCCACAGTTGGAGAATTACAGAACTTGGTCATATCTTGGTCACCAAGTCTCCAAATCTACAATTAGACACCACCTTCATGCCAATAGGCTATTTGGAATGGTTGCCATAAAAAAAAACCTGTATTGAGAGCATTGGCACTTGGATTGTAACTGGGTGCTATGGTCAGATGAAACCAAAATATAAAACTCTTTGGCCATGCACACCAGTGGTCGGTTTTGCCTTGAAAAAGAAGGATGCATATGCAGAAGAGAACCTCATACCGACTGTAAAGTATGGTGGTGGATCTTTGATGTTATGGAGCTGTTTTGCTTCCTGGGTCATGAACCAGGACATTTTAAACAAACCTGGTTTCTCTTCCAGGAGACTAAAACTTAGCTGCAAGTGGGTCTTCCAGCAAAACAATGACCACAAGCACACATCAAAAACCACAAAGAAATGGTTAATTGACCACAAAATCAACGTTTTGCAATGGACATCTCAGTCCTCCGACTTGCCCCCAATGAAAACCTGTGGTTTGCGCAAACTGAAGGATATCAAGAATCTGGAAAGATTCTGTAAGGAACGGTCTAAGAACCCTCCCAATGTGTTCTCCAATCTCAAACATATACAGTTGAAGTCGGAAGTTTACATACACATACACTCATTAAAACTTGTTTTTCAATAATTTCACAGATTTCTTGTTAACAAACTATAGTTTTGGCAAGTCGGTTAGGACATCTACTTTATGCATGGCCTACCTTCAAACTCAGTGTCTCTTTGCTTGACATCATGGGAAAATCAAAAGAAATCAGCCAGCCAAAATTGTAGACCTCCACAAGTCTGGTTCATCCTTGGGAGCAATTTCCAAATGCCTGAAGAGACCACGTTCATCTGTACAAACAATAGTATGCAAGTATGAACACCATGGGACCACGCAGCTGTCATACCGCTCCGGAAGGAGACGCGTTCTGTCTCCTAGAGATGAACGTACTTTGGTGCAAAAAGTGCAAATCATTCCCAGAACAACAGCAAAGGACCTTGTGAAGATGCTGGAGGAAACAGATTACAAAAGTATCTATATCCACAGTAAAACGAGTCCTATATCGACGTAACCTGAAAGGCCGCTCAGCAAGGAAGAAGCCACTGCTCCAAAGCCGCCATCAAAAAGCCAGACTACGGTTTGCAACTGCACATGGGGACAAAGATTGTACTTTATGGAGGAATGTCCTCTGGACTGATGAAACAAAAATATAACTATTTGGCCATAATGACCTTTGTTATGTTTGGAGGAAAAAGGGGGAGACTTGCAAGCCGAAGAACACCATCCCAACCGTGAAGCACGGGGGTGGCAGCATCATGTTGTGGGGGTGCTTTGCTGCAGGAGGGACTGGTGCACTTCACAAAATAAATGGCATCACGAGGAAGGAAAATTATGTGGATATATTGAAGCAACATCTCAAGACATCAGTCAGAAAGTTAAAGCTTGGTCGCAAATGGGTCTTCCAAATGGACAATGACCCCAAGCATACTTCCAAAGTTGTGGCAAAATGCCTTAAGGACAACAAAGTCAAGGTATTGGAGTGGCCATCACAAAGCCCTGACCTCAATCCCGTAGAAAATTTGTGGGTAGAACTGAAAAAGCGTGTGCGAGCAAGGAGGCCTACCAACCTGACTCAGTTACACCAGCTCTGTCAGGAGGAATAGGCCAAAGCTCACCCAACTTATTGTGGGAAGCTTGTGGAAGGCTACCCAAAACATTTGACCCAAGTTAAACAATTTAAAGGCAATGCTTCCAAATACTCATTGAGTGTATGTAAACTTCTAACCCACTGGGAATGTGATGAAAGAGATAAAAGCTTAAATAAATCATTCTCTCTACTATTATTCTGACATTTCACTAACTGATCCTAATTGACATAAGACAGGGAATTTTTACTCGGATTAGATGTCAGGAATTGTGGAAAACTGAGTTTAAATGTATTTGGCTAAGGTGTATGTAAACTTCTGACTTCAACTGTCCAGTATATATAAAAAGGCTAAGTGCTGTTTTCATCAAAAGGGAATGGTGAACACTGAATAGTCATGAGTCGTCTTCTTTCGTAGAATCACAACATGGCCAGATGGCCACTACATCTAATTCACTAATGTATTCTATACTTATTCAGGTTGAGTTGTAATTTATACCAATGCCCTACATTCAATAACCATTAAGCCCGGATGATATTTAAAAACAAGAATTTTGTTTATGCCAGGCTAGCCCATCTGATAATCAAATCAGAAGGCCCCCCTTTCCTCACAGTGTTGCACCCATCTGGTGTGGAGCCATAAGAGATGCAGTACTTGGGGCATAAGGGTCAGTTACAGCAGCCACAATGACATTGAAACAGCATCCTACTTTAGCTAAGGACCAACCAGCATGGACAAGATGGTGGCGGAAGTTAGAACGGCTCCTGAGAAACACTTAAGCCATCCACCTAATGTTTATTAAAGGATTATGAAGCTTTTAAAATAACACTCAAATCATAACAGACTTGTGACGTAAATGAGAGATTCATGTTTCGGCACAGCATGACGACATGGTCACCGCAAAAAGTGGATCACAGCACCATAATTAGTGAATTATTAACAGTTACTCACTGTAAGACATGACTGAGACAAGGATACATCAGTGCCAATCAGCCTGCATCCCCTCTTCAAGTGGGTGGCTGGGTCATTTACATATTTGCTTTCATGTCTGATTAGCATTTACTGATGTCAGGTGTACAGCTGGCCTGGCTGGGACGTGACTGGAAGGGGGATTAAAGTGCGTACGGCAGCCACATGCAGTGTCTGCAGCCTCTTCTGGGTCAATCTCATTAGCCTTTCCTTGATTCCTCACTTCCTTTCTCCTTGCCTCTGAAGGGAAATGAGAGATGTGGTGAAGGATAGGTGAAGAGGAAGGCTGGAGACACCAGCAGTCCACAAAGCATTGGTCATCTTGTGTCAAGGCCTTGTATTCCGAGAGGCATGGTTGGGTGAGTGAGTGAGTGAGGTGCATCTACAATATATCTACTATTACGTTCTAAAAGATTATGTGGGGCACACACTGCCTCACAGGTTAACATTGGAAACCCATGTCATCCCTAGGTAGCTACCCCAGCCATACATGTACTGTGTCTGGGTTGGGTAGCCCATGCTCAGGGTAGCAGATGGGAGTATAGGTCATCATTGATGGACTTCTAAACAGATTGATTTGAAGGAGAATCACCCCATGCTCATGATCAGCTTCATATGAAGTAATCTCGGACACCCAGAGTGAAAATGTTCCGTAATTGCGTCAGATGCTCGATTAAGTTCTGGGGGAGACGTGTTAGAAAATGTATTAACGGGACTAGCAGTCTCCGACCCTCTGAACAGAAACTTAGTGCCAGTTTCAGGTAAGTGTATGGGCCAAATGCCCCCTCCCCTTCTGAAATTCTAAAGATGTGAGCATCTGCGAAATCGTGATTTGTCCAAATGATTAGTGACAAAAAAAACTGTGTACTGGAACAAAGTTCCTCGTTAGTTGTCGCATCCCACTGTCTGTTAGTCTGTCGACAGATGCTACTACCATTTGTGTTCCGTGCATCTGTCCACGAGTTACATAATGTATGAACAGATGTTAGCTAAGCTGCTAAGAGATACCGCTGGCAATATAGACAGTGTCCCAAATGGCACCCTATTACCTATATAGTGCATTACTTTTTACCAGAGCCCAATATGTGCCATTCAGAGGGTGAATGGGCAAGACAAAAGATTTAGGTGCCTTTGAACGGGGTATGAAAGTAGGTACCAGGCGTACTGGTTTGGGTGTGTCAAGAACTGCAACGCTGCTGGGTTTTTCATGCTCAAACGTTTCCCATGTGTATCAAGAATGGTCCACCACCCCCTTAACTGTCAATCATCCATGTCTCTGCTGTTGTGGGTCTCTGTTGTGGGTTGTATCTCTATCTATAGGCCCTTATTGATCATTCACTCTTGTGGTCACATTAAGGAAAGACAAAGAGGCCATCACTGGCTATGTCAGATAAAGGACAGCTCAGTGATTGAGAGGCTAGCCAGCGGTTCTGGAGGTGACTGGTCGTGTTAGCAAGGGCAGCAGAGTATTTAGGAATAACCACTTTTGTTTACATGCTATCAAGTTATAGCAGTTACTTTCAGTCAGTGTGTGTAACCTTTTCCCACTGATCTAAAAATATTCTATTACTTTCCGCCAACAGCCCCCCGCACATATCCATGCACTTGCAGGGGCACACAGAAACACACAGGGATATACACACACACAATATCCAAAGCAATACTGCAAATAGCCAACAATTGATAAATGCCCAAGGAAACAAATAAGCTACTGCTGCCGCAAAAAAGTTAATAATCTTAATATCACATTCTCTATTGCTGTGTTATGAAATAATATACAACTCCAAGCAGTGGTAGATAAATACACAGATGACTGGCCTGATTGTAAAAGATGAGAGAAGCTGTTGGAGACATTTCCCTCTCAGCATTTAGCTGTTTCCCTTAAACCGTTAAAATACAGGCGGGAGCTGGGATAGTGTCGAGCCAGCATCTAGAGCGTGGAGTAAGCACATTCTTTAATCCTGCTGTCCCATAACAGAATTCCCAAATTTCCTTGTGTGCCATGGCAGGCTGTCATTGTGTGTGTGTGTGTGTGTGTGTGTGTGTGTTTGGGGGCTGTGGCAGGAGCACAAAAGGACAATTCTCCACACAATACCAATTACACTTCTGCTGTATGCTGCATCTCTCCTGCGGTCTTGATGGTGAAGTGTTTGTGACAGAGATTGGCTTGGAGGGTTGAAACCACCGAGGGGTGAGAGGAGCAGGGCGATGTGAGGGGGTTATTGTTGAGGGTAAGGTTAGGAGAGGGCATATACTGAGTCAGGACGATCACGCAAAATCCAAATATTTCCGAATGGACATTGTTGTTTGTGGTTCTCGTCTTATGTAGTTATTTCGTGAAAATGTGTTTCTCAGAGTGCAAAATGTTACATTTTTGCATGCATATTTTGGTATATACTGTATATCTTATGACTAGACACATTTCTGTGCATGTTTTCCCATTTCTGGTGAGCGGTGACAGATTACCAGAGAAGATCAGCTCACTCTCAACTCTGTAAACAAGTGCCCGGGTGATCAATGGCACTGCTGGCAGGTCATACTTAAGGGGTCAGTCCGGGACACCAAATCCTACTAAGGTTAATCAACGTCAGTAATCACAGAGCGCAACGGAATCAAAAGTTTAACCACTTGTGCTTTAATCATATGATCTGAGGATACGGACCCCCTCATCCAACCATATGATGCCCGAACATAGTGCCAGTGTGGGATGGGCTTAAATCCACACTGGGGTCAGACCAAGGGACTTCACCCAGAGAGAGCGCCAGAGAGGACATCAAGGGGGGGTAGCCATTTGAGTCCATGGGGACCTTATGACACAATTTTGTTTTAAGGGACCCTTGAGCTAGCTTAGTCCCAGATCTGTTTGTGTTGCCTTGCCAACTCCTATGGTCATTGTTACACCAAACATATCTGGGACCATGCTACTCTTGGATCCTTTCACTCACTGTATAATCCTACTGAGGAATTATAGGGCCAGGGCTAGACACTTGACCACAACTTTCTCTCCCTGCGAGCCATTTTACACCCCTGGGATTGGTCTACAGGGAATTAACTCAGCTACTTAGCACAAGGGTGATTTAGCATTACTGGCATAAACCCGCTCCAGAAGTAGGGGTGGGTCGCCTGTTTAATATCCCCAGGGAGGAAGCCCGCTGTTCAGGTAGGGAGAGCTGAGGAGATCCTTACCTCCAGAGCTCATCCTATGGATGGAAGGTACAGTATATGATATGGCTGCACAATTTGACAAAATATCTAATTGCGATTTTTGTGGGACGATATTGCAATTGCGATTATGAATTGTGATTTTCAAACACTTAGGTGAAAACTTAATTCCATCAGACATGGTAAAAAAAAGCGTCAGGGTAGAGAGCATCACTTCTAAAATAGGTTCATATGAATGAATAAATACTGTGCTAACTGAATACAAAACCAAATTAAACAAATATTTTCCAACACAATTATGCATATGATAATAGATAAGATTATTGCACCTACATAAACACACATTTGTAACGGGATCATTAAAATAGTGTGCAATAAGAGCATCCCTTGTTCATTAACTAACAAACATTGAGTTCATATTTCCTATTTTACCATTATGAGTTCTTAAATAACCCAAGTTATTTATTCAGTCAGCCATAGGCTGCAGATGGAATAGGAAACTTATGATTGTGTAATTACCCTGTATGTGTAGGCTCAATCATTATTATAATTGAAATTATGAGTCTAATTGCCTTAAAAACATGTAACACGTAGTCTATCGACTGCAAGGTGCAGCCTGTGTCCAAAACATTGGTGTCTGGTCCATTCAATGTGATGGCCTTTAAAACGTGAATAAGAATTTGTTCTTAACTGACTTGCCTGGTTAAATAAAAAAATTAATAAAGTAGCCTAATAATCAACACGTGTGAGCTGTTTCAACTTCTCCCTTAATTTAGTTTTACAGTATTGGGATGGTAACTTGGGAGATGAAATCTTGTATCTGTGCTGTCCAGCTTGTTTATCATCTTCTTGAAGATGTCTGACTGTGTAAATAGGAACCATTTCTTTGGCTATGTGACATCCATTGAGTATACCAAACATTAGAAACACCTTCCTAATATTGAGTTGCACTCCCCCTTTTGACCTCAGAACAGCCTCAAGTCATGGGGGCATGGACTTTACAAGCTGTCAAAAGCATTCCACAGGGAAACTGGCCCATGTTGACACCAATGCTTCCCACAGTTGTGTCAAGTTGGCTGTATGTCCTTTGGTGGTGGACCACTGTTGAGGCTGAAAAACCCAGCAGTTGCAGTTCTTGACACAAACCGATGTGCCTGGCACCTACCATACCCCGTTCAAAGGCACTTAAATCCTTTGTCTTGCCCATTCACCCACTGAATGCCACACATACAAAATCCATGGCTCAATTGTCTCAAGGCGTAAAAATCCTTCTTTAACCTGTCTCCCCTTCATCCACTCTAATTGAAGTGGATTTAACAAGTAACATCAATAAGGAATCATAGCCTTCACCTGGATTCACCTGGTCAGTCTATTTCATGGAAAGAGCAGATTTTCTTTATGTTTTGTATACTCAGTGTAGGTGATAGCCTCTGTGATTTCTGTGTCTGCGGGACGTTTTGAAAACGAATCGGTAATCAATGCCTGTTTAATGTAGGTGGCCGGCTGTGGCTGAGGGGCTTTGCTGCTGTCAATGCTTTTTTCACCACGCAATCGTCGTAAAGTAGGGGATTGTTCTTCTTCAAATTATTGAATACATTTGTTGTCGCCACAACTCTGAAGCACTTTTTACACAACACTTGCATTTGTTTAATATCTGTTTGCCTATAGCCAAAATACTGCCATACCACTGAAGATGCGCCTTACTTTGGCATCAAATCGATCTCGTTTAGCAGTCACAGCACTCATGTTTCCGAGGTTTACGGAGGTAAAGCTCTCGCTCTCCTCACTAGCATCTAACAGCGCTTAGGACACTTGTGATTGGTCAGCATGTGCATGCCATGCAGAGAATGAGAGGTCAGCAATCAGATTTTCCTAAACTCGGTCCTCAGGACCCCAAGGGGTGCACATTTTGTTTTTTGCTCTAGCACTACACAGTTGATTCAAATACTCAACTAATCATCAAGCTTTGATAATTTGAAACAGCTGTGTAGTGTAAGGGCAAAAATGAAAACGTGCAGCCCTTGGGGTCTCGAGGACCGAGTTTGGGAAATGAAAACGTGCAGCCCTTGGGGTCTCGAGGACCGAGTTTGGGAAACGCTAGCGCATCTCATTGGAAGAGATGCCATAGTATAGTTATTGTTGTATTAATGGAGTGTCAAAGGAGAATCGCAGCCATTTGCGATATGGATATTGCAATTTCGATCTGACTTTGATTAATCATGCAGCCCTAGTATATGGATTGGCAAACATGCATGCTTACTAGTGTAGCACAAATGCTAACATATTACATCTAGATGTGTTCAGCTGCTGTGCAAATGCAAAGACAGTGAGAAGCACAAACAGAACAATTTTCCACTACATAGTGTATACCCATTTACACAAGACAAACTTCTTTAGCATGTGTGGCTGAAGAGAAACTTGAAATATGAACTTGGTCTTTTACCAAATAGGGCAATCTTCTGTATATATAAAGAAGGAAATAAATTCCTCAAATTAACTTTTAACAAGGCATACCTGTTAATTGAAATGCTTTCTAGGTGACTACTCCATGAAGATGGTTGAGAGAATCCTAAGAGTGTGCAAAGCTGTCATCAAGACAAAGGCTGGCTTCTTTGAAGATTCTCAAATGTAAAATATATTTTGATTTGTTTGACACTGTTTTGCTTACTACATGATCCCATATGTGTCATTTCATAGTTTTGATGTCTTCACTTTTATTCTACAAAGTAGAATATAGGAAAAATAATGAAAAACCCTTGAATGAGTAGGTGTGTCCAAACTTTTGACTGGTACTGTGTGTATGTGTGTGTGTGCGCACACGCACACGCACACGCACGTTCAAATGTTTGGGGTCACTTAGAAATGTCCTTGTTTTCCATTAAAACATACATGAAATGAGTTGCAAAATGAATTGGAAATATAGTCAAGACATTGACAAGGTTATAAATAATGATTTGAATTAATTTCAGCCCATGCTTCCTGAAACATCTCCCACAAGTTGGATTGATGGGCACTTCTTACGTACCATACAGTCAAGCTGCTCCCACAACAGCTCAACAGGGTTGAGATCCGGTGACCGTGCTGGCCACTCCATTATAGACAGAATAGCAGCTGACTGCTTCTTCCCTAAATAGTTATTGCATAGTTTGGAGCAGTGCTTTGGTGCATTGTCCTGTTGTAGGAGGAAATTGGCTCCAATTAAGCGCCGTCAACAGGGAATGGCGTGGCATTGCAAAATGGAGTGATAGCCTTCCTTCTTCAAGATCCCTTTTACCCTGTACAAATCTCCCAAATCTTACCACCAAAGCAACCCCAGACCATCACACTGCCTCCAACATGCTTGACAGATGGCGTCAAGCACTCCTCCAGCATCTTTTCGGTGTCTCACGTATGTTCTTCTTTGTGATCTGAACACCTCAAACTTAGATTCGTCTGTCCATAACACTTTTTTCCAATCTTCCTCTGTCCAGTGTCTGTGTTCTTTTGCCCATCTTAATCTTATTTTTATTGGCCAGTCTGAGATATGGCTTTTTCTTTGCAACTCTGCCTAGAAGGCCAGCATCCCGGAGTCGCCTCTTCACTGTTGACGTTGAGACTGGTGTTTTGCGGGTACTATTTAATGAAGCTGCCAGTTGAGGACTTGTGAGGCGTCTGTTTCTCAAACTAGACACTAATGTACTTGTCCTCTTGCTTAGTTGTGCACCGGGGCCTCCCACTCCTCTTTCTATTCTGGTGAGAGCCAGTTTGCGCTGTTCTGTGAAGGGAGTAGAACACAGCTTTGTACGAGATCTTCAGTTTCTTGCCAATTTCTCGCATGGAATAGCCTTCATTTCTCAGAACAAGAATAGACTGATGAGTTTCAGAAGAAAGTTCTTTGTTTCTGGCCATTTTGAGCCTGTAAATCGAACCCAAATGCTGATGCTCCAGATACTCAACTAGTATAAATAAGTCCAGTTTTATTTCTTCTTTAAATCAGCACAACAGTTTTAAGCTGTGCTAACATAATTGCAAAAGGGTTTTCTAATGATCAATTATCCTTTTAAAATGATAAACTTGGGTTAGCTAACACAACGTGCCATTGGAACACAGGAGTGATTGCTGCTGATAATGGGCCTCTGTACACCTATGTAGATATTCCATTAAAAATCAGCTGTTTCCAGCACCAATAGTGATTTACAACATTAACAATGTCTACACTGTATTTCTGATCAATTTGATGTTATTTTAAATGGACCAAAAAAAAATGCTTTTCTTTCAAAACAAGGACATTTGTAAGTGACCCCAAACTTTTGAACGGTTGTGTGTGTGTATGTATGTGTATATATCTATTTATTTCTGGTCCCAGTCCATCAGGTAGGGAGCTTAGTTTAACCGGCTCAAGACACTGAAACAAACACCATCATATCCATGGCACAGTTCTAGACAGACACTCGGCCATGTAATCCTCTTACTAGAACACTTGTTCCAATGGCTAAGGTGACAGGGGAGTAAAGTGGCCCCAATAACAAGTCACTCAGCCCTAGTTGTTATTCTGAACATATCAAAATGTTTCTGTTCTAATTTCCCAGAGAATCAACATGTTCTAAGAACATTTTTGAGTAGCGTATGTGTCAAAATGTTGTTTAAATGAAGGACAGTAGTTTGAAATCTCATCAGGGACTCAGTCTCACCAGTACATCAATTCTGTTCTATTTCTAGGTCAAGGTGGCAACACAATGTCTTGGGGGTAAAGAGGATCCTTTGGTTCTTTGGCCATATTCTTAGTCCTCCAATTCAATGGGAGCCCTCTAAAAACAGTCCCTACACTACCCCCTGGTGGTAGCATTCTACACCATATGTAGAATAAACACATGACGCCTTCAAAAATTAAAAACCATGTTATTCACAGAAAGCTGAAATTCAATAACCATTACTGAAGTAGAATGGGTATAATTTAGGCAGATTGTAAACAAAGAAAAAAAAGGTGTCTGAAAACTGCAAATGCCACAAATCAAGTGAAACTTCATTTTTCTATCTAGGACAAACAGCTCAGACAAGTGACATGTTTGTGCAACTCAGTCCAAAAATTACCCAAGATCAGAATTGACTAAAAAAACTGAAAAATGTGATTTCCGTTGTGTGAAACTATTAAATAAATCTAGAAATCTGAACAGCAGTGCCGTACTACTGGACTTACTTACTGAATTAGCACATTTTTCCATGGTGCAGAGAAACATTTGAAGTTTTCCAATGCTATTCTATGCATTGTGTCATGAGGCTAAGAGCACATTTTGACATATACAGTTTTAAAGCCAATTTCCTAAAATTCTACACTTTTTGACATTGGGCAGATTTTTCAAGGTTGATATTTTATAGCGCATCTCATTTTGTTCACATTTTGCCATGAGGCTGAAATAATTGAAGTTCACATTTTGGTATCATATGCAACCAAAATATGGGTTAGGGGCCCAGGGCGCGTGCAGTAATCCAGCCCTGCTGAACAGTTGAGCTCCGAGGGAATCCCTCTGTATTAAAGTAGAAACTACGTGGGTGTATGTACATGTGTTTGTGAAAACCAACCCCCAACTCCAGGGGAGATTCTCAATTGCGTACTCCTCGCATCCTCTCTCCATCTCAAAACCTATTGGAGATGGTCAGAGGGAAGGGACCTCTGGCTTTCTCATCCAATGGGTTATGAGAAGAATACTGGGCGAGAGGAGGTGAGGAGAATATAATTGAGATTCTCCCCAAGATAGCTTTCCTTGTCATCTTCAGCAGGCTCTGGGGTAAACTTTCCCCAAGGTACAGATCTAGGATCAGCTTCCCCTCCCCCAATCCTAACCGTACTCATTTGTGGGGAAAATCCAAAATAGACCAAAGATCAGCATCTTGGGGCAACTTCACTCTACTCCATTCAGCAGCAGCCCCCCTTGGTTTGCTTGCTGGACACCGGCCCATAGTCCTCCAGGTCTATGGTGGGTGAGGCCTCGCTCTCCAACCTCATCCTCAGGATGGACGGCAGCACCATGTCGGACAGGGCCTCGAACAACGCATCCACGTTGTCACCCGTCTTGGCGCTCGTCTCAAAGCACATCCTCTCTGCAGGCAGGCTCAAACACTCATCCAGCGTGTAGAGGGCCATGGCTTCCTCCTTTCGAACCTCTCGGTTGGCCACAGGGGAGCCCATAGTAGGGGAGGCTGGAGGGGTGAGGTGGCAGGCATAGTGTGGTATGTGGCCAGGGCAACCCCCACCATAGTCTTCTTCCTCATTGGGGGGGGTCAGTAAAGTTAGCCTTGTTGCAGTCGTGATTGGCCGTGTCGGTGAGAGACAGGAATCGCTCCTCAAGCTCGGCCAGGCTCTGCCAGTTGGTCACGTCGTAGGTGAGGATGACAGCGGACGCGCCCCGGCAGTACATGGGGCCGAGCCCGTGGAACTGCTCCAGACCTAGTAGTGAAATATTAAGCATGTTTAGATGGTTACATAGTGTAATGAAACAAGAACAGAGAGGGAGCTTGTCCAAGGTGGTCTGCGAACCCTCAACCTTCTGGTCAAAAGACCAGCACGCTAACAACTGCTCCAAGAACCTCTCCGCCTTGTGGGAGTCAATATATGTTTATGAACGCAGGGTCGCTCTACAATACAGTAAGAACAGACATAAATCAACAGAGATATACAGATGGGCAGACAGATCAACTTTTACTATATGCTTTGGGTATTCCACACACAAAAGCTACTGATTTCTGTATTGAATGGAAAAATCCAGTCACTCAAGATAAGAGGTTATCTTCAGTTGAGCTCTGTATGCAAAGTAGGCCAAACTACTGTGTCAAGCACTAAGCCCACCCATTAATTGCCCCACTGTAAACAAATCCCCCCAAAATTAGACATGCAATACAAATTTAAAAAAGATTCTTCAAACCCTACTGTGAATTTGGAAATACATATTGATGCTTGGTTCTGTCAACAATTTACTCTTGATGGGTATAGCCTAAATAATTTAGTCTGTCTGTGCATTTAAAAATGCAAAATAAAAGTATACCTGCGGTGTCCCAAAGCAATATGTTGTAGGGTCCCCACTGCTTAAGTAGAACGCACCGCCGACGGTACTAATTGTACCATTTAACTTTTTATCCATGTGTAACAGAGAGGTCTTCCCAAAGTTCATGTCCCCCAATATAACCAGTTTCACGTCGGGCCTCCTCGCCCTTTTCATTTCAGGCATTGTTATTTTCATTCTCTGTCTAGACATACGAACAGGCTACACTATCTCAAAAGTGCAATTGACTTTGAATAAAAACGTAATTGAAAAAAATTGTCAAAGCAATTAAGCATCACTACTGTTCCAGTCTGACAGGTGGCCTTCGGTTTTGACATGCATAGAACATGTGTAGGTCTAAAGCGAAGAAATGCATAGGATTACCAAACCAACCGTGAGCAACTTCTACCCATGTAGCATCCACCGCAGAATAAAAGGCATATGACTCATTCCTACATGAACAGATATATCAATGAAGCTGTGACACAGCTTGCTCGATGATCAGAGTTCACTCAGAAAATAATGACAGGAGAAACTTGTGCGCAAGACTGCTGGACGTTTTAAAGTAGTATCTGGCCAACGAGCATGCAGGAACATCAATCAAATAACTGAGATTTGATAGGAAAATGTAAATGTACTCCACCAAACCAAAGAGGGTTTTCCCTTTATATTTGCATGTGTGTAGCTATTGTATTTGTTCAGCTGCATGTCTTGTGACCTTTGTTTGATAACAATTAATAATCTGAGAAATTAACGTTTAATCAAAGGTTGGCATCCTTTTACTTCTATATGTCCACTCCCTCTAATGTGTGTGTGTTGATGAAATCAGTAGCAAATAGTATAACGTAGCAACAGAATGACAAACAATGAACAAAAATAGCAGGCAAAATCCATCCACTGGACAATGTTGGAGGCAGCTTATGGTAAAGAAATTAACATTAAATTCTCTGGCAACAGCTCTGGTGTACATTCCTGCAGTTAGCATGCCAATTGCATGCTCCCTCAAAACTTGAGACATCTGTGGCATTGTGTTGTGACAAAACTGCACATTTTAAAGTGGCTTTTTGTCCCTAGTACAAGGTGCACCTGTGTAATGACCATGCTGTTTAATCATCTTCATGATATGCCACAACTGTCTGGTGGATGGATTATCTTGGCAAATGTTCACTAACAGGGATGTAAATAAATTTGTTCTTCTTTGTGATCTGAACACCTCAAACTTAGATTCGTCTGTCCATAACACTTTTTTCCAATCTTCCTCTGTCCAGTGTCTGTGTTCTTTTGCCCATCTTAATCTTTTCTTTTTATTGGCCAGTCTGAGATACGGCTTTTTCTTTGCAACTCTGCCTAGAAGGCCAGCATCCCGGAGTCGCCTCTTCACTGTTGATGTTGAGACTGGTGTTTTGCGGGTACTCTGCGGGTTCTCTATCGAGGCCACCGTCTCGTGGATCAAAATGTGGTTCTATCCACTCTAGCATCCACTCAGTCAAAAGAAATGAGACTGCAGCTGAAGCTGCCGCATCCAATGAGATTTTGGCAGTGTTGGATGAACAAGAAAGGGAAGCGATAGAACTTCAAAGGCTAGAGGCTGAAGGAAAACAGCGGCTGACACAATTTGAATCTGAGAACCTAGCCAGACAACAGGCAATGCAAGACAAGCGTAGAAAGCTTAAACGTCTAGAGGAAGTGAAGAAGTTGAACGCTGCAAGAGCTCGAGTAAAGGTCTACGATCAAGTCGAAGACAATTGAGACCACCGACTTCCTGCATGATGTTGAACCAGCAGGAGAACTTCAAGTTCTTAACCTCACAGTTCCTCCAGACCGCCCTCAATCTCTACCAGTCACAACGCAAGCCCTCTATGCCTCAAGTCCCTCATTCATTCCTCAACCTCTACCAGTTACAAGTCAAGCTCCCAAAATCCACCATTGGTACCTCAAGCTCCACCAACTTCAGTGTCCATGCATCAAGTGCAGAACAGCTCTGATCTGGTCAACATGCTAGCAGAAGCTATAAGTGCCAATCGTCTCCCACACCAGAGCCTGCATTATTCACTGGAGATCCTTTGAAATTCAAAGACTGGAAGCTATCTTTCGAAACATTAATAGACGGGAAAAACATTTCAAAGAATGAAAAACTGTATTACCTAAGAAAGTACTTAGGTGGTGCCGCAAAGAAAGCTGTTGAAGGATTTTTCCTACTTGGCACTGAAGCAGCATACGACTCAGCCTGGCAGCTGTTGCAAAAACGTTTCAGAGACCCATTCATAATTGGGAAGTCCTTCAGAGACAAGCTGCATGGATGGCCAAAGATAAGCTCTAAGGATGGTTGTGAACTAAGAGACTTTGCAGACTTCCTCAAGAGCTGCGAGGCTGCAATGCCCCACATTAAGACATTGGAAGTTCTCAATGACTGCAATGAGAGTCAAAAGATTCTGCTGAAGTTGCCAGATTGGCTGGTATCCAGTTGGAACCGCAAAACGATGGAAGTCAGACAAGCAAACGCTGGGTACCCACCATTCAAGGTGTTTATAGACTTTCTATCAAAGGAAGCAGATCTCGCTTGCAATCCTATATCCTCAATACAAGCGCTCAAGAGTGTGGAAAGCGAGAAACCAAAGCATCCACGAAGTCAAACCATTCAAGCAAAGACACTGTCCACAAACAACACAGAGCAACATCCCATCATGCATTTTTTGCAAAAGAACAGGACATGTCCTCTTCAAGTGCAGAAAGTTCAGTGAACAGAGTTCAAGATCGTGTCAAGTTTGTGCAAGCAGAAAAGCTTTGCTTTGGATGTTTGAAGACTGGTCATCACTCAAGAACGTGTGATAACAAGAGTACGTGTGAAAGATGTCAGAAGAGACACCTGACATGTTTGCATGATGACAAGTTCAAGGAACATCAAAGGTCGACACCTCCAAAGGTAGACGACTACTCAAAGCACAGAGCAGACACCAAAGAAATAGCTGCAGCAGCAATTACCAACAGAGTCATACAAGAAGGCCTAAGCACACAAACGTCCTCAATCATACGAGTCTGGGTCTCGTCCACAAAACAGCCAGATCAAGAAGTTCTCGTCTACGCGCTCTTAGACACGCAAAGCGATACGACTTTCATCCTAGATGAAGTGGCCCAAGACCTCAACACAAACAAAGAGAATGTCAGTTTGCGGCTGTCCACAATGTCTACAAGGTCAACAACTGACAGGTCTCTCTTTCTGTACCATTATGACGTGGTTGCATTGGTCTTCTGTGTTTGACAGGTCTCTCTTTCTGTACCATTATGACGTGGTTGCATTGGTCTTCTGTGTTTGACGTGGAAACTGACAAGTCTACAAGTTGGCTGCTTGTCCTGAAAAGAGGTTCTTGAATCCTTAAAGTCCCTTGAAAGTCCCTTTACTGTCTTTCTTAGCCTCTGCCTATAAAACTTTGTTTATAGTCGCGCCGAGCGCCATTTGCATTGTTGCGCCGAGCGCCATTTGCATTCCTTTGTTTCAGTACTGTATAATTTATCAACGTTACTGTGTTCATTCAAACATATAGTTCTCACGGCATGACGTGGATGCATCGGAGAAAAAGACGTGCGAGGCAATAAACGCCCGTTTCAAGGAACCAACCTGTGTCTGTTGTTATTAAGAGAGCTACATGTATTTTTAGAGACACTAGATGGCATAAAGTATCCAAGTGTTCAACTTCTTGGATTAGTTTTATCCTATGGTTTACTTGAGGAAATGTAAAAATGAAAAAAAAAAAATGTATTCAAATATTACTTGCCTAAAGGAAATCTGACTATTAAATGCGAAATGAAAGAGGTAATCCAGTGCTTCATATTCTATTCACCCAGCTTAATGTAACATCGATCAACATGATACTCGAATTTGCCCTATACCCATCATGAGGTTGCTACAACCTAACATACATATATAAGTTTATAACGTATTAACGTAGGTGCACAGGAGGTTTAGAGACAAAGGTGGCAGTGACACATTCAATACCGCCTTGCAAACTCTTGCCTGCATCTAGCGGATCTAGGGTGTAATCATTATTCCAAACAGTTGTTCAGTTTTGCAACCAAAACAAGAGTTTCTATTGCAGGTCGGTCCATCTCGTTTACTTCCGTTTAAGAAACGTATGCTCTGGATAAAAGTGTCTGCTAAAATGTCAAATGTAACATAAAATTGTTATAATTAACCTGACGTTAAGCCCATAATTGGTGCCATTTTAATTAACCAGCAAAAAAAAAAAAATCAGTTTATGGACATTTACCATTAAAATGGTGCAGACACACCATGTACACAATCATATGTTGCACTGGAAAAAGGCAGGGTACACCATAGAGTACAAGCCATCCCCTTATGAAACACAGGAAAATCTACATGATAAATTGTGTCATCTTTGTAACAATTCAATGCAATCTGTGAAGGTATGACTTGTGATGTTACATCTTATTCAGGTTAGTTGTGTTGAGATGTTGACTTTCTTAGCCTGAACCTGTTCCTCAGAGGGGTACGCTATGTTTGTCATGGTTCTCATCTTGACAGGTTACCTTAGTGATGGGCTGAAGATGGCGGTTCCCATGGTAAACAAGGCTCATGATGGCGTTGACGACCCTTGGCGTATCAAAGTCATCTGACAATGTTTGCTTTGGTTTCAGCTAACCTTGAAAACACAGACGCCAAGGAATTGGTCAAGGTTTATCTGCTTACCGTCTGAAGAACATGGGGTATGGTAGGAAAATTAACTGTTCAACCAGACTTATTAAACATAGATATAAGTGACCCACCTTGTGTAAAATATGCAAGCAAATATATCACCTTGACAAAGGCATCATAACCGAAAATTGCAGTAATGTCTCAATCAACTGAGAATGCATGTGACTCTCCTGATGCTTCCTGATGAGATGTTCCTGAACTAGAATGAACTTGTGTGTGTATTCAATGGTGTATTACACTGTATATAAGTATAATAGCAGAAAGGAGATGTAGGCCCTACCTTTCCCATAAAGCCCCCTCTTGCACAGCCTGGCATTGCAGCTGGCCCCTCATGTAGACCTGGGCATCATGGGTGAAGGCAGTAATTGGTTGCCAGGGAGCTCCGGGCTTCGTTCAAGCTGGCGTCACTGTAGTTGATTGCTGCGAACAACAAAAGCGATGAGCTCAACATCACTTGAGTAAAATGAAAACCAGTGTACCACAATAAAAACCACCAAAAAGGATTCACACCTGATCTGTATTTGGTCAGCAGGCAGAACATTCAGAATTCATTGGCTGAGTAAGATTCTAGGAAGTCCTACGAGAGATAGACACACATGAAGTAGATATTACCTCAATTAGGAAGAACGAAGACATGTTATAAAACAAATGACCTTTTCTATAGTACAAGCCTGAAACCATTTAATGATGTTTATTGATTTAAAAGTAGCAATGTACTGTAGATCAACACTTTACCTTTAACGTGATATAATTATTCAAGGACTTTGACATTTTCTCAGCACTTCCTTTAAGATGTAAATGTCATGTATAAGAAAATAAAGTAAACGTACAAATGCAGATATGAATCGTATCCTTTTGCCGTTCTCCATCATTACCCATGGAGGACTTAAGTCAAATAAAATCAAAGTTTATTTGTCACTTGCGCTGAATACAACAGGTATTTCACCTTACAGTGAAATGCTTACTTACAGGCTCTAACCAATAGTGCAAAAAGGGATTAGGTGAACAATGGGCAAGTATAGAAATAAAAACAGTAAAAAGACAGTGAAAAACTGTAGCGAAGCTATATACAGTAGCGAGGCTACATACAGACACCGGTTAGTCAGGCTGATTGAGAGAATGAGATGAATACAAAAAGCAAAGACATGATGCTAAAATAGCCTGGTTCCAGATCTGTTTGTGCCATCTTGCCAACTCCAGTGGTCATTTTCATTTGCAAGACAGCACAAACAGATCTGGGACTATGCTAGTCCTAAATTAAGAATATTGGGTTATTCTTCAATAACAAAGGGTTAGTAAAATGAAGTTGGCACCTGGCTATGGTGGAGCATTCGATGTGGCAGCCGGGTCTTCTCTTGCCCCAGGGAGACTTCCAGGAGGGCTCCTGCGGCTTGGAACAGGGCAACATCCCTGCTGTTCCGTTTCTCTGTGTCCCCTTGGAAACAGTATGTTAAAGCTTAGTTCCTACCCAAAACATGTATCAGTTAGTCAATCATTGCCTTGCTTATGGTCTTGAAAAAACATACTGTAGACTGTAGTCTTCCAAACACAAAGGAAGTAAGAGTCACTGTATGACAAAAACATGTCACAATGAAGTGATGTAAACACGTACCAGGCTCACCAGCTGCATCTCCAGCACCCATAAGCTTGCCGTAACGGACCCCGATGGACCTGATACCGAAATACACATCCCTTGCAGCAGAATGAACACACGGAATTCAGATTCCGCAACTATTTGCAAACTGATCTTGGCTTGAGAATGTATAAACAACAACTTTTACATATAGACATACCTTGTTTTGTGGCATAGGCGTGTTCATTTCTGATGATGCCCTCGATGAAAGCCACGATTTGAGGTATATTCTCAGTGACCCTCAAGTGCACAGCAGGAGGAAGAACCTTGAAAAATATAAACAAACATGTATATCAAATATATGTGCAGTAATTAATGTATGCAGGGTAAGTACTATATAGTACACAGCTAACAAAAGCTAATTTCTTCCACCCAACAAACATTACATACTCACACACCTTCACGGCTAACATGTCATGTCAAATTCCTCCTCATACAATCTGGCCAGGACTGTTGGAGATATGCTTTTCTGCAATGTCAAAAATATAATCAAATTATGAAATTTTCACCAATATCATCAGCACAACAGCATCTTGTGCTACCAATATAGTATAGTAGATACCAATATAGTAATTATAGGTGCTGCATCAGAGGTATAATAAGCCTACCTCCAAAGCTCTTCTGATGATTTTATCATCGATGTCTGATGACCATGACATGGATGACATTAATGCCAAAGACCCTGGATAGAACCATCTGGATGATGTCAAATCTGACATAGGAGCTACGAGAGAAAAACTCAGCGGTATCAGTATAGCAAAATCAACTTATGACATTTCATTTTTGTATAATTAAAAAAATACTTTGAGAGTGGGTTCCCAGGGGGGGATTGGTCATAGACAGTGGGTCCACAATTATACCTGCAATGACGGTACAAATAATTACTGCCGTCCCAGAAGGGTCAGTAGTAGTAGCTATATGAAATCCCATGTTTTCCATACCAAGTAGCAATTCCTTCCTGAGCCAATACCAGTGGATCTTTCTGGTTGTGGGAGGCTGTTGTAGGTCTTCAACCCCATGTAGTATCCTGTTGGTCGAGTCCATTTCTTCCCCGCCCCTGTACATGATACACTGGGTCTGAAGATCAGTTTGCTTGGTAACACTAACGTTGGCTGAATGTCCTTGGAGAAAGCATACCCGCTTCTTAATTTCAATAGAAACGGCGTAAATATTGTTATGCAGGGCCACATGGTAACAACTGAGTGCAAAATAATAGGATGTAGCTGGCGGTAATGCCACTTGTCCACAGTCCCTTGTGTCCAGTGTAGCAGACAGGTACTAGCTAGCTTGACAGCTCTCAATATAGCTAATGTTGATTAGCAGGCAACTCAACTTCCACCTCCAAATGTGTCGTCCGTTGTGCCTGGACGATACCTCGACATGCTTCAATATTATGGAACGCCGGATTAGGTTTTAAAGCACGTGGTCAAAACGCAATCCTTTTAATGCTACGCGTGTAAAGTAAGCAGGCGCAGACGCTAAATTAACCCCATACGCGTCAAATAAGCGCGTGCAAATGTGCTTGCAGGCGGTCCAACATGTGCTAAATAAACGGAGGCAAGCGGTCCTGCACACATCAATTATGGAAGTATGTATTTGATTGTAAAGCGCAAGTTTGTAAATTGAATCTTGAAAGCTGCTCTACTCTGCATTACAAAGTCGTATTCCGTTCACAACTAGCCTCGTACAATACATCCAGATCTCGCGAGCTCTTCTTCTTCTATGATATAATGGTGGTCTGCAAACCAACGTTAAAGGTGCATGCCGCCACCTACTGTGTTGGAGTGTTTGGTCTATCACGGTTTATAACATTTCTAAATCCTCCGACCTAACTCAGTACTTCGGAGAAAATAAAAAAGAGCCCTACTAACTTCTAATATAATCTTACCCCATCCCCCAAATCCTTTCCCAACCTCGTCTAACATCAATGACCCTACACTTTCCCTCTCTTCAACATACTTACAACAATATAACAACACGCTCCACCGTTTCACCGGCCATACACTCCAGACACAAACCAATCACATGCTTGCCAACCACATGTAATCACAAGTTCAATGTACAGTTTCTTAAGTGCAATCGAGCAAACACCTCTTCCTTCCTAATCTGACCTTTGAATCTTGATCACTGACCTTTCTTTGGAGGGCACATACAGTGCATTCAGAAAGTATTCAGACCCCTTCCTTTTTTCCACATTTTCTTACATTACAGCCTTATTATGAAATTGATCAAATTGTTTTTTTCCCCTCATCAATCTACACACAATACCCCATAATGGCAAAGCAAAAACAGGATTTTAGAAATGTTTGCAAATGTATTAAAAATAAAAAACGGAAAAATCACATTTACATAAGTATTCAGACCCTTTATTCAGTACTTTGTTGAAGCACCTTTGGCAGCAATTACAGCCTCGAGTCTTCTTGGGTATGACTCTACAAGCTTGGCACACTTGTATTTAGGGAGTTTCTCTCATTCATCTTTACAGATCCTCTCAAACTCTGTCTGATTGGATGGGGAGCGTTGCTGCACAGCTATTTTCAGGTCTCTCCAGAAATGTTCGATCGGGTTCAAGTCGGGCTTTGGCTGGGCCACTCAAGGACATTCAGAGACTTGTCCCGAAGCCACTCCTGCGTTGTCTTGGTTGTGTGCTTAGGGTCGTTGTCCTGTTGGAAGTTGAACCTTCGCCACAGTTTGAGGTCCTGAGCACTCTGGAGCAGGTTTTCATCAAGGATCTCTGTACTTTGCTCCGTTCATCTTTCCTGACTAGTCTCACCAGAATAATGTATTACATCAATAGAATGAATGCATTAGTAGTCTAGTTAACACTCATAAAGTTGTCTTTCGTTTAGGCACTGGAAAAAATGCAATAACTCCAAAACAGTGGAAAGATTGTTCCTCTGGGAAATGTCCAATGTCATCAGTTTGAGCGAAATGAGAAGCTGGGAAAACGATGAAACAGGTTTCTTATAATACTTCAGTTCAACTTGGGTGCATATTGTATGTGGTTTAAATACTGTCTGCTTGCATAACAGTGTCAAAGATACCACGTTGCAGTCACATTTTCTCAAGAGATGCTGAAAGACATTTCTCCACTTCTGTTCCCGAGACAAAATTTACATTTGTTGTACCATTTTACTAAAAGAAATGCATAATTCTGCAGGAGTTAATATTATATTAGGCTACATTTGAGAGGTTATAGAGCTACAGTCAGTGTCCAGATTTATGTTGCTATTCCATTTAACCCATATGAACATTAATTATGAATGTTCTATTTATTCATGAATACAGGGATACTCGTGAGCGGGATATTAAAGGTGCATGTAAACAGCTTATCCCGAATAAGACCTTAAGCGGGACATGAGTGTCACGTCCTGACCAGTAAAGGGGTCATTTTGGTATTGTAGTATGGTCAGGACGTGGCAGGGGTGTGTTTGTTTTGTGTTGTTGGTATTTTTGGGTACTGTTCTATGTCATGTATTTCTATGTTTGTATTTCTAGTTCTATTTCTATGTTCAGGGTTTTGGTTTGGCCTTCAATTGGAGGCAGCTGTTCTTCGTTGCCTCTAATTGGAGACCATATTTAAGTAGGGGTTTTCAGCTTGTTGTGGGTGGTTGTTTCCATGTATTGTCTGTGTACCTTACAGGACTGTTTTCGTCGTGCTTTTGTTCAGTGTTCATTTCTTTAATAAACAGGAAGATGAGCATTCACGTACCCAGTGCGATTTGGTCTACCTTTAACGACGCTTGTTAAAGAACCACCCACCAAAAAAGGACCAAGCAGCGGAGGAAGGAGCAACAGGAGAGCTATCTCGAGTCCTGGACATGGGAGGAGATACTAGCTTGGCTCAGGTCTATTGCCTGACTTAGCCAATCTCCCTGTGTGCCCCCCCCAAAAAATATTTTGGGGCTGCCTCTCAGGCTTCCTTGCCAGCAGTGTTCACACATAACACTCCCGGTCCTCTCCATCCTTCCTCCATGGTCGAGAAGGACCATGGAGGAAGGATGGAGAGGACCGGGAGTGTTATGTGGGAACACTGCTGGCAAGGAAGCCTGAGAGGCAGCCCAAAATATTTTTTTGGGGGGGCACACGGGGAGATTGGCTAAGTCAGGCAATAGACCTGAGCCAACTCCCCGTGCTTATTATGGGGAGCGTTGGCGTGGAGAGCACCGTGCTATGCTGAAGTGTGCACGGTCTCGCCCATCCGCACGCACAGTCCGGTGCGGTCGATACCAGCCCCCCGCAAGTGCCGTGCTAGAGTGGGCATCCAGCCAGGGAGGAGTATGCCTGCTCAACACATCTGGCCACCAGTGCGTCTCCTAGGCCCAGGCTACCCTGCGCCTGCTCTACGCACGGCAGCCATCACGCCTCAACACAGCCCAGTTCGCCCTGTGCCAGCACTCCACCCATGCAGGGTTACAGTTACAACCCAGCCAGGACGGGTTGTGCAGGCGGTGCGCTCCAGACCTCCAGTACATCCTCAAGACCTGGTCTATCCTGTTCCTGCTCCTCGCACTAGCCTTGAGGTGCGTGTCACCAGTCTGGCACCTCCAAAGCCAGCCCCACGCATCAGGCCTCCAGTGCGTCAGCCCAGTCCAGTACGTCCTGTTACTGCTCCTCGCACTAGCCCTGCGGTGCGTGTCACTAGTCTGGCGCCAACTAAGCCAACCCCACGCATCAGGCCTCCAGTGCGCCAGCCTAGTCCAGTACGTCCTGTTCCTGCTCTTCGCACTAGCCCTGTGGTGCGTGTCACTAGTCTGGCGCCTCCAAAGCCAGTCCCACGCATCAGGCCTTCAGTGCGTCTGTCCAGTCCGGCGGCTGCCAGAGTCGCCCGCCTGTCCGGCGGCTGCCAGAGTCGCCCGCCTGTCCGGCGGCTGCCAGAGTCGCCCGCCTGTCCGGCGGCTGCCAGAGTCGCCCGCCTGTCCGGCGGCTGCCAGAGTCGCCCGCCTGTCCGGTGGCTGCCAGAGTCGCCCGCTGCGAGGGTCCCCAGTCCGGGGTCGGCAGCGAGGGACATCGCTCTAGAGGCGCCACCAAAGTGGGGTGAGCCAGTGGTGGAGCGGGGTCTGCATCCCACTCCTGAGCCACCTCCGTAGGGGGGAGGATTGGGAAGGGGGGGGTGTTGCACAAGAACCGTCGGTGACGGTGACCACCCTCCCTCCCCTCCCTTTAGTTTGTGGTTATTGTTTTTGTGAATTTTTTTTCTCAGGTGCATTCGGGGTCTGCACCTTTGGGGGGGGAACTGTCACGTCCTGACCAGTAAAGGGGTCATTTTGTTATTGTAGTATGGTCAGGACATGGCAGGGGTGTGTTTGTTTTGTGTTATTGGGATTTTTGGGTACTGTTCTATGTCATGTATTTCTATGTTTGTATTTCTAGTTCTATTTCTATGTTCAGGGTTTTGGTTTGGCCTTCAATTGGAGGCAGCTGTTCTTCGTTGCCTCTAATTGGAGGCCATATTTAAGTAGGGGTTTTCAGCTTGTGTTTTGTGGGTGGTTGTTTCCATGTATTGTCTGTGTACCTTACAGGACTGTTTTCGTCGTTCTTTTGTTCAGTGTTCATTTGTTTAATAAACAGGAAGATGAGCATTCACGTACCTGCTGTGTTTTGGTCTACCTTTAACGACGCTTGTTACAATGAGTTACTATCCGGAATACTGTGCGCATGTGAATGTGTTCACTGTCATTGAGTCCCGACCCACATTTCGGACCAGTCCAACTTGATTGATAGGTTAGTGGAAGAGTAAACGGATGAAGTAAACGAGGGGTGACAGAAGAACCTGCAAGATACTCCCCTTGGTAGAACAAACCATTAAAGTGCACATGATTTCTCAAAAACAAAGGAGAGTAATAAATGATTCACGAATCACTCAGCTACGCTAAATCACACAATGTTCCAGAACGTTCTTTGGGAGGTCAGAGGTCGTCTCGAGGGGGGTCAGCTGTCCCTCCAGTTCTGCTCGATGATGGCCAAGACTCTCTTCTCGTACTCCGTTTGTTTTCCTGGTACAGCTGTGCCGCTTGGCTGTTTGACGGACTGTTGGGATTTGGTTTGTCCAGCAAAGACTGGAAAGACAAGGAAGAAGTTCCATGACCAAACAGCAACAATGAAACATGATGGAGGTAAGTTTAAATGTGTGTATGGATCATAGACGTTATGGATAGATTACACGAGTGCAGGGTTCTCCAACTCTAGTGGAGCTACTAGCTGTGCAGGCTTTTGTTCCAGCCCTGCAGTAACACACCTGACCCAGCTACTTATGGTCCAGACTCCAGAGAGAAGACCATGATTAGTTGAATATTTCAAGCAGGTGAGTTACTGCAGGGCTTCACAACCAGTAGCTCTCTAGAACAAGATTGGAGAATCCTGCACTAGTGTCATTGTCCACTGTACATGAGTTATGCATGCCACTTCCTTGAGCTATGCAAACACACTGTGTAGACATACTGTGCATATGTGGTCAGTTAACTTGGATAATGAGGTTTTCCATACAACATACCTGGATAGAGGTGAGAATTGATGATATATCATAGGTTGGACTCCAGCGATTCTGAAGAATATCGAGACATATACTGCCATCAGCATACATTGGGGGATAGAGGAAACCACGATAACAGGATCAAAGCACAATAGTAACACATTCAATTCCGAAAAGGAAAAGACAAATGCCATACGATTTGGATGAAACATCTTGGAGACGAATCTGACTGCGGGTGGTTTGTTTGGATACTCTTCCGTGAACTCAAAATCAAATCAAATTTTATTGGTCACATACACATGGTTAGCAGATGTTAATGCGAGTGTAGTGAAATTCTTGTGCTTCTCGTTCCGACCGTGCAGTAATATCTAACAAGTCCTCTAACAATTTCACAACAACTACCTTATTGTAACGCCCTGGCCATAGAGAGGGGTTTTTTGTTCTTTATTTTGGTTAGGCCAGGGTGTTACATTGGGTGGGCGTTCTATGTTCCTTTTTCTATGTTTTGGTATTTCTTTGTTTTGGGCCATGTGTGTGGCTCCCAATCAGGCACAGCTGAAGCTCGTTGCTGCTGATTGGGAGTCACACATAAGGAGCATGTTTTTCCTTTGGGTTTTGTGGGTAATTGTTTCTGTTTGAGTATTTTCCTCACAGGACTGTTTGCTGTAGTTTTTTGTTCATTTTGTAGTGTTCTCTTGTTTATTTGAATGAAAACTCTAATGATGAACACATCCTCTGCTGCACCTTGGTTCCCTCTTCAAGACAGTCGTTACACTTATACACACAAGTGTAAGGGAATGAATAAGAATATGTACATATAAATATATGGATGAGCGATGGCCGAATGGCGTAGGCAAGATGCAGTAGATGGTATAGAGTACAGTGTATACATATGTCGTGTCTTTGGCTATGCCGGATTAAGTGATATGACATGCTAACTTATAAAATGATTTCTCTGTAATTGATATTACCTGATTAAGCTAATCATGTAAATGTAATTAACTAGAAAGTCGGGGCACCACGGAAGAACGTTTATAGAGCTGTTATCTTCCGAATAAACTCTTAAAATACTTTGTAATATTTTACATCGATAGCAGTCAATATTAACCCTTGTCTTATTTTCAGTCTCATAATGAAAGTTGTAAATTCTTGGCTATCTTCACGAACCCTGGCTAACAAGTTGAATCAGCAATACAAAATTGGGTTTAATTATTTATTTACTAAATACCTAACTAATCACACAGAATTACAAATACACAGAATACAATGATGTCATACAGAAAACGTCCCGGTAGACGGAACAGATATGACGGCTGGTTACACAAAGGAAAGGGGGTTGGGCTTGAATGAAAGAGCGGGAAGATTTAGGAACAGAGAAACAGCAGCTATGCTATCGTAAATACATTATCTTATGCATTCTAAATTACTGCCCATTTGGAAAAGGAAAATGCAATAAATATTTACTCTGAGCTGCGCTTCGGTAGATTGGTCGTAGATGCTGGCCGGGTTGGCCAACAGATCTTCCTGGCCGGAAGAATGTCAATGGTGGTCAATTGGATACGTGGTGGTATCTTCGTCTGGTTGTTAGACTGGATCCGTCGTCCGTCCTTTCCTAGCCCACGTAAGCAGCGGCCGCTGCTAACTCAACGGCTAGGAAGTAGCACTTCTGTAGTGAATAAGCTCAAAGTTCATACCATTCGCCACCAAAGCTCACGCCGAGGTTGGCTTAGTTCTGTTCTTGACATGTGTGTCCTTCTAACGTAGAGGCTGCAGACCTCCCGCACTGGAACCACTGGTTATCTTTTCGTCAAAGGCTTATATAGTTGAGAGGGGGAGGGAGGTGTTTCATCGTTTATAACCCCTGTCTCTTCACAGGGTTGGGCCACTGATCGAGCAGGGCACTTTCCTTATGAAAACCCAATTCTCTCATTTGGAAGCTAAAATTACATTTAATCTCCTAACAAACAATTTCCATATCAAACATTTCAATTGCATAACAATTCCATGTGACTCTGATAACTAGAGGGCGTATACTTTCTCAGGTACAGTTTATGTCGTCCTGTCATCAATCATAATGTCTCAGATGACAACTGAAATGAAATCCATACTCATTACGTTATCAAGCATATTTCCAACTGGTTTTATTAACAAAATATGGTTCCTTTTCCCCATTTGTTTGATGTTCCCAGACTCTCTATATTTAACACAGGCTATTCAAGTCCTTCAGTAGACTCAGAGAGGGGAAGGGAGAAAGGTATTTATGGGGGGGGGGTCATAAACCTTACCCACAGGCCAACGTCATGACACATATGAGATGAGTAATGTAGGTTATGTAAACATTATACAAAGTGGCATTGTTTAAAGTGACTAGTGATACATTTATTACATCCCATTTTTAATTATTAAAGTGGCTAGAGATTTGAGTCAGTATGTTGGCAGCAGCCACTCAATGTTAGTGATGGCTGTTTAACAGTCTGATGGCCTTGAGATAGAAGCTGTTTTTCAGTCTCTCAGTCCCAGCTTTGATGCACCTGTACTGACCTCGCGTTCTGGATGATAGCGGGTTTTGGTAGCGGGCCGTGTCAGTGGCACTGTATTGTCCTCAAAGCGAGCAAAGAAGTTGTTTAATGGATGAGAGAGTTGTGACACGAAGAGCTGCAGCAGATCAAGTGAACTAACACCAATGGTATTTGACATGACATGTATAGGCTTCAGATGTCAGAACGAAGGCTGGCCTACTTACCATCCTCAAACGGTGTTCTCTCTAGCCTGCAATGAAAATAATGCATTGAATGACTTACTCTCAAAGAACCTACATCAAGTTGTCTACATGGTCTTATGGATAATATAGTGATCTGTCAGTTGAGTCTACTTTGGACTAGTTAAGTAAACAAAATTCCGTCCAAGGAGTTGAGATGTGTCGGCAGTGTGTACTACCGACAACGTCGAGTCACTATCGGTAAATACTTGTAAAAATGTCCGTTCTTTAATGTTTTCCTTATACCTATGTTTGTCCTGTGTAACTGCAAGCTTTCTTTTGGTGCTGAAATCTATAGTTTTTGATAAGAGTAGCATTTTATGCAACCTCTGCCAAGGAAGCCGTTATTTGTTATTAAAAGAGAAGGAGAAGCCTGTCTTTGCACTGGATATTTTTTGGTTTGGGCAGGGGACGCATAAATGCAATTTATTAAAAAAATATGGATTCCAAATCCAACTGACAACTCTATAACAATCAGGACAAGCACAGGTATACATTAAGCATTCAAGAATGGATATTTATAAAGGTATCGAGTGGTGCACGTTTGAAGTTGTAACTTCCTACTCCATTGGAAATAGTGGATTACTGGGGGCAGTTTGACAAAAACTACAGATTTCAGCACACAAAGAAAAGCATGCAGTTACACAGGACATGCATATGCACAAGGAAGCATTAGAATGGATATTTATTTTTACAAGTATCAACTTATAGTGACTCGACGTAATGGCAGGACCCTCTATTAGGCGCATCGCGCTAGAACCCTGTAGGAAGATATCCATTTTACAGGGAGATAAACTAGAGCTAACTTTGGGCTAGGTTACAACTGCCAACTTGGTGAATCATGTAGGAAGTAGTCTACTGGTACATCTCATTTTTATACTAAGCTGTGCATAACGGATTAAGCATGTAGCTGGTAAAAGAGACTATGCTTTCTATAAAACAACATTTTTATCCTGTTCTTTAGATACCTACATTCTGTCGGGCTGCATCACCACCAGGTCCTCACTACATATTCGTCGCCAAACCCACTAGCTCCAGGTCATCTATAAGTCTATGCTAGGTAAGCCCTGCCTTATCTCAGCTCACTGGTCACCATAGCAACACCGACCCGTAGCACGCGCTCCAGCAGGTATATTTCACTGGTCACCGCCAAAAGCCAACACTTCCTTTTGCCGCCTTTCCTTCCAGTTCTCTGCTGCCAATGACTGGAACGAAAAGCAAAAATCACTGAAGCTGGAGTCTTATATCTCCCTCTTTAACTTTAAGCATGTCACGACTTCTGCCGAAGTCGATGCCCCTCCTTGTTTGGGTGGTGCTCGGCGGTCGACGTCACTGGTCTTCTAGCCATGATTGATCCATTTTTCATTTTCCATTGGTTTTGTCTTGTCTTCCTACACACCTGGTTCCAATCCCATTCATTACATGCTGTGTATTTAACCATCCGTTTCCCCTCATGTCCTTGTCGGAGATTGTTTGGTGTTATGTGTTCGTGTATTTTGTATTGGTGCGCAACGGGTTATTTTATCTGTTATTTTTTTATGTACGTTGGTTTGAGTTTGTTTTATCTAAATTAAACTACTCCAGTTACACCAAGTTGGTTTCTCCTGCGCCTGACTTCCCTGCCACCTACACACACGACAATGACAAAGCATCAGCTGTCAGAGCAGCTTACCGATCACTGTACCTGTACACAGCCAATCTGTAAATAGCCCATCCAACTACCTCATCCCCATATTGTTTCTTATCCTCTTGCACCTCAGTATCTCTATTCTCTACTTGTACATCATCATCTGCACATGTCATTCCAGTGTTAATGCTAAATTGTAATTATTTCGCCTCCATGGCCTTACCTCTGTCATGACGTTGGCCTCTTTGGGTACAGGAAGGACAGTTCACCCCCTCCCCTTTGTACCATTCCCCAACCTACCTTCCCCCCAACCCAGGCCCTGTGTGAAAGGGTTGTAAAAACCCTAAGAGGAGAATCTCCTACCACATGTTTCATAGAGAGACAAAGGAAATTCTTCCAACTCATAGAATTGGAGAACTGAGCGACATGTGTGTTCTGGAGAAGGTATGGAAGATTGGTGAAGAATCCAGCTACGAACTGGTCCGCTTGGTACAATTTTGTGATACTCAGAAGAGACAATATAGCCATATTACCATAAAACTGTTTATATAATAGCCTCAGCTTGAGACTTGCATCATAATGGTTGTATAGAATGTATTAATAAGGATAAAGCTTTTGTAATACATTGAGATGCTATGTGCTGATGTAATGTGATAGAATTGTATTTCTGTAACCAAGTATAACTCAGTCATAGGCACGCCCCCAGGGACACATACAGGACCAGGCATCATTTGACAAGCCTGTTCAAGGGTCACTATAAAACCCACCCTGATTTACATTTCTTTAGACCAGGCCTCCACTCCATGGCCAATAGGTTTTACCATCCAATTCCTCTACTGAAAGTGAACTACACCACGTGGTTAACTTTTAGACTATCGAGACCGACAGAATAAGAACAAGTCTTTGATATTAATTATTAGTCTGCAGCTAAGTAAATTATATCATCGAACGCGAAGACCAACGAAACATCCATTCTATAACGACATCAATGAATGTCGCTTTGAAAGATCCATTCTAACCGAGAGAGAGAGAGAGAGAGAGAGAGAGAGAGAGAGTGAACTCTCCATCAGAACGAGGTTCGAACAAGGATCCCGACACATGAGCGTAAATATATATTGATTTGCAATTGTTCCCGAATGATCGAGCCTTCAATTGTCAATTGTTAATATTAATGAACTCTGTGTACCTTCTCAGCTGACCGTTTATGACCCATTGTCTAACAGACCAGCCATGCCTGTTAGCCATTAGGGCACATTACTATACCAATCCTTTGTGACGATAATTACTGTTTGTATTTTTTCTGTTAATTACTTAGTGTAGTAAATAAATGATTTTAAGACAATTGATGTATGGATGATTTTAGTAAAGACTGGGTTCGTGCAGATACAACAATTTACGACGTTTGGAATGAGACTGGACTCGAGGTAAAATACACCATTTAAACCAGAAGATAATCGGCCTATACTGTAATAGAATATAATATTATAGTACAGGAAAGTTATATTAGGAAAATTATAGCTTTGTAATCTGAATATTCTCCTTGGTGCCCCGATCTCCTAGTTAATTACAATTAAACGATTAATCAGTTTAATCACGTGATAATAATTACAGGGAGTTAATTGATAAACATGTCTTCAGTTTAATGGTACCCCAAAGACACGACACCTCCCTACTCTTCTACATTTGCACACACTGTACATAGATTTTTCTATTGCGTTATTGACTGTAAGTTTGTTTATTTGTAACTCTTGTTTTGTTTTCTCTGCTTTGCTTTATCTTGGCCAGGTCGCAGTTGTAAATGAGAACTTGTTCTCAACTGGCCTACCTGGTTAAATAAAGGTGAAATAAAAATCAAATAAAACCAGGTTACAGCAACTGCTTCACCCTCAACCGCATGGCGCTCTAGAGGGTGGTGAGGAAAGCCCAACACATCACTGGGGCCATACTGCCTGCTCTCCAGGACATCTACAGCATCCAGTGTCAAAGGAAGGCCAAGGTTAGCCCCCTCAGTTCAAACTTGAGCCCCTTCAACAACAATAAAAAATTGCAAAAAAGTTTAAATGATTGAGTGACAGGTTGGCACAAACAATATATGTATCCCGCTGCGCTGTGTCAGCACACGCACCGTGGTGTGTGCGGGGCTATGGAAAGCCACTGGGCGATTAGGTACACTTCTCATCTCTGTGGTAGGCTAGGTGAATAACATGATATGCCTCCACCTGTAATATTTGATTTAGATTTATAAGGGTGGACCTGCTGGGTCAAATTTACTGTTAAAGCTGCTTCACTCAACTCTGCCTCACGCCCCAACATTAGAGTCGAGTTAGCTTCTTAGCTAGCTATAAAAAAAGGGTTAGTGTTATTAGCCTTAGCCAATTTAGCTAGCTCAAACCAGCTAATCTGCCACAATATCAGAAAGTGGCTTCCACAAAGTACCCAAACAAAGGATAAGGAGAGTAATGAGCAGCAGCAGCATCATTCCACCGAGGTTGCGCCAAAATGCTCCCCCCTGCAAAAATCCCCCCCCCCCCTTTCGCGTGAACGCGCACACATTCAATTCTTTATTGCTGCGACTTGCTTGCTAGTTGAGATTTCTGATCACGTTAGGCTGAGTTTCATTTCAGACAGTAATGTCTGCAGTTTTCGGTTTGGCTGTATTAGTCAAGTGTATTAGTCTATAAATAAATCACTTTGCCAAATTTCATCATCTCTCCCATGTCTTATTCGACTGACATGTTTCTGAAATGTTTACCTACATTTTACGTGTTTAATATGTTTAATATAAAACACATACATTAATTATTAATTTTGGTTGCCTATCCTGACGTGAAGTTTGTTCTATAGAAAGTATTAGACTCTGATGTGTGCCACAGAAAGTACTTGACTCTGGCCACAAAGTGAAGGAAATTAGAAGGGGGAGGGGGATTTCGGCAAGGCCATTTTCTTGCCTGCCGAAATCCCCCACCCCCTCCTATCTTGGGACTGCAAGGCCTGGCACACTTCAGAATCATTTTTGGTGACCTGTCATGCCCTCTGATGTGTGCCTCAGGAAGTATTAGACTCTAGTCACAAAAGGAAGTGGTGATTTCAGCAATAATATTTCTCAGAGCCATCTACTGTTCTCTCTACCCATCCCTCAATCCCCATCCCATGGTGCTTTTTCGTCTTATGGCTTTTCCTACATCTTTTTACACTTTTTCTGTTTTAGTTTTTAAGAATGTAGGTACAGTAGTAATAATAACACATTTTTTTAAAAATTCTCTGGGCGAATGTCACGATTGTCGTCGGGAAAGGAGGACCAAAACGCAGCAGTAATGTGGATGCTCATCTTGATATTTATTGAAACCAAGAAAACACCAAAATAACAAACACAGAAAAAACACACGAACAACCAAACAGTCTTGTAAGGCTCACACACGCAAAACAAGAGACAATCTCCCACAAACACTAAACCAAACACCTACCCATATATAGGACTCTCAATCAGAGGCAACGAGAAAGCACCTGCCTCCAATTGAGAGTCCAACCCCCCATTAACCTAAACATAGACATACAACTAACTAGACTAAACATAGAAATACATAAACAAGGAACAGTGCCCAAAAACCCCGGAATACATAAATCAAATACCCTTCTACCAAAAACACCACCCCGAACCACATAAAACAAATACCCTCTGCCACGTCCTGACCAAACTACAATAACAAATAACCCTTATACTGGTCAGGACGTGACAGCGAAAAAGAAAGTCAAAATGTATAAGTCAACATGAGTCCATATCCATAATCACAGTAAACTGTTATAATATAATTTTTTTTATAATAATATAATAAACTATGACTGAATGTACCTCCATGAAGAATCCTGCACCCGCCCGCCCGTCCAGCATCACTACTCTGGACGGTTCTGACTTAGAATATGTGGACAACTACAAATACCTAGGTGTCTGGTTAGACCGTAAACTCTTCTTTTGTCACCAAAGCCCCATATACTACCCACCACTGCGACCTGTACGCTCTCGTTGGCTTGCTCTCGCTTCATACTCGTCCCCAAACCCACTGTCTCCAGGTAATCTACAAGACTCTGCTAGGTAAAGTCCCGCCTTATCTCTGCTTGCTGGTCAGCATAGCTGCACCCACCCGTAGCACGCGTTCCAGCAGGTATATCTCACTTGTCACCCCCAAAGCCAATTCCTCCTTTGGCCGCCTCTCCTTCCAGTTCTCTGCTGCCAATGACTGGAACAAACTACAAAAATCTCTGAAACTGGAAACACTTATCTCCCTCACTAGCTGTTCATTGTTAAGAGGTTAAGCACCAATTGTCAGAGCAGCTCACAGATCACTGCACCTGTACATAGCCCATCTATAAATAGCCCAAACAGCTCCCTCTTCCCCAACTGTATTTATTTATTCATTTAATTTGTTCCTTTGCACCCCAGTATTTCTACTTTGCACACTCATCTACTGTCAAATCTACCATTCCAGTGTTTTAATTGCTATATTGTATTTACTTCGCCACCATGGCCTATTTATTGCCTTTACCTCCCTTATCTCACCTCATTTGCTCACATTGTATATAGACTTATTTTTCTACTGTATTATTGACTGTATGTTTGTTTTACTCCATGTGTAACTCTGTGTTGTTATATGTGTCGAACTGCTTTACTTTATCTTGGCCAGGTCGCAGTTGTAAATGAGAACTTGTATATAAAAATAAATGGCGTTTTTGGTGTTTCTTTCCCCATTATTGGCAAAAATTACTTATTTGGTAAATACAGGCTTAGCTTCTTATGGGCAGGTGGGACGGTAGCGTCCCAATTGCAGAGCCCGAAATTCAAAAATACCAAATTCAAATATTTAACATTCTTGAAAATGTGTCATACATCAAAATAAAGCTTAACTTCTTGTTAATCCAGCCGCTGTGTCAGATTTCAAAAAGGCTTTACGGGGAAAGCAAACCATGCGATCATCTGAGGACAGCACCCCGCATACAAACACATGCAAATCATATTTCAACCAGGCAGGTGCGCCACAAAAGTCAGAAATGGCGATCTAATTAATGCCTTACCTTTGAAGATCTTCTTCTGTTGGCACTCCAAAATGTCCCAGAAACATCACAAATGGTCCTTTTGTTTGATAATGTCCTTCTTTATGTCCCACAAATATCAATTTATTTGGCGCGTTTTATTCAGAAATACACCGGTTTCAACTCACCCAACATGCCTACAAAATATCTAATAAGTTACCTGTAAACTTGGTCCAAACATTTCAAACAAAGTTCCTAATCTAACCTCAAGTACCCTAAAACGTAAATAATCGATAAAATTTAAGACGGAATAAACAGTTTCTAAAACCGGATAAAAACAACGTGAAGCACGCTCCAGTTCACGCGCACCAAAACAGTAGAGTCCACCTGGAGTGACACTTACAATGAATAGGACTACGTCTTCATTTCTCAAAAGAAAAACATCTCCCTTCCTCCTCCGGTGTATTCCATATTGCCCACTTCCTCACCAGACAGTAGCAACAAACTTTTAGAAACGGTGCTAATTTCATTCATCAACATCATCTTAAAAAGGGTAGTAGACATTTACAGTAGACATTTCCCCGATCATAGTCTAGCTCAAAACTAATGAGACTGTTTCAGCATTTATGAAGTAACAGCACAAAGCATACATTATTTTAGCAAACATAAAATAAGTGAGTTGACTGAATAGATATTTAATAAACATTTCAAAACAATACATTATACTATAGACCTGTTAAATTACTCACATCCAGCATAAAAAACATAAACTAATAAATAAACTAAAATAATTCTGCATTTATTTCTGATGTAACAATTGTTCATGAAGCAAACATTGTATGACATGGTGTGGTAGAAAGAAGCTGTCTGTTTTCCTCCCCCTCCTTTGTCCGTGTGCTCGTTCAACATAGCATTTGGAGATTCCTGTGAACTTCAACAGTCAAACATGTCATTCTGAACAGCAACATCTTCCTAACAAACATTTTGACCAGTTGACAATTCAACAGAATTCAGTCTTGTTCATGTTGATGATCGGTACAACATGAGACAGATGGCAAGTAAGCAAGCCATGGTATTTCAGACCGTATACCACGGGTATGAGTCAATATTACTTGTTTACTGTTGTAATTATGTTGGTAACTAGTTTTTAATAGCAATAAGGCACCTAAGGGGTTTGTGGTATATGGCCAATATACCAAGGCTAAGGGCTGTATACAGGCACTCCGTGTTGCGTCATGCATAATAACACCCGTTAGCCAAGGTATATTGGTCATATACCACAAACCCCTGAGGTGCCGTATTGCTTAAATATAACACAGATACAGATTATGTGCATGTGAGGTTTCAAAAAAGAATGTTACTACTACTAGCTTGCTGTCTCCCTGCTTTTCCTGAATATGTTTATCTGATATCGCTAGTTGTTATTGTTATAGCTTGCTCATCCAAAGCAGGCCTTTCTATCCTCGCTGGTCTTCAGATGCTTGACTACATGATCATCATGTTGTGGCTGTAATATATATGGACATTGCATAAGAACAACAACTAGATAGACTCTTAGAAAAAAAGGGTTCTTCAGCTGTGCCCATAGTATAACCCTTTTTGGTTCCATGTAGAACCCTCTGTGGAAAGAGTTCTACATGGAACCAACAAGGGTTCTTCAAAAAGTTATCCTATGGGGCCTGCTGAATAACTTAAGATGTTATTCCCCATTCTCTATTGTCTAGAAGATTCTGCAGGGAGCTAGCTTGTTCTCCTAAAACATTAACCAATAGCTAAGTTAGCCAACTTGAGCAAATCAATCTCAGTTTGCTAACTAGCAAAGCCAACAAATTACACAACAGATATACACAAAGTAAACAATTACTTTCTAAACTAATGTTAGTCTCAACCAAATGACAAGTACAAATAACTATTGCTCTATTCCACAACGTAATAACCATTAGTTACAGGCTAGACAGAAGACTATTGCTAGCTAGCTAACCAGCCATTCTATTCCAATGAAAAGAAGCTAGCTAGCCAGCGTCACCTTTGTAGTTGTAATGCTATGTGGAAAAAGTTGTTTTAATTTTTTCCTCCATTTTTCTCACCATGCCTTGCTGTAGTGTTTACATTCTGTAAATGTAATTGACTCATTTTAACAATTTTATCCATATTTTGAAACATATCTCCACCCTCCCGAGTAAGCAATTCATTGTGACAGGCAGGGAGTCAAACAAAGTCAAACTCCCGGAAATTGAGGTGGGATGAAATGTGCCCCTTTTACTACACAGCCGTTCAGAACGTGTGCGGTGGCACAATTTCATGCGTCTGAAAGTACAATATTCAAAAGTTCTTATCGCTTGGTGTACATTTTTCACACGTGATTCTTCCGCATGCTGTGTTTTCATTTACAAGTGTAGAAAACAGGTGTCTTCTCTGAAGTTGCTTTTCAAACACTTTTAACAGTGTTCTTTGGACACTGTTAACAAACCTCCAGATGAGCTTCAATGCCATACAACACTCTTTCCGTGGCCTCCAACTGCTTTAAAATGCTCGCAAAACTAAAAGCATGCTCTTCAACCAATCGCTGCCTGCACCTGCCCGCCCGTCCAGCATCACTACTCTGGATGGTTCTGACTTAGAATATGTGGACAACTACAAATACCTAGGTGTCTGGTTAGACTGTAAACTCTTCTTACAGACTCACATTAAGCTTCTCCAATCCAAAATTAAATCTAGAATTGGCTTCCTATTTGGCAACAAAGCCTCCTTCACTCATGCTGCCAAACATACCCTCGTAAAACTGACCATCCTATCGATCCTTGTCTTCGGCGATGTCATTTACAAAATAGCCTCCAACACTCTACTCAACAAATTGGATGCAGTCTATGACAGTGCCATCCGTTTTGTCACCAAAGCCCCATATACTACCCACCACTGCGACCTGTACGCTCTCGTTGGCTGGCCCTCGCTTCATACTCGTCGCCAAACCCACTGGCTCCAGGTCATCTACAAGTCTCTACTAGGTAAAGCCCCGCCTTATCTCAGCTCACTGGTCACCATAGCAGCACCCACCCGTAGCACACGCTCCAGTAGGTATATCTCACTACTCACCCCCAAAGCCAATTCCTCCTTTGGACGCCTTTCCTTCCAGTTCTCTGCTGCCAATGACTGGAACGAACTGCAAAAATCACTGAAGCTGGAGACTCATATCTCCCTCACTAGCTTTAAGCACCAACTGTCAGAGCAGCTCACAGATCACTGCACCTGTACATAGCTCATCTGCAAATAGCCCATCCAACTACCTCATCCCCATACTGTATTTATTTATTTATCTTGCTCCTTTGCACCCCAGTATCTCTACTTGCACATTCATCTTCTGCACATCAATCCCTCCAGTGTCTAATTGGTGTATTGTAATTACTTCGCCACCATGGCCTATTTATTGCATTACCTCCCTTATCCTGTTGGGGATAGGGGGCAGTATTTGCACGGCCGGATAAAAAAACGTACCCGATTTAATCTGGTTACTATTCCTGCCCAGTAACTAGAATATGCATATAATTAGTAGATTTGGATAGAAAACACCCTAAAGTTTCTAAAACTGTTTGAATGGTGTCTGTGAGTATAACAGAACTCATATGGCAGGCCAAAACCTGAGAAGATTCCATACAGGAAGTGCCCTGTCTGACCATTTCTTGGCCTTCTATAGCCTCTTTATGGAAAACAGAGGATCTCTGCTGTAACGTGACATTTTCTAAGGCTTCCATAGGCTCTCAGAAGGCGCCAGAACGGGGAATGATGACTCTGCAGTCCCGGGGCGGAAAACAGTAGGGGATTTGGATAGTGGTCAATCTGAGAACAATGACACGGGCGCACGCGTGCACGTGAAGACACCATTTTCTTCTTTCAGTCTTTGAACGAAAACAACGTCTCCCGGTCGGAATATTATCGCTATTTTCCGAGAGAAATCGCATAAAAATGTATTTTAAACAGCGTTTGACATGCTTTGAAGTACGGTAATGGAATATTTTGAATTTTTTTGTCACGATACGCGCCGGCGCGTCACCCTTCGGATAGTGTCTTGAACACAAGAACAAAACGCCGCTATTTGGATATAACTATGGATTATTTGGAACCAAAACAACATTGGGTGTTGAAGTAGAAGTCCTGGGAGTGCATTCTGACGAAGACCAGCAAAGGTAATCGAATTTTTCTTATAGTAATTCTGAGTTTGGTGAGTGCCAAACTTGGTGGGTGTCACAATAGCTAGCCATGATGGCCGGGTTATCTACTCAGAATATTGCAAAATGTGCTTTCACCGAAAAGCTATTTTAAAATCGGACACCGCGATTGCATAAAGGAGTTCTGTATCTATAATTCTTAAAATAATTGTTATGTTTTTTGTGAACGTTTATCGTGAGTAATTTAGTAAATTCACCGGAAGTTTTCGGTGGGTATGCTAGTTCTGAACGTCACATGCTAATGTAAAAAGCTGGTTTTTGATATAAATATGAACTTGATTGAACAAAACATGCATGTATTGTTTAACATAATGTCCTAGGAGTGTCATCTGATGAAGATCATCAAAGGTTAGTGCTGCATTTAGCTGTGGTTTGGGTTTTTGTGACATTATATACTAGTTTGAAAAATGGGTGTCTGATTATTTCTGGCTGGGTACTCTCCTGACATAATCTAATGTTTTGCTATCGTTGTAAAGCCTTTTTGAAATCGGACAATGTGGTTAGATAAAGGAGAGTCTTTAAAATTGTGTAAAATAGTCATATGTTTGAAAAATGGAAGTTTGGGGATTTTTGAGGAGTTTGTAATTCGCGCCACGCTCTATCATTGGATATTGGCGAGGCGTTCCGCTAGCGGAACATCTAGATGTAAGAGGTTTTAAGACGATTCTACATTCTTCTGGAAAGCTGTTAAAACAATCAATATGTGTGCATCTGTTAAGGTCTTTGTATAATCTGTAATTTGTTGTACCCCCTAGCATATGTTATCATTGCCTGTTTGTATACTTCTTGTATGTATACTGTTTTTTCTGCAATAAAATAAAAAGAGTACTTTGTTAAATCTTCTTCTTCGATGAGGTTAAAAAAGTGGTTGGCATCTAATAAATGTTGCATTATCGCCACCTACTGTACTGAAGTATAACTCCCTTATACAAATAAACAAACAAATCAAAAAATACCCAACCATCTAACCCTACACTCACTAAAAAGCCACCACCCTATTCAACTATTTAAATCTATTTAGTCCTACCTCAGGCCAACAGCCTGAAAGGATGGGATACCACCACTTAACACACCCTGTAACTCTTCTGACGTCCAGTCATGCACACCCAAATACCTCTCTGCAGCTGCCACCACAACCTCAATTTTCTGCAACTTACATCCCATCCCTGCAGTACAGTTGATAACCATTACTATAAATGCTAAAAATCCAATCTTACTGAAACATATATAACTTATTGGCCTATCCTTGTACTGGTACAGCTGTACTACTAACACCACTCCTCTCAGGATCCCTCTTCCTTGATCCATCGTCCTCTACTTTCTTCACTGCCTCAGCATACAACAACTTCTGCACTACTCTAACCCTGGAAAATCTCAATCTGCCTCTCTCACACCGGACATTTCTGATCCCCAGCCCCACGAGCACCCCTACAATTAACACATACCACTACTTTCCCCAATGCTACGCATTCATTTGTCTCATGCCCTACTGCACATTTCTCAAACCTAGGAAGCCCCCTCCTACACACTGCTGCAACATGCCCATAAACTTGACACCTGTAACAACGTTATGTATTCGGCACAAAGATCGTACGGGATAACTTATATATCCTAACAGCACTTTGTCGGGCAATGACTCAACATCAAAACTCAAAAGGACATACAACGACTCTTCAGTTTCACCACTCACACCACACTGTCTGCATCGCAACAAAGGACGAGCATCACAAACACCATGAATCTTCCCCTTCAGTTGGTCAACTTTCACATTTATCGCTACCCTAGTAATCACTCCTCTGAATGGCGCCCTTTCCTTGAGAGCAAAACAATTCACATCTCTTGTCCCCATTCGTTTAACATGGAGCACCTGCTTCCTCTGACAAGCAGAATCACAAGCAATTATCACAAGACCACTTCTGGTTACCTTCAACGATTCCACAGCACCCAACTCTGTTTTAACCCACCCTGAAACCACAAATGGATCAGCCAAAAGGCAAGGCTCCACTTTTCACTCCTACTGTCACAGACTGGTTTGTTTAGCCATCTATTTGGGAACATTTTATGGGGAAATAATAGGGTTTTGGAATAAATGCTGAAAATAAGGTCTGAGGTTAAGACAGGTTTAGGAGATCTTATACTTTTTGTTGTATGAGATAATATTAGTTAACATGACCTTCATGAATAAGCCTTTGTGTTTTTGTTTATTACATAAATTCTTCAAAATTCACAAAAAGTGTAGTTAGTTTATGACAATTAACGCATAGAACAAAACGTATAAGATCTAAACCTCTGTTTACCACTGACCTTATTTTCGGAGTTTATCAAAAAACTCTACATAAATACGCCATTATTATTTCTCTCTGTTCCATGTAGGAGAATTATGGGGTGTAAAGTTGTGCTTATAAAGAAAGCCTCTAAGTAAAACGAGAGCTTGTATTTTGAAGGCTCAAAACGGACGTGACGTACTTTTTGTTTACAAATGTAGCTAGCTAGCTAGGAAGCGATCAACTGGCAATCGGCTATTCAACGCTAGTTCAATTACAACAAGATAACAAAATGAACGGAATTCACACTGTGTTGTTGGCCGACGCATAGTCATTCACATGGCATTATCTACTGTGAAGTTAACATACATCTTTAGTTTGGTTTTCGCTAGCTACCATCATGAAGTTGGCAAGCTAAATTGCTTGCGAGTTTTGGTACGTTATCAGTATTAGCTAGCGACGAGATTTTTGGAGACGTGGGTCGTGTGGTATTTCTGCAAGCACATTATGGAAGGAGTTCTCTATAAGTGGACAAATTATATGACAGGTAACACTATGCATTTATTGTCTTTGGTCCATAGTCTAGCTAGCTAAACTATCTCGTTAACAAAGCTGTCATATTGACATTCAATTTAGCTAAGCCAACGTTCGCATAGAAAACACAGCCTACATCTGATTGTCTACCCTTCACAGCCCTTTCTGTGTAATTTGATATGTCTAAGGTAGCTAACTTTTATAAGATGCAAACTACACTTATGTAAGCTAGCTAACTGCACTAACCGACTAAACTCAACGATTGACGATGGAGTTGGGCTGTGACTAGTGTTGTGCTTGTGGGCGGATTGGAGCGCCACTGTCACATACAGTTACCAATGTCGTGTGTAATTGCGGGATATTCTTTGGGTGCTGAAATCAGTAGTTAAAAAAAATAGAAATAACTTCATTTTATGTAACGGAGTAACAGTTTGCCCACACTAGTCAACAGTGTGTGATTGGGGCCTGCAATTCGGGGCGTTCCTGCATGTGGGATTCCTGCATCTGCAGATTTCCCCTGATTGTCAATGCGATTGAAATGTGGTCAAAAGGGAAATACAAGTTTTATGAGTTTTTTGGGGGTGAAGAACACTTTACCAGTGTCTTAGATATCTACCGGTGTCGACCCGCCTCCAGTGTATCGGAGTCATCCTAGCTGGGTCATTCCTACATTGCGGTACTTTTTGGACTTCATAACTTTAGAAAAAAAAGATGTGTATATATTATTTGTTTTGTATTCTTTCAGAAAAACTCAGGCACTTAGATCTATTTTAGGTGCATAATCCCATACAGTTATTGCATAATAATTACAGGGTGGAACCTAGCCTGAAGACCCAAGACATAGAAATTAGTGTTTGGATCAGGAAAGTTTCCTTTCACGACCTCTACAAGCCAGAATGCTGAATAAAATCTTACTTTACCGGTTGGTCCTTTTGCAGATAGGGATGTGAGACAAAATATCCACCGAGGAGTGTTATCAACCCAACCTTAAGTCGGCCGATGCTGATCTGTTTATCGTTTGTATTTCTGGTTTTTATTTTCAATACTGATGCAATTCGCATGTGACAAACACTTACACAATATGGCCGAGCTTAACCGAACGCAAACACTTCCAGCTGATTGCGAGGAAATGTGCTTCGGTCATGTTCGGTTATTGTTGACATATTGATCATGATGTGCAATGCGTTAACAGATTGAAAATACAAGTTACAGAACCCACCCGCGCCACAAAAAGTGGGGTAAACAAGGCTTTCTTGTGGATACCCTATCTCCACCTCCTACCGCAAAAAGGACCAACAGCATGTACAACCGGTAAAGTAAGTGTAAATATCATTTTATTCAACATTCTGCCATGTAGAGATGCGTCTTTTTTACAACTACTTCTTTCAGACTGATATTCATGGTTACAGTCTGACATTTAGGCAAGGTGGAACCTAACAGGGTGGACATTTGTAGCCTAAATTAGTCATAGCTCTGTGTTGAGATTAAACTAGCATAATGGTAAACATTTGAACAGGTTTTGAACCTCTATATGTAATGTATTTTAACATGTAGAAAATGTGTTACATTTTCTCTATAATTTAGCCTATTAGTGTGGAAATGTATGAGTGAGACAGACTAATGTCATGAAACACGGGAAAATAGATCAAACTGACTGTTTATATTTATTTAGCTTTGCACCATTGTTTTTCAACCAAACCACAACCTGAACATATAAATATGACATTGTCATTGAAAGCCTAAAGTCTAAAGATACACTATGCAGAAATCACTCTGGCATTTCCTGGTTGCTAAAATTCTAATAGTTTGGCTATTTTCAGTTCATGTGACAAAATAAGCAAGGTTAGTGTAGAGAATCATTGTACCATCTAAACCGCTGTGAAATACATTTTCCATAACCCAAAAATATTGTATTTTCAGCTGTTTGACGCTGGTGTACAAAACCGAGGTTGAAACTAAATTTAAGAATGGGACGCATAGAAATAGCGCACATAGAAGCAATCTACTGCTTCTTAGACTTGCTTTCTATGACAATGACATCTATAACTCATATTTCTATTTGAATTTGGTCAGTTCGCCCAAAACGTATTGCAGCTTTACTACAAATTGCTACAAACTAACAGGTTGGAAGGTGATATCAAGGACACAGAACATTTAAAATGCAATAATAATAAATACAATAATCATGAAGAAAAAAAAACGTTTTGAGATTTTAACTAGGACTATAAAATAATTCATAATTTCTTTGGAGGGGGGGATTTTTTTAATGGTTTATTTCTATTAGAAGTTGATGAATAACACCTGGGGACATGACAAAAATGCTTAAATCCACAGGGGAAAAACGTATTTAAAATGCCCTTTCAATATCCAAATGTTGGTGTTTTTAAGGTAAAGGACACCTGACCTTATATTTAAAGCTTTTTGGAATCACATTTAAACTAAATAAGAACTGATATTTCCTGCTGACAGAACAGGCACCGCAAAGTAGGAATGACCCAGTTAACTAGCTACCACCCAGTGTCCTTTGCTCCCTCTTGCCAAACACCTGGCCTCGTCATCGTTAACAGAACTGCGGCAAAGCAGTGCCTGACAGGCAGGGGCGAGGGATACTGTCTACCGGTGTGCTAGCTACCGATCCCACTAGCTAGCTAGCACATAGTGTCCTTTGCTCCCGCTTGCCGAACACCTGTCCTCACTGTCATTAACAGAACTGTGTGAAAACACTACCCGACAGGCGGGGGTGAAGGACACTGTTTACCGGTGTGCTAGCTAGCTTCCTATCCCGCTTCCTGCTTGCTGTGTACCGGAGTTCTAGCTTGCTAACAAGCTAGCACCTATATATAAACAGTGTCCTTTGCCCCCGCCTGTCGGGCAATGTTGTAAAACATTGCCCGACAGGTGGGGGCGAAGGACACTTTATCATAGCTAGCTACTGTTGTTGCCCCCACCTCTTCTTCTGTGGAGTTTATCGTCAGTTGGCATCCATCGTTATGGTGCATTATCACCACCTACTGTACTGGAGCACTTCCGCCTGTATACCAGAGTCCTAGCTTTAAAATGGACAAATAGAAGTATGAGGGATTCTTGCATATGCAGAAATGCCCCAAATTGCAGGTCACAATTGCCCCCTCCTCAAACTAGTTGCCGCTCAACTCCATCGTAAATCGTGGAGTTGAGTTTAGGCTACCTGGAAGAGTGATTGACTAGGTGTTCTTGGTACTACTGGTTGGTTGTGTTGATATCTAACTAGGCTGAGGAAGAACTAACCTGTAAAAACAAAGTTGTCAGCTCAAGAAGAACTAACCTAGCGTATCTGAAATGATTGCAGGGTGGCAGCCGCGCTGGTTTGTTTTAGATGATGGGATAATTTCCTACTATGATTCTCAAGATGATGTCTGCAAAGGGAGCAAAGGAAGTATTAAGATGTCCGTCTGTGAAATCAAAGGTATGATTTGTTTCTGAAAGGCCTATATTGTGCCACTCACCCTATGAATTTGGTAGTGGTTACATTTCTTAACTCCCATCCCTCCGCTGTTTACCCAAACATTGGCAGGGTTTCTAATTATTGTCGTTTAAACCCCATGTTGCCCTGTTAAACCCCTTTAATCTCAGTACAGGTAGTATTTGCTGTTGAATCTCGACTTATGGTTGATTCTTGTACTTGTAGTGCTGAAGGGTTGTGTTGACATCTTTTTCATTAGTTCACGCCACTGACAATACCAGACTGGAACTGATCATACCAGGAGAGCAGCATTTTTACGTCAAAGCTGTCAATGTTGCCGAACGACAGAAGTGGCTTGTGGCACTTGGAAGTTCCAAAGCCGGCCTTGCTGACACAAGGGCCAATAAAGGAAAAGGTACTGACCCAGCAGTGTTTTCTTTGTTCGTCATTAATCTCCCCAGTCCTCTTTAAAGTGAACTTTAGGTAAAAAAAAAGAAGCTAAATAACTCAGTCATCTTTGTATTCACACTGCCCTTGCCTTTGAATGAGGACTTTTCACTTCACCTATTTTGTGGTCCGAGTCCTCTTTGCATTCACATTCCTATGTTAAGAAAGGAACCAGGATATTTTTCAAACATTCACTCAATGCATTTTGGGTTTTTACAAAGTGCAGGACAAGCAATTCCATCAGATTGTGTTATCGGACCGCTAGATATACGTACTTACAGGTACGAGGGACGCAAAAAGACAATACCGACTCAAACATGAATTCAGCTGCTTTTGCTCACCGAGGCTGACGTGAAGAAAACCAAAAAAATAGTGAATACTCACAAAGCCGTCGGCGCAGATGGCGTCTCTGGTCCTGTTCTCTGAGTGTGTTCCGTACCTGCAGGCGGGCGTCTTGTCTGACATCTGCAACCTGTCCCAGACTGTAGTCCCCACCTGCTTTAAGGAGCCCACCATGGTCCCAGTGCCCAAAAACACCAAGATGACGTGCCCAAATGACTATCATCACGCTCACCTGTCATCATGAAGTTCTTCGAGAGGCTGTTCATGGCCCACATTAAGGCCATCATGCCGGGCACACTGGACCCACTCCAATTTTCCGACCACTCCAACAGATCCACGGAAGATGCCATTTCCATCGCTATTCTCACAGCTCGACCAGAGAAATCTATGTGAGAATGCTGTTCATTGACTACAGTTCAGTATTCAACAATATTGTTCCCTCTAAGCTCGACACCAAACTCAGAGCCCTGGGTCTGAACACCACCCTCTGCAACTGGATCCAGCAACAACACCACCTCTACACTGACTCTTAAAACAGGGGCCCCCAGGGGTGTGTTTTCAGTCCTCGGCTATACTTCCCATTCACCCACGACTGGGTGGCTTTGCACGACACCAACTGCATCAAGTTTGTTGACGACACCAAGGTTGTATGCTTTTTAACCAACAACGACGAGTCAGCCTATAGGAAGGAGGTAAGTGAACTGGCATTGTGGTGTCGTGACAACAACCTTTCCCTCAACTTCAGCAAAACAAATTATTTGATTTGTTGACTTCAGGACGCAGAGGGAGCAGGAGAATCACAAGTTGTAAGTTCTTCGGCGTCCACAACACCGAGGACTTGTCTTGTCAAGAGGGCGGCTGAAGAAATTCGGTATACTGTCCCGGGTCCTCTCCAAATATTACCGCTGCACCTTCGAGAGGGTCCTGACCGGTTGCATCACGGCCTGGTGCGGGAATTGCTCCGTCCACGACCGCAATGCCCTCCAGCAGGTTGTGAAGATGGCCCAGTACATCACTGGAACCGTGCTCCCACCCATCCCAGGACATTTACTCGCAACGGTGCCTGAGGAAGGCATGCAGCATCATCAAGGACCCCACACACCCCAGCCACAAGCTGTTCCCTCCATTACCGTCGGCAGATGGTATCGGAGAATGAAGTCGGATGCCAACAGGCTAAGAGACGGTTTCTATCTACAAGCCATCAAACTGCTGAACACTTGAACTGGACTGACCACCTGCTCTGATTCTCTGCACACTCACTCACACACACACACACTCACTCACTCACTCACTCACTCACTCACTCACTCACTCACTCACTCACTCACTCACTCACTCACTCACTCACTCACTCACTCACTCACTCACTCACTCACTCACTCACTCACTCACACACACACACACACACACACACACACACACATTCATGCTACACACACTTCACAACTGCTGCTACCAGACTCTTATTATACTGCTCAGATTATACACTGCCCCCCATTCCCCTTCCCCAATACACGTGTAAATATTAGACTATGAATTGTCCCTTCTTGTATTATACTTATGCTAAAACGTTTCTTAGATTCTACTGAGCCATTTACTTTGTTCAGGTTTTTAGATTTTTGTTGTTGCATTGTCGAGAACGAACCTGCATGTAAGCATTTCGTTGGACGATGTATACCATGAGTATCCGTAAACACAACTAATAAAACTTGAAACTTACATTTTGGAAGATAATAGATTGCATTTAGTTAAAAGATGAGACGTAATTATAATCAGAATATGATATTAGCATGTAAATATTATTGGTGACAGAATAAATAGTAGAGGAGTACTGCAGATTAAATAATGCTGTAATGGCGACCGTGCATAAAGATGGAGGAATTCAGATATGACGTCTTAGTTTGGGCGCTATCCACAGACTTTTTAAACTACGGTGCAACATGGTTCATTCAATGTGCCTATAAATCAGCCCAATTTACTTTTTAATTTTTTATAATTGCCGCCGTCTTGGAACTAGACTTGGTATCATGTACAGTGCCTTCAGAAAGTATTCACACCCCTTGACTTTTTACACGCGCTTTTGTGTTACAGCCTGAATTTCTAGGCTATAAAAGTAGAGCCGCACACTCAAACTCCCAGTAATTGGGTAAACCTGAATTTAAAATGGGTTGAATTTACATACCCCCATAATGTCAAAGTGGAATTATGTTTTTATAAATTTTTACAAATGAATTAAAATGAAAAGCTGAAATGTCTTGAGTCAATAAGTATTCAATCCCTTTGGTATGGCAAACCTAAATCAATTTAGGAGTAAAACAATTGCTTAAATTAATTTACCTTTCAGCAGGAAAATAACCTAAAACACATGGCCAAATCTATATTGGAGTATTTTTTAAAAATTTTATTTTACCTTTATTTAACTAGGCAAGTCAGTTAAGAACAAATTCTTATTTTCAATGACGGCCTAGGAACAACAGATTTTCACCTAGTCAGCTCAGGGATTCAATCTTGCAACCTTTCGGTTTCTAGTCCAACGCTCTAACCACTAGGCTACCTGCCGCCCAAGTAGATCATATATTGCAAACAAATGATCTGAATATCGTGTCAGTACAAATTTCCACACATATTTGGGAATTTCTCCCCATCCAATCAATATCCAAAAACGGCACATGTTTTTCCAACAAACCTTCACATCCTCATCTCTCTTTTGTGGCACCAATGTGAGGGGCATGGCAGGGGAAACAGTGTTGCAGTAGTCTAGTGTAATGACAAGCAAACTGGGGAGCTTTGTCTTCACATTGCCCTGAAAAAGGGAACCGGACTAAACACACTCTTAGATAAGTGCTAACTCTGACCTACTGGAAAAAATCCTAGGGGAAACACTGAAGAGCACCAACAGATGTAGACCACTAACCAGGCTAGAGTTACAGTACCTTGCCTTAAAGGGTCTCTCACTAAAATAACAGTGTTATATATTTTTTTTTATTGGAAGAAATAACAGAGAAGACAGAATCTCTTAAGACGAAGATGTCAGAGCTGCGTCTCTACTGTGACTTGCTAATGCAGCAGGTCCACACGATACAGGAGTCTGAGGACCAGGAAGGAGACCACTCCAATTCCAGCTCGGAGGTAACTATACCTGCATGGTTTCAGCTAGGCTGTGTCCCAAATGGCACACTATTCCCTACATACTGCACTTATTTTGACCAGAAACCTATGGGCCCTGGTCAAAAGTAGTGCGCTGTATGGAATAGGGTGCCATTGGGACGCCGCCCTATTGTTGGCTGTCAGAAATCATCAGCGTGGGTGTGTTTGCTGTTTTAGTCTTCATCTACCCCAAATTAAATGGTTGTAGTGCCACTGTACACGAGATCAGAGCGACAGGCCAGGATTTGGAGTGTTGCCGGTGCAAATCCCAAGGCTGGTGAGGAAATATCTGGTGCAAGCTGGTACTGCAGTTGTGCCCTTGAGAAAGGCACTTATCCTGTGTGTTTGGTGTGGTGAGACTGGGAGCCCAGGGTTGGGGAAATAAAAACAGACAGCAAAAATATATATTTGTTTTGATGGATACAGAAATTATGTTAAACCAGAGCTCCAGACTAATGTTTCCCACTGGTGGCACTGGAGCCAGTAACTTTTTCAGTTGGTGGCACCAGCCCACAATTTGGTCGCACTCCCACATTTTTGCGGGGACACGCAATAGAAAAATAATAGAAAAGTAATCATCTTAGAAAGTAATTTAAATTTACAGTGATTTATTAAGAAGTGCAATAGACTCATAGTATTCAATAAATAAGTTGTTACATATAACATGTCCAAGCAGGAATGCATAATTCAAGATATTTTTGATATGTAACAGTGATTGTCATGAATTTTGGGTTGATAATTAGGTTATTATTGTTATGTTTTACTGTCAAAATAGGACTCCAGAATAAAAAATGTTTTGCGTTCATGTTTATGTTCACTAATATGACATCGGCCTAATTCAATTGGTACTAATTCACCACCTAAGGGAGTGAACTTCAAACACATTAGCTCGATTGCTGACTCAAACTATAACACCTACTGCTAGTGTTGCCATGTATTAATCTAACAGTAAATGAAATGTCCCCAATGAGGCCTAGTGCACTCCGTATTTCAAAGCCATATCAGATATCTTGATTGTAGAACAGTGTGCCTTGAGCTAAATATTGAGAGTTGAGAAATAAAAAGTATACTTAAAGAAAGCCGAGATCCTACTCTCTTTTGCATGGACAGCAGCTTGCTTCCAAACGTGTGTTTTACCCCCGCAATTGCATTTTTAAATGTTATACAATCATAATGCATTTTTCGGGGTGCACGAGGGGGGAGAAGAGGGTGTGAGAGTCCCACTCATCGCATCAGCTGGCCCTGTTGAAACGGGCTCAGTGCACTTTACTGTTTAACAAAAGCAGGGTTTTATCCACCCAAAACATTTGAAGTTTTGATTGACGTGACCAGGTATAATGTGCAACTCTCACCGGTATGTCCAATTTAAAAAATGTAACATACAAAGTCAAAGGGTTGCCAAATGTGACTAAATGGTTGCAGTTTGGAGCCCTGTAAAAACTCTTCAAGCACTTTTTTACTAACACAAATTGTGTTGCCAATTTAAACAGAGTAGTTTCTTCACATCACCTAGGAAGGTCTGAGGCATGTCTGTGTATTATATCAAACCAATATATTAGGCTTAATATTGTTTATGTTTAGGTCTTTATTTTTGTCTGTGCCTAATCTCCAATTGTTGTTGACTGATTCACCTCTCCTTGTCTTTTCTTTGTTGCTCCAGACTCTGAATGAGGCCTCCTCTTTACTGAGTGCCACGTGTTACACCTTCATCAAAACACTGGAAGAATGTATGAAGATGGCCAACTCCAAGTTCAAGACAGACATGGTGCTGTTGAACCCTCCAGATAACATGATGATGTCCCCTGTTTCTCCGTCCCCAATACAGATTTCCCGGGTAGGATGGTATTCAACGTACTGTCTAGCTCCGGGGTGAAGTTTCCCCTAGGTACAGATCTAGGAGATTCCCCTCCCCAATCCTATTAGTGGGGAAAATGCTAAACTGACCAATGATTAATGTCTAGGGGCAACTTCATCATATTGATAACCTGTTGTTCAGAGACACAAAGGCTAATCCATGGCTATCTTAAAAATGATAAAGTTCTTATAGACGAGGAAAACAATTTAGCCGGTTGTGGTTTGAAATAATACAACAAAAAAATATAGCTTTTCTATATATCTTCAAATATAACTAATTGGAACACAAATTCAACATGGTGAAGGTAAAAACTCAGTAAACCGAAGGCACAGTATGTGTGGATGGTGTGGTGTTTTTTTTTTTTTTATGTTTGGGAAAGTGTGTCGTTGAGTGAGGAAGGAAATGGTTGCATATCCCAGAACCAATGTATTGCTGTGAGCGGGTGTGAGAGAACTTTCAATGTTGTTCAGATGATTGATATACTTTTTCTTATTTATTGTCCTATCATGGTGGAACAGCGTTTTAAAATAAATTCTACATTTCATTTATTGTCCTATCATGGGGAACTACATTTTTAAAATAAATCATACATCTAATTTATTTATTTATGATCCTATATTGATGGAACGGTCCACAACCCTATACCCTAGATACCCACCTGAATGATCCAGATACTAAGGAGAAGTCCCTAACTGTTTTATGGGCCTGCTGTAAGCGGTCTGTATGCCGCCAAAATGTGGTCAGAGACCTAGAGCAGCACTGCCCCCTCAAGATTCTGAGCCTGCTTGGCAGGGTTGGTCCTGCAAAGCCAAAGCCCCCTAAAGGCAGAGCATACTATACAAGGAATTTCTCAAAGCTGCTAATGAGAACCTTGATGACCTTGTACCTAGCCGGTGGGGTGCCCCCACCCAGGCAGTGGCAGTGCTGGCAACACTAGCTGCAGTAACCCATGGGGAGGGGGTCACACTCGGACATTCAGAGAGGGGGTATATTATTGTGGCACAAAATCAAAAGTCTGACTGCATGGAGATGCTTGGGAATATGGTCAATACGGGGGACCGTGTTGTGGGTGTTTCAGGGAAAAGGGGTACATTTGACCTCCATCTAGGATGTGACAATGGTTAATAAAATCTTCCCATTTCTGCCCATTTTTTTTGTTTTTGCACAGTCTTACAGGCCAATCTCATACAGCTGCAACTGTATATGCATTCGTAAATCAAGTCCTTGAGTTGGGCTCTGGGATGGTGCAACTGTTGAATTCGAGCCTATGGTTGTGTGGGGGAAATGGGTTGAGTGTGTGGGTGTATGTGCGTATCCCACAACTGTTGCAAAGGAGTAAAAGATGTTAGGAACAATATAGGATGATTCACAATAATTGTTTGCTAATATAATAATTGCTTGCAATAATGTAATTTTGGTAATGGCGAGACTGGTGAGAGGTAAAATCCTTTTGCATAAATTGTCTACATTACTACAAATATTAATAGCTAATTATGGAAAATAAGAAACAGGATTTTTATATATATATATATATATATATATATATATATATATATATATATATATATATATATATATATATATAATTTTTAGATGCTATATATAATACAAATTGAGGTGAGGGCGATGGAAATGCATTTGGCAGTTGATATACTTCTGTTCTGTAATGTCACTGTGTGCTTTTTTCGAAGGATGGATCCCAGTCTCTTCAGGGCTATGGGATACGGGGGTCGGGGGTGGTCTGCCGGGCATTGGGATGACAACCCAACTTGGGATGAGGAGGGCTTTTAGCAGGTGGAATAGTGGAGACCAATTGGAGGTTTACTTAGTAGCAATGCAAATATCATGGTACAGCTATATACAGTAGACACTCAATCACCATGTTACATTTTAATGGTACGTTTACAAACATATATTGTGATAAATAGAATTGAAAGTTGTCTCATTATGCTAAGTGTTGAAATAAGTATATCCAGTTACAATTGTAATGGCTTAGCAGATAATAAGAAAAGACGATCAGTATTTACCTGGCTAAAAGAGAAGGAATATAATATCTATTGTTTACAGGAAAGTCATTCAAAAATGTAAAATTAAGTTTTGTGGGAAAAGGACTGGGGGGGCAAAATATATTTCTCCCTTGGGCAAAGAAATTCAAAAGGGGTGATGGTATTAATTAACAGTAATTTTGATCCAAATGAGCAAATTGTCCAAACAGATCATCAAGGTAGATGGATTATTTTAAATATGTTATTGGACAATAAACATATATGGCTTATTAACCTATACGGTCCAAATAATGATGATCCAAGCTTCTTTGAAAATATATATAAGAATTTATCAACTCTACAAGCAACACTAGACTCTTATTATGGTGTGAGATTTTTAATACAGTTTTAAACACCTCTATGGACCGTAAAGGAAATCGCATTACAAACGATCACCCTCAGGCACTAAAGGAAATCATGAATGTCATGGATATATTGGAATTAGTGAATATATGGAGACTTAAATACCCTGACCTAGTGAGATACACATGGCAGAAGCTTAGTCAAGCTAGTCATCTTGATTACTTTCTTATGTCATTCTCTCTGGCACCAAAAATGTAAAAAGTGTTGATAGGGGACAGAATGCGGTTGGATCATCACGTAATTGGCATATATATTACTCTTACAGAATTTCCACGTGGGCGAGGATATTGGAAATTTAATCAAAGCCTACTAGATGATAAATTGTTTAGAACTAGGACAGAAGAATTTATAACTGACTTTTTCCAACATAACATAGCAGATCCCCTTATTGTATGGAACACATTTAAATGTGCCTTTAGAGGCCATGCAATTCAGTACTCATCTCACAAACAAAAGCAATGTAGATCAAAAGAGTCCATATTAACAAAGGAAATTGAAGGACTAACAGTACAGTTAGATAGCAATAAAAACTGTACTATAGAGGCACAGAATAAGTTAGAGGAAAAACAAAAAGAAATGGAGGAACTTATTCAAGAAAGATCTTGTGTAATATATTATAATAAAGCGAAATGGATGTGATATGGGGAAAAATGCACCAAATTCTTTTTCAATCTTCAATATAGAAATGCTACCAAAAATGTTTTATTGAAACTTGTTACAAATGATGGAGTCATGCATGATTCACCGAATGATATTTTTGAAAGATGAAGTTAAGTACTTTAAGAATATGTTTTCGTTTCAGTCTCCTCCATCTCCACCAACCGAATTTAATTGTATGGATTTTTTTCCTAAAATAATGTAAAATGAACATCTGTACAGAAAGACTCATGTGAAGGCCAAATTACAGAGGAGGAACTTATTGATGCAATTAAAGCCTTTAAGGCTGGGAAAACTCCAGGGCTGGATGGCATACCAGTGGAAGTATACCAAACTTGTTTTGATATACTCAGAGGACCATTATTAGCATGTTTTAACCACTCCTATATAAATGGTAGATTATCGGACACGCAACAAGGTCTGATATCATTATTACTGAAACAGGACCCAAGTGGTATATATAAAGATCCAGTCCATTTAAAAAATTGGAGGCCTCTTACACTTCAGTGTTGTGATGCAAAAATCCTAGCAAAATGCTTGGCGCATAGAATTAAAAAAGTATTGTCAGATATTATTCATCCTAATCAGACAGGTTGTCTACATGGACGATACATTGGAGATAATATACTGCTCAAAAAATAAAGGGAACACTTAAACAACACAATGTAACTCCAAGTCAATCACAGTTCTGTGAAATCAAACTGTCCACTTAGGAAGGAACACTGATTGACAATACATTTCACATGCTGTTGTGCAAATGGAATAGACAACAGGTGGAAATTATAGGCAATTAGCAAGACACCCCCAATAAAGGAGTGGTTTTGCAGGTGGTGACCACAGACCATTTCTCAGTTCCTATGCTTCCTGGCTGATGTTTTGGTCACTTTTGAATGCTGGCGGTGCTTTCACTCTAGTGGTAGCATGAGACGGAGTCTACAACCCACACAAGTGGCTCAGGTAGTGCAGCTCATCCAGGATGGCACATCAATGCGAGCTGTGGCAAGAAGGTTTGCTGTGTCTGTCAACGTAGTGTCCAGAGCATGGAGGCGCTACCAGGAGACAGGCCAGTACATCAGGAGACGTGGAGGAGGCCGTAGGAGGGCAACAACCCAACAGCAGGACCGCTACCTCCGCCTTTGTGCAAGGAGGAGCACTGCCAGAGCCCTGCAAAATGACCTCCAGCAGGCCACACATGTGCATGTGTCTGCTCAAACGGTCAGAAACAGACTCCATGAGGGTGGTATGAGGGCCCGACGTCCACAGGTGGGGGTTGTGCTTACAGCCCAACACCGTGCAGGACGTTTGGCATTTGCCAGAAAACACCAAGATTGGCAAATTCGCCACTGACGCCCTGCCCTCCATGTGCTCGCCAGAGGTAGCCTGACTGCCATTAGGTACCGAGATGAGATCCTCAGACCCCTTGTGAGACCATATGCTGGTGCGGTTGGCCCTGGGTTCCTCCTAATGCAAGACAATGCTAGACCTCGTGTGGCTGGAGTGTGTCAGCAGTTCCTGCAAGAGGAAGGCATTGATGCTATGGACTGGCCCGCCAGACCTGAATCCAATTGAGCACATCTGGGACATCATCTCTCGCTCCATCCACCAACGCCACGTTGCACCACAGACTGTCCAGGAGTTGGCGGATGCTTTAGTCCAGGTCTGGGAGGAGATCCCTCAGGAGACCATCCGCCACCTCATCAGGAGCATGCCCAGGCGTTGTAGGGAGGTCATACAAGCACGTGGAGGCCACACACACACTACTGAGCATCATTTTGACTTGTTTTAAGGACATTACATCAAAGTTGGGTCAGCTTGTAGTGTGGTTTTCCACTTTAATTTTGAGTGTGACTCCAAATACAGACCTCCATGGGTTGATAAATTGGATTTCCATTGATTATTTTTGTGTGATTTTGTTGTCAGCACATTCAACTATGTAAAGAAAAAAGTATTTAATAAGATTATTTCATTCACTCAGATCTAGGATGTGTTATTTTAGTGTTCCCTTTATTTTTTGAGCAGTGTATAAGACAAGTACTGGAAATATTTGAATACTATGAAATATCGGGGACACCAGGCCTGATTTTCATAGCTGATTTTGAAAAGGCTTTTAATCAAGTACGACTCGCGTTTATGTAAATTAGAGGTCGACCAATTATGATTTTTCAACGCCGATACCGATTATTGGAGGACCAAAAAAATTGGATACCGATTAATCCGCCAAATCTTTCTTTTTTAATTTAATTAAAAAAAAAATAATTTTTTGTAATAATGACAATTACAACAATACTGAATGAACACTTATTTTAACTTCATATAATACAGCAATAAAATCAATTTAGCCTCAAATAAATAATGAAACATGTTCAATTTGGTTTAAATAATGCAAAAACAAAAAAGTGTTGGAATAGAAAGTTAAACTGCAATATGTGCCATGTAAGAAAGCTAACATTTAAGTTCCTTGCTCAGAACATGAGAACATATGAAAGCTGGTGGTTCCCGCGTAAGAAGTTTTTGGTTGTAGGAATTATAGTACTATTTCTCTCTATACGATTTGTATTTCATATACCTTTGACTATTGGATGTTCTTATAGGCACTTTAGTATTGCAAGTGTAACAGTATAGCTTCCATCCCTCTCCTCGCTCCTACTTGTGCTCGAACCAGGAACACATCGACAACAGCCACCCTCGAAGCAGCGTTACCCATGGAGAGGAAGGGGAACAACTACTCCAAGTCTGAGAGAGTGACGTTTGAAACGCTATTAGCGCGCACCCCGCTAACTAGCTAGCCATTTCACATTGGTTACACCAGCCTAATCTCGGGAGTTGATAGGCTTGAAGTCATAAACATCTCAATGCTTGAAGCATTGTGAAGAGCTGCTGGCAAAACGCACGAAAGTGCTGTTTGAATGAATTCTTACGAGCCTGCTGGTGCCTACCATCGCTCAGTCAGACTGCTCTATCAAATCATAGACTTAATTATAACATAATAACACACACAAATATGAGCCTTAGGTCATTAATATGGTCGAATCCGGAAACTATCATCTCGAAAACAAAACGTTTATTCTTTCAGTGAAATACGGAACCATTCCGTATTTTATCTAACGGGTGGCATCCAGAAGTCTAAATATTCCTGTTACATTGCACAACCGTCAATGTTATGTCATAATTACGTAAAATTCTGACAAATTAGTTCGCAATGAGCCAGTGGCCCAAACTGTTGCATATACCCTGACTCTGCGTGCAATGAATGCAAGAGAAGTGACACAATTTCACCTGGTTAATATTGCCTGCTAACCTGGAATTCTTTTAGCTAAATATGCAGGTTTAAAAATATATACTTCTGTGTATTGATTTTAAGAAAGGCATTGATGTTTATGGTTGGGTACAGTCGTGCAACGATTGTGCTTTTTTTCGCAAATGCGCTTTTGTTAAATCCTCCCCCATTTGGGAAGGATTTAACACAGTTCGCAACGAACCAGGCTGCCCAAACTGCTGCATATACCCTGACTCTGTTGCAAGAGAAGTGACACAATGTTCCTAGTTAAAAGAAATTCATGCTAGCAGGTAATATTAACTAAATATGCAGGTTTAAAAATATATACTTGTGTATTGATTTTAAGAAAGGCATTTATGTTTATGGTTAGGTACACGTTGGAGCAACGACAGTCCTTTTTCGCGAATGCGCACCGCATCGATTATATGCAACGCAGGACACGCTAGATAAACTAGTAATATCATCAACCATGTGTAGTTAACATGTGATTATGATTGATTGTTTTTTTATAAGATAAGTTTAATGCTAGCTAGCAACTTACCTTGGCTTCTTATTCGCGTAACAGGCAGGCTCCTCGTGGAGTGCAATGTAAGGCAGGTGGTTAGAGCGTTGGACTAGTTAACCGTAAGGTTGCAAGATTGAATCCCTGAGCTGACAAGGTAAAAATCTGTCATTCTGCCCCTGAACAAGGCAGTTAACCCACCGTTCCTAGGCCGTCATTGAAAATAAGAATGTGTTCTTAACTGACTTGCCTAGTTAAATAAAGGTGTAAAAAAATGTTTTTATCGGTGTCCAAAAATACCGATTTCCGATTGTTATGAAAACTTGAAATTGGCCCTAATTAATCGGCCATTCCGATTAATCGGTCAACCTCTAATGTAAATGCCTAGAATATTTCAATTTTGGTGAATCTTTTATTATATGGGTTAAAGTTATGTATAGTAACCCTAGGTGTAAAATAGTAAATAATGGCTACATCTCAAAGTTTTAAACTAGCTAGAGGAGTAAAACAAGGTTGTCCGCTATCGGCATATATATTTATTATTGCCATCGAAATGTTAGCTGTTCAAATTAGATCCAACAATTAATATTAAGGGATTAGAAATCTGTGGCTTAAAAGCTAAGGTGTCATTGTACGCTGATGATTCATGTTTTTTTTTTTTAACCACAATTAGAATCTCTCCAAGACCTCATAGAGGATCTATATAATTTTGCTATCCTCTCTGGATTAAAACCAAGTGTACTATATTACGTATTGGATCACAAAAAAATGCAAATTTTACATTACCGTGTAGTTTACTAATTAAATGGTCTGACAGAGATGTGGACATACTCGCTATACAAATCCCAAAAGAAAGAAATGATCTCACTCCAATACATTTTTATAGAAAGTTAGCAAAAATAGTTAAGATCTTGTTACCATGGAAAGGAAAATACCTGTCTATTTGTGGAAAAATCACCCTGATTAACTCTTTAATCATATCACAGTTTACCTATTTGCTTATGGTTTTGCCTGCACCCAATGCCCTGCTTTTTAAATTATCTGAACAAAAAATATTAAATTTTATTTGGAATGGCAAGCCAGACAAAATTAAAAGGGACTATTTATATAATGAATAAGATTTCGGAGGGCAGAAATTATTAAATATTAAAGCATTAGACCTCTCACTAAAGGCATCAGACATACAAAAGTTATACTTAAATCCAAACTGGTTCTCTAGTAAATTGGTAGGAATGTGTCATCCTATGTTCAAGAATGGCCTTTTTCCCTTTACTCAGATTACAACTGCTCACTTTCGGTTATTTGAAAATGAAAGCATCTCCAAAATATCATTCTTTTTTTAAACAAGCCTTAGAAAGTTGGTTGCAATTTCAGTTTAATCCACCTGAAAAGACAGAACAAATAATACAACAAATGTTGTGGTTAAACTCGATTATACTAATGATTGATTTAAAAAAAACATATTTTTCAAAGAAATGTTTAAAAAAGGTATAATTTTAGTGAATGATATCATACATAGGACTGGTGGAGTTATGTCACACATGCAGCTAACACAGACATATGGAAATGTCTGCTCTACCCAAAATTATAACCAACTAATTGCAGCATTACCACAAAAATGGAAGGGGACAAAAGTAAGGAACTTGTATGTCGGCCCTGTATTAAACAACATAAATGGTTAAAGAAAAGTGTGATGAATAAAAACATATTCCAATTTCATTTAACCTCTCTAGGCTAGGGGGCGGTATTTTCACATCCGGAAGAAAAGCTTGCCCAAAGTAAACTGCCTGCTACTCAGACCCTGAAGGATATGCATATTATTTATATATTTGGATAGAAAACACTCTGTCTGTGAGTATAACAGAACTTATTTGGCAGGCGAAAACCCGAGGAGAAACCATCCAGGATTCTTTTTTTTTTTTTTTTGAGGTCACTCTTTTTTCAATGGGGTTTCTATGGGGATCTAGATTTATAAGGCATTTGCTTGTAGTTCCTATCGCTTCCACTGGATGTCAACAGTCTTTAGAAATTGGTTGATGTTTTACCTTTGAGAAATGAAGAAGTAGTGCAGTTCAGAACGAGGGTCAAGTGAAGTGTACTGTTTGTTAGTGGCGCGCGACCTGAAAGCTCACTCCACTTTGTTTTCGTCCTGTATTGAACACAGTTTATCCCGTCTTAAATGTTATCAATTATTTACGTTAAAAAATACATAAAGTTGTATTAGGAAAGTTTTTTGAAATGTTTGGACAAAGATTACAGGTAACTTAATAGATATTTTGTAGTCATGTTGCGCAAGTTGGAACCGGTGTTTTTCTGGATCAAACGCACCAAATAAATGGACATTTTGGATATATAACGACAGAATTAATCGAACAAAAGGACCATTTGTGATGTTTATGGGACATATTGGAGTGCCAACAGAAGAAGCTCGTCAAAGGTAAAGGCATGAATTATATTGTTATTTCTGAGTTTTGTGTCGCGCCTGGCGGGTTGAAATATGATTGTCTGTGTTTGTTTGATGAGGTGCTGTCCTCAGATAATAGCATGGTTTGCTTTCGCCATAAAGCCTTTTTGAAATCTGACATGGTGGCTAGATTAACAAGATTTCAGGCTTTAATTTGGTGTATTGCACTTGTGATTGTATGAAAGTTAAATATTTCTAATAATTTAATTTGAATTTGGAGCTCTGCCATTTCACCGGATGTTGTCAAATCGGTCCCGTTAACGGGATTTGTTCCCTAAGAGTTTTAAGGACCAACAAACTGACAGCTGTGCCATATAAATTGCAAAATATTTGGGAAGAGATTTTCGATGTACCCATTCCATGGCACATGGTTTATGAATTGATACGCAAAACAGCGCCGGATTCAAAACTTCACATTTTTCCATTCAAATTACTATACAAAATTCTTGCAACCAATAGAATGTTATATATATGGGGGATACAATCTTCCCAGCTCTGCAGATTTTGCTGTGAGGAGGCAGAGTCATTAGATCAATTATTTTTATATTGTCCATATGTAGCTCGTTTTTGGTCACAGGTTCAGGAATGGCTGAATAATTGCAGCATTTTCCTAACGCTGCAGATAGCAGTACTGGGTGATTTGAAAAGCCATAGTCAATCAATATAACAAGGTAACCAATGTAAAACATACGGGGTCTGTAAAATGTGTATATAGGTTCAGAAATTTTGTGAAATACCACAGTTACAAATAGAATCAAACTGGATGGACATCAAAAATATAGGAAGGACCAAAAACAAACAAAATATGACTATTGTAAAATAGATTGTGTCTGTAAAATGTGTGTAAGATGTAGAAGCCTAACAGGCTGACTACACCGCTTGCATCACGTCGCGTGAGCAAGCGTTGCAAAATAAATGTAGAAATCTATGTTATTCAATTATTGCACCCACACTGCTTGCGCGCGCCAACGAGATTCTGCGTTGCAAAGGGCTAAAATAGAAATCAGTTCTATTTCTGACGCAGATCGCGCTGCAGGTCCTGCCTCTCCCATCTTCTCATTGGTTTATAGAAGCAGGTACCCACGTGCCATCTCCTCATTGGTTATACCCACGTGGGTGACTGAAAGACGAATGAGGTCAGTGGCGGAAATGCACCTAATTTATGAAAGTTGCCAATCGCAATATAAAGTCAAGAGAAGAAAAAGCCTGGAAGGAAGAGAGATGACTAGAAACGATCCGGTTGACCGTTTTATGTGTGGATTAATTGGCGGAGTAGAGGGCCTTGTGCATTTCAGGTAAAATAACAACTCAATGTTTATATCCCAGGACAAATTAGCTAGCAACAGTAAGCAAGCTAAATAGAACAAATTAGCTAGCAAGTGCAAGCTAACCTGTTAGGGCTAGGGGGCAGTATTGACACGGCTGGATAAAAAACGTACCCGATTTAATCTGGTTACTACTCCTGCCCAGTAACTAGAATATGCATATAATTATTGGCTTTGGATAGAAAACACTCCAAAGTTTCTAAAACTGTTTGAATGGTGTCTGTGAGTATAACAGAACTCAAATGGCAGGTCAAAACCTGAGAAGATTCTGTACAGGAAGTACCCTGTCTGACCATTTCTTGGCCTTCTTTGCCATCTCTATCCATTACAAAGGATCTCTGCTGTTACGTGACACTTCCTACGGCTCACATGGGCTCTCAGAAGGCGGCAAAAGCTGAATCGTGGCTTTGCAGGCTCTGGCTGAAAAAAAAGTAGCGCGTTTGGGTAGTGGCTGGTTACAGTACTGTGAGACTCAGGCGCGTGCCCGCGTCGACCGAATGCTTTGTTTTCTTCCCTCTGTTTACCGAAACGCAGATTCCCGGTCGGAATATTATCGCTTTTTTACGAGAAAAATTGCATAAAAATGGATTTTAAACAGCGGTTGACATGCTTCGAAGTACGGTAATGGAATATTTAGAATTTTTTTGTCACGAATTGCGCCATGCTCGTCACCTTGATTTACCATTTCGGATAGTGTCTGGAACGCACAAACAAAACGCCGCTATTTGGATATAACGATGGATTATTTTGGACCAAACCAACATTTGTTATTGAAGTAGCAGTCCTGGGAGTGCATTCTGACGAAGACAACAAAGGTAATCAAACTTTTGTAATAGTAAATCTGACTTTGGTCAGGGCTAAACTTGGTGGGTGTCTAAATAGCTAGCCGTCATGGCTGGGCTATCTACTGAGAATATTGCAAAATGTGCTTTCACCGAAAAGCTATTTTAAAATCGGACACCTCGATTGCACAAAGGAGTTCTGTATCTATAATTCTTAAAATAATTGTTATGTTTTTTGTGAACGTTTATCGTGAGTAATTTAGTGAATTGTTAGTAAATTCCCCGGAAGTTTGCGGGGGGTATGCTAGTTCTGAACGTCACATGCTAATGTAAAAAGCTGGTTTTTGATATAAATATGAACTTGATTGAACAAAACATGCATGTATTGTATAACATAATGTCCTAGGTGTGTCATCTGATGAAGATCATCAAAGGTTATTGCTGCATTTAGCTGTCTTCTGGGTTTTTGTGACATTATATGCTAGCTTGAAAAATGGGTGTCTCATTATTTCTGGCTTGGTACTCTGCTGACATAATCTAATGTTTTGCTTTCGTTGTAAAGCCTTCTTGAAATCGGACAGTGTGGTTAGATTAACGAGAGTCTTGTCTTTAAAATGCTGTGAAATAGTCATATGTTTGAGAAATTGAAGTAATAGCATTTCTAAGGTATTTGCAAATCGCGCCACGGGATTCAACTGGCTGTTGCGTAGGTGGGACGAATTCGTCCCGCCTAGCCCAGAGAGGCTAACTAGCTAAATTGTCATAAATGTTGAATGCTTTTCGACCTGTCCCCAAATTAATATAATTGTTTTAGAGTTTGTTTTGATATTTTAACCTGCGTGTCGTGATCGTGTTTGGTGTGAGGGGACAAAATAAATGTATGAACGATGGCGCATGCACGCAGACGGCTTGGGTTCCGTGTAAGTGTTATTGTTTATTAGTTTACTCCATTTGGGAAGGGTGATAGGGTTTGCGGGGAATAATAAAGTTATATTCTAAATAAAAGTATGTATATCTATATAGGTATGTATGGATATGTATATTTACCAAAAACAGATATTGGGGATTGGAAATGATGCAGACAATTACACTGATGGAAGCAACAATCTTTCCGCAATATTAAGCTGATCCACCCCTAAATAATAATAAATACAAAAATCACCGTACAGCTTCATTACAGGGGTGTGTTCATTAGGCCATGCAACAGACAACGTTTTGCAAAATGAGCATTTCGTGTTGGAAAATTCCAGGTTGTCACTCCGTTTCAATCGGTTTTCTCCCATTTGGTGCCTAATGAACACTACCCAGATGTCTTCTCTCTTTTTCAATGTGCTGCATCCTTGCTTGACTTGATCCAAGGCATAGCTATACATTCCCCTATGTATGCTAAACAAGAATATAAACGCAACATGAAACAATTTAAAGATTTGACTGAGTTACAGTTCATATCCCCTATGTTAGGAATAACTTTACCCGCTCTGAGAAACAAGCCCTTAGTCTCCAGAATGACACCTCTATAGTCATCCACCCAGTGGACAAGGGAGGGGCTTTTACTGTACAAGAATATGCTGTCTATAAAACTGAAGTACTTAGGCAACTGAATTATCAGATGTTCTATGAGAGACACACTACAAACCCGACAAAACAACTTTTGTCTGTAATTGAACACACTGTCACCAAGGGCATGCGCAATAGTGATATCACCAAAAGAGAACATAGATTATTGCGTAAAAACAGCTCTACGCTGGTAATCTGCACTCCCTAAAATATTGTTTAATTAAAGTGCCTTCAGGAAGTATTTACACCCCTTGACTTTTTCCACAAAGTGGGATTAAAATGGAAACGATCTACACAAAATACTAATATATCTTGATTAGATAAGTATTCAACACGCTGAGTTGATAATACATGTTAGAATCCCCTTTGGGAGCAATTACAGATGTGAGTCTTTCTGGGTAAGTCTCTTAAGAGCTTTTGACACATGGATTGTGCAATATTTGCTCATTATTCTTTTCAAAATTCTTCAAATGCCGTCAAATTTGTTGTTGATCATTGCTAGACAACCATATTGAGTTCTTGCCATAGATTTTCAAGCAGAATTAAGTCAAAACTGTAACTCGACCACTCATGAACATAAACTGTCTTGGTAAACAACTCCAGTGTAGATTTGGCCTTGTGTTTTAGGTTATTGTCCTGCTGAAATTTGAATTAATCTCCCAGTGTCTGGTGGAAAGCAGACGAAACCAGGTTTTCCTCTAGGATTTTGCCTGTGCTTAGCTCCATTCCGTTTCTTTTTTTATCCTGAAAAACTCCCCAGTCCTTAATGATTACAAGCATACCCATAACATGATGCAGCCACCACTATGCTTGCAAATATGGAGAGTGGTACTCAGTAATATGTTGTATTGGATTTTTCCCAAACACTTTGTAATCAGGAAAAAAGTGAATTGCTTTGCCACATTTTAGGCATTATTACTTTAGTGCCTTGTTGCAAACAGGATGCATGTTTTGGAATATTCTTTATTCTGTACAGGCTTCCTTCTTTTCACTCTGTCAATTAGGTTAGTATTGTGGAGTAACTACAATGTTCCTCAGTTTTCTCCTATCACAGCCATTAAACTCTGTAACTGTTTTAAAGTCGCAATGGTGAAATCCCTGGCAACTAAGTTAGGAAGGACACATATGTTTGTAGTGACTGGGTGTATTGATATACCATCCAAAGTGTAATTAACTTCACCATGCTCAAAGGGATATTCAATGTCTGTTTTTTTGTACTTTTTTATCCATCTACCAATAGGTGCCCTTCTTTGCGAGGCATAGGAAAACCTCCCTGGTCTTTGTGGTTGAAACTGTGTATGAAATTCACTGCTCGACTGAGGGACTTTACAGATAATTGTATGTGTGAGGTACATAGATGAGGTAGTAATTCAAATATCAAGTGGATCCCTGCAATGCGAGGATTTATTTTGCAGCACGTCCGCCAAATCCATCCATTACGCATGGTTCTCCCTCTCATGGATGCTTTCAAATCAATATTTATTTTTTGCCTTACCATCAAGTTAATAGGTTATTGTCATTTACCTGTTGTGTCGCACACATAACATTTTAGCTCACAATGAAGGACGGCTGTGCATTCCGTCCAGCAGTGGTGAAGTGTAGACCTACGACTATGCAGCCTTATGACACTGTCCTGCTGGACTCTGTGCCGGTCACTACTTAAATGTAATAGATTTTTTTGAAATAGCATCCATACACCGTGGCGGCTTTATCTCAATATATTTTTCAATTTGAAGCTTTTCATATATTCTATATTCTCACTAATGTTCCTTTATGTAATTACGCTTTTACATGTGAATTTTTCTGTCTTTTATAATAATTATAAGACATTTGTAGAGCACATTTCCCACGCTCAATGCACATGTGAAGCTTGTTGGTGCTTGTTGTTGTGCGCAAATCATTTGACCGTTGCAATTTGGGATTATTACTTTTTTTATTTATGAAAAGAAGCTCAAAGTGGCCTTTATTATTTACTATTTATTTCTGATATTTTAGATTCATTAAATTGATTTATATTATGGTGTTTCTATTCCAAGAAAAACATTTTACACTAGCCTATCTAAAACATATGTTAATACATTTGAAGTCCTTCAAAATTGAAACTACATTTCATATAGTTAGAAAGTAGAATATAAACTAGATATAGGCTACTGCGGGTGCAGTAGGCTAAATAATTTAAACCAAAAAGGCCTAATTAAAAGAATAGTGATAAAGGAAACAAAAAAATGCTAGACAGAGCATGCCCAGAGCTTGTGGCTGAGCAGTACCAGAGTGACATGGGAGCAGGAGAGAATGCCGACAACATTTTTTTTCATTTGCTCAAATTACGCTCTGCGGCATACTTACATGCTCTGGCATTCAAAGCAGCCCTGCTTTAGGCTATCAAAGAACTGTCAATTAATAGTCTTATCAATGGATGGAATTGCTGCGGCAATCATTACACGGTCTGACAAGCTGCATAACAAATAAGGTCTAATTAGACAAAATAACAATTGTCATTCAAATGAGATAAGTGGTTGAAACTACTTGGTATCTATTTTAAACTAATTAGTATATAGTTTGAACAACAAACGCGATACAAATTGTTCGAACAAGATACTAAGTTGTTTTAGCCAGATACTAAGTCATTCAAATGATACAATTCCAATCTTTGCCTAGGGCTTCAGAGCTTCTGTCGACTTGAACAGAGACGGTGTTTTAGTTTCCAATGTTACTTACTTTTTCGACGCATGTTTTGTAATATACCACAATTGCAGATGTTAATCAGTGATGGGCACAGGTACTAACTCCATTTCCTTTTTCCATTTGCAGATGAAGCGGTCCATAAGTTACCCGGGCACGTACAATTTTGACAGGTATTCTTGCGTACAGAAAACATTCCACTCTTTCTACTACAAACAAAGGTCCTTGTCATTACCAGGTGTAGGGTGAATTTGCCCTTAGATGCTGATCTTGGGACAGTTGTATATTTCCCCCACTAATGGTTGGGGAAGCTGATCCTAGATCTGTATCTAGATCTGTTTCTAAGTGAAACCTTTGTCATTTCCAGGTCTGGCCTCCCGCCAAAGGAGGGTGTGTTATCAGGTCAAAGGTCAACCCAGAGGAGGACACGGACTTGTTCGGACACAGAGGCTCACAGTGACAGCTGTGTTTATGAGATGGACCGTAAGAGATATGAACGAACACATACACACACACTGCTCCCCTCAACCATTACAGTAATTACCAAATGATGTCACTTCTCAGACTCTAAGTTTGTGAATTCAAATACCAGACACCTTCCACGTGTTTTCATTTATTTAATCATTAAAAAAAAAAAATGTACAAAAATGTAAAAATAAACTGGAGTGTATTTTTTTTTTAGCATTTTGTTATTTATGTTCAGTATTTTTCTTGCACACACATTCCCTTTTTATAAGTTGTTAGTCGTGGCTGGTGTCTAGTAGGGCAGGGCACAATGTACCAAAACACTTTGGTTTCTAATTGGACAAGTCATGTATGTTGAGGCACCTCCGTTTCAAAATGGTTTCTCCTGCTGAAAATGAGCCTGGCCTCCATTTTGTGTCATCTATACAGGTGCTGCTGTGCTGTGTCTCAATGCCAGTGTGAACAGGGACTCCTCCTGTCCCTGAGGAGTGTGGTGCCATCAGACCTATCAGTCCCAGAGCCATGTCAGACACTCCAGAGACTCACCTGTCCATCTGACCTGTCCTGTCACTCACCAAATACTCACCAGTGGCTTCAGATAAAGAGAGACTGGGCCCAAATTCACAAACCTTCATAAAAATATATTTTACGAGGTTCATAAGAAAATCATGAATTCTTAAGAATATCTTTGAGGAATTGCACTTAGGAACAATCTTCTGGACTTTTCTTAAGCTTATGTTTTTTCTTTAGAAGTTTTTTTTAAATCCAGGTCCTGGAGTTGAGATTGGTAGTCCACTGTCAAGTAACTGGTCTGTCTGTTCAGTAGGCCTGTGCAAACTTGTAGGCATTGTACTGTCTATATTTTATGAAGCGTGAATAATGACTTGGCTAAAGCGTGAAGAGTTGTGAATTCTGCAGAGCTGAATGTAATCAGATACTTCAGTTACTCCACTGAAGTTAGACTGATATGAGGCTACTGTAATGTGTGGTGTTACCAGGGTCGAGTTCATTAGGGCACGCAATGGAAAAAAGTTTTAAAACTGAAAAAGAAAATGAGTGTTTCTTATTGAATGACTAGTTGTCCTTCCCTGTCGTTTTATTCCCTTCAGTGCCTAATGAACACTCCAGCTTTTATTGCTCACATACTGCAATGCAGTCACTGCTTGGTATTGCATTAATGGTATTTTCAAAAAGTATTGTATTATTTCCTGTGGAAGCATTTCTTTGCACTTTAAGAATTATGGATCAAAACAAAGTCCTTTTTGAATGTTTGTACTATTCCAGGAAGTTGTATGTTATTATTGCAGAATAAAATGTTTGATATGCAACGTTACTGTTCATTCATTATGGAGTGAACAATTTCACTTGAAACACAGAGGTGGAATACATTAGCCTTTAACCAAAACCCTTACATGTCAGGGTTGCTAACTGTGCTGAGGACCAATTTAGAATGTTTGTATGTGGTGACATTTTCATCAATGGGCTGAGTTCGCTTGCATCTCCTTGTACCCCGGGTGGGCAGAGTTTGTCTATTTTAGACCGTTCCATTGGTCCTAGAGTGAAATCTCCACCCACCCAAGTCACCGGGAGATGCAAAACAAACTCGCCCAATGTTTTAAACTTGGCATGCCCACAGTGTTCACTATATTGCTATGTGAAAGACACTTTGTATTGTTTTTTTAAGTTATCATGTTTGCCACCAAAAGAGTAATGCCTTAAAAAAAGATTTTGGGCATGGAAGGAGTTCTGTGACTGTATGATGTTGATGTTCGAAATGTAAAGATGCATCTTAAAAATGAAGTGAAATCACTTGTTTGTATATGATTTCCGCAAATTGATTATCATAATACTGTTTAATCTGACAGAAGACAAAGGGGGATGTTTTTTTAGTGCAAAATAATTGTGCAAAAATACTGTAAACCTCATTTTGCAGGTGATTACATTTTTTTTAACTGAACAATGAATAGTCACCTCTTTATAACACACATTGTTGAACAAAAGTTCCTAATTGAACTATGCTGCCAGATTATATAATGAGGGTTATGGCAATTTTTGCACTTTCCACAATTCTTTAGCACTATGTCCTTAGGAAATGTGTTGCAATGAGAAGCAGGGCTCATCTTCATAGTGTCAGTGTAGAAGTGCTGGTCTAGGATCAGTTTACCTTTTTAGATCATAATGAATACAGTTATATGGGAACGAGGGTGCTGATTCTAGATCAGTACTACTAGTCTAAAATGTTTTATGAATATCTGATTAACCTGTCATATTGGACAGTTGTCCCTCTATTCTGAAAGGCTGTCACAAATAGCCTAACCCCTTTTCATTTTAAGAAATACGATGTATTATACAATGCATTCATTATCTGTGAAAGAATTTCAGATGCCAGCAGTTTCAGACTGGAAGCTTCTCAGAATTAACTGACAATGAAGTGACACAGCCACATATCTGTGCCAGCAGGGGGTGCTGCTGACATATTGATGACGCATTTCAAGCACCTGACCCCTAGGGTTGCAAGCACCGGCCACCATGAAGGATACCAATTTACTAAATGTCACTATATGACAATCTCAATTTAATTTCCTTGTGTCCTTTTGCCTCCTTTTCAAACCCCATTGGGGGGGTTGAAAGATCAGAAGGGAGGTCCCTCCCTTCTGATCATCTCATCCAATGCGTTTTGAGACGGCGGCAAGGAGAGAGGATGCAAGGTATCAAGATCAAGTAGATGCAATTGAGATTCTCCCTATCTCAGTGTAGTGACTGTGAGGGTCCCACACTGTGGATGACCTCTGTGGCCCATTTTTCCATGGACAATAATATGGTACATGTTGCATCATCATACATTTTAGCTTTTTTCCACAAAATGCTCTATCATAACTTTCCTGCTTGACATGCTCAACTTTTGGGACCATATCAACAGCGGACTTATACCCAAACATATATTTTTTTGTAAAGTGATCCTTTTAAGAGTCAAAGCAAGCAGGTCAAAGCATCACTGACATGGAACTAGGCCTACTTTTAATGTAATGAATGATAGCTTAGGAATTGTACAGTAGGTTGTTCACACTACAACAAAATCTGGTGTGAATACTTTCTGGCACTGTTGAGTGACTGTCAGTGACTGACAAAACAAGAGAAAAACTGCTGATGCACAACCAAATTTCTAACTTACTGCTTAGGTATCCCCCTTTCTCCTATCCCTAACCCCTTTTTGTCGCTTATGCCTGGAGCTGTAAAAAAATTGTTCTCACAGCCTTTCAAGTCAAAATGTCCATTTATTTAGAAGTTTATTTAGTAGTGTAAATTCATCTAGGCCTAGTTTGTATTCTCCAATTACTCTCCCCATTTTTCAGAAATCCATAGGAATAGTCTCTTGTGACAGAAAATACATTTTGTTGGATCTGGGTTCTGAGGTTACCACAGGATGCAATTCAGATGAGAACGCCCATCTCAAGTAACAGTAGACTACTGCTCAAGTCTCCAATGGTAACAACACAGCTAGAGCTCCATCTCTTGGTTCCAAAGTCAAAGTCACTCACCGTGCTGGAACTACTGATCGGTGCAAGGCTAAATTCCTCTGGGAGTCCATCCTGTGTGTTGACCCCAGAAACCCCTCTGATGATCCTGAGGGAAGTTGATCATCCAGGCTCATCTCAGAAGGTTGTGTCGGATACTGAGCTGAACCGTAGGCCTTGCAGTGTCCCGGCCTGGCCCAGAGTGCTGTGCATCATATGCAGGCCAGAGCCAATGCCAGTAGGGTGTCTGGGTTCCTGACGGGAGTGGTTGAAGGATAGTACTCCTGTCAATCAGGAGGTGAGCCAGCTCAAGAGGCCTGAACTGTATCTTGAGGATTGCAGCATCATAGCAAACAGTTAGTCAGCCATGTGTTTTTATTCACCTTTATATTTGAGTTACACCTATGTTAACATCTTTCATGCGAGACAAGTCTTTATCAAATCATATCAAATTCTATTTGGCACATACACATGGTTAGCAGATGTTAATGCGAGTGTAGCGAAATGCTTGTACTTCTAGTTCCGACCATGCAGTAATATCTAACAAGTAATCTAACCTAACAATTTCACAACAACTACCTTACGCACACAAGTGTAAAGGAATGAATAAGAATATGTACATAAAAATATATGAATGAGTGATGGCCGAACGGCATAGGCAAGATGCAGTAGATGGTATAGAGTACAGTATATACATATGAGATGAGTAATATAGGTTATGTAAACATATAAAGTGGCATTGTTTAAAGTGGCTAGTGATACATTTATTACATTCATTTTTCCATTATTAAAGTGGCTAGAGTTGAGTTAGTATGATGGCTGTTTAACAGTCTGATGGCCTTGAGATAGAAGCTGTTTTTCAGTCTCGGTACCCGCTTTGATGCACCTGTACTGACCTCGCCTTCTGGATGATAGCGGGGTGAACAGGCAGTGGCTCGGGTGGTTGTTTTCCTTGATGATCTTTTTGGCCTTCCTGTGACATCGGGTGGTGTAGGTGTCCTGAAGGGCAGGTAGTTTGCCCCCGGTGATGCGTTGTGCAGACCTCACTACCCTCTGGAGAGCCTTACGGTTGTGGGTGGAGCAGTTGCCATACCAGGCGGTGATACAGCCCGACAGGATGCTCTCGATTGTGCATCTGTAAAAGTTTGTGAGTGTTTTTGGTGACAATCTGAATTTCTTCAGCCTCCTGAGGTTGAAGAGGCGCTGCTGCGCCTTCTTCACCACGCTGTCTATGTGGGTGGACCATTTCAGTTTGTCCGTGATGTGTATGCCGAGGAACTTAAAACTTTCCACCCTCTCCACCCTCCCACTCCGTCGATGTGGATAGGGGGCTGCTCCCTCTGCTGTTTCCTGAAGTCCACGATCATCTCCTTTGTTTTGTTGACATTGAGTGTGAGGTTATTTTCCTGACACCACACTCCGAGGGCCCTCACCTCCTTCCTGTAGGCCGTCTCGTTGTTGTTGGTAATCAAGCCTACCTCTGTAGTGTCGTCTGCAAACTTGATGATTGAGTTGGAGGCGTGCATGACCACGCAGTCATGGATGAACAGGGAGTACAGGAGAGGGCTGACAACGCACCCTTGTGGGGCCCCAGTGTTGAGGATCAGCGGGGTGGAGATGTTGTTACCTACCCTCACAACCTGGGGGCAGCCCGTCAGGAAGTCCAGGACCCAGTTGCACAGGGCGGGGTCGAGACCCAGGGTCTCGAGCTTAACCTCTCTAGGGTCGGCGGGACGAAATCGTCCCACCTACGTAACAGCCAGTGGAATCCCGTGGCGCGTTATTCAAATACCTTAGAAATGCTATTACTTCAATTTCTCAAACATATGACTATTTTACACCATTTTAAAGACAAGACTCTCGTTAATCTAACCACACTGTCCGATTTCAAAAAGGCTTTACAACGAAAGCAAAACATTAGATTATGTCAGCAGAGTACCCAGCCAGAAATAATCAGACACCCATTTTTCAAGCTAGCATATAATGTCACAAAAACCCAGAAGACAGCTAAATGCAGCACTAACCTTTGATGATCTTCATCAGATGACACACCTAGGACATTATGTTATACAATACATGCATGTTTTGTTCAATCAAGTTCATATTTATATCAAAAACCAGCTTTTTACATTAGCATGTGACGTTCAGAACTAGCATACCCCCCGCAAACTTCCGGTGAATTTACAAAAATTTTACTAAATTACTCACGATAAACGTTCACAAAAAGCATAACAATTATTTTAAGAATTATAGATACAGAACTCCTCTATGCACTCGATATGTCCGATTTTAAAATAGCTTTTCGGTGAAAGCACATTTTGCAATATTCTCAGTAGATAGCCCGGCATCACAGGGCTAGCTATTTAGACACCCAGCAAGTTTAGCACTCACCAAAGTCAGATTTACTACAAGAAAAATGTTATTACCTTTGGTGTTCTTCGTCAGAATGCACTCCCAGGACGCACAGTGGCGTTTTGTTCGTGCGTTCAAGACACTATCCAAAAGGGTAAAGAAGGGTGACGAGTACGGCACATTTCGTGACAAAAAATTTCTAAATATTCCATTACCGTACTTCGAAGCATGTCAACCGCTGTTTAAAATCAATTTTTATGCCATTTTTCTCGTAAAAAAGCGATAATAGTCCGACCGGGAATCTGCGTTTAGGTAAAAAGAGGAAAGAAAATAAAGCACGGAGTCGACTCGTGCACACGCCTAAGCCCATTGTCCTCTGATCGGCCACTTGCCAAAAGCGTAAATGTGTTTCAGCCTGGGGCTGCCTCGATATCATTCAGCTTTTTCCCGGGCTCTGAGAGCCTATGGGAGCCGTAGGAAGTGTCACGTTACAGCAAAGATCCTCAGTCTTCAATAAACAGAGACAAGAAGAACAAGATCTTGTCAGAGAGGGCACTTCCTGTAAGGAATCTTCTCAGGTTTTTGCCTGCCATATGAGTTCTGTTATACTCACAGACACCATTCAAACAGTTTTAGAAACTTTAGGGTGGTTTCTATCAAAAGCCAATAATTATATGCATATTCTAGTTACTGGGCAGGAGTAGTAACCAGATTAAATCGGGTACGTTTTTTATCCGGCCGTGTCAATACTGCCCCCTACCCCCAACAGGTTAATGACGAGTTTGGATACTATGGTGTTAAATGCTGAGCTGTAGTCTATGAACAACATTCTTACATAGGTATTCCTCTTGTCCAGATGGGTTAGGGCAGTGTGCAGTGTGATTGCGTCATCTGTGGACCTATTGGGGCGGTAAGCAAATTGGAGTGAGTCTATTGGTGTCAGGTAAGGTGGAGGTGATATGGTCCTTGACAGGTCTCTCAAAGCACTTCATGATGACGGAAGTGAGTGCTACGGGACGGTAGTCATTTAGCTCAGTTACCTTAGCTTTCTTGGGAACAGGACCAATGATGGCCCTCTTGAAGCATGTGGGAACAACAGACTGGGATAAGGATTGATTGAATATGTCCGTAAACACATCAGCCAGCTGGTCTGCGCATGCTCTGAGGACGCGGCTGGGGATGCCGTCTGGGCCTGCAGCCTTGCGAGGGTTAACACGTTTAAATGTTTTACTCACGTTGGCTGCAGTGAAGGAGAGCCCGCAGATTTTGGTAGCGGGCCGTGTCAGTGGCACTGTATTGTCCTCAAAGCGAGCAAAGAAGTTGTTTAGTTTGTCTGGGAGCAAGACATCTTGGTCCGCGACGGAGCTGGTTTTTCTTTTGTAGTCCGTGATTGACTGTAGACCCTGCCACATACCTCTCGTGTCTGAGCTGTTGAATTGCGACTCTACTTTGTCTCTATACTGACGCTTAGCTTGTTTGATTGCCTTGCGGAGGGAATAGCTACACTGTTTGTATTCGGTCATGTTTCCGGTCACCTTGCCTTGATTAACCTCTATGGGCTAGGTGGGACGCTAGCGTGCCACCCGTGGTGCACTCCATCAACAGCAGGTGCATTTCAAGAGCGGCAAATTTGAATCCAAATAAATGTCAAAATTCAAATTTTTCAAAAATACAACTATTTTACACCATTTGAAAGATAAACATCTCCTTAATCTAACCACGTTTTACGATTTCAAAAAGGTTTTACGGCGAAAGCATAAATTTAGAGTATGTTAGGACAGTACATTTACAAGAGTTGTGTGTAATGTTTTGTCAAGTCAAAGACAGGGTCACCAAAACCATAAAACCAGCTAAAATGATGCACTAACCTTTTACAATCTCCATCAGATGACACTCCTAGGACATTATGTTAGACAATGCATGCATTTTTAGTTCTATCAAGTTCATATTTATATCCAAAAACAGCGTTTTACTATGGCATTGATGTTGAGGAAATCGTTTCCCTCCAATAACCGGCAGTCAAGTCAGCGTCACAAATTAAATAATTAAAATTAGAAAACATTGGTAAAATATTATATTGTCATTTAAAGAATTATAGATTTACATCTCTTGAACGCAATCAACTTGCCAGATTTAAAAATAACCTTACTGGGAAATCACACTTTGCAATAATCTGAGCACTGCGCCCAGAAAAATACGCGTTGCGATACAGACTAGACGTCATGTTGGGGAGATCTAAAATCGAAAATACTATGTAAATAATCCATTACCTTTGATTCTCTTCATCAGATGTCACTTCCAGGTATCACAGGTCCATAACGAATGTAGTTTTGTTCAAAAAAGCTCATCATTTATGTCCAAAAATCTCCGTATTGTTAGCACATGATCTAAGCCAGCCGGACTTCTCGTCATGAACGAGGGGAAAAAATATATTTCCGTTCGTTCAAACATGTCAAACGTTGTATAGCATAAATCATTAGGGCCTTTTTTAACCAGAACATGAATAATATTCAAGGTGGACGAATGCATACTCTTTTATAACGTATTGGAACGAGGGTACCCAACATGAACTCGCGCGCCAGGTGTCTAATGGGACATCATCGTTCCATGGCTCTTGTTCGGTCAGATCTCCCTCCAGAAGACTCAAAACACTTTGTAAAGGCTGGTGACATCTAGTGGAAGCAATAGGAAGTGCCAAAATATTCCTCAGCCCCTGTGTTTTTCAATGGGATAGGTTTAAAGTCAATACAACACATCAGGTATCCACTTCCTGTCAGAAAATGTCTCAGGGTTTTGCCTGCCAAATGAGTTCTGTTATACTCACAGACACCATTCAAACAGTTTTAGAAACTTTAGAGTGTTTTCTATCCATATATAATAAGTATATGCATATTCTAGTTACTGGGTAGGATTAGTAACCAGATTAAATCGAGTAAAAAAATGTTATCCAGACGTGCAAATGCTGCCCCCTAGCCCTAACAGGTTAAAAGCAGTGGTTCGCGCTTTCAGTTTTGCGCGAATGCTGCCATCAATCCACGGTTTCTGGTTGGGGAATGTTTTAATAGATGCTGTGGCTACAACATCACCGATGCACTTGCTAATAAACTCGCTCACCGAATCAGCGTATTCATCAATGTTGTTGTTGAACGCTATGCGGAACATATCCCAGTCCACGTGATCGAAGCAATCTTAAAGTGTGGAATCCGATTCGTCGGACCAGCATTGAACAGACCTGAGCACGGGTGCTTCCTGTTTTAGTTTAGGGCACATAGATGACAACTGTTGATTTTAATTCCAAGAAATGTGAGTCAAACACCCACAAGGCCAATTAAGTGAACTGAACATTCTGTTACTCTCAAGATGTAGTGCAGAGGGAAAAAAAGTGATTGCTGTCTATTCGATTAATTTCCTTATTGATTTTCCATTTTCTTTTATTACCAACAGATCAACAGTCACTTACTGGAACGTCTTTCCTTCAAAGAAAGGCTAGTCATTTTTGTGGTGATAAATGCTCTATTTGCATTCTAAATCAGATCTTCATCCTGTAGTTTGTACAGAAATATGGTCAAATTAAAAGTCTAATCAAACTTTAAAGTGCATTTAAAATAAAACATTGCAGCACACTTTACAGTAAAACAGTCAAATGAAAAGAAGCGAATGCAAACAAGAAGCATTTAATGGGAATAATAAAATAACATAAAACACAAAGGATGTCCAAAACAATCACATTTTTGTCCAAAGCGCTTTTGTTATCACATTTTACAGTAGAGGACGCCATACTATCATGAAAACAAGTACAAGGCTCAGTTACAAAATCATTCTCGTTCGCAGTTGAGATGTGTTGTAATTCTGGTGTGACAAGATCATTTGAACTGTAGAAAGACTTATCATTATACTATCATACACCTCACTTCACTGCTTACTGTCGCTGTGGAGCAATTGACTGTAGAGAATGTGAAATGGAAATGGTTTGACTGGAGTATGTTCATGAGAAATGAACCTGCAAAGATTTTTTTATAAAAACAAAATGTAACTAGGCAAGTCAGTTAAGAACAAATTCTTATTTACAATGACGGCCTACACCAGCCAAACCCAGACAATGCTATGCCAATTGTGCGCTGCCCTATAGGACTCCCAATCACGGCCGGTTGTGATACAGCTGGATTCAAACCAGGGTGTCTGTAGTGACGCCTCTATATGTAAACATATAAAGTGGCATTGTTTAAAGTGGCTAGTGATACATTTATTACATTCATTTTTCCATTATTAAAGTGGCTAGAGTTGAGTTATTATGATGGCTGTTTAACAGTCTGATGGCCTTGAGATAGAAGCTGTTTTTCGCAGTGCCTTAGACCGCTGCACCACTCGGGAGCTGATTGGCTGTATTTTCTCTAAATCAGGGGCCATCAACGAACAAATGTGGAACACAGTGATGTCATTAAATGCATGAGTTACACCAGAAAATGTTCAGCCACACATTAATCTGAGAGCTTTAATAAACTGTCATAGATCTTTCAACTTGAAGTGATTTACCAGCTAGTTTACACTAGCAACAAGTCATGTGCCTCTCTTTAGGCTTTTAGAATAAAGGTCTATAGGCCCTATCCAGAAACAACTCATTCCCCGCCACACCTGTGTGAAGCTAGCCACAATAAGGATTAGCCACAATGGTGGAATTTGAGGTTCACCTTCAAAGTAAAGGTCCCCCATCGAAAATGATTCAAACTAATTGAAAAAGTGGAATCATATTTGGACTAGATAATGCTAAACAAGGTCGGAATGTTGTTATATAAATTCAACAAAAGACAATAGTTAATAAAATATAAAAATAAATAAAAATGCACTGGGGATATACTCATATGCACGGTACAACCTAAGCTATGGACTGTGCACCCATGAAGTGGGTATCAGCCTACTCAGTGACACTCACAACACCATTGTACAGCAATTAGGCAAGGCACAGTGACAGAATTGTTTTATTTTTTATCTTGTTGGGTCTGGTATTTGAACCAGCAACCTTTCAGATACTGGTCTAACGCGCTAACCTTGAGGCTACCTGTATCTATTGAACTATACAACTGTACAGCTAGAGATTGTGCAACCATGAAATGGGGTATGAGCCTGCTCAGTGACACTCACAGAACACAACTGTGTAGAGTTGACACAAATATTGGCTTCTTAGCTCTTATTGCAGGACTTTGACTGTAGGAAATCACCTTTCAGTCAGTATATTGTGTGTATTGGACATTCATATTGCACTGTACAGCCTAACCTATGGATTATACACTCATGAAATTGGGTATCAGCCAGCTCAGTGATATTCACAGAACACAACACTGTAGGGTTTAAACAAATATTAGTGTTTCAGCTCTTATTGCAGGAGTTTTTTCATGGGTGCACAATCCATAGGGTAGGGTGTCTTTTCTTGAATTTATATAACAACATTCCAACCTTGTTTATCATTATCTAATCCAAATATGTCTTGATTCCAATATTTGTAACCATTTGCATCACTTTCAATGAGTGATTTTTATTAAAATTCCACTATTGTGGCCAATCCTTATTGTGGCTAGCTTCACACTGGTGCCCGCCGATACCCCCTAGGCACTTGTGTAGATGTGAGAGAATTGCACAGGTGTTTATTCCACCTATCCTATCAGTAGGAAGTGAGCAGCCAGCCCAGATTAACTGTCTGTAGTGATGCTCGTCTCAATGTTTATGTCCATATGCAACAACTGTATTTATTTTCCTTTTTTTTAACGAGGTCCATTCTCCCTTTCCTACCTGAACGGTATCATACTCTATGTATGTTCAGTCATGTCAGTGTGATATTAGCTCTGAGAGAAACAGAGAGATTCCATGTAGTCATGTTTTCATAACAGAAGACTAGAGTCAAACTGTTGCTCCCAGTCTCCCAAGAATTAACCGATTAATGGTTGTGCATACAAAGCACTCCAGGCAGATTGCAAACAAAGTGGTTGGATCCCAAATGGCACCCTATTCTCTATATGTGCTCAACTTTTCACCAGGGTCGATAGGGCTCTGGTTAGTATACTATATAGGGAAAATGTTGCCATTTGGAGGCCTTTTCATAGAAGGGAGAAATGGAGTTTCAGGGCATAGCATTAATAGTCAGTAGCCTACATACTGTACATGTTTCTATGATTTGCTATTGGATTATTTGCAAGGTCATTTTTTCATGTAGGACCAACCATAAAATTATATAATGAGAACTGCCCAGTGTTATTGCTATTTAGTATTTGCTATTCATTCTCACTCTACAGTAGCACAAACCAGCTAACCATGCCTATCAGATCAAATTAGCCAGTTAAGTACTGACATTTAAAAAATATGAAGGGAGAGGACTATGCTTTCTAAATCTGGCATTAACTGCTATCAAGGGAGATTTGTGACACTTGTGTTCCTCTTTCAGCGCTCTCGACTGTAATGACTTGCTTTCAACATTATGCATGGGGCCTGGGTGTTTAAGTGGGATCACCCGCATCAAGGGCGAGCGAAAAGAGTACATAGATAAGCTGACATAAGGCCTTCATAATACTATGACAACCACGGTTTAACCCCGGCATTCACTTCAAAGGAAAGGGGGGGAAAAGACTTGAGGACTTGAGTCTTTCACACTGCTAAAATACTTTCCTAAGATTTTCTTAAAATCTTTTCTAGTGTTAGATTGTGTTCTTTGACATATGTGGTAAGATTTTCCTGTCATAACAGCCACATTAAAGGCTGAAAACTATAATGCAGTACTAAATTATCAACATGGCCAATGTAGATTATGTGTAAATTGTTTAAATATGAAATGTAATCCCTCTGGTGATTCTGCTGATATGGCTGAAAACATAACTGGTGATTTTAGCCACTGCATATTTTTGTTCTTGCATGCTTTTACGTTTTGTCATTTAGCAGATGCTCTTATCCAGAGCAACTTACAGTAGTGAATACATACATTTCATTTCATGCATTTTTTTTTTGTACTGGCCCCCCGTGGGAATCGTACCCACAACCCTGGTGTTGCACACACCATGCTGGCATTGCAAACACCATGCTCTACCAACTGAGCCACAGGGAAACCTGAGCCACAGGGAAGCTTTTCTCATGCAGTTTAGCCTGTACTAAGTGATTTTATGTAAACATGTTTTGAGTATAAGCTAGATGTGGTGTCAGTGGAGTGATGCTGAGCTTCTTACACAGCACTCGGCAGGAGGATCAAAAGACACACGTTCTTTACATAACCTGCTTGTATAACGAAATCCTGCTGCGGCATGAGTCACACCAGTACTTACTCATATTTGTGGATAAACCCATATGACATACAGTATGACGTTTTTACACATATAGGGCCAATATTGAAAAAAACCTGTTTGCACCCGGTGCAAACCTGTATATTCAAAACGGAATTAAACATTGAGTACAGAGCAAAAAAAGCAAAATAACGGTTAGGAGAAAGAATAACACAAAAGTAAATTATGTAAATTATGCAGTTTCATGTTTTAGCATTGTTTCTGGTGTTTTATCACTTGCTGAAAAGTTGCAATTTTGCACCTGATGCAAACACTTAGTAAATCTTAATAAATCTTGCCGTGACACAAGGTCAAATATACACTGGAGTTGCTTACCAAGTCGACATTGAATGTTCCTAAGTGGCCTAGTTACAGTTATGACCTAATAATACTTGAAAATGGCTGTCTAGCAATGATCAACAACCAACTTGACAGCGCTTGAAAGAAAATGTAAATAATAATGTGCAAAAATGTTACATTCCAGGTGTATAAAGCTCTTAGAGACTTACCCAGAAAGACTCACAGCAGTAATTGCTGCCAAAGGTGATTCTAACATGTATTGACTCAGGGGGTTGAATACTTATCTAATCAAGATAGTCTTTAACTTTTCATGAATTGTTTTTATAAATGTTCGAAAAAATTACAGTTTATGTAGATCGTTGTCAAAAATGACAATTAAATACGTTTTAAGCCTACTTTCTAACACAACATGTGGAAATAGTCAAGGGGTGTGAATACTTTCTGAAGGCATACCTTCAAAGAATTCCTATGGATAAAAATCTAGCCATGGTGTCCATATTAGGACAGCCTAAGTCCTGCTAAGATTGAAACAAGTCCTACTGGGACTGAGGTTGTCGTAATATTAACACCATACAGGTTAAATCTTGCTGTTGTTGCTGCAGTTTAAACCATACACGATATCGCTTAAAATGTGGAGACAATCGTTAATCAACTTCTTGCATAGCAATGGACATCACTGTATCATCCAGAGATGGCAGTTTTTAGATTTTCTTGATTTAAAACTCTGTACATTATTGCATTAAGGGGTCACAATAGTGCCCTGACAAAAACATTGACATCACATAGAAATCAAAGGCCCATGACATCCCTGCCAGACAACAGGCAGGTCAACATTAATGTGCAATTCTCCATTTTGTCTATGGAAAAAACAAACAGTTGTTTAACTTATAATAACACTGAAATCGAAGGACCGAAGCAAAACATCCCAGATTTTGCAGGGATGTTTATTGTGGCTTTGAAAGAATTAATCACAGCTGGTGTCAGTTGTTCAGCCTACAAGAGCTAGAAAAAAGTTGAGGTCAATCATGACACTGTATCCCCATAGCTATCTCCAGCATACAAACACTGGAGACAAGCTAGCCCCCATCATCAGTCTAAAACAACACAGCACTTCCTCTGCTGTCCAGCACTACCACAAATTCACATCGACCATGTGTAAGGTGAGATTGAAAGAAGTCCTGACACTGAGGCTGTCCTAATATGGACACAGTACAGATGACTGGGATTGACCTTACATTGTGCCAAGAGACCGCGGTAATTCAAGTCAATCAGGGTGTAGGCAGTTCGACGCTCCCCTCGGTTAAGATTCAGCAGGTTTAGGAGAAATACGTTGTCAGGTCAAGATCCGTAATCCCGACTGCCCAGTGTGAACGTTGCCATGGTAACACCTTTCATACACATCTCAGAGCTCTCTGAGGAACAGTCTGACACCAACTACTTGTACATTTACATTTAAGTCATTTAGCAGACGCTCTTATCCAGAGCGACTTACAAATTGGTGCATTCACCTTATGATATCCAGTGGAACAACCACTTTACAATAGTGCATCTAAATCTTTTAGGGGGGGGGGGGGGGGGGTTAGAAGGATTACTTTATCCTATCCTAGGTATTCCTTAAAGAGGTGGGGTTTCAGGTGTCTCCGGAAGGTGGTGATTGACTCCGCTGTCCTGGCGTCGTGAGGGAGCTTGTTCCACCATACTTGTGACTCTGGAGCTGTCATAATATGGACAACTTACACACGGAGCTGGACCTCCCTCTGTGCTCAGGTGGTCGGGATGAGAGGTTCAAAGGTCAATAGGGGGCGAAGAGGATGGACCCTCCTGTTGGCAGGATAGGGCCAGGAGCCGCTCGCAGGAAAGAGGGCGGGAGGGCGGCTGTCTGGAAGATGGAGTTGTTGGGCTTCACCAGGTCCTTCTGCAATGCCAGTTTAGCCTGAGGGGAAGAGAACAACTCCATGAGACACAACAATTCACATGGGGTAATGTATGTAATGGTATCCATTTCTATAATTGACTGATTAGTCAACAAATAAATCAATAAACTAATCCATCAGAGAGACTACTCTACCCTGTCTGCTCAAACAGACTACCCATAGGCAATGTGTAATGTCAATTAAAAGATAAACTGAGAAATGAGTGAGAGACATGGTGAGTAGATAAGGCCACTGCATGGAGAGACAGCGTGAACAAGAGAACAGGGTGAGATAATACAGTTAATACTGTACATTGTATGTCAACTGAATTAATATACATATTATCTCAGGATACTGGATATTATTTCACTGAGTTGCTATTCTCTTTCAGTCTGGAAACATAGTGTATATACACTAAGTGTACAAAACATTAGGAACACCAGCTCTTTCCATGACAGACTGACCAGGTTAATTGAGGTGAAAGCTATGATACCTTATTGATGCCACTTGAATCACTTCAATCAGTGTAGATGAAGGGGAGTAGACAGGTTAATGAAGGATTTTTAAGCCTTGAGACTATTGAGATATGGATTGTGTATGTGTGCCATTCAGAGGGTGATTGTGCAAGACAAAATACATAAGTGCCTTTGGACGGTGTATGGTAGTATGTGCCAGGCGCACCGATTTGAGTGTGTTAAGAACTGCAACGCTGATGGGTTTTTCACACTCAACAGTTTCCCATGTGTATCAAGAATGGTCCACCACCCAAAGGACATCCAGCTAACCTAACAAAACTGTTGAAGCATTGGAGTCAACATGGGCCAGCATCCCTATGGAACGCTTTCGACACCTTGTAGAGTCCATGCCCTGACGAATTGAGGTTGTTCTGAGGGCAAAAGGAAGTGCAACTCACGAAGGAAATGTGTCTTCCGCATTTAACCAAACCCCTCTGAATCAGAGTGGTGCGGGGGGCTACCTTAATCAACATCCACGTCATCGGCACCCGGGGCACAGTGGGTTACTCATGTTACTTTTTAATGGTATGTTTACAAACATATATTATGATAAATAGAATTGAAACTTGTGTCTCATTATGGTAATTGGTGAAATAAGTATAGCCAGTTATAATTGTAATGGCTTAGCAGATAAGAAAAGACGCTCAGTATTTATCTGGCTAAAAGAGAAGGAATATAATATCTATCGTTCACAGGAAACTCATTTCTACAATTTTAGATTAAGTTTTGTGGAAAAAGGACTGGGGGGGGTGAAATATATTTCTCACATGGGCAATGAAATTCAAAAGGAGTGATGACATTAATTAACAGTAATTTTGAGGTAGATGGATGATCAAGGTAGATGGATGATTTTAAATATGTTATTGGACAATGTTGCGTCAAAAAGACAGGTATTCATATTCAAGGCATTCACATTTTGAACTGATTTCAAAGATAAAACACCAGCAGGGGGCGAAAGAGTGTATGCATTGTGGAACCCATCATTGTTTCCCTGGGGAACATATATACTGGTGCACCTTTGTGATAGCAGGTGGTGAAATGTTTGGTGAAAAAGCATTTCACTGGAAGTCCTTCATGGAAGAGGAGACTCTCATTCATACACATTCAGCTCATTTAGGATTCTGGAGACTCAACCGGTAGGCACATGGACATTGTTGTGTAAAATTGTTGCCAGTTAGGTGTTTATTTGTGTTGAGAATTGAGACCAATTGTCTAATTTAGTATATAGTATAATTTAGATAATATGACTACATTGAGATTATATATTTAATTTGAAATGACCTTACTTGAAGTAATGTATATTTATTTTTGTGTTTTGCCCTTGCGTCCTTCATTCCTTAAAGAGGCCTTTTTCAAGTTTGGGCAAAGAGCTGCAGTGTGAACCATACACAACTTGACAGACAATAAACAGATACCTCTTAGGGATAGGGCGCAGTATTTTCACGGCCGGATGAAAAACGTACCCAAATTAAACTGGTTACTACTCTGGCCCAGAAACTAGAATATGCATATTATTAGTAGATTTGGATAGAAAACACTTTGACGTTTCTAAAACTGTTTGAATGGTGTCTGTGAGTATAACAGAACTTACATGGCAGGCAAAAAGCTGAGAACAATTCAACCAGGAAGTGGGAGATCTGAGAATTGTAGTTCTTCTTTTGAATGCCTATCGAAACTACAGTGTCTGAGGGGTCACGTTGCACTTCCTGAGGCTTCCGTTGGCTGTCAAAAGCCTTCAAAGTTTTTTCCTCGTTATCCTGTAACCGGGCAGAGAATAGTAGCTCAGTCAATGAGTGGACTGCTTATGGACAAAGGGATTGGTAATGCGCGATCCCGCGAGCGAGCCTTTCCTTATTTTTCTTCTGGAATGACTACGCTATTGTCCGGTTGGAATATCGCATTTTTACCTTAAAAATACCATAAAGATTGATCGTAAACAACGTTTGACATGCTTCACGGGTCCCGTGTGGCTCAGTTTGTAGAGCATGGTGTTTGTAATGCCAGGGTTGTGGGTTAAATTCCCACGGGGGACCAGTACGGGAAAGAAACAACGACAACAACAAAAAATGTATGAAATGTATACATTCACTACTGTAAGTCGCTCTGGATTAGAGCGTCTGCTCAATGACTAAAATGTAAATGTTCTAAGAACGGTAATGGAACATTTTGACTTTTTGTGTCTCGAATTGCGCTCGCGCGTTATGCCTTTGGATAGTAACCCGAACGCACAAACAAAACGGAAGTATTTGGACATAAATATGGATTATTTCGAACAAAAACAACATTTCTTGTGGAAGTAGCAGTCCTGGGAGTGCATTCTGACGAAGATCAGCAAAGGTAAGAGAATATTTATAATACTAATTCTGAGTTTAGGTGACCCCAGAACTTGGCGGGTGTCTGTATAGCTTGCTTTGATGGCGAGCTATGTACTCAGAATATTGAAAAATATCCTTTCGCCGAAAAGCTATTTTAAAATCTGACACAGCGGTTGCATAAAGGAGTACTGTATCTATAATTCTTAAAATAATTGTTGTGTATTTTGTCAACGTTTATGATGAGTATTTCTGTAATATGTGTGCTCATTCACCGGAAGTTTTGGAGGCTAAACATTTTCTGAACATCACATTTTCTGAACAAATGCTGTTTTTGGATATAAATATGAACTTTATCGAACAAAACATACATGTATTGTGTAACATGATGTCCTACGAGTGTCATCTGATGAAGATCGTCAAAGGTTAGTGCTTCATTTAGCTGTGTTTTGGTTTTTGTGACATCTCCTTGCTTGGAAAATGGCTGTGTGGTTATTTTTGTCTATGTACTCTCCTAACATAATCTAATGTTTTCGCTGTAAAGCCTTTTTGAAATCGGATAATGTGGTTACATTAAGGAGACGTGTATCTTTAAAATGGTGTAAAATAGTCGTATGTTTGAGAAATTGAAATTATGATATTTTTGCTGTTTTGAATTTCGCGCCATGCTAGTTTGTCCGTTAACGGGATCCTGTCTCGAATGGGTCACTAAGAGGTTAAGGAAATCATGAATGTCATGGATATATTGGAATTAGTGGATATATGGAGGCTTAAATACCCTGACCTAGTGAGAAATACACGGCGGAGGCTTAATCAAGCTAGTCGTCTTGATTACTTTCTTATGTCATTCTTTCTGGCACCAAAAGTTTAAAGTGTTTATAGGGGACAGCATGTGGTCACATAATTGGCATAAATATTACTCTTACAGAATTTCCACGTGGACGAGGATATTGGAAATTTAATCAAAGCCTACTGGATGATAAATTCTTCTGTCCTAGTTGTAAACAAGTTATAACTGACTTTTTCCGACATAACATAGGTACAGCAGATCCCCTTTATTGTATGGGACGCTTTTAAACGTGCCTTTAGAGGTCATGCAATTTAGGTCGAGTCCATATGTCGCGACTTCCGCCGAAGTCGGTTCCTCTCCGTGTTTGGGCGGCGTTTGGGCAACACCGCTCATGTTCACCTTCAGCGGGCCATGCTGCGCCAGAAAGCCAGCGCCAGAAAGCCAGCGCAGACCATCACCACAGTGAGGCCCCGGTGTTTGGACCGGGTCTGGCTCTCGGCCCGAAACCTGCCCTGCCGGAAGCTGGGGCCACAGTTTGTGGGGCCATTTAAAGTCCTGAGGAGACTGAACGAGGTTAGTTACAGGTTACAACTTCCCCCCCGATTACCGTATTAACCCCTCGTTCCATGTGTCTCTAATCAGGCCGGTGGTGGCTGGCCCGCTGCAGGAGTCTGAGGTGCGGGAGGTTCCTCCACTTCTAGACATTGAGGGGGCCCCGGTGTATTCCGTTCGGTCCATACCGGATTCGAGGCGAGGGGTCCTTCAGTACCTCGTGGAGTGGGAGGGGTACGGTCCAGAGGAGAGATGCTGGTTTCCGGTGGAGGACGTGTTGGATCCTTCAATGCTGCGGGAGTTCCACCGTCTCCGTCCGGATTGCCCTGCACCTCGCCCTCCGGGTTGTCCCCAAGGCCGGTTTTTGGTGCACTGCTGGAGCCGTGTGTCAAGGGGGGTACTGTTAGAACTTCCGCCGAAGTCGGTTCCTCTCCTTGTTCGGGCGGCATTCGGCGGTCGACGTCACCGGTCTTCTAGCCATCGCCGATCCACCTTTCATTTTCCATTTGTCTTGTTTTCCCACACACCTGGTTTACATTTCCCTCATTACTTGTCGTGTATTTAACCCTCTGTTCCCCCCATGTCTGTGTGTGAAATTGTTTATTGTTGAGGTTGGCACGCTTCCAGCTGGTTTGCACCGGGTTTTGTTTTATTCCCGTGCTTTGTGGCAGCCTGTACTTTGTACATGGGTTTTTGTACTTTGTGCTGCCTCACTTGTTCGTTGGGCACTTGTTTTATGACGCAGTTGCGTTCTATGCAAATTATTGCCTAAGTAAAGTGCTTTGTCCACTCATCTCTGCTCTCCTGCGCCTGACTTCTATGCACCAGCTACACTCACCCCTTGACACCATATTAACAAAGGAAATTAACAGTACAGATGGATAGCAATACAAACTCTACCATAGAGGCACAGAATAAGTTAAAAGGAAAAACAAAAAGAAATAGAGGAACTTATTCAAGAAAGATCCATTGTAATATACACTGCTCAAAAAAATAAAGGGAACACTTAAACAACACATACTAGATCTGAATGAATGAAATAATCTTATTAAATACTTTCTTTACATAGTTGAATGTGCTGACAACAAAATCACACAAAAATAATTAATGGAAATCCAATTTATCAACCCATGGAGGTCTGGATTTGGAGTCACACTCAAAATTAAAGTGGAAAACCACACTACAGGCTGATCCAACTTTGATGTAATGTCCTTAAAACAAGTCAAAATGAGGCTCAGTAGTGTGTGTGGCCTCCACGTGCCTGTATGACCTCCATACAATGCCTGGGCATGCTCCTGATGAGGTGGCGGATGGTCTCCTGAGGGATCTCCTCCCAGACCTGGACTAAAGCATCCGCCAACTCCTGGACAGTCTGTGGTGCAACGTGGCATTGGTGGATGGAGCGAGACATGATGTCCCAGATGTGCTCAATTGGATTCTGGCCTGGTTTAGGTCTTATCTGTCGGAAAGATATCAGTTTGTCTCCGTGAATGGTTTGTCCTCTGACATCAACTGTAAATTTCGGTGTTCCTCAAGGTTCCGTTTTAGGACCACTATTGTTTTCACTATATATTTTACCTCTTGGATGTCATTCGAAAACGTGTTAAATTTCACTGCTATGCAGATGACACACAGCTGTACATTTCAATGAAACATGGTGAAGCCCCAAAATTGCCCTCGCTAGAAGCCTGTGTCTCAGACATAAGGAAGTGGATGGCTGCAAACTTTCGCTTGTCTAGGTCCCAAGAAACAAAGAGATCTTCTGTTGAATCTGACAATTAATCTGGATGGTTGTACAGTAGTCTCAAATAAAACTGTGAAGGACCTCTGCGTTACTCTGGACCCTGATCTCTCTTTTGAAGAACATATCAAGATTGTTTCAAGGACAGCTTTTTTCCATCTACGTAACATTGCAAAAATCAGAAACTTTCTGTCCAAAAATGACGCAGAAAAATTAATCCATGCCTTTGTTACTTCTAGGTTGGACTACTGCAATGCTCTACTTTCCGGCTACCCGGATAAAGCACTAAATAAACTTCAGTTAGTGCTAAATACGGCTGCTAGAATCCTGACTAGAACCAAAAAATGTGATCATATTACTCCAGTGCTAGCCTCCCTACACTGGCTTCCTGTTAAAACCTGTTAGGGCTAGGGGGCAGCATTTGCACGTCTGGATAAAAAAACGTACCCGATTTAATCTGGTTACTAATCCTACCCAGTAACTAGAATATGCATATACTTATTATATATGGATAGAAAACACCCTAAAGTTTCTAAAACTGTTTGAATGGTGTCTGTGAGTATAACAGAACTCATTTGGCAGGCAAAACCCTGAGACATTTTCTGACAGGAAGTGGATACCTGATGTGTTGTATTGACTTTAAACCTATCCCATTGAAAAACACAGGGGCTGAGGAATATTTTGGCACTTCCTATTGCTTCCACTAGATGTCACCAGCCTTTACAAAGTGTTTTGAGTCTTCTGGAGGGAGATCTGACCGAACAAGAGCCATGGAACGATGATGTCCCATTAGACACCTGGCGCGCGAGTTCATGTTGGGTACCCTCGTTCCAATACGTTATAAAAGAGTATGCATTCGTCCACCTTGAATATTATTCATGTTCTGGTTAAAAAAGGCGCTAATGATTTATGCTATACAACGTTTGACATGTTTGAACGAACGGAAATATATTTTTTCCCCTCGTTCATGACGAGAAGTCCGGCTGGCTTAGATCATGTGCTAACAATACGGAGATTTTTGGACATAAATGATGAGCTTTTTTGAACAAAACTACATTCGTTATGGACCTGTGATACCTGGAAGTGACATCTGATGAAGAGAATCAAAGGTAATGGATTATTTACATAGTATTTTCGATTTTAGATCTCCCCAACATGACGTCTAGTCTGTATCGCAACGCGTATTTTTCTGGGCGCAGTGCTCAGATTATTGCAAAGTGTGATTTCCCAGTAAGGTTATTTTTAAATCTGGCAAGTTGATTGCGTTCAAGAGATGTAAATCTATAATTCTTTAAATGACAATATAATATTTTACCAATGTTTTCTAATTTTAATTATTTAATTTGTGACGCTGACTTGACTGCCGGTTATTGGAGGGAAACGATTTCCTCAACATCAATGCCATAGTAAAACGCTGTTTTTGGATATAAATATGAACTTGATAGAACTAAAAATGCATGCATTGTCTAACATAATGTCCTAGGAGTGTCATCTGATGGAGATTGTAAAAGGTTAGTGCATCATTTTAGCTGGTTTTATGGTTTTGGTGACCCTGTCTTTGACTTGACAAAACATTACACACAACTCTTGTAAATGTACTGTCCTAACATACTCTAAATTTATGCTTTCGCCGTAAAACCTTTTTGAAATCATAAAACGTGGTTAGATTAAGGAGATGTTTATCTTTCAAATGGTGTAAAATAGTTGTATTTTTGAAAAATTTGAATTTTGACATTTATTTGGATTCAAATTTGCCGCTCTTGAAATGCACCTGCTGTTGATGGAGTGCACCACGGGTGGCACGCTAGCGTCCCACCTAGCCCATAGAGGTTAAGGCAAGGGCTGATGTCAAGGTTTTACTGCTAACCTACAAAGCATTACATGGGCTTGCTCCTACCTATCTTTCCAATTTGGTCCTGCCGTACATACCTACACGTACGCTACGGTCACAAGACGCGGGCCTCCTAATTGTTCCTAGAATTTCTAAGCAAACAGCTGGAGGCAGGGCTTTCTCCTATAGAGCTCCATTTTTATGGAATAGTCTGCCTACCCATGTGAGAGACGCAGACTCAGTCTCAACCTTTAAGTCTTTACTGAAGACACATCTCTTCAGTAGGTCCTATGATTAAGTGTAGTCTGGCCCAGGGGTGTGAAGGTGAACGGAAAGGCTGGAGCAACGAACCGCCCTTGCTGTCTCTGCCTGGCCGGTTTCCCCTCTTACCACTGGGATTCTCTTCCTCTACCCCTATTACGGGGGCTGAGTCACTGGCTTACTGGTGTTCTTCCATGCCGTCCCTGGGAGGGGTGCGTCACTTGAGTGGGTTGAGTCACTGACGTGGTCTTCCTGTCTGGGTTGGCGCCCCCCCTTGGGCTGTGCCGTGGCGGAGATCTTTGTGGGTTATACTCGGTCTTGTCCCGGGATGGTATGTTGGTGGTTGGAGATATCCCTCCAGTAGTGTGGAGGCTGTGCTTTGGCAAAGTGGGTGGGGTTATATCCTACCTGTTTGGCCCTGTCTGGGGGTTTCATCGGATGGGGCCACTGTCTCCTGACCCCTCCTGTCTCAGCCTCCAGTATTTATGCTGCAGTAGTTTACGTGTCGGGGGGCTAGGGTCAGTCTGTCACATCTGGAGTATTTCTCTTGTCTTTTCCGGTGTCCTGTGTGAATTTAAAATATATTATCTCTCTTTCTTTCTCTCTCACTCTCGGAGGACCTGAGCCCTAGGACCATGCCTCAGGACTACCTGGCTTGATGACTCCTTGCTGTCCCCAGTTCACCTGGCCGTGCTGCTGCTCCAGTTCCAACTGTTCTGCCTGCAGCTATGGAACCCTGACCTGTTCACCGGACATGCTACCTGTCCCAGACCTGCTGGAAGCCTGACCTATTCACCGGACGTGCTACCTGTCCCAGACCTGCTGTTTTCAACTCTCTAGAGACAGCAGGAGCGGTAGAGATACTCTCAAAGATCGGCTATGAAAAAGCCAACTGACACTTACTCTTGTGTTACTGACTTGTTGCACCCTCGACAACTACTATGATTATTATTATTTGACAATGCTGGTCATTTATGAACATTTGAACATCTAGGCCATGTGCTGTTATAATCTCCACCCGGCACAGCCAGAAGAGGTACTTGCCACCCCTCATAGCCTGGTTCCTCTCTAGGTTTCTTCCTAGGTTTTGGCCTTTCTAGGGAGTTTTTCCTAGCCACCGTGCTTCTACACCTGCATTGCTTGCTGTTTGGGGTTTTAGGCTGGGTTTCTGTACAGCACTTTGAGATATCAGCTTATGTTAGAAGGGCTATATAAATAATTTTGATTTGATTCAGGTCTGGGGAACGGGCGGGCCAGTCCATAGCATCAATGCCTTCCTCTTGCAGGAACTGCTGACACACTCCAGCCACATGAGGTCTAGCATTGTCTTGCATTAGGAGGAACCCAGGGCCAACCGCACCAGCATATGGTCTCACAAGGGGTCTGAGGATCTCATCTCGGTACCTAATGGCAGTCAGGCTACCTCTGGCGAGCACATGGAGGGCTGTGCGGCCCCCCCAAAGAAATGCCACCCCACACCATGACTGACCCACCGCCAAACCGGTCATGCTGGAGGATATTGCAGGCAGCAGAACGTTCTCCACGGCGTCTCCAGACTCTGTCACGCGCTCAGTGTGAACCTGCTTTCATCTGTGAAGAGCACAAGGCGCCAGTGGCGAATTTGCCAATCTTGGCGTTCTCTGGCAAATGCCAAACGTCCTGCACGGTGTTGGGCTGTAAGCACAACCCCCACCTGTGGACGTCGGGCCCTCATACCACCCTCATGGAGTCTGTTTCTGACCGTTTGAGCAGACACATGCACATTTGTGGCCTGCTGGAGGTCATTTTGCAGGGCTCTGGCAGTGCTCCTCCTGCTCCTCCTTGCACAAAGGCGGAGGTAGCGGTCCTGCTGCTGGGTTGTTGCCCTCCTACGGCCTCCTCCACGTCTCCTGATGTACTGGCCAGTCTCCTGGTAGTGCCTCCATGCTCTGGACACTACGCTGACAAACACAGCAAACCTTCTTGCCACAGCTCACATTGATGTGCCATCCTGGATGAGCTGCACTACCTGAGCCACTTGTGTGGGTTGTAGACTCCGTCTCATGCTACCACTAGAGTGAAAGCACCGCCAGCATTCAAAAGTGACCAAAACATCAGCCAGGAAGCATAGGAACTGAGAAGTGGTCTGTGGTCACCACCTGCAGAACCACTCCTTTATTGGGGGTGTCTTGCTAATTGCCTATAATTTCCACCTGTTGTCTATTCCATTTGCACAACAGCATGTGAAATGTATTGTCAATCAGTGTTGCTTCCTAAGTGGACAGTTTGATTTCACAGAAGTGTGATTTACTTGGAGTTACATTGTGTTGTTTAAGTGTTCCCTTTATTTTTTTAAGCAGTACATTATAAAAATAAAGCGAACTGGAAGTAATATGGGGAAAAATGCACCAAACTGTTTTTCAATCTTCAACATAGTTGAAGTCGGATAATTACATACACTTAGTTTGGAGTCATTAAAACTCATTTTTCAATCACTCCACAAATTTCTTGCTAACAAACTATAGTTTTGGCAAGTCGGTTAGGACATCTACTTGGTGCATGACACAAGTAATTATTCCAACAATTGTTTACAGACAGATTATTTCACTTATAATTCACTGTATCACAATTCCAGTGGGTCAGAAGTTTACATACACTGAGTTGACTGTGCCTTTAAACAGCTTGGAAAATTCCAGAAAATGATGTAATGACTTTAGAAGCTTCTGATGGGCTAATTGAAATCATTTGAGTCAATTGGAGGTGTACCTGGGATGTATTTGAAGGCCTACCTTCAAACTTGGTGCCTCATTGCTTGACATCATTTGAAAATCAAAAGAAATCAGCCAAGACCTCAGAAGAGAAATTGTAGACCTCCACAAGTCTGGTTCATCCTTGGGAGTAATTTCCAAATGCCTGAAGTTACCACGTTCATCCGTACAAACAATTAGTACGCAAGTATAAACACCATGGGACCACGCAGCCATCATTCCGCTCAGGAAGGAGACTCGTTCTGTCTCCTAGAGATTAACGTACTTTTGTGCGAAAAGTGCAACTCAATCCCAGAACAACAGCAAAGGACCTTGTGAAGATGCTGGAGGAAAGAAGTACAAAAGTACTTTTATGGTGGATATAGATATCCACAATAAAACGTGTCCTATATCGACATAACCTGAAAGGCCGCTCAGCAAGGAAGAAGCCACTGCTCCAAAATCACCATAAAAAAGCCAGACTACGGTTTGCAACTGCACATGGGGACAAAAATGGCTTAAGGACAACAAAGTCAAGGTATTGAAGTGGCCATAACAAAGCCCTTACCTCAATCCTGTAGAAAATGCGTGGGCAGAACTGAAAAAGCATGTGTGAGCAATAAGGCCTACAAACCTGACTCAGTTACACCAGCTCTGTCAGGGGGAATGGGCCAAAATTCACCTAACTTACTGTGGGAAGCTTGTGGAAGGCTACCCGAAACATTTGACCCAAGTTAAACAATTTAAAGGCAATGCTACCAAATACTAATTGAGTTTATGTAAACTTCTGATCCACTCAGAATGTGATGAAAGAAATAAAAGCTGAAATCTCTCTCTACTACTATTCTGACATTTCACATTCTTAAAATAAAGTGGTGATCCTAACTGACCTGACGGAATTTTTACTAGGATTAAATGTCAGGAATTGTCAAACTGATTTTAAATGTATTTGGCTAAGTTCTATGTAGCCTTCCGACTTCAACTGTATATACATGCATACATATACACACTTAAAAAATATATCTTTATTATTTATTATTCCCTGAAAACCAGCACTAAAAGGGTACAAAAGTGTCCAAATTATTAATAGGCTAGACTGTTATTACTTATCGCCGTTGGGGGGGTGACGCCGAGACAATAAAACTGAAATGGCTTCTGAAGTCCAGGATACTCCCGGGGAGGGAGGAGTAGAAAAGGAAAATGTTACCATAGCCTTAGAGGCACTAAAAAAGCATATGATCAAACCAAGTACCAAATAAATGGTGGGGAAAATTAGCGAAGTTGGAACACACTTTCCGGTAATAGAATGTTTAAAAATAGTCAATGTATGGATGCAATCGTAATGTGGAACACTGAGATCAGAGAACGGTCCAAACCACAATATGCAGGCATCCTAATCACAGCATTTTATCAGCAGCCGATAAAACTACAAAAAGAGAAAAATAAAGATCTGTGAGGTAAAATGGAGCCGGCATTGGAAGAATGAGTGTACAGTGGTACTGGAACATGCTGTTTTGGGAGAAAATGCCGCTGTAAAAGCGTTTGCTTCTGTGTCAAAAGAGCAGCAGCAAACCCTCTTGAAAGCAGCGGGACAGGAACATTTTGCATAGGAACACATGGCCTCCGTTCGATCAATAGTGGTTCATAGAGATGACTTTTTTATGTGAAAGGAGACGTAGGAGGTCACGTCTCACACAACTTTCTAATAGATACAACCACTCAAATATCACTGATTCCATACGATGAAAAATTGGCAAAATATGCGACAGGGAAAAGTATCACGTTCAGTGGGGTAACAGGGTCACAATCTAAGGCGATACAACTATTACCTATGACATTAAACATAGGACCTGTGACAATACCAGGATGATTTTACATGGAGCGGGCATTGGGGGTAGAGAAAGACCAGTAATGTACTGGAGTAAATCGCTAGACTCGGTGACAAGAGGAATGCCACCGTGCCTTAGAGCGGTACAGGCGACAGAAATAGTGTTGCATAACATGGCTTCCATTACAATGGGTCAAAAAGTAGATTTGTATGTTCCACACGCAGTAGCAACCATGGTGGACAGCACGAAAGCACAACATGTTACTGGTGCAAGATGGACAAACTGGGAGTTAACGTTAAATGGGGAATGTCTACAATTTCATAAGATTGGTGCTTTGAATCCTGCGTTGTTATTGCCGTTGCCTGGGGAGGGTGAATCGCATACATGTAACCCAGATCAGATTACTCCAAAACCTAGGCCTGTTTTGCAAAAGACAGCATTGGAATCGGGACAATAATTGTATACAGATGGCTCTAGTTACATGAACACAGAGTGAAGAGAACAATGGGGTACGCTGTGTGTGATGACAGAGGAATAGTGAAGGCTGACCCACTGTTAGCCTCGGTGTCAACACAGGGGGCAGAGTTACATGCATTGGCCGAGGCTTGTAGATTGTCGGAAGGGGAGAATGTAACAATATACACTGATTCTCGGTACGCATTTGGAGTAGTTCATGATTGTGGTCACAACGGGGCATGTTAACAGCGACAAGAACACCAATAAAAAATGGTCTGGAGGTAGAGGCATTATTAGAAGCATGTCAGTTACCCAGTAAATTAGCAGTGGTGAAACGTGAAGCTCATACTAGTCGTACAGATAAAATCGCCATAGGTAATCGTAAAGCAGACAAAATGGCTAAGGCGGCTGCCTTGGTGAGAGAAAGTGTTAGAGAGCCACATGTACATATTGCGGATTCCTTGCAATGAGAAATTGGCTAAATTTGCCACAGGAAAATGTATTTTGGGTTGAAGAATCTAGGCAAAATGCCAGGGGAATAGATTATAAAGGTAACAAATTTAAATTAGAAGGCCAAACACTCCTTGCAAACTCAGAAAGCCTTTTTTTTTTTTTTATATCATGAGACATTTTATGTGGTTTTATTTTTAAATAGATTTACGTTTTATGTCATCTTATTGTGGAATAGAATTCTAGAATGGACGAAAGGGTGGAGGGGTCACGAGGAATTAGTATAGGGGTTACCTAACCTAAAATGAACTGGGGTCACAAGTAATTGGTATAGGGGTTACCAAACCTAAAATGAACTTTACATTTTTTTATGTGGTGTGGTGGTTATGGAGAATCATGGGGAAAAGAGACCAGTGAATCGTTAGACAAACATTTAATGATTGGAGTAAGGACAGTGGATTTACAAATAAAAGGTTTGGTTTATAATTAATACTTTTGGATTGCTGGTCCCTGGAGTTTGAGGGGGGTGAGAGTTTAGTGATATTCAGCAGTTTTAGTTATTAACGTATCTGGATTAGGCCATAAACGAGTTCCGGATAATAAGTGAGGCCTCTTCACACACTATTTACTGGTTACGAATGTGCGTTAGTGGTGTGTTGATACTGTGGGATTTATTGGATGGGGTCTTTTCAATTCAGTTAAATTGGGTAAGCAGAAGGATGGAAATGTTTTGAAAGGTATTTAAATAGTTTCTGAAGGGCAGGGAAAGAAAAGGGAGAGGAAACATTTTAATGGTGTCGAATGCCCTGTATCCTAGAATTTCTGGTGAGGAATGACCCTCACTAGAACCTCACTAGAAATTATCGGGGGGATTTAAATATAAAATGTATGAGAAACACCATTCTCTATCCAAATTGTACCATTACTTTAGGAGATTATTATTATTTCCATAGGGAGTTATAAAGAGTTGTAATTCTAAGTCTAAGTTATTCGAATTTGTTTTATTTTCGATTTAACATGTTTTTGAATCACGCATTTGAAAGGGGAAAATTACCAGTTCCCTGAGGGTCCTGGTCTTTGTGTACTTATACAGTGGTACTGTGTTCAGTCTGCATATAGAAATGAAAATATATGTTAATAAGGGATGACAGTTACTTCAAATGGATTGTGATATATGTATTGCTGATTTCATTTTGTGTTTTTGTTTCGATACAAATTTCACCAGATGGGAATACTGGAGTGGGGAATTCTGCGAGGGGTTAGGAGGCTAACTTCATAATCTGGTAACTCTTCCGAGAGGTCGCCAGTAGAATAAGGGAGTATGGACTAATTTATAAAATGGTTTTAGCAGTAACATTGTTATGCTTTTTGACATTTGTCGTAGAGATAATGTTATTAAGAAATGGTTAATGTCATAATTAGACATATAGTCAATGTTTGTCTGGTTTCCTGAAACAGAAATGAAATGAACTAAACTGCTGTTATGATCTGTGCTTTTGAGGTTATCATGGAAGGTGACGTCATATTGTGTCTTAATGCATGGTAGGAATAATTTGACCACAAACAGTGTGTGTAAACCTCAAATCCCTCCCTAACCGCCTGAAGAAAGACCAACAAAGGCATGCAATGAGAGACAGTGACTTTTAACACGTCTATCTGAGTCCGAGCAAAAAACCGGGGCCGGGGTGCTGAGAGCACGTGTGGAGTGAGCGTGGAGAGAGAGAATGGCTCAGGTGACAAACTCATGTACATGGGATAAACGGAAGTATCTATTTGGATATTAAAATCGGGAACATTATCAAGGGCCATGAAATGTGACAGGCAAATATTACATGTGCCGTTGGGAAAAAGAACTGTAAACGACGTCTGAAGAAAACACGCTAGAATGATAAATGCCGGGTGAAGGAAAGGTGGTGGTGGTGGTGGTATACAACCTGCTAACTATTTAGACTAAGGATGCATTGAGATACTGATCTTTCATTACCAGGCCACTCGTGATAGGAGAACAGGGACAAAAGGGGGCTGTAATGAGAAGCGTTATGACCGGCAATAAAAGGTTTTTTATAAATGTATGTTCTAACAGGGATGATGTGTGCTAAATTGAGAAGCTGGAATTCGAGTCCTAGACTCAAAGTAAGCACTTAGGACTGGTAAATCTGAATTTGGGTTGGATAATTTATTAAATGTGTTCTTTGTGATTGGGATACAAAGAGAAGGAATTGCTACATAACGATGAGGGGTGGGGGTACTGCTAAAATGTATTTGGCTGAGAGAGTTTCCAGAAACTTATCTCTAAGTGTCATCCTGAGGGGAGGAGGTTTGTTAGGGGAATCACTGGATGATAGCTTGGGACAACCATGAACATTTTTTGTTCTCTTTTGTTTTACCCTGTATTCAGAATTATCGCATCAGTGATGTTATTAAACATGTACTTTTTTTCTCTTTCCTTTTCAAGTCAATATGTTTTTAGGTTTCATGGAACATGAGGGTGTTAATTGTTCCATAGAAGGGAATGATGTATATTGACTAACTGATTTGAGAATGTGTTAGTATGTTTATAACTGTAGAAAATGCATTAGAAGTAGTATTGTGTGTTATGGGTTAGATGTAATGATAGTATCATTCCCAGAGACTGTATATTGTTACAGGAGATAGCTCATAGGCGAGGGAGGACAGCTAACTGTACACAATATGGGGATTTAGTTGAACATTACACATACCTAGATCATGGTGAGAGTAGAAGAGATAGTGGTGGCATTTCAGACACTATGGTAAACTTTCAGGACACCTGTGACTCAGAGTTTTGTTAGGTTGGATATTATTCCCAACTCATTTTTCTCCAATTTCTAATAGCCGGTGAACATTTTGACAGATTACATGCTGGAGTTATTCTCACGGCAGTCACTGTAGGGACAGTAACTGAAGGAGCAGTACTAGTAGCGAAGGATGCTATATTGACAGCATGGAATTGGACTACTGTGCAAATGAGGGGTATTGTGATACTATAGTCATGGGCCATGTTGGTAGTAGCAGGGGTTACTTTAGTAGCATTGTTGGGATATTAGTTTATGAAGACTCATGCCACATGGATTGGTAATTGTAACTGGGAGACCGATGGGAGTACTGGGTAGGTGGTTATTCAAATGTCACAAATTAGTGATCTTGCCATACGTGGAGAGTTGTCAGGAAATGACCGATGTGTTTCAGTGTGTATATCCTCAGGTGAAAGCAGAAATAACCAAGGGCATGGGCTGAATTCTGGAGATTGAGTGACCATCAAGAGACCCCAGGCAGGGGTGTTGGGACAGCGTTGGTTTGGGCCACACACACTACGCCGTACAGTACCTGCAGCGGTAAAGATCATTATGTCTCTCCTTGGGGGGTGCATTGTTCTCACGTGAAGTGAGGTCCAGCTGCATAATGGGTGAGTGAAGACACCATGACAGAGGAAGCGGAGCGAGAGACTCGATTCCACTGTAAGACATACAGATGGGTTGGGCCTGGGAGCTACTTTAAACATCATATTTGGGTTGGGGTTAGCTGCTTTATTGGTTAATGCATCATATGATAGAGGATAGCTGTTGGGGTAATTGTACTCTGAACAAAATGTTGAAGGCATTGATGTGAAAGCATATATAGTGCTGAGGTACCTCAAGAGGATGTAACGTTGATTAGGGATGCGCACTTGCATATCAGGTGACGTGCCTATCAGGTGAAATAGAGGAGATGGGGAACAAAGTGAATATGACATTACTTGGGAACACCTCTCGGAACCTGGGGCCGAAAGGGGAAGACTGGGCGAAAGCATGAGGAAGTTTTTTTAGAGCTTTCATTTTTGTGGAACCCAGCAGGAAAGTATCCTGGAGGCAGAGTGTCAGGTGAAGAGCGAGTGGGAATTGTCATAGTCTCAGACTTTGGTTTTCATGCATATATTCATGAGCTATTACTCTCTGAGGAACCAGAAGGGGGAAGTGGAGAAACTAAAAGCCGCTCCATTTGACATAGAACAAGACAGCAGATTCAGCTGGAATGGCATTTTGTTGTGTGATGATAGATGGAAATAAAATTGTGTGATCATAAGTCTCTGAATTTGTAAACCTCGCGGTGAATGTTTGTTCATTGTTTGTTCCATTTGTTAGTTTGATTATAAAACATGAATTATTATTATTTTTTTTTTCATGATTTATTATCATGGTTTATCCATTTATAAGTAATTTACAAGTTTATGTAAATTGAACATTAGAGATAAAATGCAAATTAATTACTTAAAAATCATACGATGTCATTTTCTGGATTTTTGTTTTAGATTCCGTCTCTCACAGTTGAAGTGTACCTATGATAAAAATTACAGACCTCTACACGCTTTTTAAGTAGGAAAACCTGCAAAATCAGCAGTGTATCAAATACTTCTTCTCCCCACTGTATATACATACATACACATATACATATACAGTTGAAGTCGGAAGTTTACATACACTTAGGTTGGAGTCATTAACTCGTTTTTCAACCACTCCATAAATGTATTGTTACAAACGATAGTTTTGGCAGTAGGAAAACCTAAGTTGGAAACACTGCCGATTTTGCAGGTTATCAAATACTTGTTCTCCCCACTGTACATAGATGAATATATATTTACCCCAAGAATATATGGGGGATTGGACATGATGCAGACAATTACATTGATGGAAACAATCTATCTGCAATATTAAAACAGATCCACCCCCTTAAAAAAAAAAAATGAATAAATTAATAAAACAAACAAATAAACTGTGGTTTAACTGCCTTGCTCAGGGGCAGAACGACAGATTTTTACCTTGTCAGCTTGTGGATTCGATCCAGCAACCTTTTGGTTACTGGCCCAACTCTCCTACCCACCTGCCGTGATCCTAATGTTTTGTGCATTCAGTGTAGATTGGACTGACTACAGTGCCTTGCGAAAGTATTCGGCCCCCTTGAACTTTTCGACCTTTTGCCACATTTCAGGCTTCAAACATAAAGATATAAAACTGTAATTTTTTGTGAAGAATCAACAACAAGTGGGACACAATCATGAAGTGGAACGAAATTTATTAGATATTTCAAACTTTTTTAACAAATAAAAAACTTAAAAATTGGGCGTGCAAAATTATTATTAATTACTAACAATTTACTAAATTACTCACGATAAACGTTCACAAAAAGCATAATTATTTTAAGAATTATAGATACAGAACTCTTCTATGCACTCGATATGTCCGATTTTAAAATAGCTTTTTGGTGAAAGCACATTTTGCAATATTCTAAGTACATAGCCCAGCCATCACGGGCTAGCTATTTAGACACCCGGCAAGTTTAGCCTTCACTAAAATCAGATTTACTATTACAAAAGTTTGATTACCTTTTGTTGTCTTCGTCAGAATGCACTCCCAGAACTGCTACTTCAATAACAAATGTTGGTTTGGTCCAAAATAATCCATCGTTATATCCGAATAGCGGCGTTCGTGCGTTCCAGAAACTATCCGAAATGGTAAATCAGGGTCGCGCGCATGGCGCATTTCGTGACAAAAAAATTCTAAATATTCCATTACCGTACTTCGAAGCATGTCAACCGCTGTTTAAAATCAATTTTTATGCAATTTATCTCGTAAAAAAGCGTTAATATTCCGACCGGGAATCTCCTTTTCGGCAAACAGAGGAAAAAACACAAAGACATGGGCGGCCAGTGCACGCGCCTAAGCCCACAGTCCCTTGATCGGCCACTTGAGAAAGGCGATAATGTGTTTCAGCCTGGGGCTGGAATGACGACATTCAGGTTTTTCCCGGGCTCTGAGAGCCTATTGGAGCCGTGGGAAGTGTCACGTTACCGCAGAGATCCTTTGTAATGGAATGAGATGTCAAAGAAAGACAATAAATGGTCAGACAGGCCACTTCCTGTAAAGGAATCTCTCAGGTTTTGACCTGCCATTTGAGTTCTGTTATACTCACAGACACCATTCAAACAGTTTTAGAAACTTTGGAGTGTTTTCTATCCATATCTAATAAGTATAAGTTTTTTTATCCAGCCGTGAAAATACTGCCCCCTATCCTAAACAGGTTAAGTGTTTTTTTGTTGTTGTTTTTTTCATTAATAAAGAAGATGAGCATACACATTCCCGCTACGCCTTGTTCACTCAGTCCGACGAACGTGACAGAACTACCCACCAACAACGGACCAAGCAGCGGAGGAAGGAGCAGCAGAGGAGCTCCTTGGATTCATGGACATGGGAGGAGATTCTGGACGGGGCAGGACCATGGCACCAGGCTGGGGAATACCGATGGCCTAAGGAGGAGCTGGAGGCAGCCAAGGCGGAGCGGCGCCATTATGAGGCATTATACGCGCCGATTGGCAAGTGTGAGAGGCACCCCCAAGAATTTATTTTGGGGGGGGGCACACGGGGAGTGTGGCTAAGTCAGGTCATAGACCTAAGCCAACTCCCCGTGCTTATTATGGGGAGCGTTTGGAGATGAGAGCGCCGATCTACGCGGAAGTGCGCACGATCTCGCCCATGCGCACGCACAGTCCAGTGCGTGCGATCCCAGCCCCTCGCAAGTGCCGTGCTAGAGTGGGCATCCAGCCGGGTAGGAGTATGCCTGCGCAGCACATCTGGCCACCAGTGCGTCTCCTAGGCCCAGGCTACCCTGCGCCTGCTCTACGCACGGCAGCCATCAGGCCTCTGCACAGCCCAGTTCGCCCTGTGCCAGCACTCCGCTCGTGCAGGGCTACTGTTTACCATCCAGCCGGGACGGGTTGTGCAGGCTGTGCGCTCCAGACCTCCAGTGATTGTTCATGGCCCGGTGTATCCAGTTCCTGCTCCTCGCACTAGCCTTAAGGTGCGTGTTTCCAGTCTGGCGCCTCCAAAGCCAGCATCACGCACCAGGCCTCCAGTGCGTCCGCCCAGTCCAGTGCATCCTGTTCCCACTCCTCGCACTAGCCTTGGTGCGTGTCTCCAGTCTGGTACCTCCAGTACCAGCCCCACACACCAGGCCTCCAGTACATCAGCCCAGTCCAGTACGTCCTGCTCCTGCTCCTCGCACTAGCCCTGTGGTGCGTGTCCCTTGTCTGGTACCTCCAGTACCAGCCCCACGCACTAGGCTTCCAGTGCATCAGTCTGTAATGTAACAAAATGTGGAAAAAGTCAAGGGGTCTGAATACTTTCCGAATGCACTGTACCTCTGCTTTTCTACCTGACTCCCAGAGGCTACCACACGGCCGGTGGGGTTAGAATCGGCTGACAAGCGGAGCGAGGGAATATTAAATGACATGGTTTTGCATGGAGAGAGATGAAAGGCAATATAACATTGGCAAAGGCAATGATTATAGACTTCATACAAAAACTGACAAGGCCCATTTGAGAGTGACACAGAGCCTTGAAGCCTTAAAAAAATTAGTTGGTTTTATAATTCCAGTCTTTCTATTTATTTATTTTTTATTCTCTCTGATCAATACTGCAGGGCAATTGCATGCCGGTTTGGCCCAATGATAATCATGATGTTTTGAATATTCTTTAAAATCCGTAGAATGGTCCTTGGAGAGAAGGATGTTTGGCATTCATTTGAAATCTGTCTTCAAAATAATTTTTGAGAAATAATTCATTAAAGTTAGGAAATCTGTGACATGTTGGCCTCACACAGGACGCCATCTGTAATATGAGTTTGAGTATTGGATAAGGTCAAATTGAAATGTTTCTACCAAAAGAAATATGAGAAGCATATGCATAAACATGGTAGCAATTGAAAGGGATCACTTTGGAGATTATGGAAAAATGATCAGACTAAAGGTGAGGACACCACAGTTCACATGACACAAGACTGAATCAAAACACTACATTGTTGATTTTATGTGTATTTTACATTTACTGTACTTTTCGCAGCATTTGTCAATAACGAAATCTGAAAATATTCTGGATACATTCAGTAATATAATAAGAATTCATGGAAATGTAGGGTAGGTGAAACAAGACAGAAAAAATGACAAGGGTTTGAGTGAGAGGTCTCACTGTGTCAGGGAACTCAAAGCAGCAGGAAGGGGTGAAGTCAGGCGCAGGAGACCAAGGTCCGTGAACACATGTTTTTAATAGGCAACAGTCCAAACTGCCAACAACATGTAAGGCAGGGGAAAAAATACCAATACAGTAAGAGCCCGAAAACCGAGTAGGGGCGCAGCCCAGAAAACCTTGTAGCCTTAATACACACAATGCAGAGGGAATGCCTAAAACTCCAACCTAACCAAACCAGGCAAAAACAATCCCGCACAATCCCCAAACCTAAACAGAGAGACTAAATAACCCCCCCACTAACGATCTAACACAACACAGGTGCACACATAAACCAGACCTCACCAAAAGAAAATGAAAAGAGGATCGGTGGCAGCTAGTAGGCCGGCGACGACGACCGCCGGGCGCCGCCCGAACAAGGAGAGGCGCCACCTTCAGTCGACGTTGTGACACACTGGTGTCTCCAAGTTGCCACAACACTCCAAAGTGCGCATATTTCTTAAGTAATTTCATTAATAGGTGATTTTTTTTAGCTCGCCTAGCTGGGCCGTTGAGGAACTGAAGCAAGCACACTTGTAGTTTTTTGTTTGGAACACAGCCCTGCATCCCCACCCTCACACAATTACTGTTTACGCAATCCAAAAATAGCCCATTATAAATTGCAAACTGGGTCAGGTGGGCATCATTTCAAAGCTTATCCTTATTGCCCACATGACTAGCTATAAAATATGATCTTACAGTGATAGGCTTTCACAAGGCACTTCAGAGATAACAATGTTGGTGCTCACAGAATGGAGTCATGAGTGCATTCAAGTGCGTGTTCCATGGCAAATTTTCTTCACAATACGACAAACATGGGCTCATTCTGTTCAGAACAACACAGGGTATAATGCCATGTCATCCTTGTAACTGTATATCAAACATAGTGATCATAAACATTGATACATGAGTTTTATAATATGGAAATGTGAAGTGCACATCTGAACTCCAAATCTGAGCGCATTCCCCTCACTCGGACAACATAACATTTTCAAAAGTAGCCCAAATCGCTGCGAGGATGGGGGCATCTTCTTGTTGCACTTGCTGCTCAAGTTTAGAACAGCTGTCAGCTGAATCGTATAGAGAGCTGAAAAGTGGAGACCCTGGGCACCGACGCTATGCACTGTATAGAATGTTACTGTACAGCCACTACGTTCCAATTTAGGCACTTATTAGTGACCAAATCTGCCATATGCTGTGTTTACTGTGAATTTGGTCTCTGCGAACACAGGAACACTGGCTTTAAAACGTACTTTGCTGACAAAGCTTGATCAGATTGAATCCCGGACCTTTCTATGAATTTAATTTGGGGAAGACCCAAAACATCATAATTATCTTTTGGGCAGTCTGGCGTGGAATGCCACTGCAATGTTGATATTGTATCAGCTATGCTGTCAATCACACAGTAACCATGGCATATATTAACCTGTTATGGCTAGGGGGCAGTATTTTCACGGCTGGATAAAAAACGTACCCGATTTAATCTGGTTACAACTCCTGCCCAGTAACTAGAATATGCATATAATTATTGGCTTTGGATAGAAAACACTCCAAAGTTTCTAAAACTGTTTGAATGGTGTCTGTGAGTATAACAGAACTCAAATGGCAGGTCAAAACCTGAGAGATTCCTTTACAGGAAGTGGCCTGTCTGACCATTTCTTGAACTTCTTTGCCATCTCTATCTTTTACAAAGGATCTCTGCTCTAACGTGACACTTCCTACGTCTTCCATGGGCGCTCAGAGCCCGGGAAAAACCTGAATGTCGTCATCCCAGCCCCAGGCTGAAACACATTATCGCCTTTCTCAAGTGGCCGATCAAGGGACTGTGGGCTTAGGCGTGTGCCCTGGCCGCCCCCGTCTTTGTGATTTTTCCTCTGTTTGCCGAAAAGGAGATTCCCGGTCAGAATATTATCGCTTTTTTACGAGATAAATTGCATAAAAATTGATTTTAAACAGCGGTTGACATGCTTCAAAGTACGGTAATGGAATATTTAGATATTTTTTTGTCACGAATTGCGCCATGCGCGCAACCCTGATTTACCATTTCGGATAGTGTCTGGGACGCACGAACAAAACGCCGCTATTCGGATATAACGATGGATTATTTTGGACCAAACCAACATTTGTTATTGAAGTAGCAGGCCTGGGAGTGCATTCTGACGAAGACAACAAAAGGTAATCAAACTTTTATAATAGTAAATCTGATTTTGGTGAAGGCTAAACTTGCCGGGTGTCTAAATAGCTAGCCCGTGATGGCTGGGCTATGTACTTAGAATATTGCAAAATGTGCTTTCACCAAAAAGCTATTTTAAAATCGGACATATCGAGTGCATAGAGGAGTTCTGTATCTATAATTCTTATAATAATTGTTATGCTTTTTGTGAACGTTTATCGTGAGTAATTTAGTAAATTGTTAGCAAATTCCCCGGAAGTTTGCGGGGGGTATGCTAGTTCTGAACGTCACATGCTAATGTAAAAAGCTGTTTTTTGATATAAATATGAACTTGATTGAACAAAACATGCATGTATTGTATAACATAATGTCCTAGGGTTGTCATCTGATGAAGATCATCAAAGGTTAGTGCTGCATTTAGCTGTCTTCTGGGTTTTTGTGACATTATATGCTAGCTTGAAAAATGGGTGTCTGATTATTTCTGGCTTGGTACTCTGCTGACATAATCTAATGTTTTGCTTTCGCTGTAAAGCCTTTTTGAAATCGGACAGTGTGGTTAGATAAAGGAGAGTCTTGTCTTTAAAATGCTGTGAAATAGTCATATGTTTGAAAAATGGAAGTTTTTGTATTTTTGAGGAATTTGTAATTCGCGCCACGCCTATCATTGGATATTGGAGCAGGTGTTCCGCTAGCGGAACGTCTAGATATAAGAGGTTAACCACCTTTTTCATAAAGCGTTTCAGAGTAGGAGTCCTAATCTAGAATCAGGTCCTCCCATGTCCATGTAATCTCATTCATTATGATCGAAAATACAAAACTGATCCTAGATCAGCACTCTTACTCCGAAACGCTGATGAGTCCAGGAATAAGAGTCCAGCACTACAGTTCAGTAGAAACTGAAATGTCACCGTAGATTCTTGGATAACCATTGAAACACACTGATAAGAAAGAACTTCCCCTGATACCATCCCTTGAAACTTCCATTATGTCCCAAAGGAGTTGGTAAGGAAACTTAAAAGTTAATGTTCCAAGTCCTGTTTCTCCCACAGTGCTGTGGTTTGTTTGATTTTATGATTATGATGAGTGGTGGACAGTGAAACTCTCCTCTTCCACTGTAGGGCTCATTTCACCAAATTTTGCTATTTTTTCCTCCTTTCTCTATCACTTTCTCTCTCTCGCCCTCTCTCTTTTACTGCATCTCTTTGATGAGTCTTTCAGAGTCAATAACTACAAAGAGAATAAAGTAGACGGCATCGGTCAAAATCATGATTTATGACCCTATGTCCGGCTGGGGCGTACATGCCCAAATAAGGGCATCCAGTCAGGACATCCTGGCGGGAAGGTGTCACGTGGTTAGGGTCATATAGTTGCATCTGTCACGTGTTAGAGTGTGTGTTATTTTATATCTATATTGCATCTCTTTGAAGTGGCCATAATGATTGATGTGTAGGGACCTCATTGAACTGGGGGGGTTGTGTTTGAACATTTCAAAGAGGATGGCCCCCACACCCCCCTATTTTATTGCTCTTAGGGTTGTTGTCTATGAATTAGGAATGTCCGTGAGGCTATGTGTTGGAGGCTGATGGCCATATGACTTATATGTTCAAACCTGAGGATTCAACGGTGAAGATTTTCACAGACAGTGGCCCCAGACCCCTTTATCATGCAAAACCCGGGAGTTTTTCTCCTGCACTGTGTATGGGAGAATGGCTTAAGATACGCCTAGCGCTCTGTCAAATTGAACAGGCCTTTAGCGCTACAGAATTACCAGGCTATGCATTGGAAGAGCTTGTGGGGGGTCGCCATGATTTACAAGCCATCAGGATCTCTTCAATGGCTTATAGCCCCGACTCCAAAGTGACAATTTTAGCATGTGAACAATTTGATAGTACAAATGCGACGAAGTTTGTCAGTTCATATTTATTTTCCAAAGCCTGCAAGGATGTGAATTATTTTATGCCTGTGTTTAGCTTTAAATGGAGGGATTACCCTATATTCATAACCCTGAGGAATAAGATGGACAGTCTTTTCCAAAATCGTGAACAATTACGTCGATGGCCGCTTCTATCCTTAAGACACACGGGCGAGTGTCTACAGGCCAGACGTAGGATCTATCCCTGGAGTGAAAACTTACCGAGTCTTGACGCTGGGGAATTGGACACAGACAGCGGGTGGGGTTCAGTGACAACCCTATAGCCGGGCCTGTTATCCGTAAGAAAGGAACAGTTAAAAAATGTTATGTATTCATTATTCAAAGGTCTGTACTAAATATTACGAATTAAATAAATGTTTTTAAATTTACCCCTTAACGAACGGGAATCTTTCATTTCTTCAAACGTTGTTTATACATAAAAAACATTAGTGCGTGTTAAAATATTGCACAGTAAAACATTTTAAATGATTATTGCATGTTTAAAAAGGTCTGTACTAAATATTATGAATTAAATAAAATGGTTTTAAAGCTGTATCTCACCTTTAACATAGGGACTATGCATTTTCGAGCCATACCCCGGCAGGGCCCTGAGAAAAAAGGATTCCGGAACGTCATGTGCGTGCACTGGGGGTGCGTGCGTGTGAGGGAGGGTAATTGTGTGTGTGTTTCAAAACAAAAAGGGGGGTGTGTCTCTGCATGGGTGGCTTTTTGAAACCAGAAAAAGTGTGTGTAAATTTGTTTAGGATTGGGGGCGTCTCTTCAATTGGGCAAGGCACTTTCAATTTTATTACCACAAAAGCCTTTCAAATACGTATTTATCTCACCCACAAGCATGTGGGGGCTAAAAAGTGAAAAAGCCCAGGCATAAGATATCTTGTCTAGATTACCTCCTAAGGGTTTAAAACATATGTTATTTCTAATCAGTGCATATACTAAAGGTCCCCCACCCCGGGATATAAATATACAACGGACACCCCCAAGCTGTGCTATGAAGCATAAATGCAATACCTGCAGACAGAATATGTCGAGACACCCGCCTGTGGTTTTTGGGTCTTTAGACATTTGGGGGTAGTTTATATGACCCTTTTATGCATACAGGATGTCGCCCAAAAAAACGGCACCCCCAGCTCTGTAAACTCATTGCATAATAGTGAAACTAGCCAGTCGGTAAGACATCCTAAAGCGCAACATCAGGCCAACAGACAGAAGAGTTATCAGGCCAACAGATAATCGCGGAATCGGTCCAAATGGAGCTTTCTGAACGTGAGGTAGTGAAAATAATATATTAGATTTGGAGAGGTATTTTCAGGGAATTGTATGGATATAAAAAAAATTATATCGCTATTCTAAAACGGATGGACAATGATTTTTGGGCAATATGTCAAATGCACGTATTCTCATATTTTAACAATGTGTATATTTCGTATAAATATATGTTAATATTATCTAACATCTGTAGGGTCTCAATCCTTTACACAGCTTCTCCGGGGGATAGATGATTCTCAGAATCAAACTGCGTGCAGCCCTTTAAGTAGCCAATCTCCATCACACTATTGTCGACGTAAGTTCAATAATAAAAATCCCTAAGAAAATGTATACATTAAAAACAAAAAGTGTGAACCCTATATTAAAAGCTATTTTTTGTGTTTACAGCGGACAGACCCAAAAGAAGGATCACAGGTGCTTCATGTAATCTGAACGAGGACATTGATGCTATTCTGCCTTTCTGTTCGAACGGGTTTACCCTAACTCCCCCCAGGAACCAAGCTACATATTTCCGCCCCAAACATGGCACAACATCTGCGCAAGTGCATTGCGCAGAATCCCCCCGGCCCGAAAAGTTACTGCTTCAAGAAACGACCCTATATGGACAAGGTATGAAGCCATTATATATGTTATTAGTAATACATAGTTTATTATAATTTATAGATTTTTTATGATTGAATATGTTAAAACAATGACAAATAACGTTTTTTCAGACTCCAACGAGACATGCCCTGCAGAATCTGCAAGGCCTGGTGAAAAAAAGTCTAAAGCCCCCGGTTTCCGCGATTCGTCAGAACAGCCCACGTCAAAAAAGCCGAGGTAATTTAATTATGTATTGTTAATATATAGTATTATATCTGAAATGTATTTGACATTTTAACCTAATATATTCCATGTTTAACAATCTATTTTATGTAAATATTATTTTCTTTCAGACTCCTCCCCGGCGTATAACGGCACAGAAGACCATACACACCGAGAACACGCGGAGGATTTCGGCGCGCCAGACATTCACAATAAAACAACGAAACCGGATGATTTCAACGTTTTAAATGACATTCCTGAGGTAGACGACTGGATATTCTGTAAAGCAGCCAATCTTCTTGATTCCTCCAATTCTTATGTAGAAACACCCAAACCTGAAATAGACCAAGCTGGGTTTATCAATGCCTTTTCAAAGGCTCTAAAATCCAGAAAAGTCTTGCTACACAAACGAATGGTTGATTTACTCGAGCGGCAATACAGTCAGGATCTATCCTTCTGGCGTAGAACAATGCCCCATTTGTTAAGCAATAAACCGTTTAAAAAACGCAAATACCGGCGGTAAAAACAGTTACTGAAATGGACGTGCCAATAATTGAGACAGTTGAAAGCCTTTTGGCGAAAGTACCCCCGATCTACAAGCTTTAATTGAACGGATGAACGAGGGTGGGGTATCAGACATAATTCCGATAGACGAAAATCTATTTTCCCAAATTCCCACCGACCTAATTGAAATAATTAAACATATGAACGAGTCAGGAACAACCTATGAAAACCAATTATCGCAAATCCCGCCCGCCCTAGTTTTTTTAATAAACCAGATGAAGGAGAGCCTGAGATCTTCTACACCCAGGGGCGGAAATCCCGGGGGGATTTATTAACTATTAAGCTAGCTAGTACCTATTCCATTTATGTGGCCTCGTCAAAGATGGAATCTTTGCTATCGTCAATTTATTCCAAGATCAGCATGCAGATGATGTAAGTTAGTGCTTCAAAGTCCCTGTGATAAGGTTAGCGATAAACTGAAGTCCAAACTGAACAGAACTACACTCTCTTCTACCATTGTCTTAAATATATTTCATGGTCTCGTTGCAAAAGCTAAATTGTCGCAAGGGAACTTTTATTTATTTTATTTCACCTTTATTTAACCCGGGTAGCAAAGATTATAGCAAACACCACTGAAACGGAATTGGTGCTCGCTAGCTTTGCAAATTCAGCTATTGTTGGAAGCCAGCCAATATGAAACAAACTATTAAAATTACAAAAGGTTGCAGCATATGTTGTGTAAATGGTGAACTCATACAGCTGTCAACTCTTGTCATTTTACTCCATTTCACATTTGCTAGCTACCTTTTAGATCGAAGCCCAAATAGAATGATAAAAGTTAAGATGATAGAAGCCCATCTCCTACTGTAAATAACCTACACACTGTGTGTGTGTGTAGCCAGCCAGCCAGCCAGGTAGAAAAATGGCAGAAAAATTAAAGACGGACATCAGAGTATTTTTCAGTACACCAAAACGCAAAGTAAGAACCCTAGTAGCCTAATATCTCAAAGACTAGTTGATAAAATGTTCATAAGAAAGAAATGAAATTCTAATGGAAATGTTTCACAATGATGTCATTAGGCAGAGCAGGCAACAGATGGCACACAGACAGCAGAGTTGGGGACAGATATGCAGGGACAGACTGGCAGAGACAGGGAGTCTCGGGTAAGTTTGAGTCTTTGTTTGGCAACATTATGAAAGGTTCTCAATTTTTTTTACTTGTAAAATAGGAACATAATTGGAAAATGCCATGGATACCCCCACTCAACTTAAACTGGTGACTGAACTAAGATTTGTTAAAGGCAATGGTATTGCTGTTGTGATTAGTTGTGTAGTTTAGGGTACCGGTAGTTAGGAGTACGGCAAACACCTTATTTCTTTAGTTCCTCAATATATATTTACCATATTACAATGTAGGCTATGTGTTACAGCACTACTTTTGGTGTCCCCCTCAGGAATTGCTCTTGAGAAAATGTTATGTAATTGTCCCCTCCAAAGTTGATATCAGATTTTCGCCCCTGTCTACACCGGAACCCGTACACACCCCGGAACCCGTACACACCCCGCCAGAAGAGTCTGTAATGCAATATGATGTTTTTGAGGAATTGGAAAATTGTCTAATAAATCAGGAGGGAGATGGTCTTGATAGAAGTGACAGGGTTGTGTACAGAAATAAATTCAGCAATACAGAGATTAGACAGTTTTCAATTTGGAAATTTGTGGAGATAGCATGCAAAACACTATCTCTTATTTTACCCAATGGTGAAGCAGATCTTGAACAATTTATAGCCCTGCTGGAACGACTTGTTCCATCAAATTTATCCATCATAGCCGATAGGTCGCTAGAGCTTATAGTGCAAATAATACGGCAACCCCTGGAGGTGGGAGTCAGAGAAGGAAACTTGATAGCTTAATGCAATCAGAAATCATAAACAATAAAAGGGCATGCCTCATAAATGTTCACAATCCTGGTAATAAGCTATGCTTTGCAATAGGCCTTGCACATTTACTAAACCCTGGATGTACGGATCTAGAGGCGTTACAAAAGGCTAGAGAGCTTCAAAATGCTGTCGGTCTGGGCATACAGGATGCAGTCGCATTCTCTGACATAGTCAAATTTGAAAACTTTCTGAACATCAAGATTGTGGTTTTGTACCACAGTAGAGCTAATGCTTCTCTCTTGAAATTCCAAAACAACCCCCAACCTCATCCTCAGATTCTGTACTTTTATGTGCAAAATGACCATTACTATGCAGTTACCAACATCGGAGCGTTTTTAGGCGCACCGTATGTGTGTCCAGCCTGTCATACCGGCTACACCCGAAAGCCTTCTCACCCCTATTCAAATAATGTTGAATAAAAATGTCTTTATCCTGGGCCAAGTACTCCAACCACTGAATGGAGCCACTAGAGTATGACTTGAATTGGCGTCGGTAGTTGTCAGGCGAGGGGATAGCTATAGATGCTGGAGGTAGAAAGTGTGTATGATAGGTTTTCATGCATGCCGATGCAATAGTTGTACAACTCCAGGGGTGAATGCCTGCATCTTTGATGACCTCTGCTCTGAATCTGAGGCCCCCTCGCGAAGGATAACCACGTCGTTGTCACAGTATGACTCCATCTCTTTGTGGGGGGGCACTCGTGCCGTTATAACTGTTCCGTATGTCTGGATGAAAACTGTCCGATGCAGCCCTTAAACCTGACACCCTGTGTCGATTGTCACAGGACATGACATTCGGCCTACTGTTACGAAAAACACAAAATTGAAACATGGCACCCCAAGGCCTGTAAATCTGTAAGCAGTTGTGATATTAACAGGAAATGTCCAAAATGTCAATGCAATTACAACCTTAAAATAGACAGCCCTAAACCTCATGTGTGTGGAATCATACATTGCCCAATCTGTAAAGGGCCTTTGAAAAGCAGAGACTCTGAAGTGGTTCAAGAAGTGCCACACGAGTGTTATATTCAACCCTTGGCTGAAGATGAACATTCAGAGAAATACGTTTTTTATCATTTTGAGACTAATCAACAATCAGAGGTTCATTTGCCTATTTTTGTATCTACCATGACTTTCAAGGGGGATAAGTGGTCAGCCGAGGGACCCAATTGTGCATTCCTCTTTCTAAAACACTACCAGAAAACCCCAGTACAGAAACTTCACGTTTATAGCGCACAATTCTAGAGCATATGATTCGTACCTTCTTTTGAACCCTCTGATACAGCAAGGCGTTGCACCCAGTGTCATAGCTCAAGGTAGTAAAATCTTGTGTTTTGTAGACCCCGCTTTCAACCAGAGATACATTGACAGTTTAAGCTTCTTACCCATGAGATTGGCTGAAATGCCTGAGGCCTTGGGTTTTGAGAACTCTGTGAAAGGTTGGTTTCCCCATTTTTTTTTTACATCCGAGGAGAATCTACACTATATAGGATCTTATCCGAGACCCGAAATGTACGGTTGTGATCAAATGTCTCCCAAAGAGCGAGAGAGATTCATGACATGGTACGAGACAGTATGTCACAGCACTTTTGATTTCCACAAAGAGATGGAGTCATACTGTGACAACGACGTGGTTATCCTTTGCGAGGGGGCCTCAGATTCAGAGCAGAGGTCATCAAAGATGCAGGCATTCACCCCTGGAGTTGTACAACTATTGCATCGGCATGCATGAAAACCTATCATACACACTTTCTACCTCCAGCATCTATAGCTATCCCCTCGCCTGACAACTACCGACGCCAATTCAAGTCATACTCTAGTGGCTCCATTCAGTGGTTGGAGTACTTGGCCCAGGATAAAGACATTTTTATTCAACATTATTTGAATAGGGGTGAGAAGGCGTTTGGGCCTTATCATGTAGATGGATACACACATATTGATGGTGTTGAGACCGTGTTTGAGTACAACGGTTGTTTCTTCCACGGTTGTAAATCTTGCTTTGAGTCACAGGCCTTGTGTGTCCTAACCCAAAAGACATTTGGTGAAATGTACCTAGAGTTTCAAGACAAATTGGAATCTTTACAGGCTACTTATGGTTTGAAAGTGAATATTATGTGGGAGCATGAGTGGACCGCACTCAAAAAGTCTGATCCTCATGTTCGAGCTTTCCTTCCGAGCTTTGACACACCCGAACCCTTGGAGCCACGACAGGCCCTGTATGGAGGCCGTACCAATGCTTTGACTTTGCGGTATGTAGCGCAACCAGACGAGACAATAGGTTATGTAGATTTTACATCTCTTTATCCTCATGTAATGAGTTCCTCATGCTATCCTATGGGGCATCCTGAAATTATTCACTGCGACTTTGACTTACCCCAAAACTATTTTGGTCTGATCAAAGCAACTGTCTACCCACCTTGGGGTTTGTTTATACCAGTGTTGCCTTACAAGGGACCTCAAGGAAAACCTTTCTTTCCCCTATGTCGCACCTGCAGTGAAAACAACAACCAGGAAAAGCATTGTGATCACTCAGATCAGGAAAGAGCCCTTACAGCTGTCTGGGTTACACCTGAATTCACAAAGGCTCTAGAGAAGGGGTATCGTGTGGCCAAAATCTTTGAAGTGTGGAACTTTTCCAGGAAATCAGACACTTTTTAAAGAGTACATCAAGACCTTCTTGAGATGCAAGCAAATGGCTTCAGGCTATCCTGCATCGGTCACAGATCAAGAGAGCAAAGACAAGTACATTCAAGACTATCATGACCGAATAGAGGTCAACAAGACCAAACGAAATGTGTCGAAATTGTACTTAAACTCGCTTTGGGGGAAGCTTTCGCAGAGATGCAATATGCTAACATCGTCGATCATTAACCTCTTGGCGTTCCCCTAGGATAGGGGGTGCTAAAGCGATTTTTGAAAAAAATTCGTGCCCATTTTAAACGGCCTCCTACTCAAACTCAGAAGCTAGGATATGCATATAATTAATACTTGTGGATAGAAAACACCCTAAAGTTTCTAAAACTGTTTGAATGGTGTCTGTGAGTATAACAGAAATCATATGGCAGTCAAAACCCCGAGACAGATGGAAACAGGAAGTGGAATTCTGAATTGCGAACTCAACTTCATCACGTTGCCTATTAATCACATCGTGAGCTATGGTTCATTGAGCACTTCCTATTGCTTCCACTAGATGTCCCCAGTCTTCACAAATTGGTTTGAGCCTTCTACTGTTAAAATTGAATGAATGAGACGCTGTGGAACGTGGTCACACGGAGAGGGCCATCACCATTATGATGCCGGCGCCCCTGGTTACCCTCCACTTTCGAAACGTTTTGAAACACAATGCAATCGTCCCCCTCGAATCTTATTGGCTCTCTTGTTGAAACAGGCCCTGAAGATTTATGTTATACAACGTTTGACATGTTTGAACGAACCTAAAAAAAATGCTTTTTGTCGAAATGGCTGTCCCGTGGCCGACGGAGGATTTGGATCAGCCTTCAGACGCGCTAACAAGAACAAGCTAATGGAACATAATGGATGAACTTTTTCGAACGAAAATACATTTGTTGTGGACCTGGGATTCCTGGAAGTGCTTTCTGATGGAGACAACCAAAGGTGAGGGATTATTGACAATAGTATACAAGACTAGATGTGATATGCGATTGTTCCAAGATGGCGCTGACATGTAACGTTAGCCTATTTTTCAGAGTATCGCATCCCCTTTCATCGCAAAGTATGATTACCCAGTAAAGTTAATTTTAAATCTGGTATTACAGGTGCTTTCAAGAGATATTCATCTATAAATCTTAGAATGACAATATTACATTTTAAAAATGTTTTCGAATAGTAATTTAGTAAATTGTAGCTCTGTTTCATCGGATGCATTTGAGGGAAAATAGTTAGTCAACGTTACGCACCGATGTAAAATGCTGTTTTTATATATAAATATGAACTTTATCGAACAAAAGAATGCATGTATTGTGTAACATGATGTCCTAGGTGTGTCATCTGATGAAGATTGTCAAAGGTTAGTGCTGTTTTTTGGTTATTTGTGATGCATGTGGTCCCGCATACGGGACGGAGGCCGCACAGGGGTTAAACAGCGGTTGACATGCTTCGAAGTACGGTAATGGAATATTTAGAATTTTTTTGTCACGAAATGCGCCATGCTCGTCACCCTTATTTACCCTTTCGGATAGTGTCTTGAACGCACGAACAAAACGCAAGCGTCCCACCTAGCCCATAGAGGTTAAATCTAGACGTTCCGCTAGCGGAAAACCTGCTCCAATATCCAATGATAGGCGTGGCGCGAATTACAAATTCCTCAAAAATACAAAAACTTCCATTTTTCAAACATATGACTATTTCACAGCATTTTAAAGACAAGACTCTCCTTTATCTAACCACACTGTCCGATTTCAAAAAGGCTTTACAGCGAAAGCAAAACATTAGATTATGTCAGCAGAGTACCAAGCCAGAAATAATCAGACACCCATTTTTCAAGCTAGCATATAATGTCACAAAAACCCAGAAGACAGCTAAATGCAGCACTAACCTTTGATGATCTTCATCAGATGACACACCTAGGACATTATGTTATACAATACATGCATGTTTTGTTCAATCAAGTTCATATTTATATCAAAAACAGCTTTTTACATTAGCATGTGACGTTCAGAACTAGCATACCCCCCGCAAACTTCCGGGGAATTTACTAACAATTTACTAAATTACTCACGATAAACGTTCACAAAAAGCATAACAATTATTTTAAGAATTATAGATACAGAACTCCTCTATGCACTCGATATGTCCGATTTTAAAATAGCTTTTTGGTGAAAGCACATTTTGCAATATTCTAAGTACATAGCCCAGCCATCACGGGCTAGCTATTTAGACACCCGGCAAGTTTAGCCTTCACCAAAATCAGATTTACTATAACAAAAGTTTGATTACCTTTTGTTGTCTTCGTCAGAATGCACTCCCAGGACTGCTACTTCAATAACAAATGTTGGTTTGGTCCAAAATAATCCATCGTTATATCCGAATAGTGGCGTTTTGTTCGTGCGTTCCAAGACACTATCCGAAGTGGTAAATCAGGGTCGTGCGCATGGCGCAATTCGTGACAAAAAAATTCTAAATATTCCATTACCGTACTTCGAAGCATGTCAACCGCTGTTTAAAATCAATTTTTACGACATTTTTCTCGTAGAAAAGCGATAATATTCCGACCGGGAATCTCCTTTTCGGCAAACAGAGGAAAAATCACAAAGACGGGGGCGGCCAGGGCACGCGCCTAAGCCCACAGTCCCTTGATCGGCCACTTGAGAAAGGCGATAATGTGTTTCAGCCTGGGGCTGGGATGACGACATTCAGGTTTTTCCCGGGCTCTGCGCGCCCATGGAAGACGTATGAAGTGTCACGTTAGAGCAGAGATCCTTTGTAAAAGATAGAGATGGCAAAGAAGTTCAAGAAATGGTCAGACAGGCCACTTCCTGTAAAGGAATCTCTCAGGTTTTGACCTGCCATTTGAGTTCTGTTATACTCAGACACCATTCAAACAGTTTTAGAAACATTGGAGTGTTTTCTATCCAAAGCCAATAATTATATGCATATTCTAGTTACTGGGCAGGAGTAGTAACCAGATTAAATCGGGTACGTTTTTTTATCCAGCCGTGAAAATACTGCCCCCTAGCCATAACAGGCTAGATGAAGCAACGCTGTCATGTTAATTTAAAGTTTAATTCCCAGATAGCCTATACAGGTTTGATTTATCATTAACATAGATCAATCAGTAAAATTTGCTTTTGCAAAGCACATTCAGTAAACCCAGTACTGACAGAAGTCCCGCCTCCGGCGGGAATCCCATGTGGCCCTAGGGAGAAGTGAACCTAGTGGTGAATGTACCCTAACATTTAAACTACTGGTTACTTTTGTGATAATTCAGACAATCCCAATTGCTTGGATATCATTGTCTCATTCAATGTAATAAGTTAAATTGTCAAACGTACCTCTCTAGGTTCTTCCAATTAAATGAGACATTTTAAACTTTGCAATAGTAACCTAGATGAACCAACTTCCCAGGTTAAGTAAAGTTTAATTCCCAGATAGCCTATCCAGGTATGATTAATCATTATCATTGATTAATTAATTCAATTTGCGTTTGCAAATTCATTCACGTCGAACTCCCACAGTACTGGTACAGTACTGATGGTTCATTAAACATCTATAAATATATTAAAATCGTCTTTGCAGCTCCAAAACCAAACTTTGGAAAATTAGGAAAAATATTTTTCCTTTCAAATGTTCTAATAATGTGCAAGCTATCAGAGGGGGTAGTCCCCACTCACCCGCTAATTAGTGAACCTCCACCCATGAATGGATTGATCTCTGACCTTAGCAGCGATACCAACCCTAATTATGCCATTAGCGTAAAAACAGCAGACAACAGCGCTCTCCAAAATCAACCATTGGGAGCAGGCCTCGTAAAGGTGCTCTCCAGTCTAGCCCTGATGTCTGACTGATTGGTTGGCATCAGTCCAATACCGCAGTGCACAGCTGAAGCACGAGCAGGTAATGGTAGACATAAAGGGACAGGTGGAGAGAACCGGGAAACCAATGACAAATGCAGAAATTGGAAAAATTCTGCTAGCTATGGAACTGTGTTTGAAAACTGAACAATTAAATATAATTGCAAAAACTTATGATGAACAAGCACAAACTCTTCAACAAAATCGTCATCTACAGGAACAAAATCATATGCTACAGGAACAACTCAATTTAGCCAAAACTAAATACGATGATGTCCACGTCAAACTAGATAAATCTGAAGAGTTATCTACAAACAGCAGCGCTCAGCTTGATAACATGCATGCAGTTTTGTTGAATGTTACTCAAAGTAACACGGTTCTACTCAAAGTGCTGCAGACCAAAGATGATATGTTAATGAACACAATGACTAAGTTGGATGACAGATCAGCAGAACTCATTGAAGTCGCTGACCAAATGAATGATGAGAGAACTCAGGTGATGAAGATGGAAATATTGATTTCTAAGAAAGCGGAGGAAATCTCATCACTGAATCTCTCGCGCCATACTCAAGACCTCTATCTGCAAACCATGACAGATAAGTTTGAGACCAAAAGGAGCAAGTGCGACACTCACGTGTCCAAAATCAGTACTCTAAGCGCTCAAGTGGACTCTGCAATGCAGCAGAATACCACCCTTAGGTACCATCTGGAGGAAGTCCAGAATGGTCACGCTCTACAGCGACCACCCATCCAAGCAACTGGAGCCCTGTACTCAAAGGAGTAAAGACGATAGGTTTCAGACTTTGCCTCCCTCATGTGTACCTCAGCCTTCTCCTCTTGGCCATTGGGTGGTGCCTCTTGGCCAACAAAGCCAAAGTTTGGCTTCTCCACTTGGACTTTCGGCCCCAATTTCCCCACAGGATGAAGCCAACCCTCTCCGCCCGCTTGGCGTGGAATACCTTGACAAACTCGTCAAGAATTTCCCCACTTTTGACCCCGTTACAGGTCAGCCAAACGATACTGAGATGTTCCTAGCTGACATAGAGGATGCATTGGATGGCTACCCGAACGCAACGGGTTCTGACAGGGTTTACCTGTTGAAGCGAACGTCAAATAAACACGTGACGAGGTTAATTCGTCTACAACAGTAACACGTGCTAAATGACTACGCTAAACTTGCCACAGCTTTGAAATTAGAATTCAGTGGTTCTGCGACTCGCAAACACGACAGCTCACTGGCTAACACCGTCAAACAATCTCGGAATGAACACCCACAAGCTTACTATCATAGGCTTCGTTCAGCTTACTTTGGCCTAATCACTGAAACAGGAATGGAAGAGCTGTTATCATTCCAACAAATGTTTCTGTCGAATATGTATCCCACCTTCATTACCTACTTGGGCCCTGCAGCCCACGTTGGCTTGCCCATCTTACAATTCAGAGAGCTTGCAAACACAGCTTTTGAGGCATCAAAAGTTCACAACGCTAAGAGCCCTGACCGCTCTGTTTTGAAGTTTGACCAGGAGCCCTCACTCCAGTTAGAGGGTGCATTATCAGGTATTGGAGTGTTGAGAGATGACACACAACATGGTTTCTACCACAAAACCACGATTCCAATAACCTCCGTGGTCGAAATAACTATAAAGTACGTCACCATCAAAACGACTACCGCGACAATCAACCTGTTCGCTACGTTCCTGCACCCAACCCACACAAAGTGTCAGAGCACAAGGGTAACAAAGGGTTGAAGGATGATCAAAACATAGACCAATGTTCTCCAGAAGTTCCACTACGTGAAGAATTAAGCGAGAAAAAGTTGAGAAAAGGGTAAAAGATAAGTTACAAGGACTAGACGGAGAAGTACTGACACTAGGTCCGCAGGAATTTACACCCATAGCAAGGATGTTAAAATTCTAATTTCTCCTGCTCTCACTCGAGACCCTATCCAGGGCCCGCTTGATCAAGAAACAAGCCCACGGGCTTTGTCTATAGACTCTGATACAAAGGTTGCAAAGAAAAAGGTAAAACGCTTCGTTAAAGCCAAGCCCACTCAAAATCTGAAAAGTCGATCTGCTTCCACCTTGAACAGAAATGGCACATCACATCGCTGCGAATGACCACTCCACTTTGTGGGGAACATGTCCACTAAGCACGACTCTAAACACCCATACCTGGAATCAGTCCTGGAGGATTGCTTAACTTGTCATGTGCTAATTGATTCTGGCACGACAATGTCTCTCATCTCTCAAACATTGTTTGATGATCTCAAAAGGGCTTTGAAGCCAACTAAATGTTGGTTGAAAGTGGAACGATGCAACACTGCACTTCGAGGGGTCACTCGCACTACCTCGCCTCTTACGTTGAGAGTCATGCTGAAACTACACTTCCAGGATGTATTGCTTGTTCACCCTGTGTATGTTACCAGCCTCGAATCTTTACCCCTGCTACTTGGAGCAGACTTGATGGATCGGTTACTCCCACTGATGGATTGGAAAACCAACCAGGTATGGTCACAGGCCACAGTGCCTTCTCCACTGACCACACTGTCTTCCCCTAAAGCTAGCAGCAACACAGTCATTCACGAGGGGTATCTGTCGAAAGCACCCCTTGGGAAAAAGACGTTTAGAATCCGATCCAAGGAGATATTACGATATCTCAACACATTCCATCAGCCAACCTGATTGACCATTCTTTTCATGATTTTGAGCCAGCTGTCTCTGAATGAGCAACTTCCCTCCTCCTTGCAGTCGTGCAATATGGTAGTTGAGATGAACTTCTCTTGCCCTTCGGACACTTCCGCAAGCACTGCGGCTGTCTCAGCAAAAAGACATTGATGCGCAGAGAATACTCTGCTTCCGATGATACACCTTCCGCTTTGTGAGGGACTGTCACCCCTTACAATGACACTAATGGCGTCAGTCCAGCATCTGACCTGATGACTCCCACTGGTGAAACACTGCGATATCACAGACCGATATCCTCGTCTCAGTTCGCAGGTACTGAAGAGGTTGCCACACGCGGACGCGGTGGTAATTGACAGGCCTCGACAGCCACTGAGCGTTTTTAAGCACAAACACCAGGAGATTTGGTTGAAAGATTACACACCGGTGGGTGTGTCGAGAATTTGGGCAACACCGTACGAGGCCGCCAGAGCATAAAACAAATATAGTTGTAAACTCACCTATGAGAACAGTGAGGAGCAGATGGGCCCCTAGATGGGAATAATCTTAGAACACATCTAAGATATTACTGAGGTGTACCACACTAGTCGTAGAAGAAGTCCAGTGGACTTCCACCTCAAACAAATGGCAAAAAAAAAAAAAAAAGTCAAGCCTTGCCAGAGTTCAGGTTCAACTATAATACATCTAGTAAAATGCTCTAATCATGTGTTCCGGCAGGATAATATTTCAGAATAAATCGGTAGGATGACTGGTCCCCTTGAGTACCAATACCAATACCAGCAACAGTCAGTCCAGCGACAATCAGTAAGAAGGTTAGAGACCTAACCAATCAAATTACCCTTGACAACAGCGACATAGGAGTCACTCAGAGTGCAACACGGGGAAGGGAATCTCCAGAGCACTCTTCCAATGGTTAACACACATGCCACTAATAAATAGAACCCTCCATTCAGGAGGAAAGTTATTAGAAGTCATGAACCATGATCACACCACGTAGAGTACTTCCGTCATGAGGTTAGCTCCTCCGTGGATAACATAGCTATGAAATAGACTTCTTCATACCTATCTCCACTACAATAGTGGAAGACAGTGACTTGTAGTAAAACCACTACAGATTCCTCCAGGCATTGACCTGAAAATGAACTGATTACGTCAGACTCATTCTGAACAAGTTGTAATCTGCCAGGATACTTGGTTTTCTTCCCTTGATATGCACGCTTGTGTAAACATAAACGCACATGCACAACGCAACATCCAATTAGGATTTATGCTAGGATCACTCCTTGGGATAGGCGTGCCGCTAGCACCCCACCTTGACAACATCCGGTGAAATTGCAGAGCGCCAAATTCAAAATACAAAATTTGTAATATTAAACATTCATGAAAATACAAGTGTCTTACATCGTTTACAATCTTAACTTCTTGTTAATCCAGCCGCTTTGTCAGATTTCAAAAAGGCTTTACGGCGAAAGCATACCATGGGATTATCTGAGGACAGCTGCCCGCATACAAAAGCATTACAAACATTTTCCAAACAAGCAGAGGTGTCACGAAAGTCAGAAATAGCGATTAAAAAAAATAACAAGATCTTCCTCTGTTTGCAATCCCAGGGGTCACAGCTACATAACAAATTGTCCTTTTGTTCGATAAGGTCCTTCTTTATATCCCAAAAAAGTCAGTATAGTTGGCGCGCTTGATTCAGTAATCCACCCTAATATGTAAATAAACAATAACATTTAAGACGGACAATAGTATGTTCATTACCGGAGATAAATAACGAAGTTCGAGCCCTCACCGACGCGCACCACAACACTACAGCCAAAATGGGAGCCACCTAGAAAAACTACAAAATCTAGCTCATTTTTCAAAAAACAAGCCTGAAACTCTTTCTGCGTGTAAACGTGGTGTACCTCATAAACTGGCCACTGAATGTATATTTGATAATAGACTGTCATGCCTCACCTTTTGTTAGGTTCTCAATGAACCTTAACATTTCACGGACGATTAGTAAACCTCAAACCAAGTTTATTCACCCACTGGGTAATACAGCTGCATAAGACAAAGACATATTTCCACCAGTCGTAGTATATATACCCCAATTTGGGTGACATCTTCCTTCTCTCTAAATATTACATCTTTATTGCTAACCAGGAAGTTAAGTGACCTGGGCAATAAACTGTTCCTTCTCCCTTAACATGACCTGACCTCAACACCCTTCCTCACTAAACCACATCTCTCCAGCTTTATCAGTGCCTGCCAAAATGTGATCGTCTTTCCTTCACTCAGTACATTCCAAGCTTAATTGCATCCACCATATACATTCCTCCTAACTTCTGGTATAAACCCTAGACTATAGCACTCAATATTTCAATAGGATACCTGATAATTAACATTATTCCAAGTTCAGGAGTCAGAACCCAGAATCCATCACCTTCTATTGCATCCGCCTGGCCTAACCATTCCCAGGCACCCCTCAGGCTATGAGTCTTAACCAGTGGTGTAAAGTACTTATAATGAACACAAATATAAATGCAACAAGCAACAATTTCAAAGACTTTACTCAGTTATAGTACATATAAGGAAATCAGTCAATTTAAATAAATTCATTATGCCCTAATCTATGGATTTCACATGACTGGGAATACACATATGCATCTGTTGATCACAGATACCTTAAAAAAAGGTAGGGGCGTGGATCAGAAAAGCAGTCAGTATCTGGTGTGACCACCATTTGCCTCATGCAGCGTGACATTTCCTTCACATAGAATTGATCAGTGGCCTGTGGAATGTTGTCCTACTCCTCTTCAATGTCTGTGCGAAGTTGCTGGATATTGGCGGGAACTGGAACACGTTGTCGTACATGCCGATCCAGAGCATCCTAAACATGTTCAATGGGTGACATGTCTGGTGACTATGCAGGCCATGGAAGAACTGGGATATTTTCAGCATCCAGGAATTGTGTACAGATCCTGCAGCATGGGGCTGTGCATTATCATGCTGAAAAAGAGGTGATTGCGGAGGATGAATGGCACGACAATGGGCCTCAGGATCCCGTCACAGCTTATTGTAGAGAAATTAACATTCAATTCTCAGGCAACAGCTCTGGTGGCTATTCCTGCAGTCAGCATGCCAATTGCATGCTCCCTCAACTTGAGATGCCTGTGGCACTGTGTTGTGTGACAAAACTGCACATTTTAGAGTGGCCTTTCATTGTCCCTGCACAAGGTGCACCTGTGTAATGATCATGCTGTTTAAGCAGCTTCTTGATATGCCACACCTGTCAGCAAGAGAATATTAAGAACATTAAGAAAATGACTGTAAAAAAAATGTATTGATGAGGAATTGAAACATTTTATGGTTGGGAGGGATAAGGCAAAAAGGAATGTCAAATAAATCTGGCTGCATCACTAATTGGCAAACCTACTGCAAATTGATAAATCATTTGACTAAACAGAACAAAAAGAAGAAGAAACTATACTATGAAACACAGATAAATTATATAAAGAAGGATAGTAAAAAGATTTGGAGCACCTTAAATTAAATCTTGGGCAAAAAGGCAAACTCAGCTCCATCATTCATTGAATCGGATGGCTCATTCATCACAAAACCCACTGATATTGCCAAGTACTTTAATTATTTTTTCATTGGCAAGATTAGCCAAGTTAGGCATGACATGCTAACAACAAACACTGAACCGACACATCCAAGTATAACTAACCAAATTATGAAACACTAGCATCGTGTTTTTTGGGGGGGTGGGTCGATCAACAATGACAAGCCACTTGGGTCTGACAACTTGGATGGAAAATTACTGAGGATGATAGTGGACGATATTGCCACTCCTATTTGCCATCTCTTAAATCTAAGCTTACAAAAAAGTGTGTGCCCCCAGGCCTGGAGGGAAGCAAAAGTAATTCCTCTACCGAAGAATAGTAAAGCACTCTTTACTGGCTCAAATAGCCGACCAACCAGCCTGTTACCAACCCTTAGTAAACTTTTAGAAAAAATTGTGTTTGACGAGACACATTGTTATTTTACAGTAAGTAAATTAACAACAGAATTTCAGCATGCTTATAGGGAAGGGCACGGCACTTTCACAAATTACGGATAATTGTCTGAGAGAAATTGATAATAAAAAGATTGTGGGAGATGTTTTGTTAGACTTCAGTGCAGCTTTTGACATTATCAATCATAGTGTGCTGCTGGAAAAACATATAGAATATGTTATGGCTTTATACCCCCTGGTATATTGTGGATTGAGAGTTACCTGTCTAACAAAACACAGAGGGTGTTCTTTAATGGAAGCCTCTCCAACATAATCCAGGTAGAATCAGGCATTCCCGAGGGCAGCTATATAGGCCCCTTACTTTTTTCAATCTTTACTAATGACCTGCCATTGGCTTTGAGTAAAGCCTGTGTGTCTATGTATGCAGATGACTCAACACTATACACGTCAGCTACTACAGCAAGTGAAATCACTGCAACACTTAACAAAGAGCTCCAGTCAGTTTCAGAATGGGTGGCAAGAAATAAGTAAGTTAGTTCTAAATATTTAAAAACTAAAAGCATTGTACTTGGGACAAATCATTCACTAAACCCTAAACCTCAACTAAATCTTGTAATTAATAATGTGGACATTGAGAAAGTTGGAGACATTAAAATGTATTTTAATGTTTTAAAATTGTATTACTGCATTCATTTTGCTGGACCCCAGGAAGAGTAGCTGTAAAGGGGATCCATAATAAATGCAAATACAAAAACATCCCTGGTCATCCCTACTGTCTCTGATGTGGCGGACTCACAAAACACATATGCTTCGCTTGTAACGGATGTCTGAGTGTTGGAGTGTGCCCCTGGCTATCCTTACTTTATAAAAGAAAGAAAATGGTGCTGTCTGGTTTGCTTAATATAAGGGATATGAAATGATTTATACTTTTAGTTTTACTTTTGATACTTCAAGGAAAACTCCACCCAAAATATATATTTTAGTCCCTAAATATTTTGCTTGTTAGCAATCAAGTTTAAAAGACATGTAACTTTCGAAATACAGAAATCAAATATTGCAAAATGCACCACACGGGGATGATTTCTGTATTTTAAAAGTTACATATCTGGAAAACTTGATTTCTGACAGGCAAAACATTTTGGGACAATGTCAACAATGGACTAATGAAACAAATACCAAAAGATTGTTTTGGGGTGGAATTTTCCTTTAACCTTTTCACGAGTGAGTTCGAAATATCTATAACCATACCCCCTGCGTGAGTTTTATAATGCTCTCACTGTTCCAAAATGTGATTGTTACGCAACAGGACAGTTACCCGCGCCGCCTCAAACCAAGGCACGCAGCCTGAAAATTATAAAATTATTTTCTAACAAATTTTATTTTCTAACAACAGTTTGAATTGAGGTGTGTTCTGCGTATACATCGTTCCTCACTGAGTAACCTGAATTCCTATCGGACCTTGTAATCATGGCAAATAATATTACAATTTTTGATGACTTTAATATTCTCATGGAAAAGACCAGAGACCCACTCCAAAAGGCTTTCGGAGCCATCATCGACTCAATGGGTTTTGCCTAACATGTCTCCAGACCTACTCACTGCCACGGTCATACTCTGGACCTAGTTTTGTCCCGTGGAATAAATATTTTGGATCTTAATGTTTTTCCTCATAATCCTGGACTATCGGGGCTATCTAGGCTACCTGAGGTGGCAGGTAGCCTAGTGGTTAGAGCATTGGACTAGTAACCGAAAGGTTGCAAGATTGAATCCCTGAACTGACAAGGTAAAAAATATGTTGTTCTGTCCCTGAACAAGGCAGTTAACCCACTGTTCCTAGGCCGTCATTGAAAATAAGAATTTGTTCTTAATTGAGGAGAATAAGAACTGACGAAAAGATCATGATCATTAGAAAGCAAATTACGGACTCCTCTTTAAATCTGCGTATTTCTCCAAAGCTCAATTGTCCTAAGTCTGCACAATGCTGCCAGGACCTAGGATTAAGGGAGACTCAAGTTTTTTAATCCTATATCTCTTGACACATTCATGAAAATAGTAATGGCCTCTAAACCTTCAAGCTACATACTGGACCATATTCCAACTAAACTACTGAAAGAGATGCTTCCTGTGCTTGGCCCTCCTATGTTGAACATAATAAATGGCTCCCTATCCACTGGATGTGTACCAAACTCACTAAAAGTGGCAGTAATAAAGCCTCTCTTGAAAAAGCCCAACCTTGACCCAGAAAATATAAAAAACTATTGTACGCTTGTTTATTCAATGTGTAATTCTATGTTGTTGTTTGTGTCGCTTTGCTTTATCTTGGCCAGGTCGCAGTTGTAAATGGGAACTTGTTCTCAACTTGCCTACCTGGTTAAATGTGAAATAAAAAATTGGCCTATATCGAATCTCCCATTCCTCTCAAATCTTTTTGAAAAAGCTGTTGCGCAGGAACTCACTGCCTTCCTGAAGACAAACAATGTATATGAAATGCTTCAGTCTGGTTTTAGACCCCATCATAGCACTGAGACTGCACTCATGAAGGTGATAAATTACCTTTCAATGGCGTCAGACCAAGGTTCTGCATCTGTCCTCGTGCTCCTAGACCTTAGTGCTGCTTTTGACACCATCGCTCACTACATTCTTTTGGAGAGATTGGAAACCCAAATTGGTCTACACGGACAAGTTCTTGCCTGGTTGAGATCTTATCTGTCGGAAAGATATCAGTTTGTCTCTGTGGTTGGTTTGTCCTCTGACAAATCAACTGTAAGTTTCGGTGTTCCTCAAGGTTCCGTTTTAGGACCACTATTGTTTTCACTATATATTTTACCTCTTGGTGATGTAATTTGGAAAATATAATGTTAACTTTCACTGCTATGTGGACGTTACAACAGCTGAACATTTCAATGCAACATGGTGAAGCCTCGAAATTGCCCTCCCTGGAAGCCTGTGTTTCAGACATAAGGAAGTGGATGGAGGCAAATGTTTTACTTTTAAACTCGGACAAAACACAGATGCTAGTTCTGTGTCCCAAGAAACAAAGAGATCTTCTGTTGGCTCTGACAATTAATATTGATGGTTATACAGTTGTCTCAAATATAACTGTGAAGGACCTCGGTGTTACTCTGGACCCTGATCTCTCACTTGATGAGCATATTGTGGCAAAGAAGGGGGCCGAGTGACAAATGGCAGATATGTGAGGGCAGAACTAATAAACGGGCTCTGCCCTCTCACTAAAATAGCCACCCTGACCAGAACTACAGATCACAACATGGCCGACCGCCAAACACTACAATCCCCAGAAGCAAGGGGAACGCTCGGAAGGTGGGGCCAACCCACTTTGTGACAAACCACGAAGCAAGAGAGGAAGGGGCTGGGGGATCTGTGAACCATAGAGAAAGAGAAAGTGACAATATACACTACCGTTCAGAAGTTTGGGGTCACTTAGAAATGTCCTTGTTTTTGAAAGAGAAGCTATTTTTTTTACCATTAAAATAACATCAAATTGATCAGAAATACAGTGTAGACATTGTTAATGTTGTAAATTACTATTGTAGCTGGAAACGGCTGGTTTTTAATGGAATATCTACATAGGTGTACAAAGGCCCATTATCAGCAACCATCACTCCTGCGTTCCAATGGCATGCTGTGTTAGCTAATCCAAGTTTATCATTTTAAAAAGCTAATTGATCATTAGAAAACCCTTTTGCAATTATGTTAGTACAGCTGAAAACTGTTGTCCTGATTAAAGAAGCAATACAACTGGCCTTCTTAGACTAGTTGAGTATCTGGAGCATCAGCATTTGTGGGTTCGATTACAGGTTCAAAAAGGCCAGAAACAGACATTTCTTCTGAAACTTGTCAGTCTATTCTTGTTCTTGAGCTCAGTGTGAACCCCCCCTTCCCCAACTTGAGCTAGGTGCAATAAATCATTTGTATCTATCTTTCCACATCTACCTACCCACGGTTAGTGTTCTGGGAATTAAATTGGCTCCCGAGTGGCGCAGTGGTCTAAGACACTGCATCTTGGTGCAAGAGGCTTTACTACAGTCCCTGATTTGAATACAGGCTGATTCACATCCGACCATGATTGGGAGTGCCATAGGGCAGCACACAATTGGCCCAGCGTCATCTGGGTTTGGCTGGGGTAGGCCTTCATTGTAAATAAGAATTTGTTCTTACCTGACTTGCATAGTTAAATAACGGTTACATTTTAAAAAAATACAACAGGTGGCAACCACAGCGCAATGAATAGGAGGTGAACAGTGGCTGGTGCTGAAAATATAGCTAACTTGTTATGCAAGTGTTGCACACCAACAGATGGAGAAAACCTACACCAGTCGAGCAATTCATTTCAACAATAATCTTCATTTTAATTTGACTTTACAAGATGAAGGATTAAGGAAACCGCACACTGCAAAAGCTCTGACGAAGGCTGTGAGGCCGATACGTAAGCTTATTAAATATCAGTGGTACTATCAAGAGCAGTGTGTGGTTTCCTTTTTCCTTCATCTTGTTCAACTGTTGCCATGCACCTGCAAAAAAAGATTGCTCAGATGTGCGAGTGCCTTTTGAATTTTGAATTTGACTTTACAAACAACAAGTGGGCTTAATTGGAGTCTACTTCTTCAGAGCCTAGACCTATATAACATAACTTAACTAGCTGAGGTAGGCTATGAGGCTTAACAGCCTAATAGAGGTAGGATTTTTTTAATTAGACCTACTTGCAATTGCAACCAGTCTCCCGTCCGCACGACACAGGGTTTCTTTAGCGAAATAGCACAGTACTGTACTGCCGACCGTCACGTTGTACAGCACCATATTTTCCAATCCACCCTAACAGAATCCCAGAGGGTTTTTCCATTTTTCATGGACTAGAAACACCATAATATTAATCATATTAATTAAGCAAGTACCAGTGAAAAGTTTCGACACACCTACTCATTCCAGGATTTTTCTATATTTTTACATTGTTGAATAATAGTGAAGACATCACAACTGTAGCAGGTGTAGCCCCTCTAGGGTGTGTAACCTCTCTAGGGCCGGCGGGATGAAATCGTCCCACCTACGTAACAGCCAGTGGAATCCTGTGGCGCGTTATTCAAATACCTTAGAAATGCTATTACTTCAATTTCTCAAACATATGACTATTTTACACCATTTTAAAGACAAGACTCTCGTTAATGTAACCACACTGTCCGATTTCAAAAAGGCTTTACAACGAAAGCAAAACATTAGATTATGTCAGCAGAGTACCCAGCCAGAAATAATCAGACACCCATTTTTCAAGCTAGCATATAATGTCACAAAAACCCAGAAGACAGCTAAATGCAGCAATAACCTTTGATCTTCATCAGATGACACACCTAGGACATTATGTTATCCTGTTAGGGCTAGGGGGCAGTATTGACACGGCTGGATAAAAAACATACCCGATTTAATCTGGTTACCACTCCTACCCAGTAACTAGAATATGCATATACTTATTACATATGGATAGAAAACACCCTAAAGTTTCTAAAACTGTTTGAATGGTGTCTGTGAGTATAACAGAACTCAAACGGCAGGTCAAAACCTGAGAGATTCCTTTACAGGAAGTGGCCTGTCTGACCATTTCTTGAACTTCTTTTCCATCTCTATTTTTTACTAAGGATCTCTGCTCTAACGTGACACTTCCCACGTCGTCCATAGGCGCTCAGAGCCCGGGAAAAAACAGAATGTCGTCATTCCAGCCCCAGGCTGAAACACATTATCGCCTTTCTCAAGTGGCCGATCAAGGGACTCTGTTGGTTTGGTCCCAAATAATCCATAGTTATATCCAAACAGCTGCGTTTTGTTCGTGCGTTCAAGACACTATCCGAAAGGGTAAAGAAGGGTGACGAGCACGACGCATTTCGTGACAATTTTTTTTGAAATATTCCATTACCGTACTTCGAAGCATGTCAACCGCTGTTTAAAATCTATTTTTATGCCATTTTTCTCGTAAAAAAGCGATAATATTCCCGACCGGGAATCTGCGTTTAGGTAAAAAGACGAAAGAAAATAAAGCATGGGGTCGACTCGTGCACGCGCCTAAGCCCATTGTCCTCTGATCGGCCACTTGCCAAAAGCGCAAATGTGTTTCAGTCAGAGGCTGCCTCGATATCATTCAGCTTTTTCCCGGGCTCTGAGAGCCTATGGGAGCCGTAGGAAGTGTCACAGTACAGCAAAGATCCTCAGTCTTCAATAAACAGAGACAAGAAGAACAAGATCTTGTCAGAGAGGGCACTTCCTGTAAGGAATCTTCTCAGGTTTTTGCCTGCCATATGAGTTCTGTTATACTCACAGACACCATTCAAACAGTTTTAGAAACTTTAGGGTGTTTTCTATCCAAAGCCAATAATTATATGCATATTCTAGTTACTGGGCAGGAGTAGTAACCAGATTAAATCGGGTACGTTTTCTATCCGGCCGTGTCAATACTGCCCCCTACCCCCAACAGGTTAAAGAAGTCACGATTCCCACATAGTAATTCCTCTCTGTTGCATTGAGGCGATAGGAAAAGAAGGCGCAGGGATCAAACTTGAGGCCCAGGGCAGAATGCCCCCACTCCGACATCCGAAGCATCGGCCTCCACCACGAACTGACCGGACGGGTCAGTATGAACCAATATGGGAGCTGTGGTCCGCAACTGGGGACCATGTGATTGGAACCTTGGGAGAGGTGAGTGCGAACAGGGGGAAGCCAGGGTGCTGTAACCACGGATAAAGGTTGGAAATGTTGCAGCTGCATGGATGTAGGCTGGGGCCAATCCACCACCGCTCTCACCTTCCCGGGATCCATCTGTACATTCCTTGCAGAAAGTATGTAAACAAGGAAGAGGATGGTGGAGCGATGGAATTTGTATTTCTCTGCTTTCACAAAAAGCTGGTTCTCCAGGATGTGCTGGAAGACTTGTCGGACATGGAGCAACATGTTCTTGGGCTGAGTGGGAGAAAACGAGTATGTCGTTGATGTCGTCGAAGACGAACTGGTTCAACATGTCGTGTAGAACATCATTGACCAGAGCCTGGAATGATGCATTGTCTTTCTTCTCCACAAAGAAGAACCCTGCGCCGGCGGGGGAGGCAGAAGGACAAATACACCCTGCAGCTAGGGAGTCCTCGATGAAGGTCTCCATAGCCTTGGTCTTCGGACCCGACAGAGAGTACAGTCATCCCCGGGTCGGTGCCTGGGAGAAGACCGATCCCGCAGTCATAGGGGGAAGATGGGCGACACCTGGAGGGAGGTGGAGACTAGCAAAAGGAAGGTGAAACAGATCAATTTAGTATAATTTCATCTTTTCACAGTTTTTATTTTTATGAAATTCACTGAGGAGGATGGTCCTCCTCTTCCTCCTCTGAGGAGCCTCCATTGGTTGAATGGCTTGAATAGCAATGAACTTGGCTCCTACAACTTAACAATGAGCTTCTACATGTGCTCCAGTATTAAAGTTGCCCTCCAGTGGCCACCACCACTCCTTCAACCACATCTGGAACTCCAAGAAAGACAGACTAAGCAGGCAGACAGACACACACACACACAGTCTGAGAGTTAGGTAAAATAGACAAAATCATGCAAAATAAATGTTGCTATTCAAAGGTTGCACCTCCATCACTGGGTTACGTCATGCCATTGACATGAACCTTCTCAAACCGCCTTCTGCCGGCGTCACTATATTAGTGCCCAAAAGTTGTGCTAGATGGAGGCTAACGACTATTTTGTCTAAATAACACTATAGTGGCCTGGAAATATGATGGCATTGCTAAAGTAGGCAAATGTTTATTAGGAATAAACTTTGTCATCATTATCATGTCGTCAAATCGATGGCAATGTTGTCATTAGCTAGCAAAGTTAATCAATCTCCCCTCAATCTTAGCTAGCTAGTTAACGTTATAATGCATCTAAAGTCAATCTGGCGACATGAAAATGATGACAAAAGGTTTTCCTACTAATTATTTGCCTCCTTTTGCAATGTCATTGTATTTCCAAGCCACTGTCATGGACTTCTGATCAAATCAGCGCTCACTGACAATGCATTAAGTAGAATGCTCGATCAGTCAGACATGCTTCTCAGATAGGGGCTTGCTTGTTCTTGAGAAAAGACATTGCTAGCTACCATAGTGAACCCCCAGTAGCTAATTTCAGTGCATTGTTCATATAGCTAGCTAGCTAGTTGGCTGTGCTAGAAATGATATAATCATGCTAACTAATTGTTTCAATGCACCTTACAAATGTGAAATTACAAGACAAAAAGGAAACTTACCTAAGCTGTTCCTCTAAATCCTCTTGGTTGTGAAGTTAAGGTAGCTAATCTCATTCTCAGAGACTTTTGCCTAAATGTGCACTCCATAGGGGTCTAGAATATGAAGAATATGACTATGTTTAGGGTCACCACATATCCCGCTTGGATACATTTAAGATGCATTCATTTGTATCCATGAAGCTTTCCATGTCGGCCTAGTTGCTCTAGAAGGAATAATGCTATGTCAAGGAGGTTCGATAGTATTTTTACTTCTGTAGATCCTTAGAGGAAATAGAATTCTCTTTAATGTACTGTATATAAACTAATGACAACACCATCTGTATTGCTCAATGACACTTATATCTCCCAATGCCTGAAACTGAGGAGACAATAAAAGTTGATTAAACTCAAGCAAACCGGTCAAAATATCAACCTGTTCATGAGAAGAAGCCAAGATTGCAGAGTAGCCTATGCTAACGTTTCAGCCTAATAAAGGCTATTTCACATAATAACGGATATCGGATAGTTTCGTAATAACAACATATTTTTTCATTATAATGTTATCTTTCTCGTAATAAGATAATGGATTATTTAGTTATAACGAGTTATTCAATTATTTTGTTATAATGTGATTTTATCTTGTAATAATCCAAAAATCTGAATGGCAGCAACACGCCACCGTACGCAAGTGATACATGGTTATAAAACATTTCTAAAGGTTTGATGGTGGACCAAGAAAAGCCGGGGCTGAAGCCCACAAGCTGTTATCTATTTCAGATATAGAAGTATAAATCTCATTGGAGGTTTTGTTTTGGAGAGCTGTGCCCAACCTCCATAACTTTCATTGTTCTCTAGATCAGTTAGAATAACCTTTTTAGCACCGAGGGGGGCTCACAGCTGAGACCTTTCTCAATTGTCTAAAGAATCTGCCCTCTCCTCCTTACCTCATTTCAATGATCTGAAAGAACTGACTGGGTGAAAGCAAGCCTACTGATGAGCTTCCATTAGATTTCATTTCATTTGTCAACAGGACTTTTAGGGGCCCCAAGCCTTTTGGGGGCTGCGGGGCCTCAAACGGTTGCTTTTGTTGCTTCTTCTTCTGGGTGGCCCAGCTCTGCCAGTCAGTACTAATGATGGGGAGGAGACAAGGAGAGAAGGACATATTTCTAATTAAGCAATTGAGATAGTCCATAGTGAGAGACTATGGCTATATCAGAAGGGTTACTCTTTCACCATTGAGAGACCAGTGATTCACAGAGGCACAACTTCATTAAATGGTACCCGCAAAATACCAGTCTCAACGTCAACAGTGAAGAGGCGACTCAGGGATGCTGGCCTTCTAGGCAGAGTGAATGAATGAGGCGGAACACACCTCAATTCAACCTCTTCTTAGAAAATAAAAAACTTGTTAGAAAATCATTTGAAATTAACCTGTTAGGGCTAGGGGGCAGTATTGACACGGCTGGATAAAAAACGTACCCGATTTAATCTGGTTACTACTCCTGCCCAGTAACTAGAATATGCATATAATTATTGGCTTTGGATAGAAAACACTCCAAAGTTTCTAAAACTGTTTGAATGGTGTCTGTGAGTATAACAGAACTCAAATGGCAGGTCAAAACCTGAGAGATTCCTTTACAGGAAGTGGCCTGTCAGACAATAAATGGTCATTCTTTGACATCTCAAACGTGACAATTCCCACGGCTCCAATAGGCTCTCAGAGCCCGGGAAAAACCTGAATGTCGTCATTTCAGCCCCAGGCTCAAATACATTATCGCCTTACTCAAGTGGCCGATCAAGGGACTGTGGGCTTAGGCGCGTGCACTGGTCGACCCCGTCTTTGTGTTTTTTCCTCTGTTTGCCGAAAAGGAGATTCCCGGTCGGAATATTATCACTTTTTTACGAGATAAATTGCATAAAAATTGATTTTAAACAGCGGTTGACATGCTTCGAGGTACGGTATTGGAATATTTAGATTTTTTTTGTCACGAATTGCGCCATGCACGCGACCCTGATTTACCATTTCGGATAGTGTCTGGGACGCACGAACAAAATGCCGCTATTCGGATATAACGATGGATTATTTTGGACCAAACCAACATTTGTTATTGAAGTAGCAGTCCTGGGAGTGCATTCTGACGAAGACAACAAAAGGTAATCAAACTTTTATAATATTAAATCTGATTTTGGTGAAGGCTAAACTTGCCGGGTGTCTAAATAGCTAGCCCGTGATGGCTGGGCTATGTACTTAGAATATTGCAAAATGTGCTTTCACCAAAAAGCTATTTTAAAATCGGACATATCGAGTGCATAGAGGAGTTCTGTATCTATAATTCTTAAAATAATTGTTATGCTTTTTGTGAACGTTTATCGTGAGTAATTTAGTAAATTGTTAGTAATAGAAATTGAAGTAATAGGATTTTTAAGGTATTTGAAAATTGCGCCACTGGATTACACTGGCTGTTACGTAGGTGGGACGATTATGTCCCGCCTAGCCCATAGAGGTTAACAAGTTGAAAGCAGCCTATAAATAAAAACAGGCTGCGTGCCTTCGTTTGAGGGCAGCATGGATTAAATATACTGTTGCGTAACAATCACGTTCTGGAATGGAGAGAACGTTCTAACATCACGTGCATGAAAAGCTCCCACTGGGGTGACCGTTAGAGATATTTGGAACTCACGCATGAAAGGGTTAAACAGCATGCTCATTACATAGGTGCACCTTGTGCTGGGGACAATAACAGGCAACTCTAAAATGTGGAGTTTTGTCACACAACACAATGCCACAGATGTCTTACGTTTTGAGGGAGCGTGCAATTGGCATGCTGAATGCAGGAATTCCCACCAAAGCTGTTGCCAGAGAATTGAACATTAATTTCTCTACCATAAGCCACCTCCAACGTCGCTTTAGAGAATTTGTCAGTACGTCCAACTGGCCTCACAACCGCAGACCACATGTAACCACGCCAGGACTTCCACATCCAGCTTCTTCACCTGAGATCAGCCTCCGGACAGCTGATGAAACTGTGGGTTTGCACAACTGAAGAATTTATGCAGAAACCGTCTCAGGGAAGCTCATCTGTGTGCTCAGCGTCCTCACCAGGGTCTTGACCTGACTGTAGTTCGGCATCGTAACCTACTTCAGTGGGCAAATGCTCAACTTTGATGGCCACCGGCACGCTGGAAAAGTGTGCTTTTCACAGATGAATCCTGGTTTCAACTGTACCCAGGCAGATGGCAGATAATGTGTATGGGGTCCTGTGGGTGCGTGGTTTGCTGATGTCAACATTGTGAACATCCCATGGTGACGGTGGGGTTATGGAATGGGCAGGCATAAGCTATGGACCACGAACACAATTGCATTTTATTGATGGCAATTTGAATGCACAGAGATATCGTGACGAGATCCTGAGGCCCATTGTCGTGCCATTCATCTGCCACCATCACCTCATGTTTCAGCATGATAATGCATGGCCCCATGTCACATGAATCTGTACACAATTCCTGGAAGCTGAAAATGTCCCAATTCTTCCATGGCCTGCATACTCATCAGAAATATCACCCATTGAGCTTGTTTGGGATGCTCTGGATAGACATGTACGACAGTGTATTCCAGTTCTCGCCAATATCCAGAAACTTCGCACAGCCATTGAAGAGGAGTAGGACAACATTCCACAGGCCACAATCAACAGCCTGATCAACTCTATGCGAAGGATATGTGTCGCGCTGCAAGAGGCAAATGGTGGTCGCACCAGATACTGACTGATTTTCTAATCCAAGCCTATACCTTTTTTAACGTTTCTGTGACCAACATATGCATGTCTGTATCCCAGTCACGTGAAATCCATAGATTAGGGCCTCTTGAATTTATTTCAATTGACTTATTTCTTTATATGAACTGTAACTCAGTAAAATCTTTGAAATTGTTACATGTGGCATTTATATTTTTGTTCAGTACTATGAGCTCAATATCATCATTGTCATCAACCCCATATCTTGTTGTCACGTCCTGACCAGTGAAAAGGGGCATTTGGATTAGTAGAATGGTCAGGGCGTGGCAGGGGGTTGTTTTGGGTGTTTGGGGAATGTGTTTTCATTTTCTATGTTCGTTTTCCAGGTTTGGCCGAGTGTGGTTTCCAATCAGAGGCAGGTGTCTTTCGTTGTCTCTGTTTGGCAGCCTGTTTTCCTTTGGGTTTTGTGGGTGGTTGTTTCCCGTATAGTCTGTGTACCTTACGGAACTGTTGGTCGTGTTTGTTATTTTGTAAGTGTTACTCATTAAAGATTTAAGAATGAGCACTCAACACGCTGCGCCTTGGTCTAATCCTTTCGACGCCTGTGACACTTGTTTTCTCTGTCATCTTCCTTTCCTCCCTCCTCCCACATTTTGAGAAGGGGGAAAGGAGAGATAACATGAGGAATCACCGAATTACAATTGAGGGTCACCCAGGGTTCACAATCGGCATTCCTGATGCTGCTTTGAGATGGAACAGTGTTGTGGCGTCACCTGTCAAGTGTACTGTATAGCTAACTGCCTTTATGGAAATATGGAATATGCTTTATTTAATAATGGCTGTTCAATGGCTGTATTGTTAAGTGGATTCTTTTGTAAAAAAAAAACAACTACATATTATTAGTGTAGTCATGTATTATTAATATTATGAAAGAATGTGAAACGATGTCAACATCAGGTTTTTATTCCACATTCACAAATGTTTCCAAAATACCATGACTCTGTCACGGTTGTCGTCGGGAATGGAGGACCAAAACGCAGCAGGAATGTGGATGCTCATCTTGAAAGTGAACACCAAAATAACAAAAATGAAGAACACACGAACAACAAAACAGTCTTGTCAGGCTCACACACGCAAAACAAGAAACAATCTCCCACAAACACTAAACCAAACAATTACCCATATATAGGACTCTCAATCAGAGGCAACGAGAGAGCACCTGCCTCCAATTGAGAGTCCAACCCCCCATTAACCTAAACATAGAAATACAACTAACTAGACTAAACATAGAAATACATTAACATAGAACAGTGCCCAAAAACCCCGGAATACATAAATCAAATACCCTTCTACAAAACCACCACCCCGAACCACATAAAACAAATACCCTCTGCCACGTCCTGACCCAACTACAATAACAAATAACCCCTATTACTGGTCAGGATGTGACAGTACCCCCCCTAAAGGTGCAGACCCCGGAGGCACCTCATAAAAAATAAAATAAAAAAAACAACAACAAAAATCCCCCTAAACTAAAGGGAGGGAAGGGAGGGTGGCTGCCATCACCGACGGAACTTGTGCTACACCCCCCCCTCCCCAACCCACCTATACAGGAGGTGGTTCAGGCTCCGGCCTACTGTCCTCCCGAATGCAGACAGACTTGATTAGTTTCGGGCCGTAGGCAGACTCCCCTTGTTCCGGATCGAAGGCAGACTTCTTCCTTTCCACACTGTAGGCAGACTCATTAGAAACACAGTTACTTATATTTAGTTCTGGATCGTCAATAGACTTACTCGGTTCCGGGTTGCTGATAGACTCCCTTGGTTCCGGGTCATAGGCAGACTCACCCGGTTCTGGGTCACAGGCAGACCCCTTCGGTTCCGGGTCGCAGGCAGACCCCTTCGGTTCCGGGACGCAGGCAGACCCCCTCGGTTCCGGGACGCAGGCAGACCCCCTCGGTTCCGGGACGCAGGCAGACTCCCTCGGTTCCGGGACGCAGGCAGACTCCCTCGGTTCCGGGACGCAGGCAGACTCCCTCGGTTCCGGGACGCAGGCAGACTCCCTCGGTTCCGGGACGCAGGCAGACTCCCTCGGTTCCGGGACGCAGGCAGACTCCCTCGGCGGGACGCGGCAAATCCTGACAGGAAACTGACATCTGATGTGTGGATATCACTTCAAACATTTGCCATTGAAACACACAGGGGCTTGCAATTCATTTAGCACTTCCTATGGCTTCCACTAGATGTCTCCAGTCTTTACAAAGTGGTTTGAGCCTCCTACCATCAAAATTGACTGAAAGGAGGATGTTTACCTTGGTCACAGGGGATGGGCCATTACCATTGTGACGTCGGCGCCCATGGGTACTCTCCCTTTTCGAAACGTTTTGAAAGACAATGCAACCGTCCCAATGGAATATTATTGAAGCCCTGGTTGAAAAAGCCCCTAAAGATTTATGTTATACAACGTTTGACATGTTTGAACGAACTTAAATATAATTTTTTTGCTCATTCCTGACGACAAGTCAGACGCACACGGTACATTTTTACTAGCCTTCGGAGCGCGCTAACACTATTGGGACATAAATTATAAACTTTTTTGAACAAAACTACATTTGTTATGGACCTGGGATTCCTAGAAGTGCCTTCTGATAAAGATAATCAAAGGTAAGGGATTATTTACAATAGTATTTTTGATGGTTGATCGTTCCAAGATGGCTCCAACATAGACTTCTTTTCTGGGCATACCACGTCGTTTATTGCAAAGTGTGATTTCCCAGTAAAGTTATTTTTAAATCTGGCAAAGAGATGGCATTCAAGACATGTTAATCTATAAGTCTTTGAATGACAATATTACAATTTAACAATGTTTTCGAATAGTAATTTTGTAAATTGTAGCGCTGATCATCGGAAGCATTTGAGGGAAAAGATTTTCTGAACGTCATGCGCCGATGTAAAATGCTGTTTTTATACATAAATATGAACTTTATCGAACAAAAAATGCATGTGTTGTGTAACATGATGTCCTAGGAGTGTCATCTGATGAAGGTTGTCAAAGGTTAGTGCTGCATTTAGCTGTGTTTGGGGTATTTGTGATGCATGCTAGTTGCTTTGAAAATGGCTGTGTGATTATTTCTGGCTGGGTACTCTGCTGACAATCTAATGTTTTGCTTTTGCTGTAAAGCCTTTTTCAAATCGGACAACGTGGTTCGATTCAGGAGAGGTGTATCTATAAAACGGTGTAAAATAGTCATATGTTTGAGAAATTGAAGTTATAGCATTTATGAGGTTTTGCATTTAGCCCGACGCGATTCCACTGGCTGTTGATTAGGGTGGGACGCAAGCGTCCCACTGGCCCAGACAGGTTAAGCCAGGTGTGTAATTGGCGTATACGACTAAAAACCATATCCGTGTAGCGTGGGGATGGAAATGGACCGGAAACAACGCACTGCTTCCCAGATTCCAGCAGCGTATTTATCAATGTTTTAAAATCGTCTCTCAATTTCTCTGACTGCTGGAGTTTAATGTCATTAGACCCAACATGGACAATGATAGTTGAAGCGGCGGAGTGCTTGCTAATAAGTAGCGGTAGCATGGAATTTAGGTCAGGGATCCTAGCGCCAGGGTAGCAGAAGGTCTCAGCTTTCCGGATGGAAACGTTTCGGACCATGGATGAACCCACCACGAGAACGGAAGGACTACAGATGGGTTTACTGGGTAAATGACAGGGCCTCTCCCGGGTGATCTGCCTCCTAGCAGGTTGAGGGGGGCTAGCAGCTGAGTCTGACGACCTAGCGGCAGGCAAGGAGCGCAGATGAGTATGCTTGGGCACTTCCACCTGAGAGTGAGACGGCAGCAGTAGAGATGTAACGGAGGGACCCTGTACAGTATGATTGGAATGCACTTCCAGGTCTTCCAGGACCTCGAATCTTCTCCCCAATTGTAGCATCTCCGAAACATTTGATGGATTACGTTTCCTGGAGTGCTTTACTCCCCGGACAGCAATCCAGGCATCCTGAGGCGGAGCAGAAGGGGTGGAACAGACCAGGCCCTTCGGTTTAGCTCCTAGCCTGGGCCATGGCTCGTTTAAGGGAACCGAATGGAGTTTCTCCTTTACAGGCTCCCCAAAAGTTGAGGTGCCAAGCCAGGGCAGGTGACGTCGTAGATTTTGGAGGTGGTTTGTGCAACCATGGAGTCCAGGAGTTCTTCGTCCTCCTTGATCTGGCGCAAGACAGATACTCTCCCCTCCAGCTCAGCGACTCTCTGGCTCAGATACTGGCAGGTGGTACATCCAGGGGTGAGCAAAGCCATGAGAGACAGGTGGTTTTGGGCCCGGAGGCTAGCAGTTAGCAGTTTGTTTTTAGCCTAAAGCCAGCTTTAAAATAAATCCTCAAATAACATTATAAAAATGGAAGTGTAGTAAAATAAAACAGCTAGAGCTGCCGCTTTCAATTGTTCTCTGCTTCCAATTCTTAGAATAGCCTAATTGACTTTCCAAGTGGCACAGCGGTCTAACGATGTGTGCTAAGGTATGGAGAGTGTTGCATTCACGTGACCATTCACTTGATGGAAGGGAGTGTGTGTGTAGCCAGCCAGCCAGCCAGCCAGGTAGAAAAATGGCAGAAAAATAAAAAAGACGGACATCAGAGTATTTTTCAGTACACCAAAACGCAAAGTAAGAACCCTAGTAGCCTAATATCTCAAAGACTAGTTGATAAAATTTTCATAAGAAAGATATGAAATTCTAATGGAAATGTTTCACAATGATGTCATTAGGCAGAGCAGGCAACAGATGGCACACAGACAGCAGAGTTGGGGACAGATATGCAGGGACAGACTGGCAGAGACAGGGAGTCTCAGGTAAGTTTGTTGAATCTTTGTTTGGCAACATTATGAAAGGTTCTCCATTTTTTTTACTTGTAAAAAAGGAACATAATTGGAAAATGCCATGGATACCCCCACTCTCATCTTAAACTGGTGACTGAACTAAGATTTGTTAAAGGCAATGGTATTTCAGTTGTGTAGTTTTGGGTACCGGTAGTTAGGAGTACGGCAAACACCTTATTTCTTTGGTTTCTCAATATACATTTACCATATTACAATGTAGGCTATGTGTTACAGCACTACTTTTGGTGTCCCCCTCAGGAATTGCTCTTGAGAAAATTTCATGTAATTGTCCCCTCCAAAGTTGATATCAGATTTTTGCCCCTGTGTGGAGTACGAGTGAGATTGCGTCATCTTTAACCTTTATTTAACTAGGCAAGTCAGTTAACCTCTCTGGGCTAGGCGGGACGAATTCGTCCCACCTACGTAACAGCCACTTGAAGCCTGTGGCGCGATTTTCAAAACCTTAAAAATCCTATTACTTCAATTTCTCAAACATATGACTATTTTACAGCTATTTAAAGACAAGACTCTCGTTAATCTAACCACACTGTCCGATTTCAAAAAGGCTTTACAACGAAAGCAAAACATTAGATTATGTCAGCAGAGTACCAAGCCAGAAATAATCAGACACCCATTTTTCAAGCTAGCATATAATGTCACATAAACCCAGAAGACAGCTAAATGCAGCACTAACCTTTGATGATCTTCATCAGATGACAACCCTAGGACATTATGTTATACAATACATGCATGTTTTGTTCAATCAAGTTCATATTTACATAAAAAACCAGCTTTTCACATTAGCATGTGACGTTCAGAGCTAGCATACCCCCCGCAAACTTCCGAGGAATTGACTAAATTACTCACGATAAACGTTCACAAAAAACATAACAATTATTTTAAGAATTATAGATACAGAACTCCTCTATGCACTCGATATGTCCGATTTTAAAATAGCTTTTTGGTGAAAGCACATTTTGCAATATTCTAAGTACATAGCCCAGGCATCACGGGCTAGCTATTTAGACACCCGGCAAGTTTAGCACTCACCATAATCATATTTACTATTATAAAAGTTTGATTACCTTTTGTTGTCTTCATCAGAATGCACTCCCAGGACTGCTACTTCAATAACAAATGTTGGTTTGGTCCAAAATAATCCATCGTTATATCCGAATAGCGGCGTTTTGTTCGTGCGTTCCAGACACTATCCGAAATGGTAAAGAAGGGTCGCGCGCATGGCGCAATTCGTGACAAAAAAATGCTAAATATTCCATTACCGTACTTCGAAGCATGTCAACCGCTGTTTAAAATCAATTTTTATGCAATTTTTCTCGTAGAAAAGCGATAATATTCCGACCGGGAATTTCCTTTTCGGCAAACAGAGGAAAAAATCACAAAGACGGGGGCGGTCAGATCACGCGCCTAAGCCCAGAGTCCCTTGATCGGCCACTTGAGAAAGGCGATAATGTGTTTCAGCCTGGGGCTGGGATGACGACATTCAGGTTTTTCCCGGGCTCTGAGCGCCTATGGACGACGTAGGAAGTGTCACGTTAGAGCAGAGATCCTTAGTAAAAGATAGAGATGGAAAAGAAGTTCAAGAAATGGTCAGACAGGCCACTTCCTGTAAAGGAATCTCTCAGGTTTTGACCTGCCATTTGAGTTCTGTTATATTCACAGACACCATTCAAACAGTTTTAGAAACTTTAGGGTGTTTTCTATCCATATGTAATAAGTATATGCATATTCTAGTTACTGGGTAGGAGTGGTAACCAGATTAAATCGGGTATGTTTTTTATCCAGCCGTGTCAATACTGTCCCCTAGCCCTAACAGGCTAAGAACTAATTCTTATTTATGGTATGCAAATTGGAGAGGGTATAGGTTTTCCGGCATGATGGTGTTGATGAAAGCCATGACCAGCCTTTCAAAGTACTTCATGGTTACCGACGTGAGTGCTAAGCGGTGGTAATCATTTAGGTAGGTTACCTTCACTTTCTTGGGCACAGGGACTATGGTGGTCTGTTTGAAACATGTAGGTATTACAGACTCAGTCAGGGAGAGGTTGAAAATACCAGTGAAGACACTTGCCAGTTTGTCCGCGCATGGTTTGAGTACACGTCCTGGTAATCCATCTGGCCCCGCAGCTTTGTGAATGTTGACCTGTTTAAAGGTCTTGCTCACACCGGCTACGGAGAGCGTGATCACACAGTCATCCGGAACAGCTGGTGCTCTCATGCACACTTCAGTTTTGCTTGCCTCGAAGCGTATGGAACGCCGTTTGGGTCATTGCGTGTAAAAAAAGATACACTTCAAATAACACTATTTGACGCATCAAATAACACAATTCTATTATAGAATGTTGTGTGTGCTGAATGTGCTCGTTCAATCCAAGCTCCGCCATTACGATCACTGTCAAAGCTGTACAATACCATGTTGGTAATAAGACATTACTTATTCGACCAAATGTGAAAACGTCTGAGTGAGTATTTAAAATTAGATCTGGATCAAACGAGACAGATCAAAAATGTTTGCAAATATCTTTGATACAGATGTTATCAGCAACTTCTTGGGTAATTAACCTCTATGGGCTAGGCGGGACGTAATCGTCCCACCTACGTAACAGCCAGTCCGATTTCAAAAAGGCTTTACAATGAAAGCAAACATTAGATTATGTCAGCAGAGTACCCAGCCAGAAATAATCAGACACCCATTTTTCAAGATAGCATATAATGTCACAAAAACCCAAAAGACAGCTAAATGCAGCACTAACCTTTGATGATCTTCATCAGATGACAACCCTAGGACATTATGTTATACAATACATGCATGTTTTGTTCAATCAAGTTCATATTTATATCAAAAAACAGCTTTTTACATTAGCATGTGACGTTCAGAGCTAGCATACCCCCCGCAAACTTCCGGGGAATTTACTAAATTACTCACGATAAACGTTCACAAAAAACATAACAATTATTTTAAGAATTATAGATACAGAACTCCTTATAATTATATGCATATTCTAGTTTCTGGGCAGTAGTAATAACCAGATTAAATCGGGTACGTTTTTTATCCGGCCGTGCATATACTGCCCCCTACCCTCAACAGGTTAAATGAAAACGAAATCTCCAAAATATTGTTACCTTTTTAAACAAAGTTATTATTATTATTAATTAATTTAGAATTATATAAAAGCCCCTTAGGATCTGTGAGAATATCTAATGGAAAATGCCCCTTGGATATTAAATTAGAGTCCTCCAAATGAAATTATTGGCAGAGAGTCACGTCATTGAAAAATATATTTTTTCGATATACTGTAGGCCTACCATAGGCAAAATGAGTCTCACTAGTGTTGAGTAATGTCTAATGAAGGCGAACAATTTAGAATCATCCAAATAATTTAGCAAGTACCAGTCAAAAGTTTGGACATACCTACTCATTCCTGGATTTTTCTTTATTTTTACTATTTTCTACATTCTAGAATAATAGTGAAGACATCACAACTATGAATTAGGCACTTTCCCATGTTTACTACAGTATGTATTGTAGACTGCACAGTAGCCTAATAAAGAAATTAACACATTTTGTTAATAAAATAATGAGAAAAATTCTCTTTCAAAATGCAGGTGTTGATATAGTTATGGATCCATAACGAATTACTATGGGAATAAATATCACTGATTTACAGAAATATTGGAACAAATTTGTCTAATGAAGGCAAACAATTTAGAATCCTCCGATCGTGTAGCCTACTGCCAACTTCACGTTGTACAGCGCCATAGAAACCCTGAGAGTTTCATTTTTCTCTGAATGGAAACACCATAATATTAATCAAATTAATTAAGCCAAATTTCTTAAAATCAATCCCATATACTATGTTATTACAAAAAAAGGTTTTAAATTATCTCGTAATGCCAATACGGAACACTATCAAATGCTTCTCAAAGATCCCCTCTGGTGGTCAAACTAGCAATAACTCGCAGTAACAGAAAAAATGCCTGAGAATTAAATGACGCACGTATGACCCAACATTTACCATCAAATGTTATCTTCTTCCTGAGTGTCATAGTCCGTGTATGTAGGTGGCAGGGAAGTCAGGTGCAGGAGAAAACAGAGTGGTTAAAAAATGGAGTATTTATTTCCAAAACTAACTCCAAAACCCACGTAGAAAATAATCCGGGTAAACAATAACCCGTCGCACACCGATACATAAACAACACGTACATAACATAACAAACAATCACCGACAGAGAAATGAGGGGAAGCAGAGGGTTAAATCCACAACGTATAATTACTGGGATATGAAACAGGTGTGTAAAGAGACCAGACAAACCAATGGAAAAAGAAAAACTGATCAATGGTGGCTAGAAGACCGGTGACGTCGATTGCCGTACACCACCCGAACAAGGAGGGGCATCAACTTCGGTAGAAGTCGTGACACTGAGCCTTAATTTCTAATATTTATTGATATCTTCATTCATAACATGGTAAAAGGAAAACGCATCTCATGGTCCATTCAAAGTAAGGGAGACTGGGGTTGGTTGTCACACATTTGACTCTTTTGTGTATTTCTCAGCACCAGTATATCTTACAAGACCTGTTTCAAAATTAGGAGAAAGACCACGGTCTTGTGTTGAAATTTGGATCCTCATATCTCATTCCAACATGGTGTTATAAGCCATCAAACACACTCTGTCCGCTTGTGTCAACTAGTACGGGGTTGGTCATCACAGTGTTTGCTCTGATATTAATATTGAGGGTTATAATGTGTTTAGAGCTGACAGAGTAAAGGTGGTGGAGTGGCCATTCTTATAGAAAATATTTTTTGTCTCTTTACTGAAATCCATTCCCCTTGCCAATTTATTTTAGCGACCATCTTTAAGCCTTTTTTTTGCCATAACATTTTAGGGTCTACTGTCCAGCTAACCTTTGTGCACTCGAGGAGTTAACTAGTTGGTGTCTTATTTTTCTAAATCAGAAGTGGGTATCTTGGGTAACCTAAATTATGATTGTCTGAAGCCTGCTTTTCCCAATCTAAAGGACTTGTAATAATCTGAACCTAACCCAGCTGGTGACTAAGCCTGAATGGCCCAACCCTAAAGATCCTTCAAAGTCAAATTATTCAAATGAATAATATAAATATATTAGTGACCATTGCCCATTTGTTTGTGTTAGAGATACAAAAATCTAGCCTCATATCATCACAAATAGGAACTTTAAAAACTTCAGTGAACTGGCTTTTTTCCCCCAAATTTTTATTTTAGTGACCTTGATTGTAATTTTAGCTATCCTTGAACCTGATTTAGCTTTCAGCCTTTTTGCAGATGTCATCAATACTATTGTGGATAATCCTGATCCCTTCAAAAAAACGAAGGGTTAAAGGCAGGTTGAATGCCTGGTGCGCTCCAGAATAATCAGATGTCATTCATAAAATAAATGATGCTTCAGTCAAGGCCAGGAACACAGTCCTAGGCCTGAACTGGCAAGCTTTAAAGCAACTGAGGAATCATTGTGTAAGACAAATCAGAAAGGCTAAATCTGGTTATTATTGTAACTGCTCTTTCGGATTGTAATGGGAATCCGGCTAAATTCTGGAAAACTGTCAAATCCCTGAAGGTTTCTACTTCCTCCTCTCTGCCACAACAAATGAATTCAGACACTGGTCTCATTAAGGAAACAAATGCCATCACTGGTGCATTTATTCACCATTTTATTTCAGCGGGCTCTTTCTTTCAAAGAACTTTGAAGCCTATTCACAATGATACTGTGCTGGATGCTGATAGGGGAAACTTGCTGAATGATCAGATAAATTATTGTCAAAGCTTTCCTTTTAGGCTATTTACAGAAAAATATGTCCTGGATGATTTGCTAGCAATAGACAACAAGATATCCACAGGAGCCGACCAATTGGATCCCGGTCTGCTTAAGTGTGCAGCGCCCATCTTTGTTGGCTCAATAACCCACATTTTTTATTTAACATTGTGATCAGGAAATATTTGAAAAGTATGGAAATCAGCTCTTATCCTGTTAGGGCTAGGGGGCAGTATTGACACGGCTGGATAAAAAACATACCCGATTTAATCTGGTTACCACTCCTACCCAGTAACTAGAATATGCATATACTTATTACATATGGATAGAAAACACCCTAAATTTTCTAAAACTGTTTGAATGGTGCCTGTGAGTATAACAGAACTCAAATGGCAGGTCAAAACCTGAGAGATTCCTTTACAGGAAGTGGCCTGTCTGACCATTTCTTGAACTTCTTTTCCATCTCTATCATTTACTAAGGATCTCTGCTCTAACGTGACACTTCCCACGTCATCCATAGGCGCTCAGAGCCCGGGAAAAAACAGAATGTCGTCATTCCAGCCCCAGGCTGAAACACATTATCGCCTTTCTCAAGTGGCCGATCAAGGGACACTGGGCTTAGGCGCGTGACCCGACCGCCCCCGCCTTTGGGATTTTTTCCTCTGTTTGCCGAAAAGGAGATTCCCTGTCGGAATATTATCGCTTTTCTACGAGAAAAATGTCGTAAAAATTGATTTTAAACAGCGGTTGACATGCTTCGAAGTACGGTAATGGAATATTTAGAATTTTATTGTCACGAATTGCGCCATGCGCGAGACACTTCTTTACTATTTCGGATAGTGTCTGGAACGCACGAACAAAACGCCGCTATTCGGATATAACGATGGATTATTTTGGACCAAACCAACATTTGTTATTGAAGTAGCAGTCCTGGGTGTGCATTCTGACGAAGACAACAAAAGGTAATCAAACTTTTATAATAGTAAATATGATTATGGTGAGTGCTAAACTTGCCGGGTGTCTAAATAGCGAGCCCGTGATGCCTGGGCTATGTACTTAGAATATTGCAAAATGTGCTTTCACCAAAAAGCTATTTTAAAATCGGACATATCGAGTGCATAGAGGAGGTCTGTATCTATAATTCTTAAAATAATTGTTATGCTTTTTGTGAACGTTTATCGTGAGTAATTTAGTAAAATGTTAGCGAATTCCCCGGAAGTTTGCGGGGGGTATGCTAGTTCTGAACGTCACATGCTAATGTAAAAAGCTGTTTTTTTATATAAATATGAACTTGATTGAACAAAACATGCATGTATTGTATAACATAATGTCCTAGGGTTGTCATCTGATGAAGATCATCAAAGGTGAGTGCTGCATTTAGCTGTCTTCTGGGTTTTGGTGACATTATATGCTGGCTTGAAAAATGGGTGTCTGATTATTTCTGGCTTGGTACTCTGCTGACATAATCTAATGTTTTGTTTTCGTTGTAAAGCCTTTTTGAAATCGGACAGTGTGGTTAGATTAACGAGAGTCTTGTCTTTAAATAGCTGTAAAATAGTCATATGTTTGAGAAATTGAAGTTTTTGCATTTTTGAGGTATTTGAATAATGCGCCACGGGATTACACTGGCTGTTGAGTAGGTGGGACGCAAGCGTCCCACCTAGCCCATAGAGGTTAACATGTGCAAATATTTGTATGAACATAACAAGATTCAACTACATAAACTGAACAAGTTCCACAGACATGTGACTAACAGAAATGGAATGTGTCCCTGAACAACGGGGGGGTCAAAATCAAAAGTAACAGAATCTGGTGTGGCCACCAGTTGCATTAAGTACTGCAGTGCATCTCCTCCTCATGGACTCCACCAGATTTGCCATTTCTTGCTGTGAGATGTTACCCCACTCTTTCATCATGGCACCTGCAAGTTCCTTGACATTTCTGGGGGAATGGCCCTAGCCCTCAACCTCTGATCCAACAGGTCCCAGATGTGCTCAATGGGATTGAGATCCGTGCTCTTCGCTGGCCATGGCAGAACACTGACATTCCTGTCTTGCAGGAAATCACGCACAAAATGAGCAGTATGGCTGGTGGCATTGTCATGCTGGAGGGTCATGTCAGGATGAGCCTGCAGGAAGGGTATCACATGAGGGAGGAGGATGTCTTCCCTCTAAGGCACAGCGTTGAGATTGCCTGCAATTACAACAAGCTCAGTCCGATGATGCTGTGACACACCGCCCCAGACCATGACAGACCCTCCACCTCCAAATCGATCCCGCTCCAGAGTACAGGCCTCAGTGTAACGCTCATTCCTTTGACCATGAACGTGAATCCGACCATCACCCCTGGTGAGACAAAACCGCGACTCGTCAGTGAAGAGCACTTTTTGCAAGCCCTGTCTGGTCCAGCGATGGTGGGTTTGTGCTCATAGGCGACATTGTTGCCAGTGACGTCTGGTGAGGACCTGCCTTACAACAGGCCTACAAGCCCTCAGTCTAGCCTCTCTTGTGAACAGTCTGAGCACTGATGGAGGGATTGTGCATTTCTGGTGTAACTCGGGCAGTTGTTGTTGCCATCCCACAGGTGTGATGTTTGGATGTACCGATCCTGTGCAGGTGTTACACATCTGTAAGCTGTTAGTGTCTTCACGACCGTTCCACAGGTGCATGTTCATTAATTGTTTATGGTTCATTGAACAAGCATGTGAAACAGTGTTTAAACCCTTTACAATGAAGATCTGTAAAGTTATTTGGATTTTTACAAATGATCTTTGAAAGGCAGGGTCCTGAAAAAGGGACATTTCTTTTTTTGCTGAGTTTACTTATGCGTTTGGATTGATATTGATTTGACGTTTTAAAAAAACATACAGATGAACTGGTTAAGAACGTCAAATTTAAAGTTGGCTTTTTCTACAGAAACAGATCGTGCCTTTCTCAAAGCAGTAGGAAGCCCTTTTATTCGTCCTTGATTATGGTGATATTATTTATCAAGTGCAACTGCTACTACTCTTAAACCTATGGATTCCATCTACTGTAATTCCCTTCGTTTTGTTACAGGTGACAGTTTTAATACCCATCTGCAGCCTATATCAAAAGGTTGGCTGAACTTCACTAAAGACCTGTAGATCTCTACATTACTCCCTTTTTGTTTACAATGACCTACTTCATAAACTTCTGTCTTAGCTAACTTTTCTGTTAAAGTATAGACACCTGAGTTGCTTAACCCGTTCACAGGGTTGTTTAACTCTTGAGGTTCCTAGGGTCTCCACTGAGCTAGGAAAATCTGCTTTTAGTTTTAATGCACTGTATTGCTGGATCAATACTCAAAATACATTTAATCTTAATGTTCTGGTGCCTTTTGGGCAGTTTAGAGTACTGATTGGAGAATTATTTTTGGAGGAATGTAACTGTTTTTCTGGTTGATTTGTGATGTTTTACTTGTGCTTCACAGTTTACAAAGTTTTAGAGAAAAGTAAAGGCTTAACTTGATGAAACATTATTTCTGTAGAAATTTGAACATGGTATTTGATTTGACTTTCGAGATCTTACTCAACTCAAATTGTCATATCAATAGTTAATAAAACAAACAGTAACTATCTGATATGTGGAGAAAAATGAAATAAGGATTTTGGTAAATTGAAACAAGGAATGCTTTTTCAAAAAATAACAGGTGTGTGTGTGTGTGTACCAACGTGAATTTCATAGGAGAATGTCAAATTGGGCGTCAATGAATGTCCGGACCCAATCTGAAACAGTCAGACGTCTATGTTTTACAGGTTTGTAACGTATTTAACTTTTCTTTACTGTACTCTACTATACTGTACTCTATTGGTGAGGAGGAATGGAATGGTGTACCAAACCATATAAAATCCATCCCTACGCTAGGGAGTTTTAAGATAAACCTTAAGAAATGGTGTATGGGCAATATGATTTCAAACTGCACAAGACTAAAGAAAGCATAATTGTTTCAATGAGCATTACTTGGTCATCTATTTTACTCCTTTTACGGTTTCCTCCCTATTGATGAGATGTATTTGGTTTCATGTTATAATCTTGTGTATATTTTATGTATTTTGAGGAGGACCACAATTAAAATGTTTCCTCTCGATTGTTGTAATGGCACTGTACTGTGTCCACGTATGGTAGTAATGTGTTTAAAACGGTCAAATAAAAAATAATTGTTACAATGAGTATGGTGACAACCAGCCCCAGCATCAATGTGACAACCACCCCCAATGACAACTATGTTCCTAGCTATCACATGGCTTAAGCTAGCAACTCACAAATATGCTTGAAATAAAGCTCTCCCCTTTCTCTTTTCAATAAAAGTAATTGTTTATGGATACTCTCACCATACAAATATGTATTAAAGAAATGACAAGGGTGTGAATATTTGCTTTTGACCCATGAACATTAAAGTTCATCTCACCTCAATGTTTTGTGATCCTGACCTGAATTGACCACGTGGCTCTCTCCTACAGAGGTCACACATTTTTATCTTTAAATTGTTACACAGCACCCTCTGGATTTTGAGTAATACGCATTGTGACAACCAACCCCTGTGACAACCAACCCAGGTCTCTCTTACACATTTTCAACCATGTTCACTTCTTGCTTCACCAAGGAGAGAAATACACATTTCTAAATCAGCATACAATCTCATCAAAACACACATAGTTGAGCACATCACAAAGACATGTAAGTGCATGCACACTTTACACATTCGTCGTTTGAAAGGGGCTCTAATTGTCAGGTGTGTGGCTTTGTGGCTGCTGTATGTGATGTGAGAGGGGAGGTTGGCCCGGTGCAGCTCCAGTCACAGTGAGGGGAATGGATGGATGGATGGATGGATGGATTAGAGCACTCCGTGGGAGGTGAAGCCCTGGGAAAAGAGGCATTGGAATGAACAGCTGCAATGTTCTCTGTCATACTTCATCTGGAGACTCAACCTCTCACGTGCAGTGCTACACCAGAAACGAGGTGTAATAGACTCAGTCTGTTGCTCTCCCATCTGTAAGTATTTACAGCCTAAGCCCTACAGATGTAGGATCTTAATTTGAGCCAGTTTGCTACAGCAGGAAAATAACCCTGAAGCAACAGGAAATGTAACTTATTATAATTAATTTGTAGGGGTTGATATATTTTTCGTTAGGGTTTCGTAAGTCTGACATTTTAAAGTGGAAATTTTGGTTGTCTCAACATGGTGCATACTGATATTACACAACGTCCACACTAACGTAAAGACTGACTGCTTAGAAAATATATTGAGATTAGTTTGCATCAATATAGTATCGTCTGACAGTATGGAACGTTCATCTGAAGTTGAACAGCACACTTTTCACTTCATCTCTTTTTAGCACTCTGAACAATCACAGGTAGTGTCCTGCAATTACAATTATAGTGCTTTTATCGATCCTCGTTTCTTTCAGACTTCCTCAAAATTCAATTTATGATAAATGTGTCTAGATTTAATTATGATTATGCAAAACGTAGATAAGGTATTTCTGACCAACATCAATGAACAACTATACAGCCATATTAATGTTCTGCAAAATATCGGTGTTCAATCATAAATCCTGATAATGCAACAAGTTTTATCCAAGCTAAAACCCAACCTGGTCTCAGAGCAGTTCGTATTATTCTGTACGTAAATCCAAGACACGCCATTCAGTATGATGAGTGCCATACAGAATAATAGGTATGGTATCTATTAATTTATGGATGTCCATCACCAATTTGATATTATATGTTACGAATTTGCAAAATCGTACATTAACCTCTTAGGGCTAGAGGGCAGTATTTACACCGCCGGATAAAAAACGTACCCGATTTAATCTGGTTACTACTCCTACCCAGTAACTAGAATATGCATATACTTATTAGATATGGATAGAAAACACCCTAAAGTTTCTAAAACTGTTTGAATGGTGTCTGTGAGTATAACAGAACTCATATGGCAGGCAAAAACCTGAGAGATTCCTTTACAGGAAGTGGCCTGTCTGACCATTTATTGGCTTTCTTTGACATCTCTTTCCAAAACAAAGGATCTCTGCGGTAACGTGACACTTCCCACGGCTCCCATAGGCTCTCAGAGCCCGGGAAAAAGCTGAATGTCGTCATTCCAGCCCCAGGCTGAAACACATTATCGCCTTTTTCAAGTGGCCGATCAGGGGACAGTGGGCTTAGGCGCGTGCACTGGTCGCCCCCGTCTTTCTTTTTTTCCCTCTATTTACCAAAACGCAGATTCCCGGTCGGAATATTAGCGCTTTTTTACGAGATAAATTGCATAAAAATTGATTTTAAACAGCGGTTGACATGCTTCGAAGTACGGTAATGGAATATTTAGATTTTTTTTGTCACAAATTGCGCCATGCTCATAACCCTGATTTACCATTTCGGATAGTGTCTAGAACGCACGAACAAAACGCCGCTATTTGGATATAACGATGGATTATTTGGGACCAAACCAACATTTGTTATTGAAGTAGAAGTCCTGGGAGTGCATTCTGACGAAGAACACCAAAGGTAATAACATTTTTGTTATAGTAAATCTGATTTTGGTGAAGGCTAAACTTGCTGGGTGTCTAAATAGCTAGCCCGTGATGGCTGGGCTATGTACTTAGAATATTACAAAATGTGCTTTCACCAAAAAGCTATTTTAAAATCGGACATATATCGAGTGCATAGAGGAGTTCTGTATCTATAATTCTTAAAATAATTGTTATGTTTTTTGTGAACGTTTATCGTGAGTAATTTAGTAAATTGTTAGTAAATTCCCCGGAAGTTTGCTAGTTCTGAACGTCACATGCTAATGTAAAAAGCTGGTTTTTGATATAAATATGAACTTGATTCAACAAAACATGTATGTATTGTATAACATAATGTCCTAGGGTTGTCATCTGATGAAGATCATCAAAGGTTAGTGCAGCATTTAGCTGTGGTTTGGGTTTATGTGACATTATATGCTAGCTTGAAAAATGGGTGTCTGATTATTTCTGGCTGGGTACTCTGCTGACATAATGTAATGTTTTGCTTTCGTTGTAAAGCTTTTTTGAAATCGGACAGTGTGGTTAGATTAACGAGAGTCTTGTCTTTAAATAGCTGTAAAATAGTCATATGTTTGAGAAATTGAAGTAATAGCATTTCTAAGGTATTTGAAAATCGCACCACAGGATTCAACTGGCTGTTACGTAGGTGGGACGATTTGGTGCCACCTAGCCCAGAGAGGATATGTTACAAATTTGAAAAATGTATGGTAAGTTACAAATTCTAGCTAGGTGGCTAACGTTAGCTAGCTTACGTTAGTTAGCCTAGGAGTTATGGTTGGGGTTAAGTTAAGGAGTTAGCGTTAGGGAAAGGGTTAGCTAAAAGTGTTAGGGTTATGGGAATGGTTAACTAAAAGGCTAAAGTTGTCCCCGTGATGAGATTTGAACTCGGAACCTTTGGGTTGCGTTATACACCCACACATCCACTCCGGCCAACCACCCTCCCTTCATTTTCGCCTTTAGTAACCATCTGTCTTGTGTAACCATACCAAACGCAACATATCATACTAAATGAGAATCTCGGATTTACAGTTGAAGTCGGAAGTTTACATACACTTAGGTTGGAGTCATTAAAACTCGTTTTTCAACCACTCCACAACAAACTATAGTTTTGGCAAGTCGGTGCACGACACAAGTAATTTTTCCAACAATTGTTTCAGATAGATTATTTCACTTACAAATCACTGTATCACAATTCCAGTGGGTCAGAAGTTTACATATACTAAGTTGACTGTGCTTTAAACAGCTTGGTAAATTCTAGAAAATTATGTCATGGCTTTAGAAGCTTCTGATAGCCTAATTGACATCATTTGAGTCAATTGGAGGTGTACCTGTGGAGGTATATCAAGGCCCACCATCAAACTCAGGGCCTCTTTGCTTGACATCATGGGAAAATCAAAAGAAATCAGCCAAGATCTCAGAAAAAATGTCTGAAGGTACCACGTTCATCTGTACAAAGAATAGTACGCAAGTATAAACACCATGGGACCACACAGCTGTCATACGTCTCAGGAAGGAGACACGTTCTGTCTCCTAGAGATGAACGTACTTTGGTGCGAAAAGTGCAAATCAATCCCAGAACAACAGCAAAGGACCTTGTGAAGATGCTGGAGGAAACAGGTACAAAAGTAGCTATATCCACAGTAAAACGAGTCCTATATCGACGTAACCTGAAAGGCCTCTCAGCAAAGAAGAAGCCAATGCTCCAAATCTGCCATAAAAAAAACAGACTACCGTTTGCAACTGCACATGGGGACAAAGATCATACTTTTTGGAGAAATGTCCTCTGGTCGGATGAAACAAAAATATAACTGTTTGGCCATAATGACCATTGTTATGTTTGGAGGAAAAAGGGGGAGGCTTGCAATCTGAACAACAGCATCCCAACCTTGAAGCACGGGGGTGGCAGCATCATGTTGTGGGGTGCTTTGCTGCAGGAGGGACTAGTGCACTTCACAAAATAGCTGTAAGTAAAATTACATGGATATATTGAAGCAACATCTCAGACATCAGTCAGGAAGTTAAAGCTTGGTCGCAAATGGGTCTTCCAAATGGGCAATGACCCCAAGCATACTTCCAAAGTTGTGGCAAAATGGCTTAAGGACAACAAAGTCAAGGTATTGGAGTGGCCATCACAAAGCCCTGACCTCAATCCTATAGAAAATTTGTGGGCAGAACTGAAAAAGCGTGTGCGTACAAGGAGGCCTACAAACCTGACTCAGTTACACCAGCTCTGTCAGGAGGAATGGGCCAAAATTCACCCAACTTATTGTGGGAAGCTTGTGGAAGGCTACCCAAAACATTTGAGCCAAATTGTCACAATCTTCGTCGTCTGAGGAGGAAGAATCATCGGACCAAAATGCAGCGGATAAAGTGCTCATCTTCGTATTTAACCACACTTAAACACAAAAACATCAACGAAAAACAGTCCTGTAAGGTGCACTGACTATTCAAGGAAACAACTACCCACAAAACCCATGAAGAAAAACCCCTACTTAAATATGATCTCTAATCAGAGGCAACAAGGATCAGTTGCCTCCAATTAGAGATCAACCCAAACATACACAACATAGAAATAGAAGAACTAGAAAGGAGAACATAGAAATAGGTAACATAGATCAAACCCAAAATCCCAAAACACACAATACAAACACCCCCCTGTCACAACCTGACCATACTATAATAACAAAATAACCTCTTTACTGGTCAGGACGTGACACAATTTAAAGACAATGCTACTAAATACTAATTCAGTGTATGTAAACTTCTGACCCACTGGGAATGTGATGAATGAAATAAAAGCTGAAATAAATAATTCTCTCAATTATTATTCTGACATTTCACATTTTTTAAATAAAGTGGTGATCCTAACTGACCTAAGACAGGAATTTTTACTAGGACTAAATGTCAGAAATTGTGAAAAACGGAGTTTAATTTATTTGGCTAAGGTGTATGTAAACTTTTGAAAAAGTAGGTGGGTGTGGGTTCCCTAGTAGCTTACGTAGGTTTGCTTCTGTCTTCCTCCGCAAGCAAGCAGTTGCTACATTGGAAGTCAGTGTGATCCATATTGTCCTGGAACAGAGCAAAGTTAACAAAGCTCCTGCAATGCTGGAAATGTTCAACAGCAGCCTCCATTTGAGATGCCAAGCTAGCTAGGCTAACTGGGCTTTCGTGTCTCGTTCCTATACGGAATCTGGCAGGATCCTGGGACAGATAGCAGCGCTCACACAATTTAGCCCAACAGAGCCTCATTCATGTCATTGTGTGAGTGACGAAGCCCAAATACAGTGGAGCGAGGAGGGCAGGCATAGGGGACACATCTGCTCAGGACACCACCAGGGACAGCATGACATCTGGGCTCCATAGCCAGCACATGGGGCCCTGCAGCCAGCCACACAGCCCCAGGGATGCGAGTAGGGGCCTGGGCTGTGATTTGCCTCTAGGATCTGGATCCTCACGGATCACTGACCCATTGGATTGAAGCTCACCAAGCTGATGGTAAGATATGCAGCATAACACGTCTGATTACAGAAGCTTCTTCATCATGTCATCTTATGAAAGATAAGGAATTCTGATATTTTATAGATAGGCATGAGGTAGATGAGATGAGTAGGAAATCAAACTATTAGGGTATTTCTGTACATGACAAGCAATACTTCTAAGCACCTGTAAGAAGCTCTTTAACTGAGTATGTTTGTGCAATTCACACAGTTACGAACCTAAGCAGCTAATAAAGCCTCTTATATTTTGGAAGTGGGGTCTTTATCCTCTCTGAGGTGACCGGTCCACTCCTGGTCCCCAAGATCATCCCTTTGGCCGACATCAGGGAGGGGGTACTGTCAGGTATACTCCTCCGGCGCTCTAGATCATCAGGCTGCTCTTTATTACACAAACTTGTCACCATCATTACGTGCACCAGTGCCTCCTCAGACTCAATTGGACTTCATCACCTTCCTGATTATCTTCCCTATGTCTGTCACTTCCTTTGGTTCCTTCCCCAGGCGTTGTTTCTGTTCCATTGTTCATGTCTGTACACTACCCATGTTTCGAGTTTGAACTTGCTCCCTGAACTTGCTTCCCAACTCCCAGCGTACATGTTACATAGCCAACCAATCAGCCTTTAACCAACCCTTAGTAAACTTTTGTAACTAATTGTGTTTTTGATTTTATTTAACATTTATTTAAGTAGGCAAGTCAGTTAAGAACAAATTCTTATTTACAATGACAGCCGACCAAAAGGCAAAAGGCCTCCTGCGGGGATGGGGGCTGGGATTAAAAATAAAAAATAAATATAAATATAGGACAAAACACACATCGACAAGAGAGACAACATAACACTACATAAAGAGAGACCTAAGACAACAACATAGCAAAGCAGCGACACATGACAACACGGCATGGTAGCAACACAACATGACAACAACATGGTAGCAACACAACATGGTAGCAGCCCAAAACATGGTACAAACATTATTGGGCACAGACAACAGCACAAAGGGTAAGAAGGTACAGACAACAATACATCACGCAAAGCTCACACAACTGTCAGTAAGAGTGTCCATGATTGAGTCTTTGAATGAAGAGATTGAGATAAAACCGTCCAGTTTGAGTGTTTGTTGCAGCTCGATCCAGTAGCTAGCTGCAGCGAACTGAAAAGAGGAGCGACCCAGGGATGTGTGTGCTTTCGGGACCTTTAAAAGAATGTGACTGGCAGAACGGTTGTTTTATGTGGAGGATGAGGGCTGCAGTAGATATTTGAGATAGGGGGGAGTGAGGCCTAAGAGGGTTTTATAAATAAGCATCAATCAGTGGGTCTTGCGGCGAGTATACAGAGATGACCAGTTTACAGAGGAGTATAGAGTGTAGTGATGTGTGGCAAATCTGATGGCCGAATGGTAAAGAACATCTGGCCGCTCGAGAGCACCCTTACCTGCCGATATATAAATTATGTCTCCGTAATCTAGCATGGGTAGGATGGTCATCTGTATCAGGGTTAGTTTGGCAGCTGGGGTGAAAGTGGAGCAATTACGATAGAGGAAACCAAGTCTAGATTTAACTTTAGCCTGCAGCTTTGATATGTATTGAGAGAAGGGCAATGTACCATCTAGCCATACTCCCAAGTACTTGTATGAGGTGACTACCTCAAGCTCTAAACCCTTAGAGGTAGTAATCACACCTGTGGGCAGATGGGCATTCTTCTTACCAAACCACTTTACCTTTGTGTTGGAGGTGTTCAGAACAAGGTTAAAGAGCGAATGACTTGGATAATTCATTGAAATGTTTTCAATGAAAACATGTTAATCTTTTTTCAAATATGTTGGTAAGTGTTTTATAAAAGCAAAAGGCACTCTTAAGGGCTGTTTCCCAGCACTCCACTTCTCATTGTGCCTAGGAACAGCCCTTTTCGTCATGGGTTATTCACAATGATCCACGGGTTCTCATGTCTTATTGCTTAACATAATGTACCATGAACACAACCCATGCCAAAGGGAGAACACATGTTTGATACCACACTAGCAAACAGTTCATACACAAATCACAGATTTGGCCAACTTTAAAGTGCTTGTGTTGTATAGGCAACTGAAATGAATCTTGAAACCGCTACTGTTACTGCTGTACATGTAGATATTCACCAAAGTAAAGAAAATATATAGGCATTTGTATAAAAAAAATCCAGTCTGCTATTAAGGTTCTTTGTCATTGCTTCACTTCTTAATGTCATTCTCTGCAATGATTGCTACAAAATAAAATCCAGGGAAAGTGACTTTGTTATTGGCAGCTTTGAGAATGATTTGGAACACTAGAACTTGGGAAACAACTCCATTAAAGATGGCAAGATGGTTCTAACAATGATCTTAATGCTATGCACCTGGGAAACAAGTCCCAGATAAGTCCAACTAATGAGGCTACGTTAACCAGGTGTCTGGCTTGTGGGGGCCTAAAGAAATGGCTGGTGTAAAACCATCTGTAAAAGCACTTAAAAGATGAGAAGACCAAAGGGCACAAAAGGTGACTCTTAAAGGAAACCCAACTCGCTGAGACAATATCCAATCTATGGCCAGTTGTGGTAAAATGAATTGGCGTCACAAAATAAATCCATACCCACAGTGGCCTTCTCTTTCCCTCATACACTCATTTGTCATTTGAGCAGGGGAATGTCGAGAGAGACCCTGAAACATGCTGTTATTAAACACAGTCCCCACATGGCACCACTCTCAGTTCTGCTTAAGCTGTCCATTACAGATCCCTCTATCCCAGGAAAGAGGGGGAGAGAGAACATTGTCCTGCCAAAAAAATCGATCAACAGCAGGATGATTTCTGGATTGCTTTTCCTCTCTCTCCCAAAATGGAAGAACATAATACAAATTATTTGGAAACATTCCAGCAAGCACAAAGTGATACGGCTGAATTGATAGGCTTTGGGTGCCGAGCTGGTCGCTGGAAAAGCTATTTCCACTTTCCTGATATCTAACCTTCTGCCTCCGACAGTGAGAAAGTGAGCTGCTCAGGGTACATTAACAATTGCAAGCCCACACAATTGCATTTTTGGAGAGCTGAGCGTGTGAAGCTTTGACAGCATGAACAATACCCCAAGCAATTCAGCAAATGCATATGAAGAACATGCTCATTCCAGCCGGGGCAAGCATGTAGTATGGTTTGTATTGAAACTTATCATTTCAAATCATATTTTTCACAATAAGAGACTGTTGATAGTGCTTTTATTAACACTTTTGTTCCTTAGGTATATAGCACTGAGTGAACATCTGCTGATTCAACCAGCAATAGTGTATTTGTGTTTTGTGTTACGACCCTACGGCCATGGTTTGAAATGCATTGTTGTGTGCTGGAAAGTGTCTCAATCCATACATTCAGCTCTAAAAGGAATAGCACTGTAAATACCAAACATGCACAAATCAGCTGTAATATGTAGTGTGATCAATACAATATGGGGCTGTCAGGTACAGGCACTCCGCATTAATTAGCTCCAGAGGGTGAAACTCATCTGGGTGTACACCTCTGCATAACAAAGTCAAGGTATTGGAGTGGCCATCACAAAGCCCTGACCTCAATCCTATAGAAAATGTGTGGGCAGAACTGAAAAAGCGTGTGCAAGCAAGGAGGCCTACAAACCTGACTCAGTTACACCAGGTCTGTCAGGAGGAATGGGCCAAAATTCACCAAACATATTGTGAGATGCTTGTGGAAGGCTAACCGAAACGTTTGACCCAAGTTAGACAATTTTTAAGGCAATGCTACCAAATACTAATTGAATGTATGTAATCTTCTGACCCACTGGGAAAGTGATGAAAGAAATAATAGCTGGAAAAAATTATTCTCTCTACTATTATTCTGACATTTCACATTCTAAAAATAAAGTGGTGATCTTAACTGGCCTAAAACAGTGAATTTTATACTTGGATTAAATGTCAGGAGTTGTGAAAAACTGAGTTCAAATGTATTTGGCTAAAGTTGATGTAAACTTCCGACTTCAACTGTGTATATATATATATATATATATATATATATATATATATATATATATATATATACCAGAGTAAATGTATGTATGACAAGTACATATACTTGTCATACAATGTATACCAGAGTAAATGTATGTATGTAGTGTCCTCAATAATACCATTACCAATCATGAGCTCCTTAATCCCAATGAATGGTCCATCACACAAGGCCAAATGTATAGCATATAGTTTTCACTCTAGTGATACGGAGAGCTAAATAAAGGCTAGTGCCTCCTCTAATGAAGGAATATCAAAACGTTCTTTATGTGTGGAAGGACAAGGAGAACTCCACCTGTCGCATATTGCCCAGGAAATGAAGGCGCGAACACTTGAATTATTAACCTGTTAGGGCTAGGGGGCAGTATTGACACGGCTGGATAAAAAAACATACCCGATTTAATCTGGTTACCACTCCTACCCAGTAACTAGAATATGCATATACTTATTACATATGGATAGAAAACACCCTAAATTTTCTAAAACTGTTTGAATGGTGTCTGTGAGTATAACAGAACTCATTTGGCAGGCAAAACCCTGAGACATTTTCTGACAGGCAGTGGATACCTGATGTGTTGTATTACCTTTAAACCTATCCCATTGAAAAACACAGGGGCTGAGGAATATTTTGGCACTTCCTATTGCTTCCACTAGATGTCACCAGCCTTTACAAAGTGTTTTGAGTCTTCTGGAGGGAGATCTGACCGAACAAGAGCCATGGAACGATGATGTCCCATTAGACACCTGGCGCGCGAGTTCATGTTGGGTACCCTCGTTCCAATACGTTATAAAAGAGTATGCATTCGTCCACCTTGAATATTATTCATGTTCTGGTTAAAAAAGGCCCTAATGATTTATGCTATACAACGTTTGACATGTTTGAACGAACGTAAATATATTTTTTCCCCTCGTTCATGACGAGAAGTCCGGCTGGCTTAGATCATGTGCTAACAAGACGGAGATTTTTGGACATAAATGATGAGCTTTTTTGAACAAAACTACATTCGTTATGGACCTGTGATACCTGGAAGTGACATCTGATGAAGAGAATCAAAGGTAATGGATTATTTACATAGTATTTTCGATTTTAGATCTCCCCAACATGACGTCTAGTCTGTATCGCAACGCGTATTTTTCTGGGCGCAGTGCTCAGATTATTGCAAAGTGTGATTTCCCAGTAAGGTTATTTTTAAATCTGGCAAGTTGATTGCGTTCAAGAGATGTAAATCTATAATTCTTTAAATGACAATATAATATTTTACCAATGTTTTCTAATTTTAATTATTTAATTAGTGGTGCTGACTTGACTGCCGGTTATTGGAGGGAAACGATTTCCTCAACATCAATGCCATAGTAAAACGCTGTTTTTGGATATAAATATGAACTTGATAGAACTAAAAATGCATGCATTGTCTAACATAATGTCCTAGGAGTGTCATCTGATGGAGATTGTAAAAGGTTAGTGCATCATTTTAGCTGGTTTTATGGTTTTGGTGACCCTGTCTTTGAATTGACAAAACATTACACACAACTCTTGTAAATGTACTGTCCTAACATACTCTAAATTTATGCTTTCGCCGTAAAACCTTTTTGAAATCGTAAAACGTGGTTAGTTTAAGGAGATGTTTATCTTTCAAAGGGTGTAAAATAGTTGTATGTTTGAAAAATTTGAATTTTGACATTTATTTGGATTCAAATTTGCCGCTCTTGAAATGCACCTGCTGTTGATGGAGTGCACCACGGGTGGCACGCTAGCGTCCCACCTAGCCCATAGAGGCTAACCACTGCCAAAATAGACTTCAAACACCTCTCTGGAGAGGAGAAGGGAGTTCTCGCTCTCTTCAAATGGTGTGAAGCTGAATATACTCCTCAGACCAAATCAAACACTGCATTCCTAGCTCATTAGTGTGGCCGTCAGGGGCTCTGGAGCACAAGCATGATGGGGGAGAGAAAGAGAGAGGAGGCTAATTGACTTGTGTTGCAATGGTGGCTCGCTTGCCTTCCTCCTACAATATTCCCAGGGTTTGACAGAGATGTTAGATGTGTGAACGCCCACATGCACCTCGCACGCTCCTTCAGTTTCCTCAATAACGTGACAGCATGTCAAGGCAGTGTTCCCCAGTACACATTTACATTTTTAATTTAACCTTTATTTAACTAGGCAAGTCAATAAAGAACAAATTCTTCTTAACAATGATGGCCTACCCTGGCCAAACCCTAACCCTGACCCTGACAACGCTGGGCAAATTGTGCACCGCCCTATGGGACTCCCAATCACAGCCGGTTGGATAGTGATGCCTCTAGCACTGAGATGCAGTCCCTTAGACCGCTGTGCCACTCGGGACATACATACTTACCGTAGCTATACTTTGTGTTGCTCTAGACTAGAGGGAAAGACAAAGCACATATTTTTGGTGGGGTAGTGCATCTTGGAGAACCTGAATTGAGTTTATACTTTAATTAGGGGTACAAAATCATTTAAAATTATAAAAAATTATTAAAAACATATTTCAACAGAGAATGAGGATTATCGTTTTTTATTGGACAAATCCAAATAGTCCCTCCCTGTTTCAGTCAGTTTTCTTCTGTTTGGTACTTAATTAACACAACCCTGGAGTTGAAGGGAGAAATTGAAGTGTCTAAAATCAGTCCGTTTCCTCAACAAATTACAGTTCTAATCCCCTGACCATTGAATCCCATAGGGTAACAGATGGAGGCTCTGTCATATCAGACGGTGAAGATGCATCATTCACACATACATGTAGCACTCTGTCCCGTGCTGCTAATTTATTTTAGTATTTTTTATTTCACCTTTATTTAACTAGGAGCAAATTGTTATTTACAATGCCAGCCTACACCGGCCAAACCCAGACGACGCTGGGCCAATTGTGCGCCGCCCTATGTGACTCCTAATCACGGCCGGTTGTGATACAGCCTGGATTAATAGGGAACTAATGTCATGGGAGCAGCTGCTGTCATGAAAATAAAGACTCTGGCATAGTATTTAGATTACATTGGATGGGTTTAATTTAACTGAACCAGGGTGCAGTGGCCTATGGCCAGTCACATGACCGGCAAAACTGGTGAGGGCTGAGCGCCCTGCTCAAACTGAACAGTAGCATGTGAAAACAGGAACTTTAACTCAGTATTCCAGATGCTTGGCATACATTACTTTGTTTTGAGCCTGCTTCACCATCATGATCATAAAAAAGTTTATGAACTAGGCTTAGGTGTTATACCGTACACCGGGGCATTTGGAAATAGCCACAGGATGGTTTTTCAATACCGTCAATACTGTTGAAACTATTTATTTTAAGTTTTTCTGTACATTTTAATATTTGTAGCTACTTGTTAAGAAATTACCTGCAGTAAACTTAGAAGATAAAGCAAATTGTGTTCTTCATTTCACTTGTTACATTATAAAGCTTACCGTAGTTCCCCAGAACAGTTGAGCCAGTCAAGTTTTTGTTTGCAAATAGCACAACTGGAGAAAGCGGGAGCTGGTGAGTCCAGCTGTGTATTGACAGGGGTTGCATTTTATATTGAAAGACAGGTGGGGTTTTTTCTTCAATAGAGTGATCAGGGATGTGCAACTATAGTTTTCATTTGTGCAACACATTCGGCAGAAAAAAGCTTCATTTTCATCAGTTGACAACAGAAGTGCAACACAATTTGGCTGGCAGCTAAAAGAGCTTACAATGAAAAAGCAAGGCATTTTTTGCAAAAACTATGCAAGGTCATCAAATTTTTGTTTATCATAGAAAGAATGTAGCCGGCTAATGTTTTTCTCAAAGTTAATCTTGTATTTTACTGGAGAAACATAGGCTGGCTGCACCTAGAGAAGTACTGGAGAAAAGTAGCAACACATCAGCCAGAGAGCTGTCTGCAGATAGAATGCCGGTTTGTGAATTCTGATCATAGTGAAGAAGTGCAAATGAAGCACAAAATGTGTCTGATGCCGAGCAGAAATTATAATAAGAAGCATTTGTATCATTTGATTTACACAACATGCCTACAACTTTGAAGATGCAAAAACATGTTTTATTGTGAAACAAACAAGAAATAATACAAAAAACAGAACTTGTGCGTGCATAACTATTCACCCCCCAAAGTCAATACTTTGTAGAGACAACTCTGGCAGCAATTACAGATGCAAGTCTCTTGGGGTATGTCTCCATAAGCTTGGCATATCTAGCCACTGGGATTTTTGCCCATTCTTCAAGGAAAAACTGCTCCAGCTCCTTCAAGTTGGATAGGTTCCGCTGGTGTACAGAAATCTTTAAATCATACCACAGATTCTCAATTGGATTGAGGTCTGGGCTTTGACTAGGCAATTTCAAGACATTTAAAATGTTTTCCCTAAACCACTCAAGTGTTGCTTTAGCAGTATGCTTAGGGATATTGTCTTGCGGGAAGGTGAACCTCCGTCCCAGTCTCAAATCTCTGGAAGACAGAAACAGGCTCCCCATCCATCATTCCTTTAATTCTGACCAGTTTCCCAGTCCCTGCCGATGAAAAACATCCCCACAGCATGATGCTGCAACCACCATGCTTCACTGTGGGGATAGTGTTCTCGGGGTGATGAGAGTTGTTGGGTTTACGCCAGACATAGCGTTTTCCTTGATGGCCAAAAAGCTCCATTTTAGTTTCATCTGACACGAGTACCTTCTTCCATATGTTTGGGGAGTCTCCCAAATGCCTTCAGGCGAACACCAAACGTGTTTGCTTATTTTTTTTCTTTAAGCAATGGCTTTTTTCTGGCCGCTCTTCCATAAAGCCCCACTCTGTGGAGTGTACGGCTTAACCCCTGTGCGGCCTCCGTCCCGTATACAGGACGGACATCCAGCGAAAAATCATATCACCATTAGCATAACAAAATGTAATAATTTTTAAAAAATATTTTTTTTTTCAAATTATTGTTTTATAGATACACCTCTCCTGAATCGACCCACGTTGTCCGATTTCAAAAAGGCTTTACAGCAAAAGCAAAACATTAGATTATGTTAGAGGAGTATATTGTAACAGTAGCCACATAGCCATTTTCCGACCAACCACATGCATCACAAATAACCAAAAAACAGCTAAATGCAGCACTAACCTTTGACAATCTTCATCAGATGACACACCTAGGACATCATGTTACACAATACATGCATTCTTTTGTTCGATAAAGTTCATATTTATATATAAAAACAGCATTTTACATCGGTGCGTAACGTTGACTAACTATTTTCCCTCAAATGCATCCGATGAAACAGAGCTACAATTTACTAAATTACTATTCGAAAAAACATTTTTAAAATGTAATATTGTCATTCTAAGATTTATAGATGAATATCTCTTGAAAGCACCTGTAATGCCAGATTTTAAATTAACCTCTATGGGCTAGGTGGGACGCAAGCGTCCCACCCGTGGTGCACTCCATCAACAACAGGTGCATTTCAAGAGCGGCAAATTTGAATCCAAATAAATGTCAAAATTCTAATTTTTCAAACATACAACTATTTTACACCCTTTGAAAGATAAACATCTCCTTAACCTCTATGGGCTAGGTGGGACGCTAGCGTGCCACCCGTGGTGCACTCCATCAACAGCAGGTGCATTTCAAGAGCGGCAAATTTGAATCCAAATAAATGTCAAAATTCAAATTTTTCAAACATACAACTATTTTACACCCTTTGAAAGATAAACATCTCCTTAATCTAACCACGTTTTACGATTTCAAAAAGGTTTTACGGCGAAAGCATAAATTTAGAGTATGTTAGGACAGTACATTTACAAGAGTTGTGTGTAATGTTTTGTTAATTCAAAGACAGGGTCACCAAAACCATAAAACCAGCTAAAATGATGCACTAACCTTTTACAATCTCCATCAGATGACACTCCTAGGACATTATGTTAGACAATGCATGCATTTTTAGTTCTATCAAGTTCATATTTATATCCAAAAACAGCGTTTTACTATGGCATTGATGTTGAGGAAATCGTTTCCCTCCAATAACCGGCAGTCAAGTCAGCGCCACAAATTAAATAATTAAAATTAGAAAACATTGGTAAAATATTATATTGTCATTTAAAGAATTATAGATTTACATCTCTTGAACGCAATCAACTTGCCAGATTTAAAAACAACCTTACTGGGAAATCACACTTTGCAATAATCTGAGCACTGCGCCCAGAAAAATACGCGTTGCGATACAGACTAGCCGTCATGTTGGGGAGATCTAAAATCGAAAATACTATGTAAATAATCCATTACCTTTGATTCTCTTCATCAGATGTCACTTCCAGGTATCACAGGTCCATAACGAATGTAGTTTTGTTCAAAAAAGCTCATCATTTATGTCCAAAAATCTCCGTCTTGTTAGCACATGATCTAAGCCCGCCGGACTTCACTTCATGAACGAGGGGAAAAAATATATTTACGTTCGTTCAAACATGTCAAACGTTGTATAGCATAAATCATTAGGGCCTTTTTTAACCAGAACATGAATAATATTCAAGGTGGACGAATGCATTCTCTTTTATAACGTATTGGAACGAGGGTACCCAACATGAACTCGCGCGCCAGGTGTCTAATGGGCCATCACCGTTCCATGGCTCTTGTTCGGTCAGATCTCCCTCCAGAAGACTCAAAACACTTTGTAAAGGCTGGTGACATCTAGTGGAAGCAATAGGAAGTGCCAAAATATTCCTCAGCCCCTGTGTTTTTCAATGGCATAGGTTTAAAGGTAATACAACACATCAGGTATCCACTTCCTGTCAGAAAATGTCTCAGGGTTTTGCCTGCCAAATGAGTTCTGTTATACTCACAGACACCATTCAAACAGTTTTAGAAACTTTAGAGTGTTTTCGATCCATATATAATAAGTATATGCATATTCTAGTTACTGGGTAGGATTAGTAACCAGATTAAATCGGGTACGTTTTTTTATCCAGCCGTGAAAATACTGCCCCCTAGCCCCAACAGGTTATCTAATTGCAGATTCCCGGTCGGAATATTATCGCTTTTTTACAAGAAAAATGGCATAAAAATTGATTTTAAACAGCGGTTGACATGCTTCGAAGTACGGTAATGAAATATTTAGAAATCTTTTGTCACGAAATGCGCCGTGCGTGCGACCGTTATTTACCATTGGGATAGTGTCTGGGACGCACAAACAAAACGTCGCTGTTGGAACATAACTATGGATTATTTTGGACCAAACCTACATTTGTTATTGAAGTAGAAGTCCTGGGAGTGCATTCTGACGAAGAACAGGAAAGGTAAGAACATTTATCTTATAGTAAATCTGATATTGGTGAGTGCTAAACCTGCTGGGTGTCTAAATAGCTAGCCCTGTGATGCCGGGCTATGTACTTAGAATATTGCAAAATGTGCTTTCACCGAAAAGCTATTTTAAAATCGGACATATCGAGTGCATAGAGGAGTAATGTATCTATAATTCTTAAAATAATTGTTATGCTTTTTGTGAACGTTTATCGTGAGTAATTTAGTAAATTGTTAGTAAATTCGGCGGAAGTTTGCGGGGGGAATGCTAGTTCTGAACGTCACATGCTAATGTAAAAAGCTGTTTTTTGATATAAATATGAACTTGATTGAACTAAACATGCATGTATTGTATAACATAATGTCCTAGGTGTGTCATCTGATGAAGATCATCAAAGGTTAGTGCTGCATTTAGCTGTGGTTTTGTTTTTTGTGACATTATATGCTAGCTTGAAAAATGGGTGTCTGATTATTTCTGGCTTGGTACTCTGCTGACATAATCTAATGTTTTGCTTTCGTTGTAAAGCCTTTTTGAAATCGGACAGTGTGGTTAGATTAACGAGAGTCTTGTCTTTAAATAGCTGTAAAATAGTCATATGTTTGAGAAATTGAAGTAATAGGATTTTTAAGGTATTTGAAAATCGCGCCACAGGATTCAACTGGCTGTTACGTAGGTGGGACGAATTCGTCCCGCCTGCCCCATAGAGGTTAAATTACAGGTTGTAATGAAACAAAATAGGAAAAACGCCAAGGGGGGTGAATACTTTTGCAAGGCACTGTATGTATAACTTCATGAGCTGGACTTTCTGACTTTGCAACAATTACAAATATTAGTTTGTGCTCATTAGCATATTTAGCTAGCAGCCTCCATGGAAATCCGGCATTATTTTTGCTAATTTTGTTAGCATTCCGGAAATAGACGCCCAATGGGCTTAAACATTGTTTTTAAATGGCGCCCCCTTGTGTACTAACCGGTAATACTGTAAATCCCGGGATGAGAGAAGGACGGTATGACTATATGAAAATCGCCCAACCATATTATGAACCAAGTCAAATACCACAATCACAAGTAATGTTTATATTTGTTTATATGAAAAGCTTAGTTTTTTATTATTAGAAGCCATATATGTAAATTAAATAACTGTTAAATAAAGGAAAAATACAAATCAATAATGTAGTCTCAGGCAGCCCTGGTATACCATTAAAGCAAAAACAAGTCCTGTAGCCATTGTGAGATTGCGCTAAATAAATGACATTATTTGCAGAGATTGTACACTGAGAAAGAGAGCTGTGTGAGGGAGCACCACTCCTCAGAAACACGGTTCTCACATCAGCTGATAGGTGCACATCAGCCACTCTCTGTGAGCACAGGCTCTGATAAGTGTTCACAAGCAGTTACACTGCATGAAATAACATTTTCTACTAATGATAACAGTTTGGGGCCTTTTAAGTGGCTATGCACTTGGTTGCTGAAACTGAGTTTTCCCTTAGAGCGCAAGGTGGACTGGTCTGATCTCCGCTACCATGAATGAATGTACCTGTAGCTGAATGTTTTCTTAGCTGTATTTATATACGGCTGGATCAAGATTAACTTGTGACCTGACCCCTCAGAATTTCCCCCTGTCGTGTCTCTGACTGATTAAATTATATGACAGGCTATTTTATCAAATCAATTACCTAATGCTTTATTGATTACATGATTGAATTAAACCATGCAACAATTAACTCGTTAATAACCTGGGCCACCACGGAAGTGTTTATAGAGTTGCTGTCTTAAAGATCTGAACTCTTAAAGATCTGAAGATCTTTTATATCAATAGTAGTCAATTATTAATCGTCACCTCATTTAGTCTCATCTGAACATCATAAAATTCTTGGTTATCTTCACGAACCCTGGCTAACAAGTTGAATCAGAAATACAAAAATTGGCTTAATTATTTATTTACTAAATACCTAAATAATCACATAGAATTACATATATTCAGGATGGATCTTACATCGATTACTAATCATGTCATAAAAGAAAAAGTCCCTCGCGGATGAAACCGATATGACGACTGGTTACACAAAGAAAGGGGGTTGGGTTTGAATGAACAAGCGGGAAGACTGAGGAACGAAAGGATTGGGTCTCAATTGGACCTTGAGAAGCTATGCAACCGTAAATACAGAATCTTTTGCATTCTAATAACCGCCCATTCGGAAAAGGAAAATGCAAGATATATATTTAAACTGAGCTGCACTTCGATAGATGGGTCGAAAATGGAAGACTGGTTTGCCCAGCAGAGAGAGATCTCCCTTGTCCTTTGAAGAATATTTCTGGTCGTAGTGTTGTAGGGCGGATACGTTGTACCCTATCGTTCTTATTAGGATATTGTCTGTCCTTTCCTAGGCCACGTACGTTTACAGCTGCAGCTGATGTTTTACTTCTTCTTTAGTGAATAAGAGTTCAAAGTTCATACCATTTTGCCATAATCAGCTCGTGCTGAATTCTGGCTGGTCTAGTAGAAATGTATCCTTCCAGCGTGGTGATCGTGGGCGTGGCCACTGAGTGAGCATAGTTAACTTATGAAAACAATTCTCTCTAAAATTACATTTCATCTTTTCACAAAGAGTTTCATATTTAGACATTTAAATTGCACAACAATTCCATGTGAATCTGATAACTAGAATGTGTAGACTTTCCAAGATACAATTTATGTTGTCCTATCATCAGATATGTCCCAGACACCAACTGATCTGACATCACATTCTTTAAGTACTGACGTACACTTTCAACTGGTTGGATTACATAAATATTGTACCTTTCCTAACCTTTTGATGTTACCATACTCTCTCTATGTTAACAAAGAGCTTTCCAAGAGTCCATTCTGTAGAGTGGAGAGAAAAGGGGGAAAGGTGTTTATGGGGGTCATAAACCTCACCCAACAAGGCAACACATGACACCCCACTTGACCCTACCAGAAGTCACATCACTAGCATGTCATTACTCAAATAATGTAGCATACATGTACTATAATGTAGCATGAAATATAAGATCTGCAAATCAGGCCGTTAACTAAATAGCCTAATTCACAGATTGAGCAACAAGTGAAGTTATTGCTGTGCATATCTAAATACATCATCTAGTGAAGTGTAAATGAGATGACTCTTAGTGAGTGAAGCATAGTGAGAGTAGCATTGCTCTAATTACAGGAGATCTCACTAAGTCTTACTGAGTGCCTCAGTGTCATAAAATAAGTCGTACTCATCCTTAAAAATGTCGTACTGGAGAGAAGAGGACCAAAACGCAGCAGGTATGTGTATGCTCATCTTGCTTTTTAATAAATACAAAATGAACACCAAAATAACAAAGAACGAGAATGAACGAACAACCAACAGTCTGGCAAAGCATAGGCTCAACACAGAACAATTCCCCACAACCCCAAAGACAAACACACACACCTATATAGGACTTCCAATCAAAGGCAACTATACACACCTGCCTTCAATTGGAAGTCCCAATCATCAACCCAACATTTAACAAACACAAACATGCCACGTCCTGACCAAAACAAACACTAGCTCCATCTGCTGGTCAGGACGTGACAGTACCCCCCCCCTCAAGGTGCAGACCCCGGAATGCACCTAAAAAAGAAAAACAAGAAAATCCTCAATTCCCCAACAAAAAAATAACCCCTAAACCATAAGGGAGGGTGGCTGCCGTCAACGACGGCACTGTGCTACACCCTCCGTCCCCAACCCACCTATCCTGGAGGTGGATCAGGTGCAGGCCGTTCCAGGCTGTCGGGGCAGTCTGGCAACTCGGGACAGTCGGGGCAGTCTGGCAACTCGGGACAGTCGGGGCAGTCTGGCAACTCGGGACAGTCGGGGCAGTCTGGCAACTCGGGACAGTCGGGGCAGTCTGGCAACTCGGGACAGTCGGGGCAGTCTGGCAACTCGGGACAGTCGGGGCAGTCTGGCAACTCGGGACAGTCGGGGCAGTCTGGCAACTCGGGACAGTCGGGGCAGTCTGGCAACTCGGGACAGTCGGGGCAGTCTGGCAACTCGGGACAGTCGGGGCAGTCTGGCAACTCGGGACAGTCGGGGCAGTCTGGCAACTCGGGACAGTCGGGGCAGTCTGGCAACTCGGGACAGTCGGGGCAGTCTGGCAACTCGGGACAGTCGGGGCAGTCTGGCAACTCGGGACAGTCGGGGCAGTCTGGCCACTCGGGACAGTCGGGGCAGTCTGGCCACTCGGGACAGTCGGGGCAGTCTGGCCACTCCGGCAGGTCGGGGCAGTCTGGCCACTCCGGCAGGTCGGGGCAGTCTGGCCACTCCGGCAGGTCGGGGCAGTCTGGCCACTCCGGCAGGTCTGGGCAGTCTGGCCACTCCGGCAGGTCGGGGCAGTCTGGCCACTCCGGCAGGTCGGCGCAGTCTGGCCACTCCGGCAGGTCGGCGCAGTCTGGCCACTCCGGCAGTTCGGCGCAGTCTGGCCACTCCGGCAGTTCGGCGCAGTCTGACCTCTCTGGCGACTGTTGACTGGCGGGCAGCTCTGACTACTGTTGACTGGCGGGCAGCTCTGACGACTGTTGACTGGCGGGCAGCTCTGACGACGACTGTTGACTGGCGGGCAGCTCTGACGACGACTGTTGACTGGCGGGCAGCTCTGACGACGACTGTTGACTGGCGGGCAGCTCTGGCGACTGTTGACTGGCGGGCAGCTCTTGCCCCGTCAAACAGCCCTTGTGCCCCCCCCTAAAAAATTCTTGGGGGTGCCTCTCGGTCTCCCATACCTCGCCAGCCTTCTTCCGCTGCTTGGTCCTTTGTTGGTGGGGATTCTGTCACAGTTGTCGTCGGTGAATGAGGACCAAAACGCAGCAGGTATGTGTATGCTCATCTTGCTTTTTAATAAATACAAAATGAACACCAAAATAACAAAGAACGAGAATGAACAAACAACCGACAGTCTGGCAAAGCATAGGCTCAACACAGAACAATTCCCCACAACCCCAAAGACAAACACACACACCTATATAGGACTTCCAATCAAAGGCAACTATACACACCTGCCTTCAATTGGAAGTCCCAATCATCAACCCAACATTTAACAAACACAAACATGCCACGTCCTGACCAAAACTAAAACACTAGCTCCATCTGCTGGTCAGGACGTGACACTCAGAATCCTTATTCACCCAATTGAGGTGGCTTCTTAGCGGTCACATTGATTCCACATGTTTAGACTGAAACCACTGGCATATGGTAAATGTGGGATCCTTACTGTTGATATGGACAAGGTGCCTGCAAGTGTGTTGACTGTGGCGAGAAATCAACTGTCAAATAACTTGTAAACATTGTTTAAAATCCAATATCCATTGCATATTAAAGCATCGCTAATATTCTGAACTCAACTGTCTGTGCACGCAAGGCAAAAGCAGTGGGGAAATGTCACAACTTCCGCCGAAGTCGGTCCCTCTCCTTGTTCGGGCGGCGTTCGGCGGTCGACGTCACCGGTCTTCTAGCCATCGCCGATCCACCTTTCATTTTACATTTGTTTTGTCTTTTTTTCTACACACCTGGTTTCATTCCCCAATTACATGTTCATGTATTTAACCCTCTGTTTCCCCCATGTTTTTGTGCGTTGGATTGTTTCTATGTTCATTCGGTACGTTATGGCTGGTATTTCGACGGGTGCTGTTTTCACCCGTGCATAATTAATTACCGTTTATTGTTGGTCAAGTGTATTGTTACCTTGTGCCTTTATTTTGAGTAATGTACGTTGCTCACTCATTCTGCTCTCCTGCGCCTGACTTCATGCACCAGCTACACCCACCTTCTGACAGGAAATATATTTCAATCACACCACATGTAACGCAGGAAGCTATATTAAAGTGACTTCAATTAGAGACCAGACCTTTTTCTATAGTTAAAATTTCCTCTGATTGTTACCATGCCACCCAATACTCAGGGGGTGTGACTAGTCACGTGTGGCTAATTGCCCATCTATTCAGTTCCCAACCCCACAATTCTATGAAACAGAATTAGATTGACTTCAAGAGATGCATTAAATTTGGATGACAGTGATCGAGACCGCTGAGGGAGGATTGGGTACCCTTTTGCTTTCCAGTTGACTGGAGACAATCTGTTGCTGTTTGATGGCGACGAGGCCCAACACTCCAGCCGCATTAGTCAATTAAACCCTGGGAACAGGGTTCCTACTGAGCAGTGATCTCCCATAGCCTCACAGTGAGTGCATCAATATTTAATCTGATATAATTTCCACTTCTTTAGAGTGGAGCCTCCTCCGCCGTGAGAGCCCCCTGAGCGCCTGAGCGAGGTGTAAATACGGACTAGAGAGAGAAAGAAACTGAATGAGGCAATGTGTGCATTTTCGTTACTGCTTTGAAAGCTTTGCAAGGCTTTTCCTTCCAGGAATCCACTCATTTACTGTAATTAAATTACACTGCAGGGCTGCCGCCTTATCATTGTTTTCTGCATATTTTTCATCAAAATCATCAGACAATAGACATTGCAGTTCTAATGCATTATTCTGATGCTTTAATTCTAGAGCCCTATTGAGAGTATGGATAATATAGAATGTAGTTTGTGATAAAGAGTGTGTGTGTGTGTGTGTGTGTGTGTGTGTGTGTGTGTGTGTGTGTGTGTGTGTGTGTGTGTGTGTGTGTGTGTGTGTGTGTGTCATCAAATCAAAGTTTATTTGTCACATGTGCCGAATACAACAGGTGTAGACCTTACAGTGAAATGCTTACTTACAGGCTCTAACTAATAGTGCAAAAAAGGTGTTAGGTGAACAATAGGTAAGTAAAGAAATAAAACAACAGTAAAAAGACAGGCTATATATAGTAGCGAGGCTATAAAAGTAGTGAGGCTACATACAGACACCGGTTAGTCAGACACCGGTTAGTCATCTCTTTTACAGAGCTGATTTTCTGTAATATCACACAATCAAACAGGCTTCTACATAGCACATCTTTTGATAAATGCATCCATATGGCACAAAATGAAACATTAGTTAATTGTAGAATGTTGTCTTGTTCAGAGGTTTATGAGATGGTGCAGATCTTACCAAGTTCTTGCTGCCATTTTTGTTGAGGGGACCCTGGAAAACTCCCTTGACATTCCTGAAGTGTCCATTGCTGAGGTGTGTGGAGCTGATGACAATGTAGTAACAAGCCATCGGAGACCAGTGGCTTCCATGTGCATAATGCACACTGTCTGCCCAAGCAAGAGAAAAAAAGTAAAGTGTGTGGGTGTAAACAACATTACTAATCACAGAACGCATAGGTTGGACTCAGTAAGGCATGAGAGTCAGGGGTGTCCAGGCGCGGATGGAGAGGGTGGGAGAGCTTTTTCAGATTCTCTCCTCACAGCAAGGGGAGTCTCTCCAAACTCTGCAGCCCATCAAAACAGAAGGCTCAGACACTCTGGGCTTCTGTGTTCCTCTCACACACTCTCACTCACTCTCTCTTTATTGCCCTCTTCTCTCTCTCGTTCTCTACGGCAGCATGCTCTCGTTTCCTCACTCATCTCTTGCTGAGGTGCTCATGCTCCAGCTTGGTTGGCGAGAATCTGCTGCGGAGACGATGTTGCCACAAACAGTGTTGTCAGGTATGCCGTTATACAGCGTTTGGCGTTGCTGAGCTGAGCCATTGGCTGAGAGCCCTCTACTCTGATGGCCAGGGCTGGGAGGAGAAGTAGCAGTCGCACACTCTAGCTACCTCTCCTACATTCCGAGCTCAGCCTGCGCTTCCTAGCCAATCAGCTGGCTCTCTCTCTCTCTCCCTCTCTCATTCACTCTGTCTTTCTCTCTCTCTTTGTCTCTCTCTTTGTGCCTCTCTCGCTCTCCTTCTGTCATTCTTCTACAGAGCGGATCGACAGATTATTACATGAGTGGTTCGTGATTGTAGGAATTCCTCCAACAATTGTTGTAGCCTACTCATTTGTCTTCCATTACAGTAATTAATTCATAATAATGAATACATTACCACAGGCTGATGTGTTCAAGACACTGAGGTCACTAATGCTTGAACAGCCACTGTATGTGCTCAGAGGCGTCACGCCCATAAAAAAAAGGTGCTATCTAGAACTTGAAAGGGTCCTTCGGTTGTCCCCGTAGGATAACCATTTGAAGAACCCTTTTGGTTCCAGGTATAACCCTATTGGATTCCAAAATAGTTCTACCTGGAACCAAAAATGGTTCTCCTATCGGGACAGCCAAAGAACCCTTTTGGAACTCCTTTTTTTTTAGGTAGCACGACACATGTAGGTAGCATGGCACATGCCCCCTCAGATTTGTCCTGTTTAAAAAATATATGTTTCTCTGTAATACTAATAGCCACCTAGCAATTTTATGAAGTTGGCTTTAGCTAGCTCAGATTGGGAACCAATCACTTACCTTTGAAGATCTTTTTGCAATCCAAAGGGTCCCAGTTAGGGGGAAGTATTCAGAATGAATGGTCATTTTGTTCGATAAAGTCTTTCTTTAAAACCTCTTGCATCTAGACGTTCCGCTACGGAACGCCTCACCAATATCCAATGGTAGAGCGTGGCACGAAATACAAATACCTCAAATGCTATAACTTCAATTTCTCAAACATATGACTATTTTACAGCCATTTAAAGACAATTATTTTAAGAATTATAGATACAGACCTCCTTTATGCAATCACGGTGTCAGATTTTAACCTCTCTAGGCTAGGCGGGACGAATTCGTCCCACCTACGTAACAGCAACTGCTATCCTGTGGCGCGATTTTCAAAACCTTAAAAATCCTATTACTTCAATTTCTCAAACATATGACTATTTTACAGCCATTTAAAGACAAGACTCTCGTTAATCTAACCACACTGTCCGATTTCAAAAAGGCTTTACAACGAAAGCAAAACATTAGATTATGTCAGCAGAGTACCAAGCCAGAAATAATCAGACACCCATTTTTCAAGCCAGCATATAATGTCACCAAAACCCAGAAGACAGCTAAATGCAGCACTCAGCTTTGATGATCTTCATCAGATGACAACCCTAGGACATTATGTTATACAATACATGCATGTTTTGTTCAATCAAGTTCATATTTATATCAAAAACCAGCTTTTTACATTAGCATGTGACGTTCAGAACTAGCATACCCCCCGCAAACTTCCGGGGAATTCGCTAACATTTTACTAAATTACTCACGATAAACGTTCACAAAAAGCACAACAATTATTTTAAGAATTATAGATACAGACCTCCTCTATGCACTCGATATGTCCGATTTTAAAATAGCTTTTTGGTGAAAGCACATTTTGCAATATTCTAAGTACATAGCCCAGGCATCACGGGCTCGCTATTTAGACACCCGGCAAGTTTAGCACTCACCATAATCATATTTACTATTATAAAAATTTCATTACCTTTTGTTGTCTTCGTCAGAATACACACCCAGGACAGCTACTTCAATAACAAATGTTGGTTTGGTCCAAAATAATCCATCGTTATATCCGAATAGCGGCGTTTTGTTCGTGCGTTCCAGACACTATCCGAAATAGTAAAGAAGTGTCACGCGCTTGGCGCAATTCGTGACAATAAAATTCTAAGTATTCCATTACCGTAGTTCGAAGCATGTCAACCGCTGTTTAAAATCAATTTTTACGACATTTTTCTCGTAGAAAAGCGATAATATTCCGACAGGGAATCTCCTTTTCGGCAAACAGAGGAAAAAATCCCAAAGGCGGGGGCGGTCGGGGTCACGCGCATAAGCTAGTGTCTCTTGATGGGCCACTTGAGAAAGGCGATAATGTGTTTCAGCCTGGGGCTGGAATGACGACATTCTGTTTTTTCCCGGGCTCTGAGCGCCTATGGACGACGTGGGAAGTGTCACGTTAGAGCAGAGATCCTTCGTAAATGATAGAGATGGAAAAGAAGTTCAACAAATGGTCAGACAGGCCACTTCCTGTAAAGGAATCTCTCAGGTTTTGACCTGCCATTTGAGTTCTGTTATACTCACAGACACCATTCAAACAGTTTTAGAAAATGTAGGGTGTTTTCTATCCATATGTAATAAGTATATGCATATTCTAGTTACTGAGTAGGAGTGGTAACCAGATTAAATCGGGTATGTTTTTTATCCAGCCGTGTCAATGCTGCCCCCTAGCCCTAACAGGTTAAAATAGCTTTTCGGCGAAAGCACATTTTGCAAGCTATTTTGACACCCACCAAGTGTGGTACTCACCAAACTCAGATTTACTATAAGAAAAATTGGATTACCTTTGCTGTTCTTCGTCAGAATGCACTCCCAGGACTTCTACTTCAATAACAAATGTTGGTTTGGTTCCAAATAATCCATAGTTATATCCAAATAGCGGCGTTTTGTTTGTGCGTTCAAGACACTATCCGAAGGGTAAAGAAGGGTGACGCACGTCGGCTCGTGCACACGCCCCCAGTCTCATTGTTCTCAGATCGACCACTATCCAAATGAGCTACTGTTTTTCAGCCATGGCCTGCAAAGTCACCATTCAACGTTCTGGCGCCTTCTGAGAGCCTATGGGAGCGTTAGAAAATGTCACGTTATGCCAGAGATCCCCTGTTTTTGATAGAGATGATCAAGAAGGCCAAGAAATAGTCAGAGAGCGCTTCCTGTTTGGAATCTTCTCAGGTTTTGGCCTGCCAAATGAGTTCTGTTATACTCACAGACACCATTCAAACAGTTTTAGAAGCTTTAGGGTGTTTCCTATCCAAATCAAACAATTATATGCATATTCTAGTTTCTGGGCAGGAGTAGTAACCAGATTAAATCGGGTATGTTTTTTATCCGGCCGTGCAAATACTGCCCCCTATCCCCAACAGGTTAAGTTCAGAAAAGTCAAAAAAGTTATATTACAGACGATGTATAGAATGTCAAACGATGTATAGAATCAATCTTTAGGATGTTTTTATCAAAAATCTTCCATAATATTCCAACCGAACGATTCCTTTGTCTTCAAAAAAGAAAAGGAACACAGCTAACTCTCACGGGAGAGCGCGCCACTAAGCTCATGTCATTTTCTCACTCATCTACTTCCAGGAGCTCTTATCTCTCCCTATTCACAGTAGAAGCATGTAACAACGTTCTAAAGACTGTTGACATCTAGTGGAAGCCTTAGGAAGTGCAAAATGAACCATAAGTCACTGTATACCAGATAGGGAATCATTTGAAAAACTACAAACCTCAGATTTCCACACTTCCTGGTTGCGCCAGATTTAGCCAGCTAGGTCGTTTTTAGCTCTAGTCCCTGAGCAGGTAGATAAAAACATTTAAAACACATTCATAAATATTTGCATGTCCCCAACTTGACACTTAATCAATCATTAATTCACAGGTTCCCCATCCTCAGCTGTTTCATGGACATGAGAGAGTGTGCTCACAAAGCCCATGATAAAGGTCATTACCTTAGGGTGGGTGGAATTCTTTACTGGGGAGTCTTCTGCAAAGCAACTGCTATCTGACTTCTGGCTGGCTCCTCTTACTAGCGCTGTGATCGGGAGAAAAAAAACAGATTGATTGAGAGAAAGGGAGAACATTTTGGGCCGAATCCTAACTTGAGATCTGACATCAATGCATGACTTATGCATTTATACATCATTTCAAGTGAGGATTCCGGCCTAAGGCAGAGTCTTACAGTGACAATTTCATTTTGGAGTCATTATGAAGTTTTTCACCATTAGAGGGTAGACTTTCCTCACTTCCGGTTATGTGGTTTCAAAAAACACAAACTGAGATACACACTGCTTTTACCTATAGAACTGATGACAGTTGGTGTAAACTCGCCTTTAAATGAAAATAAGTCCCTCTAATGTCGTCAAGATTTTCACCTTCATTACTCCCTTCATCACTCTGCTTTTGATGGAGAAGGGAAAAGTATTATAAGTTTTATTATGTATAATAATGTGGCTTTCCCGGATGCAGTTAATAACGTACAGAATACAGCTTTTATCAAAAGTGTAAAACTACCATCAACTGTTATGGTAATCTCAGAGATAGAAATAAAAAAACAAATAAAAATACACTGTCAAATCACATTTTATTAGTCACATGTGCCGAATACAACAGCTGTGGACCTTACAGTGAAATGCTTACTTACAAGCTCCTAACCAACAATGCAGTTAAAAAAAACATAGATAAGAATAAGAAATAAAAGTAAAAAGTAATTGAAGAGCAGCAGTAAAATAACAATAGCGAGACTATATACAAGGAGGTACTGGTACAGAGTCAATGTGCGGGGGCACTGGTTAGTTGAGGTAATATGTACATGAAGGTAGAGTTATTAAAGTGACTATGCATAGATGATAACAACAGAGAGTAGCAGTGGTGTAAAGGGGGGGGGGGCAATGCAAATAGTCCGGGTAGCCATTTGATTAGGTGTTCAGGAGGCTTATGGCTTTGGGGCAGAAGCTGTTTAGGAGCCTATTGGGCCTACACATGGCGCTCTGGTACCACTTGCCGTGCGGTAGAAGAGAGAACAGTCTATGACTAGGGTAGCTGGAGTCTGACATTTTTTAGGGCCTTCCTCTGACACCGCCTGGTATAGAGGTCCTGGATGGCAGGAAGCTTGGCCCCAGTGATGTACTGGGCCATTCGCACTACCTTCTGTAGTGCCTTGCGGTCGGAGGCCGAGCAGTTGCCATACCAGGCAGTGATGCAACCAGTCAGGATGCTCTCGATGGTGCAGCTGTAGAACCTTTTGAGCATCTGAGGACCCATGCCAAATCTTTTCAGTCTCCTGAGGGGGAATAGGTTTTGTCGTGCCCTCTTCACGACTGTCTTGGTCTGCTTGGATCATGTTAGTTTGTTGGTGATGTGGACACCAAAGAACTTGAAGCTCTCAACCTGCTCCACTGCAGCCCTATTGATGAGAATGGGGGCATGCTCGGTCCTCTTTTTCCTGTAGTCCACAATCATCTCCTTTGTCTTGATCATGTTGAGGGAGAGGTTGTTGTCCTGGCACTACACGGCCAGATCTCTGACGATCTCCCTATAGGCTGTCTCGTCATTGTTGGGGATCAGGCCTACCACTGTTGCGTCATTGCCAAACTTAATGATGGTGTTGGAGTCGTGAGTCATGAGTGAGTGAACAGAGAATACAGGGGGGGACTGAGCACGCACCCCTGAGGGGCCCCTGTGTTGAGGATCAGCGTGGCGGATGTGTTGTTACCTACCCTTATCGCCTGGGGGAGGCCCATCAGGAAGTCCAGGATCCAATTGCAGAGGGAGGTGTTTAGTCCCAGGGTCCTTAGGTTATTGATGAGCTTTGAGGGTGCTATGATGTTGAACGCTGAGCTGTAGTCAATGAATAGCATTCTCACATAGGTGTTCCTTTTGTCCAGGTGGTAAAGGGCAGGGAGAGGTTGAAAATGTCAGTGAAGACACTTGCCAGTTGGTCAGTGCGTGCTCGCAGTACACGTCCTGGTAATCCGTCTGGCTTTGCGGCCTTGTGAATGTTGACCTTTTGAGGACTTGTGAGGCGTTGGTGTCTCAAACTAGACACTCTAATGTACTTTTCCTTTTGCTCAGTTGTGCATCGTGGCCTCCCACTCATCTTTCTATTCTGGTTAGAGCCAGTTTGCGCTGTTCTGTGAAGCGAGTAGTACACAGCGTTGTACCAGATCTTCAGTTTCTTGGCAATTTCTCGCATGGAATAGCTTTCATTTCTCAGAACAAGAATAGACTGTCAAGTTTCAGAACAAAGTTTCTGGCCATTATGAGCCTGTAATCAAACCCACAAATGCTGATGTTACAGATACTCAACATGTCTAAAGATGGCCAGTTTTATTGCTTCTTTAATCTGCACAACAGTTTTCAGCTGTGCTAACATAATTGCAAAAGGGTTTTCTAATGATCAATTATCCTTTTAAAATGATCCACTTGGATTAGCTAACACAACATGCCATTGGAACACAGGAGTGATGGTTGCTGATAATGGGCCTCTGTACATCTATGTAGATATTCCATTAAAAATCTGCCGTTTCCAGCTACAAAAGTCATTTGCAACATTAACCTCTATGGGCTAGGTGGGACGCTAGCGTCCCCCCCGTGGTGCACTCCATCAACAGCAGGTGCATTTCAAGAGCGGCAAATTTGAATCCAAATAAATGTCAAAATTCAAATTTTTCAAACATACAACTATTTTACACCCTTTGAAAGATAAACATCTCCTTAATCTAACCACGTTTTACGATTTCAAAAAGGTTTTACGGCGAAAGCATAAATTTAGAGTATGTTAGGACAGTACATTTACAAGAGTTGTGTGTAATGTTTTGTCAATTCAAAGACAGGGTCACCAAAACCATAAAACCAGCTAAAATGATGCACTAACCTTTTACAATCTCCATCAGATGACACTCCTAGGACATTATGTTAGACAATGCATGCATTTTTAGTTCTATCAAGTGCATATTTATATCCAAAAACAGCGTTTTACTATGGCATTGATGTTGAGGAAATTGTTTCCCTCCAATAACCGGCAGTCAAGTCAGCATCACAAATTAAATAATTAAAATTAGAAAACATTGGTAAAATATTATATTGTCATTTAAAGAATTATAGATTTACATCTCTTGAACGCAATCAACTTGCCAGATTTAAAAATAACCTTACTGGGAAATCACACTTTGCAATAATCTGAGCACTGCGCCCAGAAAAATACGCGTTGCGATACAGACTAGTCGTCATGTTGGGGAGATCTAAAATCGAAAATACTATGTAAATAATCCATTACCTTTGATTCTCTTCATCAGATGTCACTTCCAGGTATCACAGGTCCATAACGAATGTAGTTTTGTTCAAAAAAGCTCATCATTTATGTCCAAAAATCTCCGTCTTGTTAGCACATGATCTAAGCCCGCCGGACTTCACTTCATGAACGAGGGGAAAAAATATATTTACGTTCATTCAAACATGTCAAACGTTGTATAGCATAAATCATTAGGGCCTTTTTTAACCAGAACATGAATAATATTCAAGGTGGACGAATGCATACTCTTTTATAACGTATTGGAACGAGGGTACCCAACATGAACTCGCGCGCCAGGTGTCTAATGGGCCATCATCGTTCCATGGCTCTTGTTCGGTCAGATCTCCCTCCAGAAGACTCAAAACACTTTGTAAAGGCTGGTGACATCTAGTGGAAGCAATAGGAAGTGCCAAAATATTCCTCAGCCCCTGTGTTTTTCAATGGCATAGGTTTAAAGGTAATACAACACATCAGGTATCCACTTCCTGTCAGAAAATGTCTCAGGGTTTTGCCTGCCAAATGAGTTCTGTTATACTCACAGACACCATTCAAACAGTTTTAGAAACTTTAGAGTGTTTTCTATCCATATATAATAAGTATATGCATATTCTAGTTACTGGGTAGGATTAGTAACCAGATTAAATCGGTACATTTTTTTTATCCAGCCGTGCAAATACTGCCCCCTAGCCCTAACAGGTTAACAATGTCTACACTGTATTTCTGATCAATTTGATGTTATTTTAATGGACAAAAAAATGTGCTTTTCAGGGTTAAATTCTCAAAAGTAACTAAACCAATACACAACTGAAAGGTTGTTGAGAATTCATTCTGTTTGTAGACTTTGAACATACACGTCAAGTGTATTTTCTTTGTCTTCGAGCTGTTTATTCAGCCAGCAGACCGAAATTTTCCATAGGGGTCAAATTAATTCAGGGTATGGATAAGGCAAGATAACAAAGTTTGAAAATGACTGGGGAAATGATTGATGTCTCAGAAACAACGTAACTGCTGAAGTAAGGAAGGAAAATAAAAACTACTACTCAGCTGCTCTACAAAAAAAGGTAGACAACTGTGCAATGTGGAAAATAATCAACTCTTTCACTGGTAAAGCCACAAGAATATGTCAAGTACAGAGTATATCTACACAGGATGCCTAAAAAACATCTGACCCACTAGAAATGGCAGAAGCTTGCTAATTAAATAGGCTCCCTCAAAAGACCCACTTTCATATGTTTCAGACTCAGAGCATGTTTTTGAGCAAGAGCTAGTTGATGAAGTAACAGTACTAAATTAACTTCTGAAAATCAAGCAGCAAAAGCCCCAGGGCCAGACAATATTCCACCTAGGCTTCTAAAGTACTCTGCCACAGTGATAGTGGGTCCACTGACTCATATCCTCAATCTGTCAATCTCAAAAGGGGTGATACCATATCAATGGAAAACGGCCTATATAACACCAATCTACAAGTCAGGGGATAGATTGGATGTGGCCAACTATCGTTCAGTGTCAATTCTATGTGCTCTCTACAAAGTGTTGGAAAGATGGTACATACACAGGTTGCTAACAATTTATCACTCAACAGCCTATTTACAGCCTATCAAAGTGGTTTTAGAAAAATACACAGCACATCTACAGCAGTGCAAAGGTTTGTCGAGGACATCAAATTAGCTAGTAAAAGTCACAACAGCACTCTTCTTGGATATGAAGAAAGCTTTTGACACTGTTCACCACCACATGCTCTAGAGGAAGCTTGAGAAAAAAGTTTTGACAGCACTGCAATCAAGTGGTTTATATTATACTTACAGGGGAGGAGTCAGTAAAGCACGAAGTCAGCCTAGGTACCTGTGGTCAATGGCGTACCACAAGGGAGTGTGCTTGGACCCCTGGTGTTCCCTATTTACATAAATGACCTTCCATCGGTGCTGGAGAAATGCCATATACATAAGTGACCGACCGGCTCAAATCGGTCTTATGTAGCAAAATTTGAAATGGTGTTTATTACATTGGATAAAAGTAGACACTCAGAGCTACAAACTGGTACATCATACACTACAGATGAGGAACAATGGGAAAGTAATTTTGCTTTGAAAGTTGACAAACTTGTAAACTCACTTTTGAGAAAATGGCCTTTGAATGTTTTGGTACTACTATTGGAGAGCCCTCTTTGTCTGCACCCATTCAGCATCGTTCACACCCTCTTAACCTGTTTGGCCAAGGGGCAGTATTGAGAATTTTGGAAAAAATATGTGCCCATTTTTAACTGCCTCCTACACCAACTCAGAAGCTAGAATATGCATATTATTGTTCAGGTTTGGATAGAAAACACCCTAAAGTTTCTAAAACTGTTTGAATGGTGTTTGTGAGTATAACAGAACTCCTATGGCAGGCAAAAACCTGACAAGGTTTCATGCAGGAAGTGGCCTGTCGGACAAGGAGTCGTGCGTCTTGCATCTGTTTATTGAAGAGTAAGGATCTTAGCTGTAACGTGACAATTCCCAGGGCTCCAATAGGCTCTCAGAACCCGGGAAAAACCTGAACGATGACGAGGCAGCCTCTGGCTGAAACAGATTATCGCCTTATCCAAGTGGCCGATCAGAGGACCATTGAATAATGCGCGTGCACGATTCGCCCCCGTGGAGAAATTTCATTCGGCTGTTTAGCTTATTGCAGATTCCCGGTCGGAATATTATCGCTTTTCTATGAGATAAATGGCATAAAAATTGGTTTTAAACAGCGGTTGACATGCTTCGAAGTACGGTAATAGAATATTTAGACATTTTTTGTCACGCCATGCGCCATGCGCGCGACCGTTATTTACCATTCGTATAGTGTCTAGAACGCACGAACAAAACAGAGGGTATTTGGATATAACGATGGATTATTTGGGACCAAACCTACATTTGTTATTGAAGTAGAAGTCCTGGGAGTGCATTCTGACGAAGAACAGGAAAGGTAAGAACATTTTTCTTATAGGAAATAGGATTTTGGTGAAGGCTAATCTTGCCGGGTGTCTAAATAGCTAGCCGTGATGGCTGGGCTATGTACTTAGAATATTGCAAAATGTGCTTCATCCGAAAAGCTATTTTAAAATCGGACATATCGAGTGCATAGAGGAGTTCTGTATCTATAATTCTTAAAATAATTGTTATGCTTTTTGTGAACGTTTATCGTGAGTAATTTAGTAAATTATTAGCAAATTCCTCCTGAAGTTTGCGGGGGGGTATGCTAGTTCTGAACGTCACATGCTAATGTAAAAAGCTGTTTTTTTATATAAATATGAACTTGATTGAACAAAACATGCATGTATTGTATAACATAATGTCCTAGGTGTGTCATCTGATGAAGATCATCAAAGGTTAGTGCTGCATTTAGCTGTCTTCTGGGTTTTTGTGACATTATATGCTAGCTTGAAAAATGGGTGTCTGATTATTTCTGGCTTGGTACTCTGCTGACATAATCTAATGTTTTGCTTTCGCTGTAAAGCCTTTTTGAAATCGGACAGTGTGGTTAGATAAAGGAGAGTCTTGTCTTTAAAATGCTGTGAAATAGTCATATGTTTGAAAAATTGAAGTTTTTGTATTTTTGAGGAATTTGTAATTCGCGCCACGCCTATCATTGGATATTGGAGCAGGTGTTCCGCTAGCGGAACGTCTAGATGTAAGAGGTTAAGGGTTGATCCAAGTGTTCTGTACTAACAGCAGTCAAACACCCAACCTACTTCCAGACATCTAAGATCTTTTCCAGCAGCATACCACCCTGCATCCCACTGCTGGCTTGCTTCTGAGACTAAGCAGGGTTGGTCCTGGTCAGTCCCTGGATGGGAGACCAGATGTTGCTGGAAGTGGTGTTGGAGGGCCAGTAGGAGGCACCCTTTCCTCTTGTCTAAAAAAATACCCCAATGCTCCAGGGCAGTGATTGGGGACATTGCCCTGTGTAGGATGCCGTCTTTCAGATGGGATGTTAAACGGGTGTCCTGACTCTCTGTTGTCACTAAAGATCCCATGGCACTTAACGTAAGAGTAGGGGTGTTTAACCACGGTGTCCTGGCTAAATTCCCAAACTGGTCTTCATACTGTACCATCATAGCCCCCTAATCATCCTCAGCTTACAATTGTCTCATTCATCCCCCCTCCGCTCCCCTGTATTTATCCACCCGGTTGTTGCTGTAAATGAGAATGTGTTCTCAGTCAACTTTTTTTAAAGTGAGAGAGAGAGAGAGAGAGAGAGAGAACAGCTCACTGAACATAACTCGCCCTAGCAGAGCTGGTTATGCTTTTATGTTATCCATAGCGCTGGTGACTGCAGAGCATTTCGCGTTCAGAGCACACACTGGACGCTCTGGCCAATGAGTAGGGTTGAGCCGAACATTCTGACCTCAAAATGGCAGTCAAGCACCCAAGCTATCATTGGCTAGCTTGCTAGCTACTTCCAGACACATAATGAGAGAATACCCCACTCTGACCATTTTACTCACCCTAGCAGAGCTGGTTAGGCTGTTTGAATGTTATCTAAAGTGTTGGTGACTGTAACTGTGCTGCTTGCAACAATTTAATTATGCTTTTTTGCCAACGTTTACTGACGCTGGCCATATTCAATGGGTGTTGAGTGTTGGTAAATTCATCAGTTAGACTGCACTCTGGAAAACTAAGATGAGAGTGTACCTAGCTAGCTAAACAATGAACCATAATCCCAACTCATGACGTTACTACCCTGCATGAATCTGCAGGTAGCTAACCAACCAGGTTCAATGTTAGCTAGCTAACATTAGGCTATAACTAGTCAAGCAAATGTGTTTGAGATACAAAGAATAAGATCATACACATAACATTAGCTAGTGAGTCAGCCAGCTAATGTTAGCTAGCTAACAGTACACTTTAACTTGAAATGAACCCACTTTCTGTCAAAATTAGAAATGTGTAATGTCTGTCTCCAGATTACATCTTCAAACTTGCCCTTCAAACTAAGGGCAACCATGGCATCCGGAAGGAGACGCATCCAACCATGATATATATGGGTAAGATAGTCTACTATCTTACCCATATATATCATGGTTGGATGCGTCTCCTTCCGGATGCCATGGTTGCCCTTAGTTTGAAGATGTAATCTGGAGACAGGTGTTTTCTCCATCTCCTTAGCTATCATACTCGAATTCCACTGATTTCAAAACTCGGTCCTCCAGAAAGTGAAGAGCATACACGTAACGTTAGCTAGCGAGCCAGCCAGCTAACATTAGCTAGCTAACAGTACACTTTAACTTGACATTAGGTTTATGCAGTTTTACTACGCGATACATTTTTAAAAAAGCCGCGTTAGGCAGGATTACCTAAACACAGATTTAAAAAAAAAACACCTACACTGGACTGAACACGCCAGCCTGGTCACAGGCAAACAACTGTCTGGGCTTGGCACTCGAAAAAGGGCAAGGGGCTTCGTCTCCAAGGACATCATCCTGACAATTTAGCACACCATGTTAACAACTCACATGGACTACTGTGCCACAGTTTGGCTTCCCACACTACATCATTGCAATAAGACCAGTCTTAACCAGCTACAGCATATCATCAACAGCGCTGCTCGTATCATGACCGGGAGGGAACACATAAAGACAGAGGTTCTTCTCAATTCTTACCGATTGAGATACAGATACATTTTCTCATTGACAATGTAGCATTTGTAGGTAAGGACAAAAAGGACATGAAGCCCACAATGTGTCCAGCACACACAAACATGGCCTTTTGCTGTCCGCATTCCATTGACTGGTGCTACCGGAGTTGGGATGGAATTACCTCATGTCTAGAAAAAATATGTCAGAGTAGGTGTCTAAATGACTAAGAGTAACTGTGTTATCACAATACTGAAGTCAGCCATGAGAGGGTGTGTAACTGAGTTGAACTGACTGTATTTTCTCCCATCATGTCACATTTTTACACACACAGCTCTAAGACCATTCAATGTAGACTACAGGGTAAGGGGAGAGGTGTAAAAATATCCTCTTCATTTGCTTAAAACTTAGGCCAATAGTGGGCCTACTGTTGGGTTGCCTCACATCTCAAACAAACAAAAGCTCCAAACATTACAACACAATGTAAAATTAGGATATTTTACGATGTATTTAAAAAATGTAGTGTTTTCACAAGAGAATGACAGGCATAAGGTGTTGAATTTGAGTGTTTTAGAAAGACATATTTTTCCCAATGAATGGGGCACAATACAAACAAAACAAAAGAGATGTGAATGTATAAACTGTGTGCGTGAATAAATTGCAACCAAGTTGAGTGGGAAATCATGTTGGGTTTTTATTTTAGTGGAATATCCACACCTTGAAATAAAGGAGTAGGCTACCTTACTGTACTTACACACGCATGCACGCATTTGACATTGGGTAGTTGTCTGTGGTCCTGAAAATGTTCCCTATGGGGACATAAGGACATTAGGCTATTGAACAATCAACTAAGACTTTAACAAATAACTTTCCTATGTTTGTTTTAAAATTGGCATGGATGGTCTTACCACAGTCTACAGCAACCTGCCAGCAAATATCCCTGGCTAACCTATTCGGTCAAGCAAGCATTTAGGCATATAACTCATCATGACAATCCCAAAGTGATATCAGCAGAGCAACGGTCAAAACGTCAATTACTTTTTGGATTACGTTGAATAGAAAAGAGCAGCTGTTAACCTGTTAGGGCTAGGGGGCAGCATTTGCACGTCTGGATAAAAAAAATGTACCCGATTTAATCTGGTTACTAATCCTACCCAGTAACTAGAATATGCATATACTTATTATATATGGATAGAAAACACTCTAAAGTTTCTAAAACTGTTTGAATGGTGTCTGTGAGTATAACAGAACTCATTTGGCAGGCAAAACCCTGAGACATTTTCTGACAGGAAGTGGATACCTGATGTGTTGTATTGACTTTAAACCTATCCCATTGAAAAACACAGGGGCCGAGGAATATTTTGGCACTTCCTATTGCTTCCACTAGATGTCACCAGCCTTTACAAAGTGTTTTGAGTCTTCTGGAGGGAGATCTGACCGAACAAGAGCCATGGAACGATGATGTCCCATTAGACACCTGGCGCGCGAGTTCATGTTGGGTACCCTCGTTCCAATACGTTATAAAAGAGTATGCATTCGTCCACCTTGAATATTATTCATGTTCTGGTTAAAAAAGGCCCTAATGATTTATGCTATACAACGTTTGACATGTTTGAACGAACGGAAATATATTTTTTCCCCTCGTTCATGACGAGAAGTCCGGCTGGCTTAGATCATGTGCTAACAAGACGGAGATTTTTGGACATAAATGATGAGCTTTTTTGAACAAAACTACATTCGTTATGGACCTGTGATACCTGGAAGTGACATCTTATGAAGAGAATCAAAGGTAATGGATTATTTACATAGTATTTTCGATTTTAGATCTCCCCAACATGACGTCTAGTCTGTATCGCAACGCGTATTTTTCTGGGCGCAGTGCTCAGATTATTGCAAAGTGTGATTTCCCAGTAAGGTTATTTTTAAATCTGGCAAGTTGATTGCGTTCAAGAGATGTAAATCTATAATTCTTTAAATGACAATATAATATTTTACCAATGTTTTCTAATTTTAATTATTTAATTTGTGACGCTGACTTGACTGCCGGTTATTGGAGGGAAACGATTTCCTCAACATCAATGCCATAGTAAAACGCTGTTTTGGGATATAAATATGAACTTGATAGAACTAAAAATGCATGCATTGTCTAACATAATGTCCTAGGAGTGTCATCTGATGGAGATTGTAAAAGGTTAGTGCATCATTTTAGCTGGTTTTATGGTTTTGGTGACCCTGTCTTTGAATTGACAAAACATTACACACAACTCTTGTAAATGTACTGTCCTAACATACTCTAAGTTTATGCTTTCGCCGTAAAACCTTTTTGAAATCGTAAAACGTGGTTAGATTAAGGAGATGTTTATCTTTCAAATGGTGTAAAATAGTTGTATTTTTGAAAAATTTGAATTTTGACATTTATTTGGATTCAAATTTGCCGCTCTTGAAATGCACCTGCTGTTGATGGAGTGCACCACGGGTGGCACGCTAGCGTCCCACCTAGCCCATAGAGGTTAAACGTCTGACCAAGTTAGTGAATTGGAAAACACTGGTACATTGTTATTGCGTGTGCGGCTTGCGTTCCCAACCCTGGTTGAGAAGGACTTTTGGCTCAGACCTCGCATCGACCATCTCTCGAGCCACCAGCCAAGGCACGCACAGTTAGAGAGATTGCACTCTGAAAGCAGAATATTTTATAACCCAATTAAATCCATGTTTAGACTTGTCTGACCCACTGGCCTACCTCTCTTATTGTGCATTTAGGCCTGGAACTTTCTTGTGAAGGGCACTCTTTAGGGCTACAAGCTTTTCCCTGTAGGCCTAGAATAGGCTACTACCTGACATTTCTAATAATAATAGGCCTATGTCAATTGCCTAGGCTATTAGGCTAATCCAACAGTCAAATCCAACATTTGACCAAAACAAATTCACACTGTCACACTAAGCATAACTGTAGGCCTATAACCAACCCTCTCTCTGTCATAACTCTAGGCCTTTAATGGAAACAAAATGCAGGTCTATGTTGCTGGGTGAAATAGGTTAGGGTGAATGTGAGGATGCTTCTTTCATGGCACATGCCTGCTAATTGGAGTTAATGTATCCTTCGGGTGCAAACAGGTCCATGCAGTCTCTGACTGGTGACAGATGGTAGTTTTATTTTCAGCCACGATAGGGAAGGCACCCAGAGGTCCGGTGAATCTAAATTGGAAACGTCACGTGAGGCTTGAGGCCTTTTGCCGGAGTCTTGGCCCGCCATATGGCACGTGTCGGAGAAAGGGGCGGTCATTGATCCCACCATTGTCCATGCAGGGATTTTACAAAGTGCATCCATAGGTGCACTACACCATCAGTCAGCCTCAGTATCAATACTATAAAACTGCAGCATCCGGAGTTTGCAGACAGATTGAATCAGAACTTTTCAAAGGATATGGAACTCTTTTAACAACATAAAATGCATTAAAAGGTAATTATTTATAGTTTCAGTTTTAAGAATGTCTCTTGTCAGCTTTTTATTGCCTGTAGACTGCTATTTGTGTTGGGTTTAAACATTACTCTGCTAGTGGGGGGGGTTTTTTGGGGGGGGGGGAGGACTGTGGAGTTTTATAGCCTATATTTTACACTTACTAGTACATCGTACTGAGAAGTGGTTATAGGGCTATTCAACATAAGGGTCAACTTGTTGTGGTATATAGGCCTATTTATGAAAACAATAGCAAACGCACTTTATTATGCACAGGGATGATGCATAGGGATGATAATGATGAATGTATCAGTGGCTCATTCAGCCTACCATGCCTCATAAAATGATTCATTGCTTGCATGGCTATTTGGCAGGCATTAATAGTTGAATCTGTCTAAGCTCAGATCATGCAGTTACATAATCATACATGGGTGTTAGGATTACATAGAGTTACACACATTTGCCGCAGGTGTCTTTGTATCAGCAGTTTTGAACTATGTAAGTAACTTTCTCCTTCTCTGCCCTGACAGACCCTCTAACACAGAGGACAGCGCCATGCCAGTGTCACAGCAGGATGTTTCCAAATGGACCGAGGAAAGCCGCAACACTCAGAACATGGAAACAGTAAACGGTGCGCACAAGACCATGAGTATGGACGGTGACAATGACGATGATGATGGATTCAACAGAATGGAAGAGAATAACGACGATGAGGAGCAGGGGGAAGAAGGAGGGTTGGGGGAAGAAGAGAGCCTTGAGGAGAGTCCTAAGAGGAGTGGGACCAAGAGGAAGAAAATGACAAAAGCCCGACAACAGAGGTTTAAGGTCCGACGCATTAAGGCCAACGAGCGAGAGAGAAACCGTATGCACGGGCTCAATGATGCGCTTGAGAGTTTGCGTAAAGTTGTACCTTGCTACTCCAATACTCAGAAACTTTCCAAAATAGAAACATTGAGGTTGGCAAAAAATTACATATGGGCTCTCTCTGAGATCTTGCAATCGGATGAAAGTCCAGAGTTGATGTTGTTCGTGCAGGCTCTATGCCAAGGACTGTCCCAGCCCACCACCAATCTAGTGGCAGGATGTCTGCAGCTCAACCCCTGGACGTTTTTACCAGAGCAGGCCCAGGACATCCCATCTCAGGTGCACCAAACATCGACTGCATCCTTCTCTTTGCACCCCTCCTATCCTTACCCTAGCCCGCCGTATGGTACCATGGACAGCTCCCATATCCACCACGCCAAGCCCCACACTGTCGACAATGCGCTTGAGCCGTTCTTTGAAACTACATTCACAGACTGTACCAGCACCAGCCCCCGGTTTGAGGGACCACTAAGTCCACCATTGAGCGTGAATGGGAACTTTTCCTACAAGCACAAGTCAACGACGGAGTTCGACAAGAGCTATGCCCTTTCGATACAATATGCACCTCAAGGTCTGGCAGGAGTACAATGTCTTCATCCGTTTTATGCAAGCTCATCACAGCGCTTTGATATTCCCATGGACAACTTTATGTCGTACGAGACTCATAACGAGAGGATGCTGAACGCTTAGCTCAATGTCATATTCCAGAAAACATTTACATTTACATTTAAGTCATTTAGCAGACGCTCTTATCCAGAGCGACTTACAAATTGGTGCATTCACCTTATAATATCCAGTGGAACAACCACTTTACAATAGTGCATCTAAATCTTTTAAGGGGGGGGGTTAGAAGGATTACTTTATCCTATCCCAGGTATTCCTTAAAGAGGTGGGGTTTCAGGTGTCTCCGGAAGGTGGTGATTGACTCCGCTGTCCTGGCGTCGTGAGGGAGCTTGTTCCACCATTGGGGTGCCAGAGCAGCGAACAGTTTTGACTGGGCTGAGCGGGAACTGTGCTTCCTCAGAGGTAGGGAGGCGAGCAGGCCAGAGGTGGATGAACGCAGTGCCCTTGTTTGGGTGTAGGGCCTGATCAGAGCCTGAAGGTACGGAGGTGCCGTTCCCCTCACAGCTCCGTATGCAAGCACCATGGTCTTGTAGCGGATGCGAGCTTCGACTGGAAGCCAGTGGAGAGAGCGGAGGAGCGGGGTGACGTGAGAGAACTTGGGAAGGTTGAACACCAGATGGGCTGCGGCGTTCTGGATGAGTTGTAGGGGTTTAATGGCACAGGCAGGGAGCCCAGCCAACAACGAGTTGCAGTAATCCAGACGGGAGATGACAAGTGCCTGGATTAGGACCAGCACCGCTTCCTGTGTGAGGCAGGGTCGTACTCTGCGAATGTTGTAGAGCATGAACCTACAGGATCGGGTCACCGCCTTGATGTTAGTGGAGAACGACAGGGTGTTGTCCAGGGTCACGCCGAGGCTCTTGGCACTCTGGGAGGAGGACACAAGGGAGTTGTCAACCGTGATGGCGAGATCATGGAACGGGCAGTCCTTCCCCGGGAGGAAGAGCAGCTCCGTCTTGCCGAGGTTCAGCTTGAGGTGGTGATCCGTCATCCACACTGATATGTCTGCCAGACATGCAGAGATGCGATTCGCCACCTGGTTGTCAGAAGGGGGAAAGGAGAAGATTAATTGTGTGTCATCTGCATAGCAATGATATGAGAGACCATGTGAGGATATGACAGAGCCAAGTGACTTGGTGTATAGCGAGAATAGGAGAGGGCCTAGAACAGAGCCCTGGGGGACACCAGTGGTGAGAGCACGTGGTGCGGAGACAGATTCTCGCCACGCCACCTGGTAGGAGCGACCTGTCAGGTAGGACGCAATCCAAGCGTGGGCCGCGCCGGAGATGCCCAGCTCGGAGAGGGTGGAGAGGAGGATCTGATGGTTCACAGTATCAAAGGCAGCAGATAGGTCTAGAAGGATGAGAGCAGAGGAGAGAGAGTTAGCTTTAGCAGTGCGGAGAGCCTCCGTGACACAGAGAAGAGCAGTCTCAGTTGACATGAAACCCCTGAAGTGTCTAACATTTTGTGTTTGATTACACATGGACAATGAATGCACTTGTAAATGATTTATGTATTTGTTTATTCGTTACTACCTTTACGGGTAGAATTATCTTTTTTGTATGACACAATTATACTGTTTCATTTTTCTATGCAAACTTCTTGATAGAAAGAGCAAATGAATGTGTATTGCCCAAACCAATCATATACCAAGAGCAATAGTTTGGATTCATCAAATAATTGTTACAATAAACAATAATGGAAATAAAAGCGTTTCTATATGTATGACTTTGTTTGTGTATTTCTCAACCAATTACTTATCCCTCTTTGTAATGATTATGCTATCAATGTATACCATTAATTAGGCTACTCATTCTTTTACCCAAGCATTAGCCTGCAAACAAGCGCACTGTATGTGCTGTCCAGTGCTTAAATTAGAACCTTGGAATAAGATGTAGGCTAACTAACGATAATTGACATCCAGTTCTGCATTGGTACAAAATGTGCCAAAATTGCTGACTGCACTGTTCGAAGGAAAAAAAGATGGCAATAGTCATCATCATGTGTTTCTCCTTTCAATGGGTCAATACTCTAGCTGCTCTGAAGTTGTTGGACGCTCATACATATGATTATTAGTCAATAACACAGTTATTATTCCATTTGTCATTAGCTTCTGATGTTTGCCTATCAATTACTTTGGTAGTCAAAACACAACAAGATACTGAACACAACAAGACGCAACATGTAGCCTTCCTCCACCATTCAAGCTTCAGACAGAGTCAGTAGACATCAGATAACGGGTTCAAATAGTATTTGTTTTCTTTCAGATACTTTAGCTGCGCTTGATTGAGCTTGCCAGGCGTAATGGAACCGATGCAATAGTGCCAAAATTGCAAACCCCACCCATCTGGCACTCCAGGAAGGTTAAATTATACCACTAAGTATTTTAAATAAAGCAAATACTATTTGAACCCAAATATGGACATAAAACAATCAGCACAAACTGCTGCCAAACGTTTTGTATTGTAGATATGTGGTAGTTGTTCTTAACTGACCTGCCTAGTTAAATAAAGGTAGTAGAGTAGTGGCTCGAGGGCACACACTTAATGTGTTGTGAAAAGTGTTATGAAATGTAATGTCATGTAATATTTCAAATTGTATATAACTGCCTTAATGTTGCTGGACCCCAAGAAGAATAACTGCTGCCTTGGCAGCAGCTAATGGGGATCCTTAATGAATACAAATACAAACATTACACGCTACTGTACAGTATAGTAATATGTAGTACACAGTATGAGCATACTGTAAACTCTGAAGCATTATATTATGAATGTGTGAAATACCTGAACCGAGGACAAATAGATTGATAAAGAAGAGTGTCTTTCCGAGTGCTGACGTAATCTATAATGCTTTTGCTGGCTAAGGCTATGCACTGTAATAAGATTTAATGATGTAATCCCTGTTATTGTTGTGCAGATGTTATGAAACAATATTCTTCATCTATGGCCATTTTATGAGATCATTAAGTCCTTTATCCACCTCTGCATTAGAAATGACACTCTGTAGTTTCCAAGGTTAATGAGGTGGCATCCTTGTTGTCCACATTATTTCCACAATACACAATTTACAAGGTAGTTGCCTATACTGTGCTTTTGATTTGAAATGATCAGGGGGCCCATAAAAAATATAATTCACACCACATATAGTATATACAGTACAATGCAAACACAAACAGTGACAACCTATTTGTGTGTTGGTTACACCCTCATGATACAAAGCCAAGCTTGTCAAGGCTAACTAAGTATTAAGGGCCAACCGATTTAGGTGTCATGAGATTAAATGAGGAGAAGACTCTCTTAACTGGAAAACAACTTCAAAACTATTTACTGAAGTCGTTGTGTGTAAAGAGGGAAAATGTGTATATTTTGGGATGTGAACACTTTGACCTGACGAAGATCAGTTTCGGATCGAAACGTTGTCAATAAAGAGGTGAATTGGGAGCTTTAGCAGTGTGCGGGCCTTCTTGTTCTATAAAGAGGGCAAAACCATCATGTGAATGAGATTCTGCCTATATTGCAGCAACCCCCACCCCTGTTAGACAGACTGAGATAGTTACCCTTTCAAATAATACACATAAAGCATCATACCTGAATGTTTAAGTATTATCGTATATGTTATCTTATTTGGAATACCATGGTTATGTGGAAAGACAGAGGGACCAAACAAGGAATGCCAGAGTGGAGGGGGCTGCATGACTCCAGTGCTACCAACTCTATCATGACCCCAAGAAAATTCAGTGTGTCCAAAATGTTATATGTCAGTGTGTTCCCAACAAATATGTCTAGCGGCACTCTAGCCAATACAAATGATTGGTTTCAGAAGTTTCTGAGTAAATGTTCCACTCCATGACTTATTACCTGACTAAATAAAGACTATTAACTGTAAATTGTATGATAACTAAATGAACCCTCAACCGGCTGGTAGAGCATGTTTGACAGTGGATTTAAAAGTGGATATGAAACAAAACTTAAGTTGAACTTGATTGGTCATCTCTCCAAGCTCTCCTTTCAAATACATGTAAAATAAATACTGCCCATCTCTCTCTCTCTCTGTGTGTGTGTGTGTGTGTGTGTGTGTGTGTGTGTGTGTGTGTGTGTGTGTGTGTGTGTGTGTGTGTGTGTGTGTGTGTGTGTGTGTTGCCAGTTAGTGTGTCTCTCAGTGATCTACTTTAGGGTCAGCTCCAGAGATTGGGTTAACCACTTCTGAGAATCAGCCCATGCTCAGGTGGGGTGGGTTCATGGGTGCTCATTTAACCCCGATTGAAGAGGGTAATCCTGGGACTTGGAATAAGTCACTGGATCAGATGGTCAAGGTCGAGGCACGTAATGGCATGACAGGGTTGTGTTCGTAAGGCACCAAATGGGAGCAGTGTGCCCATAATCCCAGTTACCTTCTAGGGATTTACTTTCCAATCCAATTTTAGCCTGTCATTTCAGTTAAGATTGTCAGACTAATACAGATTAGCCTATTTACTGAGCCAAGCATGTTATGTCTTCCTTGAGCATTCAGAGCAGTGAGGCCATCCTTGTTTGTTAACTGACCTACAATCTATGTACATACAAAGTAAATAAAAAGTGTTGGCATGGACCAAGCCAATGTTTGCAGACTTCACTGACCTCAGACACTTTAGATGACACATGGTGGATACATTTTGGGCTGACATTGTCTGATATTTCATGTGATTGAGTGGAGGTCAGTCCAGGTAGGAAAGGAAGAATGTACCTCCATTATAAATTTGAGAACATTTTAAAACAATATTTAAGGAATTTAAAAACAAACGTAATACAACTTTAATATTCTGATTATAGGTTAGCAAAACAAGCTTTATTCACTTATCACAGCTATTTAACTGTCATTGATGGGCAAAAATTACAAAATACAATTACAAAACACAAATACAAAATAGCATAAAGATCAATGCATCAAATTATACAATGGGTTCTAATCCTGAATGCTGATTGGTTAAAATTGCATTCCAGCCGGTGTCTATTCCACAAGTTACCACCAGCTAAATCTATGATTTAAAATGCCTATTTACTCTGTTCCATCTGACTGTGCAATCCACTGTCTCATCAGCCCAGCCAGGCAATTTATAAACTTGATCTCCACTATAAAAACATCTAGACATTAAGTCACATTTCTTTCAAATCAAATCAAATTTTATTGGTCACATACACATGGTTAGCAGATGTTATTGTGAGAATAGTGAAATGCTTGTGCTTCTAGTTCTGACAGTGCGGCAATATCTAACAAGTAATCTAACAATTCCACAACAACTACCAAATACATACAGATCTACGTAAAGGGATGGAATAAGAATATATACATATAAATATATGGATGCGCAATGACCGAGCAGCATAGGCAAGATGCAATAGATGGTATAAAATACAGAATATACACATATTAGCTGAGTAATGCAAGATATGTAAACATTATTAAAGTGGAATTATTAAAGTGACTAGTGATCCATTTATTAAAGTGGCCAATGATTTCAAGTCTGTATCTAGGCAGCAGCCTCTCTGTGTCAGTGATGGCTGTTTTAACTGTCTGATGGCCTTGAGATAGAAGCTATTTTTCGGTCTCTCGGTCCAAGCTTTGATGCACCTATACTGACCCCGCCTTCTGGATGGTAGCAGGGTGAATAGGCAGTGGTTCGGGTGGTGAGGGTTTTATTTTTATTTGTATTTTTTTAAAACTTTTATTTAATTTAACCTTTAACTAGGCAAGTCAGTTAAGAACAAATTCTTATTTACAATGATGGCCTACCAAAAGGCAAAAGGCCTCCTGCGGGGACGGGGGCCTGGGATTAAAAAAATAAAATAAATACAATATAAATACATAACAAAACACACATCACAACAAGAGAGACCTAAGACAACAACATAGCAAGGCAGCAACACATGACAACACAGCATGGTAGCACCACAACATAACAACAACATGGTAGAAACGCAACATGGTAGCAGCACAAAACATGGTACAAACATTATTGGGCACAGTCAACAGCACAAAGTTCAAGAAGGTAGAGACAACAATACATAACACAAAGCAGCCACAACTGTCAGTAAGAGTGTCCATGATTGAGTCTTTGAATGAAGAGATTGAGATAAAACTGTCCAGTTTGAGTGTTTGTTGCAGCTCTTTCCAGTCGCTAGCTGCAGCGAACTGAAAAGAGGAGCGACCAAGGGATGTGTGTGCTTTGGCGACCTTTAACAGAATGTGACTGGCAGAATGGGTGTTGTATGTGGAGGATGAGGGCTGCAGTAGATATCTCAGATAGGGGGGCCTAAGAGGTTTTTATAAATTAGCATCAACCAGTCTTGCGACAGGTATACAGAGATTACCAGTTTACAGAGGAGTAAACTGGTAGTGCAGTGATGTGTCCTATAAGGAGCATTGGTGGCAAATCTGATGGCCAAATGGTAAAGAACATCTAGCCGCTCGAGAGCACCCTTACCTGCCGATCTATAAATTATGTCTCCATAATCTAGCATGGGTAGGATGGTCCTCTGAATCAGGGTTAGTTTGGCAGCTGGGGTGAAAGAGGAGCGATTACGATAGAGGAAACCAAGTCTAGATTTAACTTTAGCCTGCAGCTTTGATATGTGCTGAGAAAAGGACAGGTCAGGACAGGTCGTTTCACTGAGCAGCCATTACGAACACAGGCTGTAAAACAGTGATCACTAAGGTCATTACAGAAAACACCAGACTGATACCTATCAGGATTATTTGTGAGGATAACATTGAGGAGAGTAGCCTTTCTGGGTGTTTGGAAATATACCTTGTGGATTTGGTGATAATCTGAGAAAGATTTAGGGAGTCCCATTGCTTTAGGACTTGGTCAGATGGTTTAAGCATGTCCCAGTTTAGGTCACCTAGCAGGAAACATTCTGACTTAGTGTAACGGGCCAGGAGAGAGCTTAGGGCAGGTAGGGTACAGCCCGGTGCTGATGCAGGACAATAGCATCCAGCAACAATCAACAAAAAGCTATTTGAAAGTTTAATGCTTAAAACCAGCAAATCAAATTGTTTGGGGACAGACTTGGTGGATACAACTGAGCACTGAAGGTGATCCTTGGTAAAGATTGACACTCCCCCACCTTTGGAAGATCTGTCTTGCCAAAATAGGTTATAACCAGAAAGGTTCACATCAGTATTCAAAACACTCTTTCTTAACCACGTCTCAGTAATGACCAACACATCTGGATTGGAGCTGTGAACCCACACTTTCAATTTATCAATTTTAGGAAATAAGCTTCTAGTGTTAATGTTCAGAAAACCCAGGCTTTTACGAGAGCAGAAATCAGTGAAGCAGATATCAGAGCACAAGTTAGAATTGGGGCTAGCAACAGTAGGTGGGCCAGGGTGTACATGCACATTTCCAGATATCATCATCAGTAATACAATCAAGGCACAGCATAGGACAAGGAGAGCTCTGCAGTGCTGATTTATGACATCTGAATGTGCATCAGATGGCAACAAGATAATATTGTACATCAATTTCATAAGGTAACATGAATACAAAACTGGCGAAAGGTGGTTAGAATAGGATGGGAGGCCAAAGTCTGTGTAACCAATAGAGAGTCAGAGTTCCGAGTGTGGGAACAAACATAGTCTGTCCCATTGTTGGATAAAGAAAGTAGGAAGTCAACAAAGTATGCAGGTGTCCTGAGGAAAATAGCAAAAGGCACAAGAAAAAAATGAAATACACTGCTCAAAAAAATAAAGGGAACACTTAAACAACACAATGTAACTCCAAGTCAATCACACTTCTGTGAAATCATACTGTCCACTTAGGAAGCAACACTGATTGACAATACATTTCACATGCTGTTGTGCAAATGGAATAGACAACAGGTGGAAATTATAGGCAATAAGCAAGACACCCCCAATAAAGGAGTGGTTCAGCAGGTGGTGACCACAGACCACTTCTCAGTTCCTATGCTTCCTGGCTGATGTTTTGGTCACTTTTGAATGCTGGCGGTGCTTTCACTCTAGTGGTAGCATGAGACGGAGTCTACAACCCACACAAGTGGCTCAGGTAGTGCAGCTCATCCAGGATGGCACATCAATGCGAGCTGTGGCAAGAAGGCTTGCTGTGTCTGTCAGCGTAGTGTCCAGAGCATGGAGAAGTTACCAGGAGACAGGCCAGTACATCAGGAGACGTGGAGGAGGCCGTAGGAGGGCAACAACCCAGCAGCAGGACCGCTACCTCTGCCTTTATGCAAGGAGGAGCAGGAGAATCACTGCCAGAGCCCTGCAAAATTATCTCCAGCAGGCCACAAATGTGCATGTGTCTGCTCAAACGGTCAGAAACAGACTCCATGAGGGAGGTATGAGGGCCCGACGTCAACAGGTGGGGGTTGTGCTTACAGCCCAACACCGTGCAGGACGTTTGGCATTTGCCAAAGAACACCAAGATTGGCAAATTCGCCACTGGCGCCCTGTGCTCTTCACAGATGAAAGCAGGTTCACACTGAGCACGTGACAGACGTGACAGAGTCTGGAGACGCCGTGGAGAACGTTCTGCTGCCTGCAACATCCTCCAGCATGACCGGTTTGGCGGTGGGTCAGTCATGATGTGGGGTGGCATTTCTTTGGGGGGCCGCACAGCCCTCCATGTGCTCGCCAGAGGTAGCCTGACTGCCATTAGGTACCAAGATGAGATCCTCAGACCCCTTGTGAGACCATATGCTGGTGCGGTTGGCCCTGGGTTCCTCCTAATGCAAGACAATGCTAGACCTCATGTGGCTGGAGTGTGTCAGCAGTTCCTGCAAGAGGAAGGCATTGATGCTATGGACTGGCCCGCCCGTTCCCCAGACCTGAATCCAATTGAGCACATCTGGGACATCATGTGTCTCTCCATCCACCAACGCCACGTTGCGCCACAGACTGTCCAGGAGTTGGCGGATGCTTTAGTCCAGGTCTGGAAGGAGATCCCTCAGGAGACCATCCGCCACCTCATCAGGAGCATGCCCAGGCGTTGTAGGGAGGTCATACAGGCACGTGGAGGCCACACACACTACTGAGCCTCATTTTGACTTGTTTTAAGGACGTTACATCAAAGTTGGATCAGCCTGTAGTGTGGTTTTCCACTTTAATTTTGAGTGTGACTCCAAATCCAGACCTCCATGGGTTGATAAATTGGATTTCCATTGATTATTTTTGTGTGATTTTGTTGTCAGCACATTCAACTATGCAAAGAAAAAAGTATTTAATAAGATTATTTCTTTCATTCAGATCTAGGATGTGTTGTTTAAATTAGTTCTGAGTAATATGTAATTTGTTTTACACTGGGCTGAACTACACGCCAATGTATTTTGTAACAAGAGCTGGAATGTGTATTTACAAAATACTTTTCTTAATCCTTTTTTAGATTGGTTCACAATTTTCTTGCCCCCTTTTACTGTGCTTTGGTATCAGAAGTATTATGGCACTATGGTGTGATGAGTGTCTGCTAAATGAACTAAATATAAATGTATATGTGAAAATGAACAATTGCAAACCATTCTGAGTATTATTCTAATGAGCTCTGCCTTGAAACAAGGCCAATAATAATACCCAGTGTGCTTGGCAGTTTATTTTGGTATGTTCATATACATTTTAGTTTTTGATAATTTAGCAGATACTCTTATCCAGTGACTTACAGTCAGTGCATTCAATGAAGATAGAATAAACAACAACATATCACAGTCATATCAAGTAAAATGTTTTTGTAACCATTACTGAGAATATTGTTGCTGTTCAGCCCAGCTTCTTGAAAATTGATTTATGTATTTTTGAAAACAAAATAGTAGTTAATTAAATACGTTACAAAATACAAGTACTTTTTAGTCTATTTAAGTGATAATGCCCGAGAAGCCGGTGTTTGGAGGATATGTTGGCACAGGTGTTCGTCTCGGGCTGGCAAACAGTGACAATATATTCTCCAAACATCGGCTTCGAGGGCATATCACTTTTATACAATGTGTTACCAACATATTAAAATAATGATTGGCATATTTTCATAAAAACATTTATTTTGATTAATTTATTCATACTATTTCATCCAGATATAGCCATGCAGACATCTAGGGTTGCCAGAGACACAACCCAGTCGTTCAGTCTTTTTGTTCTGTATATATGGATGCTACCCAGTCATTCGTTCTAAATGTTCAAATGCCATACTGGTTGGCAACGTTCATATCCCTTGCTTGCTAGTTAGCCAACTACCGCTAACTTACACTCATGTCAGACAGTGCAGCCAGAATAACAACAGTAGCTGCATTTGCGTTTGTTTAGTCTGTTTTCTAGTAACATTTATTTGGATACATCCATAACAATATTTGATATTGATTTATACACTTTGTTCTGTTGGAATTTAGAATTCCCAAATCAAAGCTTTTGATTAAGCATGCATTATCTACACCTAATGCATAACCAATTAAATAAAAATATTCAAATATTTTGGGGTTTGAATCATTCACATGTTCAAAAAGGTCATTCTAAAAGAATTTTAAAAAATTGCAATAACCAGAAGGATCAAAAGAAGGATCAAAAGACACTGCGATGTTTAACAGTGAGAATGGCAGAATGGTGAACTTACTAAATGAAATGAGAGTTTGACTGTGTGATAATAGGTTGCTTCTTGTGTAAATATTTTCTGTCTGGATTTTAATGATTTGTATGTGGGATTTGTATGTGTATGTAGGTGCGATTTCACTTGGCATAGAAAATGTGCTCTCTCGTCCGGACACTGTTGTTCAGAGGAGCTAGCCAACAACACAGCTAACACAATCACTTCAAACAGAAGCTGCAAACTAGCTGCACTTGGATTTGTTTTACCTTTTTCCAATTGGCATTTCTTTGTATAAATTGGCATAAAATTATGCCAGATGATTCATGATTTCAACTGGCTGAGAAACGCTGCCTTTCTGTCTGTCTCGTCCCGAATCTCCCGACACATTCATTACTATGGGACAGCTGGAGATCGAATTTGAATATTGAAACGATGTTGCAAATGACGCGGAGAGACAGACAGCAAGGTTTATACAAATGTCCGCTGCTGAAAACAAAATGTCATCCCCCTTATGTACTCCCTGTTCACCCATGACTGCGTGGCCATGCACGCCTCTAACTCAATCATCAAGTTTGCAGACGACACAACAGTAGTAGGCTTGATTACCAACAACGACGAGACAGCCTATAGGGAGGAGGTGAGGGCACTCGCAGTGTGGTGTCAGGAATACAACCTCTCACTCAATCTCAACAAAACAGAGATGATAGTGGACTTCAGGAAACAGCAGAGGTAGCACCTCCCTATCCACATCGAAGGGACAGCAGTGGAGAAGGTGGAAAGTTTGAAGTTCCTCAGCATACAGATCACGGACAATCTGAAATGGTCCACCCACACAGACAGTGTGGTGAAGAAGGCGCAACAGCACCTCTTCAACCTCAGGAGGCTGAAATGTGGCTTGTCACCTAAAACAAATTCAATTAGCACTAAGGTGTGAAGTAAAAGGCCTGTGGGTGTGACACCTACTCCCATTGCCTGCTGCACTGCTGCTTGGATTCCACCTGGCGATCTGTTCAGCGTCTGCCCTGGCCTGTCTCCACCTGTCTGATACAGGTACCTCCACTACACTCGCCCCTCTCTCCCGAGCTTTCGCTCGCCTCCAGCACACACGCACTGTTGGGGTGAGTAACTCTGAACTTACAATGTCTAGCCCCATGTCGTTTTATATACTGCTTCAAAAAATAAAGGGAACACTTAACCTCTCAAGGGAAGGTGGGACGAAATCGTCCCACCTACGTAACAGCCAGTGGAATCCTGTGGCGCGTTATTCAAATACATTAGAAATGCTATTACTTCAATTTCTCAAACATATGACTATTTTACACCATTTTAAAGACAAGACTCTCGTTAATCTAACCACACTGTCCGATTTCAAAAAGGCTTTACAACGAAAGCAAAACATTAGATTATGTCAGCAGAGTACCCAGCCAGAAATAATCAGACACCCATTTTTCAAGCTAGCATATAATGTCACATAAACCCAAACCACAGCTAAATGCAGCACTAACCTTTGATGATCTTCATCAGATGACACGCCTAGGACATTATGTTGTACAATACATGCATGTTTTGTTCAATCAAGTTCATATTTATATCAAAAACCAGCTTTTTACATTAGCATGTGACGTTCAGAACTAGCATACCCCCCGCAAACTTCCGGGGAATTTACTAAATTACTCACGATAAACGTTCACAAAAAACATAACAATTATTTTAAGAATTATAGATACAGAACTCCTCTATGCACTCGCTATGTCCGATTTTAAAATAGCTTTTCGGTGAAAGCACATTTTGCAATATTCTAAGTAGATAGCCCGGCATCACAGGGCTAGCTATTTAGACACCCACCAAGTTTAGCACTCACCAAAGTCAGATTTACTATAAGAAAAATGTTATTACCTTTGCTGTTCTTCGTCAGAATGCACTCCCAGGACTTCTACTTCAATAACAAATGTTGGTTTGGTTCAAAATAATCCATAGTTATGTTCAAATATCCTCTGTTTTGTTCGTGCGTTCAAGACACTATCCGAAGTGTAAAGAAGGGTGACGCGCCGACGCGTTTCGTGACAAAAAAATTCTAAATATTCCATTACCGTACTTCGAAGCATGTCAACCGCTGTTTAAAATCAATTTTTATGAAATTTTTCTCGTAAAAAAGCGATAATATTCCGACCGGGAATCTGTGTTTTAGTACAAAGAGAGAGAAAATAAAAACATGGGGTCGCTTCGTGTGTAACCGATGTGAAATGGCTAGTTAGTTAGCGGTGGTGCGCGCTAATAGCGTTTCAATCGGTGACGTCACTCGCTCTGAGACCTGGAGTGGTTGTTCCCCTTGCGTTGCAAGGCTTTTGTGGCGCGATGGGTAACGATGCTTCGTGGGTGTCACTTATTGATGTGTGCAAGGGTCCCTGGTTCGAGCCCAGGTTGGGGCGAAGAGAGGGACGGAACCTACACTGTTACATTGGTGCCGTGACCCGGATCATTGGTTGCTGCGGAAAAGGAGGAGGTCAAAAGGGGGGTGAGTGTAACCGATGTGAAATGGCTAGTTAGTTAGCGGTGGTGCGCGCTAATAGCGTTTCAATCGGTGACGTCACTCGCTCTGAGACCTGGAGTGGTTGTTCCCCTTGCGTTGCAAGGGCCGCGGCTTTTGTGGCGCGATGGGTAACGATGCTTCGTGGGTGTCAGTTATTGATGTGTGCAAGGGTCCCTGGTTCGAGCCCAGGTTGGGGCGAAGAGAGGGACGGAACCTACACTGTTACACGTGCACGCGCCTCAGTCTCATTGTCCTCTGATAGACCACTTACCAAAGGCGCTAATGTTTTTCAGCCAGGGGCTGCATCGACATCATTCAGCTTTTTCCCGGGTTCTGAGAGCCTATGGGAGCCGTAGGAAGTGTCACGTTACAGCAAAGATCCTACGTTTTCAATAAAAAGAGTCAAGAAGCCCAAGGAATGGTCAGAGAGGGCACTTCCTGTACAGAATCTTCTCAGGTTTTTGCCTGCCATATGAGTTCTGTTATACTCACAGACACCATTCAAACAGTTTTAGAAACTTTAGGGTGTTTTCTATCCAAAGCCAATAATTATATGCATATTCTAGTTTCTGGGCAGTAGTAATAACCAGATTAAATCGGGTACGTTTTTTTATCCGGCCGTGTAAATACTGCCCCCTAGCCCTAACAGGCTAGATACATATTTCAAATACATGTAACAGAAATACTGCCCATCTCTGTCAACAGTGTCTGGAACATCACTCTGATATAAGATTTGTAAATTGAGTAATATAAGAATATAATGGTGGCGGAGGAGATGGCTGCGGTTCTACGGGTTCCGAACAAACTGTGCTATTTTGTTAGTTTTTTCGCGTTGTTTGAAACTCATTTTGTACATAACGTTGCTGCTACCATCACTTATGACCGAAAAGAGCTTCTGGACATCAGAACGGCGATTACTCACCTCAAATATTTTTTCTTTAATAAGTCCGATATATACTGCTTTGTCAAAGAATATACTGCTTTGTCAAGACAAGGCCCAAATCCCTGTCATCACCATGAAGTAAAGACAGAGGAAAAGAGAGAGGAGGATGGGGTTCCTTGTAAGAATTTGCAGACAAGTTGGTCAACTACCACTTCCATCCATATTATTGGCCTATGGGCAATCATTGGAAAACAAACTGGACAATCTACGATTAAGACTATCCTACCAACGGGACTGTAATATCTTATGCTTCACCGAGACATGGCTGAACGACGACACGGATAATATAGAGCTGGCTGGCTTCTCCGTGCCTCGGCAGGACAGAGAAGATACGTCTGGTAAGATAGTTCTCATCTATATTATTCGTAGCCATCTTTTTATCACCAACAACTGATGCTGGCAATAAGACCACACTCAACAAGCTGTATGAGGCCATAAGCAAACAAGAAAGTGCTCATCCAGAAGAGGCACTCCTAGTGGCCGGGGACTTAATACACATTGATTACACTATGTAAAAAAATGTATGAACTTGTTAAACAACACAATGTAACTCCAAGTCAATCACACTTCTGTGAAATCAAACTGTCCACTTAGGAAGCAACACTGATTTACAAAACATTTCACATGCTGTTGTGCAAATGGAATAGACAACAGGTGGAAATTATAGGCAATAAGCAAGACACCCCCAATAAAGGAGTGGTTCAGCAGGTGGTGACCACAGACCACTTCTCAGTTCCTATGCTTCCTGGCTGATGTTTTGGTCACTTTTGAATGCTGGCGGTGCTTTCACTCTAGTGGTAGCATGAGACGGAGTCTACAACCCACACAAGTGGCTCAGGTAGTGCAGCTCATCCAGGATGGCACATCAATGCGAGCTGTGGCAAGAAGGCTTGCTGTGTCTGTCAGCGTAGTGTCCAGAGCATGGAGAAGTTACCAGGAGACAGGCCAGTACATCAGGAGACGTGGAGGAGGCCGTAGGAAGGCAACAACCCAGCAGCAGGACCGCTACCTCTGCCTTTATGCAAGGAGGAGCAGGAGAATCACTGCCAGAGCCCTGCAAAATTATCTCCAGCAGGCCACAAATGTGCATGTGTCTGCTCAAACGGTCAGAAACAGACTCCATGAGGGAGGTATGAGGGCCCGACGTCAACAGGTGGGGGTTGTGCTTACAGCCCAACACCGTGCAGGACGTTTGGCATTTGCCAAAGAACACCAAGATTGGCAAATTCGCCACTGGCGCCCTGTGCTCTTCACAGATGAAAGCAGGTTCACACTGAGCACGTGACAGACGTGACAGAGTCTGGAGACGCCGTGGAGAACGTTCTGCTGCCTGCAACATCCTCCAGCATGACCGGTTTGGCGGTGGGTCAGTCATGATGTGGGGTGGCATTTCTTTGGGGGGCCGCACAGCCCTCCATGTGCTCGCCAGAGGTAGCCTGACTGCCATTAGGTACCAAGATGAGATCCTCAGACCCCTTGTGAGACCATATGCTGGTGCGGTTGGCCCTGGGTTCCTCCTAATGCAAGACAATGCTAGACCTCATGTGGCTGGAGTGTGTCAGCAGTTCCTGCAAGAGGAAGGCATTGATGCTATGGACTGGCCCGCCCGTTCCCCAGACCTGAATCCAATTGAGCACATCTGGGACATCATGTGTCTCTCCATCCACCAACGCCACGTTGCGCCACAGACTGTCCAGGAGTTGGCGGATGCTTTAGTCCAGGTCTGGAAGGAGATCCCTCAGGAGACCATCCGCCACCTCATCAGGAGCATGCCCAGGCGTTGTAGGGAGGTCATACAGGCACGTGGAGGCCACACACACTACTGAGCCTCATTTTGACTTGTTTTAAGGACGTTACATCAAAGTTGGATCAGCCTGTAGTGTGGTTTTCCACTTTAATTTTGAGTGTGACTCCAAATCCAGACCTCCATGGGTTGATAAATTGGATTTCCATTGATTATTTTTGTGTGATTTTGTTGTCAGCACATTCAACTATGCAAAGAAAAAAGTATTTAATAAGATTATTTCTTTCATTCAGATCTAGGATGTGTTGTTTAAATTAGTTCTGAGTAATATGTAATTTGTTTTACACTGGGCTGAACTACACGCCAATGTATTTTGTAACAAGAGCTGGAATGTGTATTTACAAAATACTTTTCTTAATCCTTTTTTAGATTGGTTCACAATTTTCTTGCCCCCTTTTACTGTGCTTTGGTATCAGAAGTATTATGGCACTATGGTGTGATGAGTGTCTGCTAAATGAACTAAATATAAATGTATATGTGAAAATGAACAATTGCAAACCATTCTGAGTATTATTCTAATGAGCTCTGCCTTGAAACAAGGCCAATAATAATACCCAGTGTGCTTGGCAGTTTATTTTGGTATGTTCATATACATTTTAGTTTTTGATAATTTAGCAGATACTCTTATCCAGTGACTTACAGTCAGTGCATTCAATGAAGATAGAATAAACAACAACATATCACAGTCATATCAAGTAAAATGTTTTTGTAACCATTACTGAGAATATTGTTGCTGTTCAGCCCAGCTTCTTGAAAATTGATTTATGTATTTTTGAAAACAAAATAGTAGTTAATTAAATACGTTACAAAATACAAGTACTTTTTAGTCTATTTAAGTGATAATGCCCGAGAAGCCGGTGTTTGGAGGATATGTTGGCACAGGTGTTCGTCTCGGGCTGGCAAACAGTGACAATATATTCTCCAAACATCGGCTTCGAGGGCATATCACTTTTATACAATGTGTTACCAACATATTAAAATAATGATTGGCATATTTTCATAAAAACATTTATTTTGATTAATTTATTCATACTATTTCATCCAGATATAGCCATGCAGACATCTAGGGTTGCCAGAGACACAACCCAGTCGTTCAGTCTTTTTGTTCTGTATATATGGATGCTACCCAGTCATTCGTTCTAAATGTTCAAATGCCATACTGGTTGGCAACGTTCATATCCCTTGCTTGCTAGTTAGCCAACTACCGCTAACTTACACTCATGTCAGACAGTGCAGCCAGAATAACAACAGTAGCTGCATTTGCGTTTGTTTAGTCTGTTTTCTAGTAACATTTATTTGGATACATCCATAACAATATTTGATATTGATTTATACACTTTGTTCTGTTGGAATTTAGAATTCCCAAATCAAAGCTTTTGATTAAGCATGCATTATCTACACCTAATGCATAACCAATTAAATAAAAATATTCAAATATTTTGGGGTTTGAATCATTCACATGTTCAAAAAGGTCATTCTAAAAGAATTTTAAAAAATTGCAATAACCAGAAGGATCAAAAGAAGGATCAAAAGACACTGCGATGTTTAACAGTGAGAATGGCAGAATGGTGAACTTACTAAATGAAATGAGAGTTTGACTGTGTGATAATAGGTTGCTTCTTGTGTAAATATTTTCTGTCTGGATTTTAATGATTTGTATGTGGGATTTGTATGTGTATGTAGGTGCGATTTCACTTGGCATAGAAAATGTGCTCTCTCGTCCGGACACTGTTGTTCAGAGGAGCTAGCCAACAACACAGCTAACACAATCACTTCAAACAGAAGCTGCAAACTAGCTGCACTTGGATTTGTTTTACCTTTTTCCAATTGGCATTTCTTTGTATAAATTGGCATAAAATTATGCCAGATGATTCATGATTTCAACTGGCTGAGAAACGCTGCCTTTCTGTCTGTCTCGTCCCGAATCTCCCGACACATTCATTACTATGGGACAGCTGGAGATCGAATTTGAATATTGAAACGATGTTGCAAATGACGCGGAGAGACAGACAGCAAGGTTTATACAAATGTCCGCTGCTGAAAACAAAATGTCATCCCCCTTATGTACTCCCTGTTCACCCATGACTGCGTGGCCATGCACGCCTCTAACTCAATCATCAAGTTTGCAGACGACACAACAGTAGTAGGCTTGATTACCAACAACGACGAGACAGCCTATAGGGAGGAGGTGAGGGCACTCGCAGTGTGGTGTCAGGAATACAACCTCTCACTCAATCTCAACAAAACAGAGATGATAGTGGACTTCAGGAAACAGCAGAGGTAGCACCTCCCTATCCACATCGAAGGGACAGCAGTGGAGAAGGTGGAAAGTTTGAAGTTCCTCAGCATACAGATCACGGACAATCTGAAATGGTCCACCCACACAGACAGTGTGGTGAAGAAGGCGCAACAGCACCTCTTCAACCTCAGGAGGCTGAAATGTGGCTTGTCACCTAAAACAAATTCAATTAGCACTAAGGTGTGAAGTAAAAGGCCTGTGGGTGTGACACCTACTCCCATTGCCTGCTGCACTGCTGCTTGGATTCCACCTGGCGATCTGTTCAGCGTCTGCCCTGGCCTGTCTCCACCTGTCTGATACAGGTACCTCCACTACACTCGCCCCTCTCTCCCGAGCTTTCGCTCGCCTCCAGCACACACGCACTGTTGGGGTGAGTAACTCTGAACTTACAATGTCTAGCCCCATGTCGTTTTATATACTGCTTCAAAAAATAAAGGGAACACTTAACCTCTCAAGGGAAGGTGGGACGAAATCGTCCCACCTACGTAACAGCCAGTGGAATCCTGTGGCGCGTTATTCAAATACATTAGAAATGCTATTACTTCAATTTCTCAAACATATGACTATTTTACACCATTTTAAAGACAAGACTCTCGTTAATCTAACCACACTGTCCGATTTCAAAAAGGCTTTACAACGAAAGCAAAACATTAGATTATGTCAGCAGAGTACCCAGCCAGAAATAATCAGACACCCATTTTTCAAGCTAGCATATAATGTCACATAAACCCAAACCACAGCTAAATGCAGCACTAACCTTTGATGATCTTCATCAGATGACACGCCTAGGACATTATGTTGTACAATACATGCATGTTTTGTTCAATCAAGTTCATATTTATATCAAAAACCAGCTTTTTACATTAGCATGTGACGTTCAGAACTAGCATACCCCCCGCAAACTTCCGGGGAATTTACTAAATTACTCACGATAAACGTTCACAAAAAACATAACAATTATTTTAAGAATTATAGATACAGAACTCCTCTATGCACTCGCTATGTCCGATTTTAAAATAGCTTTTCGGTGAAAGCACATTTTGCAATATTCTAAGTAGATAGCCCGGCATCACAGGGCTAGCTATTTAGACACCCACCAAGTTTAGCACTCACCAAAGTCAGATTTACTATAAGAAAAATGTTATTACCTTTGCTGTTCTTCGTCAGAATGCACTCCCAGGACTTCTACTTCAATAACAAATGTTGGTTTGGTTCAAAATAATCCATAGTTATGTTCAAATATCCTCTGTTTTGTTCGTGCGTTCAAGACACTATCCGAAGTGTAAAGAAGGGTGACGCGCCGACGCGTTTCGTGACAAAAAAATTCTAAATATTCCATTACCGTACTTCGAAGCATGTCAACCGCTGTTTAAAATCAATTTTTATGAAATTTTTCTCGTAAAAAAGCGATAATATTCCGACCGGGAATCTGTGTTTTAGTACAAAGAGAGAGAAAATAAAAACATGGGGTCGCTTTGTGTGTAACCGATGTGAAATGGCTAGTTAGTTAGCGGTGGTGCGCGCTAATAGCGTTTCAATCGGTGACGTCACTCGCTCTGAGACCTGGAGTGGTTGTTCCCCTTGCGTTGCAAGGCTTTTGTGGCGCGATGGGTAACGATGCTTCGTGGGTGTCACTTATTGATGTGTGCAAGGGTCCCTGGTTCGAGCCCAGGTTGGGGCGAAGAGAGGGACGGAACCTACACTGTTACATTGGTGCCGTGACCCGGATCATTGGTTGCTGCGGAAAAGGAGGAGGTCAAAAGGGGGGTGAGTGTAACCGATGTGAAATGGCTAGTTAGTTAGCGGTGGTGCGCGCTAATAGCGTTTCAATCGGTGACGTCACTCGCTCTGAGACCTGGAGTGGTTGTTCCCCTTGCGTTGCAAGGGCCGCGGCTTTTGTGGCGCGATGGGTAACGATGCTTCGTGGGTGTCAGTTATTGATGTGTGCAAGGGTCCCTGGTTCGAGCCCAGGTTGGGGCGAAGAGAGGGACGGAACCTACACTGTTACACGTGCACGCGCCTCAGTCTCATTGTCCTCTGATAGACCACTTACCAAAGGCGCTAATGTTTTTCAGCCAGGGGCTGCATCGACATCATTCAGCTTTTTCCCGGGTTCTGAGAGCCTATGGGAGCCGTAGGAAGTGTCACGTTACAGCAAAGATCCTACGTTTTCAATAAAAAGAGTCAAGAAGCCCAAGGAATGGTCAGAGAGGGCACTTCCTGTACAGAATCTTCTCAGGTTTTTGCCTGCCATATGAGTTCTGTTATACTCACAGACACCATTCAAACAGTTTTAGAAACTTTAGGGTGTTTTCTATCCAAAGCCAATAATTATATGCATATTCTAGTTTCTGGGCAGTAGTAATAACCAGATTAAATCGGGTACGTTTTTTTATCCGGCCGTGTAAATACTGCCCCCTAGCCCTAACAGGCTAGATACATATTTCAAATACATGTAACAGAAATACTGCCCATCTCTGTCAACAGTGTCTGGAACATCACTCTGATATAAGATTTGTAAATTGAGTAATATAAGAATATAATGGTGGCGGAGGAGATGGCTGCGGTTCTACGGGTTCCGAACAAACTGTGCTATTTTGTTAGTTTTTTCGCGTTGTTTGAAACTCATTTTGTACATAACGTTGCTGCTACCATCACTTATGACCGAAAAGAGCTTCTGGACATCAGAACGGCGATTACTCACCTCAAATATTTTTTCTTTAATAAGTCCGATATATACTGCTTTGTCAAAGAATATACTGCTTTGTCAAGACAAGGCCCAAATCCCTGTCATCACCATGAAGTAAAGACAGAGGAAAAGAGAGAGGAGGATGGGGTTCCTTGTAAGAATTTGCAGACAAGTTGGTCAACTACCACTTCCATCCATATTATTGGCCTATGGGCAATCATTGGAAAACAAACTGGACAATCTACGATTAAGACTATCCTACCAACGGGACTGTAATATCTTATGCTTCACCGAGACATGGCTGAACGACGACACGGATAATATAGAGCTGGCTGGCTTCTCCGTGCCTCGGCAGGACAGAGAAGATACGTCTGGTAAGATAGTTCTCATCTATATTATTCGTAGCCATCTTTTTACAACCAACAACTGATGCTGGCAATAAGACCACACTCAACAAGCTGTATGAGGCCATAAGCAAACAAGAAAGTGCTCATCCAGAAGAGGCACTCCTAGTGGCCGGGGACTTAATACACATTGATTACACTATGTAAAAAAATGTATGAACTTGTTAAACAACACAATGTAACTCCAAGTCAATCACACTTCTGTGAAATCAAACTGTCCACTTAGGAAGCAACACTGATTTACAAAACATTTCACATGCTGTTGTGCAAATGGAATAGACAACAGGTGGAAATTATAGGCAATTAGCAAGACACCCCCAATAAAGGAGTGGTTCTGCAGGTGGGGACCACAGAGCACTTCTCAGTTCCTATGCTTCCTGGCTGATGTATTGGTCACTTTTGAATGCTGGCGGTGCTTTCACTCTAGTGGTAGCATGAGACGGAGTCTACAACCCACACAAGTGGCTCAGGTAGTGTAGCTCATCCAGGATGGCACATCAATGCGAGCTGTGGCAAGAAGGTTTGCTGTGTCTGTCAGCGTAGTGTCCAGAGCATGGAGGCGCTACCAGGAGACAGGCCAGTACATCAGGAGACGTGGAGGAGGCCGTAGGAGGGCAACAACCCAGCAGCAGGACTGCTACCTCCGCCTTTGTGTAAGGAGGAGCAGGAGGAGCACTGCCAGAGCCCTGCAAAATGACCTCCAGCAGGCCACAAATGTGCATGTGTCTGCTCAAACGGTCAGAAACAGACTCCATGAGGGTGGTTTGAGGGCCCGACGTCCACAGGTGGGGGTTGTGCTTACAGCCCAACACCGTGCAGGACATTTGGCATTTGCCAGAGAACACCAAGATTGGCAAATTCGCCACTGGCGCCCTGTGCTCTTCACAGATGAAAGCAGGTTCACACTGAGCGAATGTGAAGGACGTGACAGTCTGGAGATGCCGTGGAGAACGTTCTGCTGCCTGCAACATCCTCCAGCATGACCGGTTTGGCGGTGGGTCAGTCATGGTGTGGGGTGGCATTTCTTTGGGGGGCCACACAGCCCTCCATGTGCTCGCCAGAGGTAGCCTGACTGCCATTAGGTACCGAGATGAGATCCTCAGAATCCTTGTGAGACCATATGCTGGTGCTGTTGGCCCTGGGTTCCTCCTAATGCAAGACAATGCTAGACCTCATGTGGCTGGAGTGTGTCAGCAGTTCCTGCAAGAGGAAGGCATTGATGCTATGGACTGGCCCGCCCGTTCCCCAGACCTGAATCCAATTGAGCACATCTGGGACATCATGTGTCTCTCCATCCACCAACGCCACGTTGCGCCACAGACTGTCCAGGAGTTGGCGGATGCTTTAGTCCAGGTCTGGAAGGAGATCCCTCAGGAGACCATCCGCCACCTCATCAGGAGCATGCCCAGGCGTTGTAGGGAGGTCATACAGGCACGTGGAGGCCACACACACTACTGAGCCTCATTTTGACTTGTTTTAAGGACATTACATCAAAGTTGGATCAGCCTATAGTGTGGTTTTCCACTTTAATTTTGAGTGTGACTCCAAATCCAGACCTCCATGGGTTGATAAATTGGATTTCCATTGATTTATTTTTGTGTGATTTTGTTGTCAGCACATTCAACTATGTAAAGAAAAAAGTATTTAATAAGATTATTTAATTCATTCAGATCTAGGATGTGTTATTTTAGTGTTCCCTTTATTTTTTTGAGCAGTGTATATATATATATATATATATATATATATATATGTTTTTCTCCCAGAACATTAGCCTTGTGTAGGTAGATGCGTGTTTAGGTAGATGTGAAAAGACGGATACAAATGATTTGTTGCAAGTTGGGGGGGGGGGTTTCACACCTAGCTCGGCTATTAGAAAATTCTTTAGTAAAGGTTGACTAGTCTATTGTTCAGCTAATAGCCCAGCTTGCTCATCTTGTGAAAAACTAATAATAATACTTTTTCCCCTTTCCACGTTAAAGATTCCGATTGATAAAGTGTTTTTAGCCACAATCGGCCACAACCACAATTAATACAATTAGGCATAGTTGATACCATGCTGGACTTCGGGCTAGATTGTTGACGGTTCGAAACCTGTTCCCTGTCTGTTTCATTACATTATTACGCAGGTCTCAGAGTAAATAGCCTGGATTGCTACTCCCATCTCATTCCTCACTCTCTTTCACGTGTCATTCAGCACGCTTGTGGGAGTGCTGGCAAGATGTACTTTTTTATATATTATTTATATATATATATATATATATATATATATATATGAATTACAAAATCATGTTTCCTGTCTATTGCATAGTTACAATGTATAATCATTGATGTCCCAGGAGCAGGAGTGGTAAACACTGTAATAAAGTCTAAAATTGTAATACATACATGCAGACACAGCATCACTCACAGAATGGAGTTTGATACACCTCGTATTGGATATGACAGAAAATAATTTGCTCATAGTTTAGGGATTCCCCTTGTTCTTGTGGATATGCCTTTCCCTGTGCACGCCCTAGATAGTCGACCATTAGGGTCAGGGCTGATTAGGGAGGCCACCGCTCCACTTGACATGGTTACGCAGGAGGGTCATGAGGAGAGAATCAGTCTCTTCCTTATTGATTCTCCTGTGCTTCCCTGGTTGGCCTATCATGACCCCACTATTTCATGGCAAATGAGGGCTCTCAAGGGGTGGTCACGACAGTGCTCAGGGAGGTGTGTGGGGGTTTCCATTGGTGTGACTACGGTGGAAGTCCAGACCAGGTCTCCACCGTGCACATCCCCTCAGAATATGCCGATTTGGCTCTCGCCTTCTGTAAGAAGAGGGCGACTAAATTACCACCTCATCAACGGGGGGATTGTGCGATAAATCTGCTGTTAGACGCAGCACTTCCCAGGAGTCACGTGTATCCTCTGTCACAGGAGGAGACAGTGGCTATGGAAACCTATGTCTCCGAACCTGAGGCAGGGATACATTCGGCCCTCCACTTCACCTGCCTCCTCAAGTTTCTTTTTTGTGAAGAAGAAGGACGGGGGTCTGCGCCCATGTATTGACTATCGAGGGATCATTCAGATCACTGTGAGGTACAGCTACCCACTGCCTCTCATCGCCAGTGCGATCGAGTCAATGAACGGGGCGCGCTTCTTCACAAAATTTGATCTCAGGAGCGCTTACAACCTGGTGCGTATCCGGTAGGGGGACGAGTGGAAGACGGCATTTAGTACCACATCAGGGCACTATGAGTACCTCGTCATGCCGTACGGGTTGATGAATGCTCCATCAGTCTTCCAGGCCTTTGTTGATTAGATTTTCCGGGACCTGCACGGGCAGGGTGTAGTGGTGTATATTGATGACATAATGATATACTCCACTACACGCGCCGAGCATATGTCTCTGGTGCGTAGGGTGCTTGGTCGACTGTTGGAGCATGACCTGTACGTCAAGGCTAAGAAATGTCTGATCTTCCAACAGTCCGTCTCCTTCTTAGGGTACTGCATTTCCACATCAGGGCTGCAGATGGAGAGTGACCGCATTTCAGCCGTGCGTAATTGGCCGACTCCCACCACGGTGAAGGAAGTGCAGTGGTTTCTGGGGTTTGCCAACAACTACCGGCGGTTTATCCGGGGTTTTGGTCAGGTAGCAGCTCCCATTACCTCACTGCTGAAGGGAGGGCCGGGGCAGCTGCAGTGGTTGGCTGAGGCGGACAGGGCTTTTGGTCACCTGAAGGCTCTGTTTTCCTTGGCTCCCGTGCTTGCTCATCGGGATCCCTCTTTGGTGTTTATAGTGGAGGTGGACGCGTCCGAGGCTGGGATAGGAGTCGTGCTCTCTCAGCGCTTGGGCACGCCACCAAAGCTCCACCCCTGTGCCTTCTTTTCAAAGAAGCTCAGCCCGGCGGAGCGAAACTATGATGTGGGGGACCGAGAGATGTTGGCTGATGTCAAGGCCCTGAAGGCATGGAGACATTGGCTTGAGGGAGCTAAACACCCTTTTCTCATCTGGACTGACCACCGCAATCTGGAGTATATCCGGGCGGCGAGGACACTGAACCCTCGCCAGGCAAGGAGGGCTATGTTATTTACCTATTTTGTTTTCACCCTATCCTACAGACCAGTTTCCCAGAACGTTAAAAACCTCTTACATCTAGATGTTCCGCTAGCGGAACGCCTCACCAATATCCAATGATAGAGCGTGGCGCGAATTACAAACACCTCAAAAATCCAAAAACGTCCATTTTTCAAACATATGACTATTTTACACCATTATAAAGACAAGACTCTCCTTTATCTAACCACATAGTCCAATTTCAAAAAGGCTTTACAACGAAAGCAAAACATTAGATTATGTCAGCAGAGTACCCAGCCAGAAATAATCAGACACCCATTTTTCAAGCTAGCATATAATGTCACAAAAAACAAAACCACAGCTAAATGCAGCACTAACCTTTGATGATCTTCATGAGATGACAATCCTAGGACATTATGTTATACAATACATGCATGCTTTGTTCAATCAAGTTCATATTTATATCAAAAAACAGCTTTTTACATTAGCATGTGACGTTCAGAACTAGCATTCCCACCGAACACTTCCGGTGAATTAACTAAATTACTCACGATAAACGTTCACAAAAAACACAACAATTATTTTAACCTGTTAGGGCTAGGGGGCAGTATTGACACGGCTGGATAAAAAACGTACCCGATTTAATCTGGTTACTACTCCTGCCCAGTAACTAGAATATGCATATAATTATTGGCTTTGGATAGAAAACACCCTAAAGTTTCTAAAACTGTTTGAATGGTGTCTGTGAGTATAACAGAACTCATATGGCAGGCCAAATAATCTAATGTTTTGCTTTTGCTGTAAAGCCTTTTTGAAATCGGACAACGTGGTTCGATTCAGGAGAGGTGTATCTATAAAACGTTGTAAAATAGTCATATGTTTGAGAAATTGAAGTTATAGCATTTATGAGGTTTTGCATTTAGCGCGACGCGATTCCACTGGCTGTTGATTAGGGTGGGACGCAAGCTTCCCACTGGCCCAGACAGGTTAAGATGAGTGTTGAATGACTACCTCACACATACAGATTATTTTAATGTCCCTCAGTCGAACAGTTCATATCAAACACAGATTCAACCACAAAGACCAGGGAGTTTTTCCAATGCCTCGCAAAAAAGGGAACCTATTGTTAACAAGGCACTAAAGTAATACTGTAAAAAATTGTGTCAAAGCAATTCACTTTTTGTCATGAATATAGTGTGTTATGTTTGCGGAAAATCCATTACAACACATTACTGAGTACAACTCTCCATATTTTCAAGCATAGTGGTGGCTGCATTATCCTGTTGGGGCTAGGGGGCAGTATTTTCACGGCTGGATAAAAAACATACCCGATTTAATCTGGTTACTAATCCTACCCAGTAACTAGAATATGCATATACTTATTATATATGGATAGAAAACACCCTAAAGTTTCTAAAACTGTTTGAATGGTGTCTGTGAGTACAACAGAACTCAAATGGCAGGTCAAAACCTGAGAGATTCCTTTACAGGAAGTGGCCTGTCTGACCATTTCTGGAACTTCTTTGCCATCTCTATCTTTTACAAAGGATCTCTGCTCTAACGTGACACTTCCTACGTCGTCCATGGGCGCTCAGAGCCCGGGAAAAAACAGAATGTCGTCATCCCAGCCCCAGGCTGAAACACATTATCGCCTTTCTCAAGTGGCCGATCAAGGGACTGTGGGCTTAGGCGCGTGACCTGGCCGCCCCCGTCTTTGTGATTTTTTCTTCTGTTTGCCGAAAAGGAGATTCCCGGTCGGAATATTATCGCTTTTCTACGAGAAAAATGGCATAAAAATTGATTTTAAACAGCGGTTGACATGCTTCGAAGTACGGTAAAGGAATATTTAGAATTTTTTTGTCACGAATTGCGCCATGCGTGCGACCGTTATTTACCATTTCGGATAGTTTCTGGAACGCATGGACAAAACAACGCTATTCGGATATAACGATGGATTATTTGGGACCAAACCAACATTTGTTATTGAAGTAGAAGTCCTGGGAGTGCATTCTGACGAAGAACAGGAAAGGTAAGACCATTTTTCTTATAGTAAATCTGATTGTGGTGAATGCTAAACTTGCTGGGTGTCTAAATAGCTAGCCCTGTGATGCCGGGCTATGTACTTAGAATATTGCAAAATGTGCTTCATCCGAAAAGTTATTTTAAAATCGGACATATCGAGTGCATAGAGGAGTTCTGTATCTATAATCCTTAAAATAATTGTTATGCTTTTTGTGAACGTTTATCGTGAGTAATTTAGTAAATTGTTAGCGAATTCCCCGGAAATGCTATGCTAGTTCTGAACGTCACATGCTAATGTAAAAAGCAGTTTTTTGATATAAATATGAACTTGATTGAACAAAACACGCATGTATTGTATAACATAATGTCCTAGGGTTGTCATCTGATGAAGATCATCAAAGGTTAGTGCTCCATTTAGCTGTCTTCTGGGTTTTTGTGACATTATATGCTAGCTTGAAAAATGGGTGTCTGATTATTTCTGGCTGGGTAGTCTGCTGACATAATCTAATGTTTTGCTTTCATGGGAAAGCCTTTTTGAAATCGGACAGTGTGGTTAGATTAACGAGAGTCTTGTCTTTAAATAGCTGTAAAATAGTCATGTGTTTGAGAAATTGAAGTAATAGCATTTCAAACGTTTTGAAAATCGCGCCACAGGATTCAACTGGCTGTTACGTAGGTGGGACGAATTCGTCCCACCTAGCCCGGAGAGGTTATGTTATGGGTATGCTTGTAATCGTTAAGGACTGGGGAGTTTTTCAGGATAAAAAAGAAATGGAATGGAGTGAAGCACGGGCAAAGTCAGAGGAAAACCTGGTTCAGTCTGCTTTCCACCAGGCACTGGGAGATAAATTCCCCTTTCAGCAGGACAATAACCTAAAACACAAGGACAAATCTACACTGGGCTTACCAAGAAGACAGTGAATGTTCCTGAGTGGCCGAGTTATAGTTTTTACTATACAGACCTCTTCCCTTTTTCCAGATTTTGTTACATCACAGCCTTATTCTAAAGTTTATTTCCCTCAATATACACTCAATATCCCATAATCAGAAAGCGAAAACAGGTTATTAGAAATGTTTGCAATTTATGAAAAATAAGTGTTTCATAAATAATGTAAAAAATATACAGTCCCAGCTAACAAAATTACGTTCCAGGACGTGATCAGGAAGTTATTTTAGTCCCTACATAAGTCATGATAACGTTATTGTGAAACGTTCCTTCTACGTAGGCGTGGTGTCCGCTGACAAAACTTACGTCCCAAGTCTTTTCAGGACGTAGAAATGTGGAGGATTCAATCGGAACGCCTAGATGCAACAGGTTAAACTTTCTACATTTACGACTTCGAGATCAATATCTTGATGGCTAAAGAAACCTGATTCTGATGTTCTGTCTTGGCCAGCTTCTTCCTGGCTGCCACTTGGACTAACTGAGAAAACAGAAGGAATAAAATTAAGACATACTTTGCATGCTTTTGAAACTGGCACAGAACCAAAAGTGAAGGGATATCAGTCAGGGGCTCAGTGGGAAGGTTAATGAATCCCGACAAAAATAAATGCTAAGCATTATTTCTTGTTTTAAATAATGCTTTTAGTTTGATGGCAAATACATACAGATATTTACAAACATGGCATCACACTTGTGTTTTACCCAAGAAGAATATGGTGACGTCTTCAAGAGAGCGAGAGTTGCACCCCTTCTCAAAAAACCTACACTCGATCCCTCCGATGTCAACAACTACAGACACTGGTCTGTATCCCTTCTTTCTTTTCTCTCAAAAAGTCTTGAGCGTGCCGTTCTTGGCCAGCTCTCTTGCTATCTCTCTCAGAATTACCTTCTTGATCCAAATCAGTCAGGTTTCAAGACTGGTCATTCAACTGAGACTGCTCTTCTCTGTGTCACGGAGGCTCTCCGCACTGCTAAAGCTAACTCTCTCTCCTCTGCTCTCATCCTTCTAGACCTATCTGCTGCCTTTGATACTGTGAACCATCAGATCCTCCTCTCCACGCTCTCCGAGTCGGACATCTCCGGCGCGGCTCACTCTTGGATTGCGTCCTACCTGACAGGTCGCTCCTACCAGGTGGCGTGGCGAGAATCCGTCTCCGCACCACATGCTCTCACCACTGGTGTCCCCCAGGGCTCAGTTCTAGGCCCACTCCTATTCTCACTATACACCAAGTCACTTGGCTCTGTCATATCCTCACATGGTCTCTCCTATCATTGCTACGCAGACGACACACAATTAATCTTCTCCTTTCCCCCTTCTGATAACCAGGTGGCGAATCGCATCTCTGCATGTCTGGCAGACATATCAGTGTGGATGACGGATCATCACCTCAAGCTGAACCTCGGCAAGACGGAGCTGCTCTTCCTCCCGGGGAAGGACTGCCCATTCCACGATCTTGCCATCACGGTTGACAACTCCATTGTGTCCTCATCCCAGAGTGCACCCTGTCGTTCTCCGCTAACATCAAGGCGGTGACCCGATCCTGTAGGTTCATGCTCTACAACATTCGCAGAGTACGACCCTGCCTTACACAGGAAGCGGCACAGGTCCTAATCCAGGCACTTGTCATCTCCCGTCTGGATTACTGCAACTCGCCGTTGGCGGGGCTCCCTGCCTGTGCCATTAAAACCCCTACAACTCATCCAGAACGCCGCAGCCCGTCTGGTGTTCAACCTTCCCAAGTTCTCTCACATCACCCCGCTCCTCCGCACACTCCACTGGCTTCCAGTTGAAGCTTGCATCTGCTACAAGACCATGGTGCTTGTCTACGGGGCTGTGAGGGGAATGGCACCTCCGTACCTTCAGGCTCTAATCAGCCCCTACACCCAAACAAGGGCACTGCGTTCATCCACCTCTAGCCTGCTGGCCCCCCTACCTCTGCGGAAGCACAGTTCCCGCTCAGCCCAGTCAAAACTGTTCGCTGCTCTGGCACCCCAAAAGTGGGACAAGCTCCCTCATGACGCGGAGTCAATCACCACCTTCCGGAGACACCTGAAACCCCACCTCTTTAAGGAATACCTGGGATAGGATAAAGTAATCCTTCTAACCCCCCCCCCCCCAAAAAAAAAGATATAGATGTACTATTGTAAAGTGGTTGTTCCACTGGATATCATAAGGTGAATACACCAATTTGTAAGTCGCTCTGGATAAGAGTGTCTACTAAATGACGTAAATGTAATGTAAATGTGATTTCACTACTGTTGTAAATACAAGTTTCACCCATACACAGCACCACAAGTATTTGGAAAGTTCTAACAGTATGCACAAAGTAGAAATAAGACTTGAAATAACCTAATATGCAAAAATGTGATGGTAATTGTATTCTATTGAGTGGCTTTGAAAGGTTTGTAACGCTATAATACTTCATACAATACAATTGTTTACCCTAACAAACTACAAACTACAACAATGTCCTAGGAGTGTCATCTGATGAAGATCATCAAAGGTTAGTGCTGCATTTAGCTGTGTTTTTGGTTTTTGTGACATATATGCTTGCTTGAAAAATGGCTGTGTGGTTATTTCTGGATATGTACTCTCCTAACATAATCTAATGTTTTGCTGTCGCTGTAAAGCCTTTTTGAAATCGGACAATGTGGTTAGATTAACGAGAGTCTTATCTTTCAAATGGTGTAAAATAGTCCTATGTTTGAGAACTTACCTACCCTAGAGAGGTTAAAATACATTTTTATGCGATTTTTCTCGTAAAATAGCGATAATATTCCAACCGTGCGACGTTGTATCCATTCAAAGACTGAAAGAACAAAATGGAGAATTCACATGAACGCTCATCTCCAGTGTTACTGTCACCAGGCAGGCCAGTAACATACTCTGCTGCTGTACTTAGCCCAGAGACTGCAGACATCTCATTACACTTTCTGGAGCCTTCTGAGAGCCAATGGAAGCCTTAGAAAATGTCACGTTACAGCACAGATGCTGTATTTTGGATAGAGAGGCTACAGAAGGACAATAAATTGTCAGACAGGGCACTTCCTGTATAGAATCTTCTCAGGTTTTGGCCTGCCATATGAGATCTGTTTTACTCACAGACACCATTCAAACAGTTTTCGAAACTTTAGAGTGTTTTCTATCCAAATCTACTAATTATATGCATATTGTAGTTTCTGGGCAGGAGTAGCAACCAGGTTAAATCGGGTACGTTTTTTATCCGGCCGTGCAAATACTGCCCCCTAGCCCCAACAGGTTAACGAGAGTCTTATCTTTAAAATGGTGTAAAATAGTTGATTGTTTGAGAAAATTGAATTGTGGTATTTTAGTTGGTTTTGTATTTTGCGCCGTGCGATGCCATTGGCTGTTGGCTAGGGGTTGCGCAGGCGGAACAGGGTTCCGCTAGCGGAACGTCTGTCCTCAACAGGTTAACTATTTATCCATCCCTTTGCCTGAAAAGGGTAAACCATTTAACTGATCAACTCACCCCGTCTCTCTTCTCCACCCACTGCTCTGGTACAACTTCAACAGTGTTCTCTTTTACAAAATGTACAACATAATAACGCTGTGTTCCCTGTGCAGAAAAACAAAACACCAATTCCACACTGTTCAGTCTCTTGATTTACCAGCCAAGATAGTTTGCAAAACTAATACAGCTTGTGAACTTGGCTGTAGCTAAATGGGGCTTGCTACAGGCTGTGCAAGATGGTAAACACAACACGAGTGCCATGGTCCTCCTCAAGTATAATAGCTTGCTTATCAAGACTGCTCTTTGCAATGAGATGCATTTGTGTGCTCCTCGTACTGGTGCGGAAAATCCAATACAGTCTTGAGTCACAATGTGTTTTTTGTTTTTATTTCTGTTGGTTTATATTTTATTTCTTTTTTAAAAATCTCGTGTAAGATTTCAGATGATGAAACACCCTGCAGAGGTAAGTAATCAGAGGCATCTTCTTGGCTCACTACCTCACAGCATGACCTATCATTAAGTATGTAGGCATTGCTTGGCCGTCTCATTTTGATGACCTGTTGGCGGAGAGAAGCTCTAAATGTGCGTTCTTGCACTCTTTTACAATTTTGCACAAGTGGCCGCCTCCCTGAATGGACCATCTTCTTTAGTTGTTGCAAGTAGTTCTCAAACGTGAAAGCACTACAGTTGTCAAGGCAGCCATGTTCTTCAGCATCAGCAGTGAGGTGTAGAAGGGAGTGAACATTATACACAAGAAATGTGTCTCCATAAAGCCTTCCCTGCTCCACAAAGAAGTTCAGTAAAGCATGAGCATAGGCACTGTGGATTAACCTCTCTAGGCTAGGCGGGACGAATTCGTCCCACCTACGTAACAGCCACTGCTATCCTGTGGCGCGATTTTCAAAACCTTAAAAATCCTATTACTTCAATTTCTCAAACATATGACTATTTTACAGCCATTTAACCTCTATGGGCTAGGGGGGACGCTAGCGTGCCACCCGTGGTGCACTCCATCAACAGCAGGTGCATTTCAAGAGCGGCAAATTTGAATCCAAATAAATGTCAAAATTCAAATTTTTCAAACATACAACTATTTTACACCCTTTGAAAGATAAACATCTCCTTAATCTAACCACGTTTTACGATTTCAAAAAGGTTTTACGGCGAAAGCATAAATTTAGAGTATGTTAGGACAGTACATTTACAAGAGTTGTGTGTAATGTTTTGTCAATTCAAAGACTGGGTCACCAAAACCATAAAACCAGCTAAAATGATGCACTAACCTTTTACAATCTCCATCAGATGAAACTCCTAGGACATTATGTTAGACAATGCATGCATTTTTAGTTCTATCAAGTTCATATTTATATCCAAAAACAGCGTTTTACTATGGCATTGATGTTGAGGAAATCGTTTCCCTCCAATAACCGGCAGTCAAGTCAGCGTCACAAATTAAATAATTAAAATTAGAAAACATTGGTAAAATATTATATTGTCATTTAAAGAATTATAGATTTACATCTCTTGAACGCAATCAACTTGCCAGATTTAAAAATAACCTTACTGGGAAATCACACTTTGCAATAATCTGAGCACTGCGCCCAGAAAAATACGCGTTGCGATACAGACTAGACGTCATGTTGGGGAGATCTAAAATCGAAAATACTATGTAAATAATCCATTACCTTTGATTCTCTTCATCAGATGTCACTTCCAGGTATCACAGGTCCATAACGAATGTAGTTTTGTTCAAAAAAGCTCATCATTTATGTCCAAAAATCTCCGTCTTGTTAGCACATGATCTAAGCCAGCCGGACTTCTCGTCATGAACGAGGGGAAAAAATATATTTACGTTCGTTCAAACATGTCAAACGTTGTATAGCATAAATCATTAGGGCCTTTTTTAACCAGAACATGAATAATATTCAAGGTGGACGAATGCATACTCTTTTATAACGTATTGGAACGAGGGTACCCAACATGAACTCGCGCGCCAGGTGTCTAATGGGACATCATCGTTCCATGGCTCTTGTTCGGTCAGATCTCCCTCCAGAAGACTCAAAACACTTTGTAAAGGCTGGTGACATCTAGTGGAAGCAATAGGAAGTGCCAAAATATTCCTCAGCCCCTGTGTTTTTCAATGGGATAGGTTTAAAGGCAATACAACACATCAGGTATCCACTTCCTGTCAGAAAATGTCTCAGGGTTTTGCCGGCCAAATGAGTTCTGTTATACTCACAGACACCATTCAAACAGTTTTAGAAAATGTAGGGTGTTTTCTATCCATATGTAATAAGTATATGCATATTCTAGTTACTGGGTAGGAGTGGTAACCAGATTAAATCGGGTATGTTTTTTTATCCAGCTGTGTCAATACTGCCCCCTAGCCCTAACAGGTTAAAGACAAGACTCTCGTTAATCTAACCACACTGTCCGATTTCAAAAAGGCTTTACAACGAAAGCAAAACATTAGATTATGTCAGCAGAGTACCAAGCCAGAAATAATCAGACACCCATTTTTCAAGCCAGCATATAATGTCACCAAAACCCAGAAGACAGCTAAATGCAGCACTCACCTTTGATGATCTTCATCAGATGACAACCCTAGGACATTATGTTATACAATACATGCATGTTTTGTTCAATCAAGTTCATATTTATATAAAAAAAACAGCTTTTTACATTAGCATGTGACGTTCAGAACTAGCATACCCCCCGCAAACTTCCGGGGAATTCGCTAACATTTTACTAAATTACTCACGATAAACGTTCACAAAAAGCATAACAATTATTTTAAGAATTATAGATACAGACCTCCTCTATGCACTCGATATGTCCGATTTTAAAATAGCTTTTTGGTGAAAGCACATTTTGCAATATTCTAAGTACATAGCCCAGGCATCACGGGCTCGCTATTTAGACACCCGGCAAGTTTAGCACTCACCATAATCATATTTACTATTATAAAAGTTTCATTACCTTTTGTTGTCTTCGTCAGAATACACACCCAGGACTGCTACTTCAATAACAAATGTTGGTTTGGTCCAAAATAATCCATCGTTATATCCGAATAGCGGCGTTTTGTTCGTGCGTTCCAGACACTATCCGAAATAGTAAAGAAGTGTCACGCGCATGGCGCAATTCGTGACAATAAAATTCTAAGTATTCCATTACCGTACTTCGAAGCATGTCAACCGCTGTTTAAAATCAATTTTTACGACATTTTTCTCGTAGAAAAGCGATAATATTCCGACAGGGAATCTCCTTTTCGGCAAACAGAGGAAAAAATCCCAAAGGCGGGGGCGGTCGGGGTCACGCGCATAAGCTAGTGTCCCTTGATCGGCCACTTGAGAAAGGCGATAATGTGTTTCAGCCTGGGGCTGGAATGACGACATTCTGTTTTTTCCCGGGCTCTGAGCGCCTATGGACGACGTGGGAAGTGTCACGTTAGAGCAGAGATCCTTAGTAAATGATAGAGATGGAAAAGAAGTTCAACAAATGGTCAGACAGGCCACTTCCTGTAAAGGAATCTCTCAGGTTTTGACCTGCCATTTGAGTTCTGTTATACTCACAGACACCATTCAAACAGTTTTAGAAAATGTAGGGTGTTTTCTATCCATATGTAATAAGTATATGCATATTCTAGTTACTGGGTAGGAGTGGTAACCAGATTAAATCGGGTATGTTTTTTATCCAGCCGTGTCAATGCTGCCCCCTAGCCCTAACAGGTTAAAGAAAGTTGAGGAGAAACCAAAATTCACATGGCAACACTGAAGGCCATGAAGTGCGTGTACTGTTCTTTAGACAAGATTCTTCTTAGCACTACTTTCCCAGTATAGAGTAGAAACTGTCTGAATTCTGTGGCCTTCCAACGGTCAAGGTCATCCAATCCCCGTGGTTAGCGAGCAAAGCAGTCTGGAATTGAATCCTTTAGTTGGTTTAGTCATTGACTTAACTCCTAGACTTGCACCAACGACAACCTGGCCCCAGTCTTTCCCCTAGTCCACATCATCAAGAGCTTTAAGTTACTCCAAGGCAACAAAGGTGCATATAGTCAATTGGGAATGACTTCACCATATAAATGTGGAGGATGCAAAAGGAGAGGTTTTCCCTTCATGGTGATGTTCTGGCTGTACCAATTCCCTAAAGGATTTGTCAGTTCTGAGACACAGGTTTTTTACCTGCGGGTATGTCATTCTCCCATCATACCTGCCTTTTTGTGTGCACCTGTCACAGCCATAGTAGCCAGAATACATCGATATGGATTTTACCATGGCTTTTGCAGGTGCATCACGTTACAGAACAAACTTTCACTTGCAGTGTTGTGTCTCGCCACTTCAAGCTGGTCTGCATCAACTCTTTAAGCTCCAGCAAAGTGTCATTGAGGAATTCCTGGGAGCTTGGTTTCGATGATGCCATTGCAAGTAACAGAGGAAACACTGTGGATGGTGATAGATTGATGGAGCACAAAAGTGGCCATAACGACATATTGGTACTTTTGAACAAAGGGAGACCATCCAGATTAAGGGATATTTCTAAAACATTCAAATCTCCAACAACAGATTGAGGATAGATGCTTAGATGTTTCACTAACTCCACCTTCACTTTAAACCTGACAAACTCCACATTAGACTTGACTTCAACAAAAACATTGGTCTTTTCTAGGAGAGTTCTAGCAGTGGAAGGCAAATCTGGGTGACCATTAGACTGCAGCATCTTCAGAAGTGCATCAACAGCATTGTGTTTCACTTGGAAATCACTTATCCAGGTTGCAAAGCCCTCTCTGAAGGTAGAATCTTTTTCAAAATCATCATTGTCAGAGTAAGTTGTCTCCAGAATTGCATACTTCCATACTGAATAAACTGTCTTCGTATTTGACAAGCAGAGAAGTAGAGGAAGGATTTCATACAAAATATTTTAGTCTAACTCTTTGGTTTAGTGGTCAAAATGATAGTTGTTTGGAAAGGAATGTATCTGCTGACTTCTGACATGATTTACAGAGGCTTGAATGACAGGTGAGGGGATACAAAAATGGCTCTAAATACAGATTGGTAGCCCCGATTTGAAATCCGACTTCATATTTGAAAAGCACACAAGAAGGGAAATATTTTATATAGGAGACATTTTTTTCACAAAAATGTTGCGAAAAGGGGTCAAAACAGCAGTTGTTTGGGAAGGTTTGAAAAACATGTGGTAGTGAAGTTAGTAAAACTGTTGCAACGTAAGTTCCATACTGAATAAACTGTCTCCGTATTTGACAAGCAGGGAAGTAATGGAATGTTTTAATCCAAAATATTTTTGTCTAACTCTTTGGTTTAGTGGTCAAAATGATAGTTGTTTGGAAATGAATGAATCTGCTGACTTCTGACATGATTTACAGAGGCTTGAAAGACAGGCGATGGGTTACGAAAATGGCTCTAAATACAGATTTGTAGCCCCGATTTGAAATCCGACTTAGTATTTGAAAAGCAGAGAAGGAGAGGAATATTTTATGTGGGAGACATTTTTTCACAAAAATGATGCAAAAGAGGTCAAAACGGCAGTTGTTTGGGAAAGTCTTTGGTTTAGTGGTAAAAATGATAGTTCGTTGGAAATAAATGAATCTGCTGATGTCTGACATGATGTGCAGAGGCTTGAAAGACAGGATATAGGTTACAAAAACGGCTCTTGTTACAGATTGGTAGCCCCGATTTGAAATCCTACTTCGTATTTGTAAAGCAGACAAATAGGGAAAAATGTTATGTAGAAGACATTTTTCAAACAAAAATGTTGCGAAAGGGGTCAAAACGGCAGATGTTTGGGAAAGTTTGAAAAACATGTGTTAGTGCAGTTCGTAAAACTGCTGTAATGTAAGTTCCATTCTGAATAAACTGTCTCCGTATTTGACAAGTAGAGAAGTAGAGGAAGGTTTAAATCCAAAATATTTTTGTCTAACCCTTTGGTTTAATAGTCAAAATGATAGTTGTTTGGAAATGAATGATTCTGCTGACTTCTGACAAGATATACAGAGGCTTGAAAGACAGGCTATGGGTTATGAAAATGGCTCTAAATACAAACTGGTAGCAACGATTTGAAGTCCGACTTCGTATTTGAAAAGCAGATAGGTAGGGGAATATTTTATATAGGATGGGTCAAAACGGCAGTTGTTTGAGAAATTTTGAAAAACACGTGATAACATTAGTAAACTGCTGTAACGTAAGTTCCATACTGGAAAAACTGTCTCCGTATTTGACAAGCAGAGAAGTAGAGGAAGGTTTTAATCCAAAATATTTTTGTCTAACTATTCTGTTTAGTTGTGAAAATGATAGTTGTTTTGAAATGAATGAATCTGCTGACTTCGGACATGATTTACAGAGGCTTGAAAGACAGGCGATTAATTACAAAAATGGTTTTAATACAAAATATTTTTGTCTAACTCTGGTTATGTGGTTATGTGGTCAAAATGATAGTTGTTTGGAAATGATGTCACTTTTGACTTCCTATGAAATCATATTGCAAATGGACAAAACATATGCCTTATGTACAAGCAAGACAATTACGTCAATTAAATATGTCAAAAGTATGTTCATAAAGTTCTTATATGACAAAAAATTGAAAGAATTCCAAAAAACGGTCCAGAAAGCACTTCTTTAAGGGGGTAAAACGTTTTATTTGTTTTATTTTTTTTTCAAAATTTGAGTCTTGGGTCTTGACTCGTGTTACATTTGCAATAAGAAAATTCACATTGGAGCGCACTCGCCATCTATTGGATATTGCTGTGATTTGGCACATTCAATACTTTCATACATGTATAATTGACCAAAAAATTATTAGACATTTCATGTGGACATTTCTAATGGCATTTGACAAAAAAAAGAAAAAAAAGTCACTTTTGACTTCCTATGAAATCATATTGCAAATGGACAAAACATATGCCTTATGTACAAGCAAAAACAACAACAAAAGATTATTTCAATAAAATATGTCAAAGTATGTTCATACAGGTCTTATACATGTGTAATTGACAAAATAATGGAATGAATTGCGAAAAACGGTCCAGAAAGCACTTTTATAAGGGGGTTGATAAGTTTTCAAAAAAATTCTCCTTTTTTCAAAATTTTACTCTTGGGTTTTTACTTGTGTTACATTTGCAATAAGACAATTCACGGTGGAGCGTGCTCGCCATCTATTGGATATTTGCTGTGATTTGGCACATTCAATACTTTCAAACATGCATAATTGACAAAAAAATTATTGGACATTTCATTTGGACATCTCTTATGGCATTTGGCATTAAAAAGAAAAATTATGTCACTTTTGACTTCCTATGAAATCATATTGCAAATGGACAAAACATATGCCTTATGTACAAGCAAAACAACAACCAATAATTAATTCAATAAAATATGTCAAAGTATGTTTATACAGGTCTTATACATGTGTAATTGACCAAAAAATCGAAAGACTAGAAAAACGGTCGAGATAGCGATGTTATAAGGGGGTGATAAGTTTTTTTTAAATATTTTTTTCTTCTACATTTTACTCTTCGGTTTTGACTTGTGTTACATTTGCAATATGAAAATTCACGGTGGAGCGCGCTCGCCATCATTTGGATATTTGCTGTGATTTGGCACATTCAATACTTTCATACATGCTAAATTGACAAAAAATAATTGGACATTTCATTTGGACATTTCTTATGTCATTTGGCAAGAAAAGAAAAGATTATGTCACTTTTGACTTCCTATGAAATCATATTGCAAATGGACAAAACATATGCCTTATGTACAAGCAAAAAAATTATGTCAATTAAATATGTCAAAAGTATGTTCATAAAGTTCTTATATGACAATAAATTGAAAGAATTTCAAAAAAACGGTCCAGAAAGCACTTCTTTAAGGGGGTGATAACTTACAAAAAAATATTTTTTTCAAAATGTTACTCTTGGGTTTTTACTTGTGTTACATTTGCAATAAGAACATTCACGGTGGAGCGCGCTCGCCATCTATTGGATATTTGCTGTGATTTGGCACATTCAATAATTTCATACATGCTAAATTGACAAAAAATAATTGGACATTTCATTTGGACATTTCTTATGTCATTTGGCAAAAAAAGAAAAGATTACGTCACTTTTGACTTCCTATGAATTCATATTGCAAATGGACAAAACATATGCCTTATGTACAAGCAAAACAACAAGAAAAAATGTATTCAATATGTCAAAGTATGTTCATACAGGTCTTATACATGTGTAATTGACAAAATAATCGAAAGAATTTTGAAAAACGGTCCAGAAAGCACTTTTATAAGGGGGTTGATACGTTTTTTTTTTAATTCTCATTTTTTCAAAATTTTACTCTTGGGTTTTTACTTGTGTTACATTTGCAATAAGAACATTCACGGTGGAGCGCGCTCGCCATCTATTGGATATTTGCTGTGATTTGGCACATTCAATACTTTCATACATGCTAAATTGACAAAAAATAATTGGACATTTCATTTGGACATTTCTTATGTCATTTGGCAAGAAAAGAAAAGATTATGTCACTTTTGACTTCCTATGAATTCATATTGCAAATGGACAAAACATATGCCTGATGTACAAGCAAAAAAATTACTTCAATTAAATATGTCAAAAGTATGTTCATAAAGTTCTTATATGACAAAAAAATTTAAGAATTTCGAGAAACGGTCCAGAAAGCACTTCTTTAACTGGGTAATAAGTTTTCAAATAAAATCATTTTTCTAAATTTGACTCTTGGGTCTTGACTTGTGTTACATTTGCAATAAGAAAATTCACGGTGGAGCGCACTCGCCATCTATTGGATATTGTTGTGATTTGGCACATTCAATACTTTCATACATGTATAATTGACCAAAAAATTATTGGACATTTCATGTTGGCATTTCTAATGGCATTTGCCAAAAAAAGAAAAAAAAGTCACTTTTGACTTCTTATGAAATCATATTGCAAATGGACAAAACATATGCCTTATGTACAAGCAAAAACAACAACAAAAAATGATCTCAATAAAATATGTCAAACTATGTTCATACAGGTCTTATACATGTGTAATTGACAAAATAATCGAAAGAATTTCGAAAAACGGTCCAGAAAGCACTTTTATAAGGGGGTTGCTAAGTTTTTTTTTTTTATTCTCATTTTTTCAAAATTTTACTCTTGGGTTTTTACTTGTGTTACATTTGCAATAAGAACATTCACGGTGGAGCGCGCTCGCCATCTATGGATATTTGCTGTGATTTGGCACATTCAATACTTTCATACATGCATAATTGACAAAAAATAATTGGACATTTCATTTGGACATTTCTTATGTCATTTGGCAAGAAAAGAAAAGATTATGTTGCTTTTGACTTCCTATGAATTCATATTGCAAATGGACAAAACATATGCCTTATGTACAAGCAAAACAACAAGAAAAAATTAATTCAATATGTCAAAGTATGTTCATACAGGTCTTATACATGTGTAATTGACAAAATAATCGAAAGGATTTCGAAAAACGGTCCAGAAATTACTTTTATAAGGGGGTTGATAAGTTTTTTTTTTTAATTCTCATTTTTTCAAAATTTTACTCTTGGGTTTTTACTTGTGTTACATTTGCATTAAGAACATTCACGGTGGAGCACGCTCGCCATCTATTGGATATTTGCTGTGATTTGGCACATTCAATACTTTCATACATGCTAAATTGACAAAAAATTATTGGACATTTCATTTGGACATTTCTTATGTCATTTGGCAAGAAAAGAAAAGATTATGTCACTTTTCACTTCCTATGAATTCATATTGCAAATGGATAAAACATGCCTTATGTACAAGCAAAACAACAAGAAAAAATTAATTCAATATGTCAAAGTATGTTCATACAGGTCTTATACATGTGTAATTGACAAAATAATCGAAAGAATTTCGAAAAACGGCCCAGAAAGCAGGGGTTTGATAAGTTTTCAAAAAAATTCTCATTTTTTCAAAATTTTACTCTTGGGTTTTTACTTGTGTTACATTTGCAATAAGAAAATTCACGGTGGAGCGTGCTCGCCATCTATTGGATATTTGCTGTGATTTGGCACATTCAATACTTTCATACATGCATAATTGAGAAAAAATTATTGGACATTTCATTTGGACATTTCTTATGTCATTTGGCAAGAAAAGAAAAGATTATGTTGCTTTTGACTTCCTATGAATTCATATTGCAAATGGACAAAACATATGCCTTATGTACAAGCAAAACAACAAGAAAAAATTAATTCAATATGTCAAAGTATGTTCATACAGGTCTTATACATGTGTAATTGACAAAATAATCGAAAGAATTTCGAAAAACGGTCCAGCAAGCACTTTTATAAGGGGGTTGATAAGTTTTTTTTTTAAATTCTCATTTTTTCAAAATGTTACTCTTGGGTTTTTATTTGTGTTACATTTGCAATAAGAACATTCACGGTGGAGCGCACTTGCCATCTATTGGATATTGCTGTGATTTGGCACATTCAATACTTTCATACATGTATAATTGACCAGAAAATTATTGGACATTTCATGTTGGCATTACTAATGGCATTTGCCAAAAAAAAGGAAAAAAAAGTCACTTTTGACTTCCTATGAAATCATATTGCAAATGGACAAAACATATGCCTGATGTACAAGCCAAAAAATTACGTCAATTAAATATGTCAAAAGTATGTTCATAAAGTTCTTATATGACAAAAAAATTAAAGTATTTCGAGAAACGGTCCAGAAAGCACTTCTTTAACTGGGTAATAAGTTTTAAAAAAAATCATTTTTCAATTTTTTTTTGTGAAAATGGTTTTAAAATGTTTTTTTTAGGCCTGTCCAGAATGTCGCTTTTTCGGCATGATCGGAGTCATCGTTTAAAATAGAAATCTGCCATTTTTTGTGGAAATGGTTTTAATTTTTTTTTTTAGGCCCGCCCAGAATGTCGCTAGTTCGGCATGACCGGGGTCACTGTTTTTGTGTCACGAAAATGAAAAAAAAAATCGGCAATTTTTTTGTGAAAATGGTGGAAAAATGGCTTTTTTTAGGCCTGTCCAGAATGTCGCTTTTTCGGCATGATCGGAGTCATCGTTTTTGGTGACAAAACAGAAATCTGCCATTTTTTGTGGAAATGGTTTTTTTTAAAAAATGTTAGGCCCGCCCAGAATGTCGCTAGTTCGGCATGGTCACTGTTTTTGGTGACAAAAATAGAAATCTGCAATTTTTTGTGAAAATGGTTTTAAAACGTTTTTTTTTTAGGCCTGTCCAGAATGTCGCTAGTTCGGCATGACCGGGGTCACTGTTTTTGTGTCACGAAATTGAAAAAAAAATATCTGCAATTTTTTGGTGAAAATGGTTTTAAAATGTTTTTTTAGGCCTGTCCAGAATGTCGCTTTTTCGGCATGATCGGAGTCATCGTTTAAAATAGAAATCTGCCATTTTTTGTGGAAATGGTTTTAATTTTTTTTTTTAGGCCCGCCCAGAATGTCGCTAGTTCGGCATGATCGGAGTCACTGTTTTTGTGTCAAGAAAATGAAAAAAAAAAAATCAGCAATTTTTTGTGAAAATGGTTTTAAAATGTTTTTTTTAGGCCAGTCCAGAATGTCGATAGTTCAGCATGACCGGGGTCACTGTTTTTGTGTCACGAAAATGAAAAAAAAATATCTGCAATTTTTTGTGAAAATGGATGTAAACATGTTTTTTTAGGCCTGTCCAGAATGTCGCTTTTTCGGCATGATCGGAGTCATCGTTTTTAGGGACAAAATAGAAATCTGCCATTTTTTGTGGAAATGGTTTTTAAAAAAAAATTTAGGCCCGCCCAGAATGTCGCTAGTTCGGCATGACCGGGGTCACTGTTTTTGTGTCACGAAATTGAAAAAAAAATATCTGCAATTTTTTGTGAAAATGGTTTTAAAATGTTTTTTTAGGCCTGTCCAGAATGTCGCTTTTTCGGCATGATCGGAGTCATCGTTTTTAGGGACAAAATAGAAATCTGCCATTTTTTGTGAAAATGGTTTTAAAATGTTTTTTTAGGCCTGTCAAGAATGTCGATAGTTCGGCATGACCGGGGTCAATTTTTTTGTGTCACGAAAATGAAAAAAATAAAATCTGCAATTTTTTGTGAAAATGGTTGTAAAAATATTTTTTTGTTTTTTTTTAGGAATAAGCGACATTCTGGACAGGCCTAAAAAAAACACATTTTAAAACCATTTTCACAAAAAATTGCAGATTTCTATTTTTGTCACCAAAAACGATGACTCCGATCATGCCGAAAAAGCGACATTCTGGACAGGCCTAAAAAAAATTTTTACAACCATTTTCACAAAACAATTGCTGATTTTTTTCATTTTCGTGACACAAAAACAGTGACCCCGGTCATGCTGAACAAGCGACATTCTGGACAGGCCTAAAAAAAAAACATTTTAAAACCATTTTCACAAAAAATTGCAGATTTCTATTTTTGTCACCAAAAACGATGACTCCGATCATGCCGAAAAAGCGACATTCTGGACAGACCTAAAAAATATTTTTACAACCATTTTCACAAAAAATTGCAGATTTTATTTTTTTCATTTTCGTGACACAAAAACAGTGACCCCGGTCATGCCGAACTATCGACATTCTGAACAGGCCTAAAAAAACATTTTAAAACCATTTTCACAAAAAATTGCAGATTTCTATTTTGTCCCTAAAAACGATGACTCCGATCATGCCGAACAAGCGACATTCTGGACAGGCCTAAAAAAAACACATTTTAAAACCATTTTCACAAAAAATTGCAGATTTCTATTTTTGTCACCGAAAACGATGACTCCGATCAGGCCGAAAAAGCGACATTCTGGACAGGCCTAAAAAAAATTTTTACAACCATTTTCACAAAACAATTGCTGATTTTTTTCATTTTCGTGACACAAAAACAGTGACCCCGGTCATGCTGAACAAGCGACATTCTGGACAGGCCTAAAAAAAAAACATTTTAAAACCATTTTCACAAAAAATTGCAGATTTCTATTTTTGTCACCAAAAACGATGACTCCGATCATGCCGAAAAAGCGACATTCTGGACAGACCTAAAAAATATTTTTACAACCATTTTCACAAAAAATTGCAGATTTTATTTTTTTCATTTTCGTGACACAAAAACAGTGACCCCGGTCATGCCGAACTATCGACATTCTGAACAGGCCTAAAAAAACATTTTAAAACCATTTTCACAAAAAATTGCAGATTTCTATTTTGTCCCTAAAAACGATGACTCCGATCATGCCGAAAAAGCGACATTCTGGACAGGCCTAAAAAAAATGTTTACATCCATTTTCACAAAAAATTGCAGATATTTTTTTTTCATTTTCGTGACACAAAAACAGTGACCCCGGTCATGCCGAACTATCGACATTCTGGACAGGCCTAAAAAAAACATTTTATAACCATTTTCACCAAAAATTGCAGATTTTTTTTTTTCATTTTCTTGACACAAAAACAGTGACCCCGGTCATGCCGAACAAGCGACATTCTGGACAGGCCTAAAAAAAAAACATTTTAAAACCATTTTCACCAAAAATTGCAGATTTCTATTTTTGTCACCAAAAACGATGACTCCGAACATGCCGAAAAAGCGACATTCTGGACAGGCCTAAAAAAAATGTTTACAACCATTTTCACTAAATAATTGCCGATTTTTTTCATTTTCGTGACACAAAAACAGTGACCCCGGTCATGCCGAACAAGCGACATTGTGGACAGGCCTAAAAAAAAACATTTTAAAACCATTTCCACAAAAAATGGCAGATTTCTATTTTGTCCCTAAAAACGATGACTCCGATCATGCCGAAAAAGCGACATTCTGGACAGGCCTAAAAAAACATGTTTACATCCATTTTCACAAAACATTGCTGATATTTTTTTTTCATTTTCGTGACACAAAAACAGTGACCCCGGTCATGCCGAACTAGCGACATTCTGGACAGGCCTAAAAAAACCATTTTATAACCATTTTCACCAAAAATTGCAGATTTTTTTTTTTCATTTACTTGACACAAAAACAGTGACACCGGTCATGCCGAACAAGCGACATTCTGGACAGGCCTAAAAAAAAAACATTTTAAAACCATTTTCACAAAAAATTGCAGATTTCTATTTTGTCACCTAAAAACGATGACTCCGATCATGCCGAAAAAGCGACATTCTGGACAGGCCTAAAAAAATATGTTACAACCATTTTCACAAAAAAATTGCCGATTTTTTTCATTTTCGTGACACAAAAACAGTGACCCCGGTCATGCCGAACTAGCGACATTCTGGACAGGCCTAAAAAAAAATTTACAACCATTTTCACAAAAAATTGCCGATTTTTTCATTTTCGTGACACAAAAACAGTGACCCCGGTCATGCCGAACTATCGACATTCTGGACAGGCCTAAAAAAACCATTTTATAACCATTTTCACCAAAAATTGCAGATTTTTTTTTTTTCATTTACTTGACACAAAAACAGTGACACCGGTCATGCCGAACAAGCGACATTCTGGACAGGCCTAAAAAAAAAACATTTTAAAACCATTTTCACCAAAAATTGCAGATTTCTATTTTTGTCACCAAAAACGATGACTCCGATCATGCCGAAAAAGCGACATTCTGGACAGGCCTAAAAAAATATGTTTACAACCATTTTCACAAAAAAATTGCCGATTTTTTTCATTTTCGTGACACAAAAACAGTGACCCCGGTCATGCCGAACTAGCGACATTCTGGACAGGCCTAAAAAAAAAACATTTTAAAACCATTTCCACAAAAAATTGCAGATTTCTATTTTGTCCCTAAAAACGATGACTCCGATCATGCCGAATTTGCGACATTCTGGACAGGCCTAAAAAAACATGTTAGAACCATTTTCACAAAAAATTGCTCCTATTTTTTTTTCAATTTCGTGACACAAAAACAGTGACCCCGGTCATGCCGAACTAGCGACATTCTGGGCGGGCCTAAAAATTTTTTTAAAACCATTTCCACAAAAAATGGCAGATGTCTATTTTGTCCCTAAAAACGATGACTCTGATCATGCCGAAATATCGACATTCTGGACAGGCCTAAAAAAACATGTTTAAAACCATTTTCACAAAAAATTGCAGATATTTTTTTTTCATTTTCGTGACACAAAAACAGTGACCCCGGTCATGCCGAACAAGCGACATTCTGGACAGGCCTAAAAAAAACATTTTATAACCATTTTCACCAAAAATTGCAGATTTTTTTTTTTCATTTTCTTGACACAAAAACAGTGACCCCGGTCATGCCGAACAAGCGACATTCTGGACAGGCCTAAAAAAAAAACATTTTAAAACCATTTTCACCAAAAATTGCAGATTTCTATTTTTGTCACCAAAAACGATGACTCCGAACATGCCGAAAAAGCGACATTCTGGACAGGCCTAAAAAAAAATTTTACAACCATTTTCACAAAAAAATTGCCGATTTTTTTCATTTTCGTGACACAAAAACAGTGACCCCGGTCATGCCGAACATAGCGACATTCTGGACAGGCCTAAAAAAAAACATTTTAAAACCATTTTCACAAAAAATTGCAGATTTCTATTTTTGTCACCAAAAACGATGACTCCGATCATGCCGAAAAAGCGCCATTCTGGACAGGCCTAAAAAAAAATGTTACAACCATTTTCACAAAAAAATTGCCGATTTTTTTTAAATCATTTTCAAGACACAAAAACAGTGACCCCGGTCATGCCGAACTAGCGACATTCTGGACAGGCCTAAAAAAACATTTTAAAACCATTTTCACAAAAAATTGCAGATCTTTTTTTTTCATTTTCGTGACACAAAAACAGTGACCCCGGTCATGCCGAACTAGCGACATTCTGGACAGGTCTAAAAAAAAAACATTTTAAAACCATTTTCACAAAAAATTGCAGATATTTTTTTTTCATTTTCGTGACACAAAAACAGTGACCCCGGTCATGCCGAACTAGCGACATTCTGGACAGGCCTAAAAAAAACCATTTTAAAACCATTTTCACAAATAATTGCAGATTTCTATTTTTGTCATAAAAAACGATGACTCCGATCATGCCGAAAAAGCGACATTCTGGACAGGCCTAAAAAAAATCATTTTACAACCATTTTCACAAAAAAATTGCCGATTTTTTTTTTTCATTTTCGTGACACAAAAACAGTGACCCCGGTCATGCCGAAATATCGACATTCTGGACAGGCCTAAAAAAAACATTTTAAAACCATTTTCACAAAAAATTGCAGATATTTTTTTTTCAATTTCGTGACACAAAAACAGTGACCCAGGTCATGCCGAACAAGCGACATTCTGGACAGGCCAAAAAAAAATACATTTTAAAACCATTTTCACAAAAAATTGCAGATTTCTATTTTGTCCCTAAAAACGATGACCCCGGTCATGCCGAACAAGCGACATTCTGGACAGGCCTAAAAAAAAAAACATTTTAAAACCATTTTCACAAAAAATTGCAGATTTCTATTTTTGTCACCAAAAACGATGACTCCGATCATGCCGAAAAAGCGACATTCTGGACAGGCCTAAAAAAAATCATTTTACAACCATTTTCACCAAAAAATTGCCAATTTTTTTTTTGCATTTTCGTGACACAAAAAAAGTGACCCCGGTCATGCCGAACTAGCGACATTCTAGACAGGCCTAAAAAAAAAATTTACAACCATTTTCACAAAAGAATTCCCGATTTTTTTCATTTTCGTGACACAAAAACAGTGACCCCGGTCATGCCGAACTAGCGACATTCTGGACAGGCCTAAAAAAAACATTTTAAAACCATTTTAACAAAAAATTGCAGATATTTTTTTTTCATTTTCCTGACACAAAAACAGTGACCCCGGTCAGGTCGAACTATCAACATTCTGGACAAGCCTAAAAAAAAAATGTTAAAACCATTTTCACAAAAAATTGCAGATATTTTTTTTTCATTTTCGTGACACAAAAACAGTGACCCCGGTCATGCCGAACTATCGACATTCTGGACAGGCCTAAAAAAACATTTTAAAACCATTTTCACCAAAAATTGCTGATATTTTTTTTTCATTTTCGTGACACAAAAACAGTGACGAACTAGCGACATTCTGGACAGGCCTAAAAAAACCATTTTAAAACCATTTTCACCAAAAATTGCAGATTTCTATTTTTGTCACCAAAAACGATGACTCCGATCATGCCGAAAAAGCGCCATTCTGGACAGGCCTAAAAAAAAATGGTACAACCATTTTCACCAAAAAATTGCCGATTTTTTTTTTCATTTTCAAGACAAAAACAGTGACCCCGGTCATGCCGAACTAGCGACATTCTGGACAGGCCTAAAAAAAACATTTTAAAACCATTTTCACAAAAAATTGCAGATATTTTTTTTTCAATTTCGTGACACAAAAACAGTGACCCCGGTCATGCCGAACTAGCGACATTCTGGACAGGCCTAAAAAAAAACATTTTAAAACCATTTTCACAAAAAATTGCAGATTTCTATTTTTGTCACCAAAAACGATGACTCCGATCATGCTGAAAAAGCGCCATTCTGGACAGGCCTAAAAAATATTTTTACAACCATTTTCACAAAAAATTGCAGATTTTATTTTTTTCATTTTCGTGACACAAAAACAGTGACCCCGGTCATGCCGAACTATCGACATTCTGGACAGGCCTAAAAAAAAACATTTTAAAACCATTTTCACAAAAAATTGCAGATTTCTATTTTGTCCCTAAAAACGATGACTCCGATCATGCCGAAAAAGGGACATTCTGGACAGGCCTAAAAAAATTTTTTACAACCATTTTCACAAAAAATTGCAGATATTTTTTTTTCATTTTCGTGACACAAAAACAGTGACCCCGGTCATGCCGAACTATCGACATTCTGGACAGGCCTAAAAAAACATTTTAAAACCATTTTCACCAAAAATTGCAGATATTTTTTTTTCATTTTCGTGACACAAAAACAGTGACGAACTAGCGACATTCTGGACAGGCCTAAATAAACCATTTTAAAACCATTTTCACAAAAAATTGCAGATTTCTATTTTTGTCACCAAAAACGATGACTCCGATCATGCCGAAAAAGCGCCATTCTGGACAGGCCTAAAAAAAAATGGTACAACCATTTTCACCAAAAAATTGCCGATTTTTTTTTTCATTTTCAAGACAAAAACAGTGACCCCGGTCATGCCGAACTAGCGACATTCTGGACAGGCCTAAAAAAAACATTTTAAAACCATTTTCACAAAAAATTGCAGATATTTTTTTTTCAATTTCGTGACACAAAAACAGTGACCCCGGTCATGCCGAACTAGCGACATTCTGGACAGGCCTAAAAAAAAACATTTTAAAACCATTTTCACAAAAAATTGCAGATTTCTATTTTTGTCACCAAAAACGATGACTCCGATCATGCTGAAAAAGCGCCATTCTGGACAGGCCTAAAAAATATTTTTACAACCATTTTCACAAAAAATTGCAGATTTTATTTTTTTCATTTTCGTGACACAAAAACAGTGACCCCGGTCATGCCGAACTATCGACATTCTGGACAGGCCTAAAAAAAACATTTTAAAACCATTTTCACAAAAAATTGCAGATTTCTATTTTGTCCCTAAAAACGATGACTCCGATCATGCCGAAAAAGGGACATTCTGGACAGGCCTAAAAAATTTTTTTACAACCATTTTCACAAAAAAATTGCAGATTTTATTTTTTTCATTTCCGTGACACAAAAACAGTGACCCCGGTCATGCCGAACTATCGACATTCTGGACAGGCCTAAAAAAACATTTTAAAACCATTTTCACAAAAAATTGCAGATATTTTTTTTTCATTTTCGTGACACAAAAACAGTGACGAACTAGCGACATTCTGGACAGGCCTAAAAAAAAACATTTTAAAACCATTTTCACAAAAAATTGCAGAGTTCTATTTTTGTCACCAAAAACGATGAATTGCCGAATTTTTTCATTTTCGTGACACAAAAACAGTGACCCCGGTCATGCCGAACTAGCGCCATTCTGGACAGGCCTAAAAAATATTTTTACAACCATTTTCACAACCATTTTTGTCACCAAAAACGATGAATTGCCGAATTTTTTCATTTTCGTGACACAAAAACAGTGACCCCGGTCATGCCGAACTAGCGCCATTCTGGACAGGCCTAAAAAATATTTTTACAACCATTTTCACCAAAAAATTGCCGATTTTTTTAAAATCATTTTCAAGACACAAAAACAGTGACCCCGGTCATGCCGAACTAGCGACATTCTGGACAGGCCTAAAAAAAACATTTTAGAACAATTTTCACAAAAAACGCTCAGATATTTTTTTTTCATTTTCGTGACACAAAAACAGTGACCCCGGTCATGCCGAACTAGCGACATTCTGGGCAGGCCTAAAAAAAAAAATTAAAACCATTTCCACAAAAAATGGCAGATTTCTATTTTGTCCCTAAAAACGATGACTCCGATCATGCCGAAAAAGCGACATTCTGGACAGGCCAAAAAAAATTTTTTACAACCATTTTCACAAAAGAATTGCCGATTTTTTTCATTTTCGTGACACAAAAACAGTGACCCCGGTCATGCCGAACTAGAGACATTCTGGACAGGCCTAAAACAACCCATTTTAAAACCATTTTCACAAAAAATTGCAGATTTCTATTTTTGTCATCAAAAACGATGACTCCGATCATGCCGAACTATCGACATTCTGGACAGGCCTAAAAAAACATTTTAAAACCATTTCCACAAAAAATTGCAGATATTTTTTTTTCAATTTCGTGACACAAAAACATGCCGAACTAGCGACATTCTGGGCGGGCCTAAAAAAAAAAATTAAAACCATTTCCACAAAAAATGGCAGATTTCTATTTTGTCCCTAAAAACGATGACTCCGATCATGCCGAAAAAGCGACATTCTGGACAGGCCTAAAAAAAATGTTTACATCCATTTTCACCAAAAATTGCAGATTTTTTTTTTTCATTTTCTTGACACAAAAACAGTGACCCCGGTCATGCCGAACAAGCGACATTCTGGACAGGCCTAAAAAAAACACTTTTTAAAACCATTTTCACAAAAAATTGCAGATTTCTATTTTTGTCACCAAAAACGATGACTCCGATCATGCCGAACTATCGACATTCTGGACAGGACTAAAAACTTTTTTTACAAACATTTTCACAAAAAAATTGCCGATTTTTTTAATTTTCGTGACACAAAAACAGTGACCCCGGTCATGCCGAACAAGCGACATTCTGGACAGGCCTAAAAAAAAACATTTTAAAACCATTTTCACAAAAAATTGCAGATTTCTATTTTTGTCACCAAAAACGATGACTCCGATCATGCCGAAAAAGCGACATTCTGGACAGGCCTAAAAAAAAACATTTTACAACCATTTTCACCAAAAAATTGCCGATTTTTTTTTTTCATTTTCGTGACACAAAAAAAGTGACCCCGGTCATGCCGAACTAGCGACATTCTGGACAGGCCTAAAAAAACACATTTTAAAACTATTTTCACAAAAAATTGCAGATATTTTTTTTTCATTTTCGTGACACAAAAACAGTGACCCCGGTCATGCCGAACAAGCGACATTCTGGACAGGCCTAAAAAAAAAACATTTTAAAACCATTTTCACAAAAAATTGCCGATTTCTATTTTGTCCCTAAAAACGATGACTCCGATCATGCCGAACTATCGACATTCTGGACAGGCCTAAAAAAACATTTTAAAACCATTTTCACAAAAAATTGCAGATTTCTATTTTTGTCACCAAAAACGATGACTCCGATCATGCCGAAAAAGCGACATTCTGGACAGGCCTAAAAAAAAACATTTTACAACCATTTTCACAAAAAAATTGCCGATTTTTTTTTTTCATTTTCGTGACACAAAAAAAGTGACCCCGGTCATGCCGAACGAGCGACATTCTGGACAGGCCTAAAAAAACACATTTTAAAACTATTATCACAAAAAATTGCAGATATTTTTTTTTCATTTTCGTGACACAAAAACAGTGACCCCGGTCATGCCGAACAAGCGACATTCTGGACAGGCCTAAAAAAACATTTTAAAACCATTTTCACAAAAAATTGCAGATTACTATTTTTGTCATCAAAAACGATGACTCCGATCATGCCGAACTATCGACATTCTGGACAGGCCTAAAAAAACATTTTAAAACCATTTTCACAAAAAATTGCAGATATTTTTTTTTCAATTTCGTGACACAAAAACAGTGACCCCGGTCATGCCGAACTAGCGACATTCTGGGCGGGCCTAAAAAAAAAACATTTTAAAACCATTTTCACAAAAAATTGCCGATTTCTATTTTGTCCCTAAAAACGATGACTCCGATCATGCCGAACTATCGACATTCTGGACAGGCCTAAAAAAACATTTTAAAACCATTTTCACAAAAAATTGCAGATTTCTATTTTTGTCACCAAAAACGATGACTCCGATCATGCCGAAAAAGCGACATTCTGGACAGGCCTAAAAAAAAACATTTTACAACCATTTTCACAAAAAAATTGCCGATTTTTTTTTTTCATTTTCGTGACACAAAAAAAGTGACCCCGGTCATGCCGAACTAGCGACATTCTGGACAGGCCTAAAAAAACACATTTTAAAACTATTATCACAAAAAATTGCAGATATTTTTTTTTCATTTTCGTGACACAAAAACAGTGACCCCGGTCATGCCGAACAAGCGACATTCTGGACAGGCCTAAAAAAACATTTAAAAACCATTTTCACAAAAAATTGCAGATTACTATTTTTGTCATCAAAAACGATGACTCCGATCATGCCGAACTATCGACATTCTGGACAGGCCTAAAAAAACATTTTAAAACCATTTTCACAAAAAATTGCAGATATTTTTTTTTCAATTTCGTGACACAAAAACAGTGACCCCGGTCATGCCGAACTAGCGACATTCTGGGCGGGCCTAAAAAAAAAAATTAAAACCATTTCCACAAAAAATGGCAGATTTCTATTTTGTCCCTAAAAACGATGACTCCGATCATGCCGAAAAAGCGACATTCTGGACAGGCCTAAAAAAAATGTTTACATCCATTTTCACAAAAAATTGCAGATTTTTTTTTTTTCATTTTCTTGACACAAAAACAGTGACCCCGGTCATGCCGAACAAGCGACATTCTGGACAGGCCTAAAAAAAACACATTTTAAAACCATTTTCACAAAAAATTGCAGATTTCTATTTTTGTCACCAAAAACGATGACTCCGATCATGCCGAAAAAGCGACATTCTGGACAGGCCTAAAAAAAAACATTTTACAACCATTTTCACCAAAAAATTGCCGATTTTTTTTTTTCATTTTCGTGACACAAAAAAAGTGACCCCGGTCATGCCGAACGAGCGACATTCTGGACAGGCCTAAAAAAACACATTTTAAAACTATTATCACAAAAAATTGCAGATATTTTTTTTTCATTTTCGTGACACAAAAACAGTGACCCCGGTCATGCCGAACAAGCGACATTCTGGACAGGCCTAAAAAAACATTTTAAAACCATTTTCACAAAAAATTGCAGATTACTATTTTTGTCATCAAAAACGATGACTCCGATCATGCCGAACTATCGACATTCTGGACAGGCCTAAAAAAACATTTTAAAACCATTTTCACAAAAAATTGCAGATATTTTTTTTTCAATTTCGTGACACAAAAACAGTGACCCCGGTCATGCCGAACTAGCGACATTCTGGGCGGGCCTAAAAAAAAAACATTTTAAAACCATTTTCACAAAAAATTGCCGATTTCTATTTTGTCCCTAAAAACGATGACTCCGATCATGCCGAACTATCGACATTCTGGACAGGCCTAAAAAAACATTTTAAAACCATTTTCACAAAAAATTGCAGATTTCTATTTTTGTCACCAAAAACGATGACTCCGATCATGCCGAAAAAGCGACATTCTGGACAGGCCTAAAAAAAAACATTTTACAACCATTTTCACAAAAAAATTGCCGATTTTTTTTTTTCATTTTCGTGACACAAAAAAAGTGACCCCGGTCATGCCGAACTAGCGACATTCTGGACAGGCCTAAAAAAACACATTTTAAAACTATTATCACAAAAAATTGCAGATATTTTTTTTTCATTTTCGTGACACAAAAACAGTGACCCCGGTCATGCCGAACAAGCGACATTCTGGACAGGCCTAAAAAAACATTTTAAAACCATTTTCACAAAAAATTGCAGATTACTATTTTTGTCATCAAAAACGATGACTCCGATCATGCCGAACTATCGACATTCTGGACAGGCCTAAAAAAACATTTTAAAACCATTTTCACAAAAAATTGCAGATATTTTTTTTTCAATTTCGTGACACAAAAACAGTGACCCCGGTCATGCCGAACTAGCGACATTCTGGGCGGGCCTAAAAAAAAAAATTAAAACCATTTCCACAAAAAATGGCAGATTTCTATTTTGTCCCTAAAAACGATGACTCCGATCATGCCGAAAAAGCGACATTCTGGACAGGCCTAAAAAAAATGTTTACATCCATTTTCACAAAAAATTGCAGATTTTTTTTTTTTCATTTTCTTGACACAAAAACAGTGACCCCGGTCATGCCGAACAAGCGACATTCTGGACAGGCCTAAAAAAAACACATTTTAAAACCATTTTCACAAAAAATTGCAGATTTCTATTTTTGTCACCAAAAACGATGACTCCGATCATGCCGAAAAAGCGACATTCTGGACAGGCCTAAAAAAAATGTTTACAAATATTTTCACAAAAAAATTGCCGATTTTTTGAATTTTCGTGACACAAAAACAGTGACCCCGGTCATGCCGAACAAGCGACATTCTGGACAGGCCTAAAAAAAAACATTTTAAAACTATTTTCACAAAAAATTGCAGATATTTTTTTTTCATTTTCGTGACACAAAAACAGAAAGTCGCTTGTTCATGCCGAACAAGCGACTTTCTGGACAGGCCTAAAAAAAAAACATTTTAAAACCATTTTCACAAAAAATTGCCGATTTCTATTTTGTCCCTAAAAACGATGACTCCGATCATGCCGAAAAAGTGACATTCTGGACAGGCCTAAAAAATATTTTTACAACCATTTTCACAAAAAATTGCAGATTTTCTTTTTTTCATTTTCGTGACACAAAAACAGTGACCCCGGTCATGCCGAACTATCGACATTCTGGACAGATCTAAAAAAACATTTTAAAACCATTTTCACAAAAAATTGCAGATATTTTTTTTTCATTTTCGTGACACAAAAACAGTGACGAACTAGCGACATTCTGGAGAGGCCTAAAAAAACATTTTAAAACCATTTTCACAAAAAATTGCTGATTTCTATTTTTGTCACCAAAAACGATGACTCCGATCATGCCGAAAAAGCGCCATTCTGGACAGGCCTAAAAAAAAATGTTACAACCATTTTCACCAAAAAATTGCAAATTTTTTTAAAATCATTTTGAAGACACAAAAAATAGCGACATTCTGGACAGGCCTAAAAAAACATTTTAAAACCATTTTCACCAAAAATTGCAGATATTTTTTTTTCATTTTCGTGACACAAAAACAGTGACCCCGGTCATGCCGAACTAGCGACATTCTGGACAGTCCTAAAAAAAAACATTTTAAAACCATTTTCACCAAAAATTGCAGATATTTTTTTTTCATTTTCGTGACACAAAAACAGTGACCCCGGTCATGCCGAACTAGCGACATTCTGGACAGGCCTAAAACAACCCATTTTAAAACCATTTTCACCAAAAATTGCAGATTTCTATTTTTGTCATCAAAAACGATGACTCCGATCATGCCGAACTATCGACATTCTGGACAGGCCTAAAAAAACATTTTAAAACCATTTTCACAAAAAATTGCAGATATTTTTTTTTCAATTTCGTGACACAAAAACAGTGACCCCGGTCATGCCGAACTAGCGACATTCTGGGCGGGCCTAAAAAAAAAAATTAAAACCATTTCCACAAAAAATGGCAGATTTCTATTTTGTCCCTAAAAACGATGACTCCGATCATGCCGAAAAAGCGACATTCTGGACAGGCCTAAAAAAAATGTTTACATCCATTTTCACAAAAAATTGCAGATTTTTTTTTTTTCATTTTCTTGACACAAAAACAGTGACCCCGGTCATGCCGAACAAGCGACATTCTGGACAGGCCTAAAAAAAACACATTTTAAAACCATTTTCACAAAAAATTGCAGATTTCTATTTTTGTCACCAAAAACGATGACTCCGATCATGCCGAAAAAGCGACATTCTGGACAGGCCTAAAAAAAATTTTTACAAATATTTTCACAAAAAAATTGCCGATTTTTTTAATTTTCGTGACACAAAAACAGTGACCCCGGTCATGCCGAACAAGCGACATTCTGGACAGGCCTAAAAAAAAACATTTTAAAACCATTTTCACAAAAAATTGCAGATTTCTATTTTTGTCACCGAAAACGATGACTCCGATCATGCCGAAAAAGCGACATTCTGGACAGGCCTAAAAAAAAACATTTTACAACCATTTTCACAAAAAAATTGCCGATTTTTTTTTTTCATTTTCGTGACACAAAAAAAGTGACCACGGTCATGCCGAACTAGCGGCATTCTGGACAGGCCTAAAAAAACACATTTTAAAACTATTTTCACAAAAAATTGCAGATATTTTTTTTTCATTTTCGTGACACAAAAACAGAAAGTCGCTTGTTCATGCCGAACAAGCGACTTTCTGGACAGGCCTAAAAAAAAAACATTTTAAAACCATTTTCACAAAAAATTGCCGATTTCTATTTTGTCCCTAAAAACGATGACTCCGATCATGCCGAAAAAGTGACATTCTGGACAGGCCTAAAAAATATTTTTACAACCATTTTCACAAAAAATTGCAGATTTTCTTTTTTTCATTTTCGTGACACAAAAACAGTGACCCCGGTCATGCCGAACTATCGACATTCTGGACAGATCTAAAAAAACATTTTAAAACCATTTTCACAAAAAATTGCAGATATTTTTTTTTCATTTTCGTGACACAAAAACAGTGACGAACTAGCGACATTCTGGAGAGGCCTAAAAAAACATTTTAAAACCATTTTCACAAAAAATTGCTGATTTCTATTTTTGTCACCAAAAACGATGACTCCGATCATGCCGAAAAAGCGCCATTCTGGACAGGCCTAAAAAAAAATGTTACAACCATTTTCACCAAAAAATTGCAAATTTTTTTAAAATCATTTTGAAGACACAAAAAATAGCGACATTCTGGACAGGCCTAAAAAAACATTTTAAAACCATTTTCACCAAAAATTGCAGATATTTTTTTTTCATTTTCGTGACACAAAAACAGTGACCCCGGTCATGCCGAACTAGCGACATTCTGGACAGTCCTAAAAAAAAACATTTTAAAACCATTTTCACCAAAAATTGCAGATATTTTTTTTTCATTTTCGTGACACAAAAACAGTGACCCCGGTCATGCCGAACTAGCGACATTCTGGACAGGCCTAAAACAACCCATTTTAAAACCATTTCACCAAAAATTGCAGATTTCTATTTTTGTCATCAAAAACGATGACTCCGATCATGCCGAACTATCGACATTCTGGACAGGCCTAAAAAAAACATTTTAAAACCATTTTCACAAAAAATTGCAGATATTTTTTTTTCAATTTCGTGACACAAAAACAGTGACCCCGGTCATGCCGAACTAGCGACATTCTGGGCGGGCCTAAAAAAAAAAATTAAAACCATTTCCACAAAAAATGGCAGATTTCTATTTTGTCCCTAAAAACGATGACTCCGATCATGCCGAAAAAGCGACATTCTGGACAGGCCTAAAAAAAATGTTTACATCCATTTTCACAAAAAATTGCAGATTTTTTTTTTTTCATTTTCTTGACACAAAAACAGTGACCCCGGTCATGCCGAACAAGCGACATTCTGGACAGGCCTAAAAAAAACACATTTTAAAACCATTTTCACAAAAAATTGCAGATTTCTATTTTTGTCACCAAAAACGATGACTCCGATCATGCCGAAAAAGCGACATTCTGGACAGGCCTAAAAAAAATGTTTACAAATATTTTCACAAAAAAATTGCCGATTTTTTTAATTTTCGTGACACAAAAACAGTGACCCCGGTCATGCCGAACAAGCGACATTCTGGACAGAACTAAAAAAAAAACATTTTAAAAACATTTTCACAAAAAATTGCCGATTTCTATTTTGTCCCTAAAAACGATGACTCCGATCATGCCGAAAAAGTGACATTCTGGACAGGCCTAAAAAATATTTTTACAACCATTTTCACAAAAAATTGCAGATTTTATTTTTTTCATTTTCGTGACACAAAAACAGTGACCCCGGTCATGCCGAACTATCGACATTCTGGACAGATCTAAAAAAACATTTTAAAACCATTTTCACAAAAAATTGCAGATATTTTTTTTTCATTTTCGTGACACAAAAACAGTGACGAACTAGCGACATTCTGGAGAGGCCTAAAAAAACATTTTAAAACCATTTTCACAAAAAATTGCTGATTTCTATTTTTGTCACCAAAAACGATGACTCCGATCATGCCGAAAAAGCGCCATTCTGGACAGGCCTAAAAAAAAATGTTACAACCATTTTCATCAAAAAATTGCAAATTTTTTTAAAATCATTTTGAAGACACAAAAAATAGCGACATTCTGGACAGGCCTAAAAAAACATTTTAAAACCATTTTCACCAAAAATTGCAGATATTTTTTTTTCATTTTCGTGACACAAAAACAGTGACCCCGGTCATGCCGAACTAGCGACATTCTGGACAGTCCTAAAAAAAAACATTTTAAAACCATTTTCACCAAAAATTGCAGATATTTTTTTTTCATTTTCGTGACACAAAAACAGTGACCCCGGTCATGCCGAACTAGCGACATTCTGGACAGGCCTAAAACAACCCATTTTAAAACCATTTTCACCAAAAATTGCAGATTTCTATTTTTGTCATCAAAAACGATGACTCCGATCATGCCGAACTATCGACATTCTGGACAGGCCTAAAAAAAACATTTTAAAACCATTTTCACAAAAAATTGCAGATATTTTTTTTTCAATTTCGTGACACAAAAACAGTGACCCCGGTCATGCCGAACTAGCGACATTCTGGGCGGGCCTAAAAAAAAAAATTAAAACCATTTCCACAAAAAATGGCAGATTTCTATTTTGTCCCTAAAAACGATGACTCCGATCATGCCGAAAAAGCGACATTCTGGACAGGCCTAAAAAAAATGTTTACATCCATTTTCACAAAAAATTGCAGATTTTTTTTTTTTCATTTTCTTGACACAAAAACAGTGACCCCGGTCATGCCGAACAAGCGACATTCTGGACAGGCCTAAAAAAAACACATTTTAAAACCATTTTCACAAAAAATTGCAGATTTCTATTTTTGTCACCAAAAACGATGACTCCGATCATGCCGAACTATCGACATTCTGGACAGGCCTAAAAAAACATTTTAAAACCATTTTCACAAAAAATTGCAGATATTTTTTTTTCAATTTCGTGACACAAAAACAGTGACCCCGGTCATGCCGAACTAGCGACATTCTGGGCGGGCCTAAAAAAAAAAATTAAAACCATTTCCACAAAAAATGGCAGATTTCTATTTTGTCCCTAAAAACGATGACTCCGATCATGCCGAAAAAGTGACATTCTGGACAGGCCTAAAAAATATTTTTACAACCATTTTCACAAAAAATTGCAGATTTTATTTTTTTCATTTTCGTGACACAAAAACAGTGACCCCGGTCATGCCGAACTATCGACATTCTGGACAGATCTAAAAAAACATTTTAAAACCATTTTCACAAAAAATTGCAGATATTTTTTTTTCATTTTCGTGACACAAAAACAGTGACGAACTAGCGACATTCTGGAGAGGCCTAAAAAAACATTTTAAAACCATTTTCACAAAAAATTGCTGATTTCTATTTTTGTCACCAAAAACGATGACTCCGATCATGCCGAAAAAGCGCCATTCTGGACAGGCCTAAAAAAAAATGTTACAACCATTTTCACCAAAAAATTGCAAATTTTTTTAAAATCATTTTGAAGACACAAAAAATAGCGACATTCTGGACAGGCCTAAAGAAACATTTTAAAACCATTTTCACCAAAAATTGCAGATATTTTTTTTTCATTTTCGTGACACAAAAACAGTGACCCCGGTCATGCCGAACTAGCGACATTCTGGACAGTCCTAAAAAAAAACATTTTAAAACCATTTTCACCAAAAATTGCAGATATTTTTTTTTCATTTTCGTGACACAAAAACAGTGACCCCGGTCATGCCGAACTAGCGACATTCTGGACAGGCCTAAAACAACCCATTTTAAAACCATTTTCACCAAAAATTGCAGATTTCTATTTTTGTCATCAAAAACGATGACTCCGATCATGCCGAACTATCGACATTCTGGACAGGCCTAAAAAAACATTTTAAAACCATTTTCACAAAAAATTGCAGATATTTTTTTTTCAATTTCGTGACACAAAAACAGTGACCCCGGTCATGCCGAACTAGCGACATTCTGGGCGGGCCTAAAAAAAAAAATTAAAACCATTTCCACAAAAAATGGCAGATTTCTATTTTGTCCCTAAAAACGATGACTCCGATCATGCCGAAAAAGCGACATTCTGGACAGGCCTAAAAAAAATGTTTACATCCATTTTCACAAAAAATTGCAGATTATTTTTTTTTCATTTTCTTGACACAAAAACAGTGACCCCGGTCATGCCGAACAAGCGACATTCTGGACAGGCCTAAAAAAAACACATTTTAAAACCATTTTCACAAAAAATTGCAGATTTCTATTTTTGTCACCAAAAACGATGACTCCGATCATGCCGAAAAAGCGACATTCTGGACAGGCCTAAAAAAAATGTTTACAAATATTTTCACAAAAAAATTGCCGATTTTTTTAATTTTCGTGACACAAAAACAGTGACCCCGGTCATGCCGAACAAGCGACATTCTGGACAGGCCTAAAAAAAAACATTTTAAAACCATTTTCACAAAAAATTGCAGATTTCTATTTTTGTCACCAAAAACGATGACTCCGATCATGCCGAAAAAGCGCCATTCTGGACAGGCCTAAAAAAAAATGTTACAACCATTTTCACCAAAAAATTGCAAATTTTTTTAAAATCATTTTGAAGACACAAAAAATAGCGACATTCTGGACAGGCCTAAAAAAACATTTTAAAACCATTTTCACCAAAAATTGCAGATATTTTTTTTTCATTTTCGTGACACAAAAACAGTGACCCCGGTCATGCCGAACTAGCGACATTCTGGACAGTCCTAAAAAAAAACATTTTAAAACCATTTTCACCAAAAATTGCAGATATTTTTTTTTTCATTTTCGTGACACAAAAACAGTGACCCCGGTCATGCCGAACTAGCGACATTCTGGACAGGCCTAAAACAACCCATTTTAAAACCATTTTCACCAAAAATTGCAGATTTCTATTTTTGTCATCAAAAACGATGACTCCGATCATGCCGAACTATCGACATTCTGGACAGGCCTAAAAAAACATTTTAAAACCATTTTCACAAAAAATTGCAGATATTTTTTTTTCAATTTCGTGACACAAAAACAGTGACCCCGGTCATGCCGAACTAGCGACATTCTGGGCGGGCCTAAAAAAAAAAATTAAAACCATTTCCACAAAAAATGGCAGATTTCTATTTTGTCCCTAAAAACGATGACTCCGATCATGCCGAAAAAGTGACATTCTGGACAGGCCTAAAAAATATTTTTACAACCATTTTCACAAAAAATTGCAGATTTTATTTTTTTCATTTTCGTGACACAAAAACAGTGACCCCGGTCATGCCGAACTATCGACATTCTGGACAGATCTAAAAAAACATTTTAAAACCATTTTCACAAAAAATTGCAGATATTTTTTTTTCATTTTCGTGACACAAAAACAGTGACGAACTAGCGACATTCTGGAGAGGCCTAAAAAAACATTTTAAAACCATTTTCACAAAAAATTGCTGATTTCTATTTTTGTCACCAAAAACGATGACTCCGATCATGCCGAAAAAGCGCCATTCTGGACAGGCCTAAAAAAAAATGTTACAACCATTTTCACCAAAAAATTGCAAATTTTTTTAAAATCATTTTGAAGACACAAAAAATAGCGACATTCTGGACAGGCCTAAAAAAACATTTTAAAACCATTTTCACCAAAAATTGCAGATATTTTTTTTTCATTTTCGTGACACAAAAACAGTGACCCCGGTCATGCCGAACTAGCGACATTCTGGACAGTCCTAAAAAAAAACATTTTAAAACCATTTTCACCAAAAATTGCAGATATTTTTTTTTCATTTTCGTGACACAAAAACAGTGACCCCGGTCATGCCGAACTAGCGACATTCTGGACAGGCCTAAAACAACCCATTTTAAAACCATTTTCACCAAAAATTGCAGATTTCTATTTTTGTCATCAAAAACGATGACTCCGATCATGCCGAACTATCGACATTCTGGACAGGCCTAAAAAAACATTTTAAAACCATTTTCACAAAAAATTGCAGATATTTTTTTTTCAATTTCGTGACACAAAAACAGTGACCCCGGTCATGCCGAACTAGCGACATTCTGGGCGGGCCTAAAAAAAAAAATTAAAACCATTTCCACAAAAAATGGCAGATTTCTATTTTGTCCCTAAAAACGATGACTCCGATCATGCCGAAAAAGCGACATTCTGGACAGGCCTAAAAAAAATGTTTACATCCATTTTCACAAAAAATTGCAGATTTTTTTTTTTTCATTTTCTTGACACAAAAACAGTGACCCCGGTCATGCCGAACAAGCGACATTCTGGACAGGCCTAAAAAAAACACATTTTAAAACCATTTTCACAAAAAATTGCAGATTTCTATTTTTGTCACCAAAAACGATGACTCCGATCATGCCGAAAAAGCGACATTCTGGACAGGCCTAAAAAAAATGTTTACAAATATTTTCACAAAAAAATTGCCGATTTTTTTAATTTTCGTGACACAAAAACAGTGACCCCGGTCATGCCGAACAAGCGACATTCTGGACAGAACTAAAAAAAAAACATTTTAAAAACATTTTCACAAAAAATTGCCGATTTCTATTTTGTCCCTAAAAACGATGACTCCGATCATGCCGAAAAAGTGACATTCTGGACAGGCCTAAAAAATATTTTTACAACCATTTTCACAAAAAATTGCAGATTTTATTTTTTTCATTTTCGTGACACAAAAACAGTGACCCCGGTCATGCCGAACTATCGACATTCTGGACAGATCTAAAAAAACATTTTAAAACCATTTTCACAAAAAATTGCAGATATTTTTTTTTCATTTTCGTGACACAAAAACAGTGACGAACTAGCGACATTCTGGAGAGGCCTAAAAAAACATTTTAAAACCATTTTCACAAAAAATTGCTGATTTCTATTTTTGTCACCAAAAACGATGACTCCGATCATGCCGAAAAAGCGCCATTCTGGACAGGCCTAAAAAAAAATGTTACAACCATTTTCACCAAAAAATTGCAAATTTTTTTAAAATCATTTTGAAGACACAAAAAATAGCGACATTCTGGACAGGCCTAAAAAAACATTTTAAAACCATTTTCACCAAAAATTGCAGATATTTTTTTTTCATTTTCGTGACACAAAAACAGTGACCCCGGTCATGCCGAACTAGCGACATTCTGGACAGTCCTAAAAAAAAACATTTTAAAACCATTTTCACCAAAAATTGCAGATATTTTTTTTTCATTTTCGTGACACAAAAACAGTGACCCCGGTCATGCCGAACTAGCGACATTCTGGACAGGCCTAAAACAACCCATTTTAAAACCATTTTCACCAAAAATTGCAGATTTCTATTTTTGTCATCAAAAACGATGACTCCGATCATGCCGAACTATCGACATTCTGGACAGGCCTAAAAAAAACATTTTAAAACCATTTTCACAAAAAATTGCAGATATTTTTTTTTCAATTTCGTGACACAAAAACAGTGACCCCGGTCATGCCGAACTAGCGACATTCTGGGCGGGCCTAAAAAAAAAAATTAAAACCATTTCCACAAAAAATGGCAGATTTCTATTTTGTCCCTAAAAACGATGACTCCGATCATGCCGAAAAAGCGACATTCTGGACAGGCCTAAAAAAAATGTTTACATCCATTTTCACAAAAAATTGCAGATTTTTTTTTTTTCATTTTCTTGACACAAAAACAGTGACCCCGGTCATGCCGAACAAGCGACATTCTGGACAGGCCTAAAAAAAACACATTTTAAAACCATTTTCACAAAAAATTGCAGATTTCTATTTTTGTCACCAAAAACGATGACTCCGATCATGCCGAAAAAGCGACATTCTAAAAAAAATGTTTACAAATATTTTCACAAAAAAATTGCCGATTTTTTTAATTTTCGTGACACAAAAACAGTGACCCCGGTCATGCCGAACAAGCGACATTCTGGACAGAACTAAAAAAAAAACATTTTAAAAACATTTTCACAAAAAATTGCCGATTTCTATTTTGTCCCTAAAAACGATGACTCCGATCATGCCGAAAAAGTGACATTCTGGACAGGCCTAAAAAATATTTTTACAACCATTTTCACAAAAAATTGCAGATTTTATTTTTTTCATTTTCGTGACACAAAAACAGTGACCCCGGTCATGCCGAACTATCGACATTCTGGACAGATCTAAAAAAACATTTTAAAACCATTTTCACAAAAAATTGCAGATATTTTTTTTTCATTTTCGTGACACAAAAACAGTGACGAACTAGCGACATTCTGGAGAGGCCTAAAAAAACATTTTAAAACCATTTTCACAAAAAATTGCTGATTTCTATTTTTGTCACCAAAAACGATGACTCCGATCATGCCGAAAAAGCGCCATTCTGGACAGGCCTAAAAAAAAATGTTACAACCATTTTCACCAAAAAATTGCAAATTTTTTTAAAATCATTTTGAAGACACAAAAAATAGCGACATTCTGGACAGGCCTAAAAAAACATTTTAAAACCATTTTCACCAAAAATTGCAGATATTTTTTTTTCATTTTCGTGACACAAAAACAGTGACCCCGGTCATGCCGAACTAGCGACATTCTGGACAGTCCTAAAAAAAAACATTTTAAAACCATTTTCACCAAAAATTGCAGATATTTTTTTTTTCATTTTCGTGACACAAAAACAGTGACCCCGGTCATGCCGAACTAGCGACATTCTGGACAGGCCTAAAACAACCCATTTTAAAACCATTTTCACCAAAAATTGCAGATTTCTATTTTTGTCATCAAAAACGATGACTCCGATCATGCCGAACTATCGACATTCTGGACAGGCCTAAAAAAACATTTTAAAACCATTTTCACAAAAAATTGCAGATATTTTTTTTTCAATTTCGTGACACAAAAACAGTGACCCCGGTCATGCCGAACTAGCGACATTCTGGGCGGGCCTAAAAAAAAAAATTAAAACCATTTCCACAAAAAATGGCAGATTTCTATTTTGTCCCTAAAAACGATGACTCCGATCATGCCGAAAAAGTGACATTCTGGACAGGCCTAAAAAATATTTTTACAACCATTTTCACAAAAAATTGCAGATTTTATTTTTTTCATTTTCGTGACACAAAAACAGTGACCCCGGTCATGCCGAACTATCGACATTCTGGACAGATCTAAAAAAACATTTTAAAACCATTTTCACAAAAAATTGCAGATATTTTTTTTTCATTTTCGTGACACAAAAACAGTGACGAACTAGCGACATTCTGGAGAGGCCTAAAAAAACATTTTAAAACCATTTTCACAAAAAATTGCTGATTTCTATTTTTGTCACCAAAAACGATGACTCCGATCATGCCGAAAAAGCGCCATTCTGGACAGGCCTAAAAAAAAATGTTACAACCATTTTCACCAAAAAATTGCAAATTTTTTTAAAATCATTTTGAAGACACAAAAAATAGCGACATTCTGGACAGGCCTAAAAAAACATTTTAAAACCATTTTCACCAAAAATTGCAGATATTTTTTTTTCATTTTCGTGACACAAAAACAGTGACCCCGGTCATGCCGAACTAGCGACATTCTGGACAGTCCTAAAAAAAAACATTTTAAAACCATTTTCACCAAAAATTGCAGATATTTTTTTTTCATTTTCGTGACACAAAAACAGTGACCCCGGTCATGCCGAACTAGCGACATTCTGGACAGGCCTAAAACAACCCATTTTAAAACCATTTTCACCAAAAATTGCAGATTTCTATTTTTGTCATCAAAAACGATGACTCCGATCATGCCGAACTATCGACATTCTGGACAGGCCTAAAAAAACATTTTAAAACCATTTTCACAAAAAATTGCAGATATTTTTTTTTCAATTTCGTGACACAAAAACAGTGACCCCGGTCATGCCGAACTAGCGACATTCTGGGCGGGCCTAAAAAAAAAAATTAAAACCATTTCCACAAAAAATGGCAGATTTCTATTTTGTCCCTAAAAACGATGACTCCGATCATGCCGAAAAAGCGACATTCTGGACAGGCCTAAAAAAAATGTTTACATCCATTTTCACAAAAAATTGCAGATTATTTTTTTTTCATTTTCTTGACACAAAAACAGTGACCCCGGTCATGCCGAACAAGCGACATTCTGGACAGGCCTAAAAAAAACACATTTTAAAACCATTTTCACAAAAAATTGCAGATTTCTATTTTTGTCACCAAAAACGATGACTCCGATCATGCCGAAAAAGCGACATTCTGGACAGGCCTAAAAAAAATGTTTACAAATATTTTCACAAAAAAATTGCCGATTTTTTTAATTTTCGTGACACAAAAACAGTGACCCCGGTCATGCCGAACAAGCGACATTCTGGACAGGCCTAAAAAAAAACATTTTAAAACCATTTTCACAAAAAATTGCAGATTTCTATTTTTGTCACCAAAAACGATGACTCCGATCATGCCGAAAAAGCGCCATTCTGGACAGGCCTAAAAAAAAATGTTACAACCATTTTCACCAAAAAATTGCAAATTTTTTTAAAATCATTTTGAAGACACAAAAAATAGCGACATTCTGGACAGGCCTAAAAAAACATTTTAAAACCATTTTCACCAAAAATTGCAGATATTTTTTTTTCATTTTCGTGACACAAAAACAGTGACCCCGGTCATGCCGAACTAGCGACATTCTGGACAGTCCTAAAAAAAAACATTTTAAAACCATTTTCACCAAAAATTGCAGATATTTTTTTTTTCATTTTCGTGACACAAAAACAGTGACCCCGGTCATGCCGAACTAGCGACATTCTGGACAGGCCTAAAACAACCCATTTTAAAACCATTTTCACCAAAAATTGCAGATTTCTATTTTTGTCATCAAAAACGATGACTCCGATCATGCCGAACTATCGACATTCTGGACAGGCCTAAAAAAACATTTTAAAACCATTTTCACAAAAAATTGCAGATATTTTTTTTTCAATTTCGTGACACAAAAACAGTGACCCCGGTCATGCCGAACTAGCGACATTCTGGGCGGGCCTAAAAAAAAAAATTAAAACCATTTCCACAAAAAATGGCAGATTTCTATTTTGTCCCTAAAAACGATGACTCCGATCATGCCGAAAAAGTGACATTCTGGACAGGCCTAAAAAATATTTTTACAACCATTTTCACAAAAAATTGCAGATTTTATTTTTTTCATTTTCGTGACACAAAAACAGTGACCCCGGTCATGCCGAACTATCGACATTCTGGACAGATCTAAAAAAACATTTTAAAACCATTTTCACAAAAAATTGCAGATATTTTTTTTTCATTTTCGTGACACAAAAACAGTGACGAACTAGCGACATTCTGGAGAGGCCTAAAAAAACATTTTAAAACCATTTTCACAAAAAATTGCTGATTTCTATTTTTGTCACCAAAAACGATGACTCCGATCATGCCGAAAAAGCGCCATTCTGGACAGGCCTAAAAAAAAATGTTACAACCATTTTCACCAAAAAATTGCAAATTTTTTTTAAATCATTTTGAAGACACAAAAAATAGCGACATTCTGGACAGGCCTAAAAAAACATTTTAAAACCATTTTCACCAAAAATTGCAGATATTTTTTTTTCATTTTCGTGACACAAAAACAGTGACCCCGGTCATGCCGAACTAGCGACATTCTGGACAGTCCTAAAAAAAAACATTTTAAAACCATTTTCACCAAAAATTGCAGATATTTTTTTTTCATTTTCGTGACACAAAAACAGTGACCCCGGTCATGCCGAACTAGCGACATTCTGGACAGGCCTAAAACAACCCATTTTAAAACCATTTTCACCAAAAATTGCAGATTTCTATTTTTGTCATCAAAAACGATGACTCCGATCATGCCGAACTATCGACATTCTGGACAGGCCTAAAAAAACATTTTAAAACCATTTTCACAAAAAATTGCAGATATTTTTTTTTCAATTTCGTGACACAAAAACAGTGACCCCGGTCATGCCGAACTAGCGACATTCTGGGCGGGCCTAAAAAAAAAAATTAAAACCATTTCCACAAAAAATGGCAGATTTCTATTTTGTCCCTAAAAACGATGACTCCGATCATGCCGAAAAAGCGACATTCTGGACAGGCCTAAAAAAAATGTTTACATCCATTTTCACAAAAAATTGCAGATTTTTTTTTTTTCATTTTCTTGACACAAAAACAGTGACCCCGGTCATGCCGAACAAGCGACATTCTGGACAGGCCTAAAAAAAACACATTTTAAAACCATTTTCACAAAAAATTGCAGATTTCTATTTTTGTCACCAAAAACGATGACTCCGATCATGCCGAAAAAGCGACATTCTGGACAGGCCTAAAAAAAATGTTTACAAATATTTTCACAAAAAAATTGCCGATTTTTTTAATTTTCGTGACACAAAAACAGTGACCCCGGTCATGCCGAACAAGCGACATTCTGGACAGGCCTAAAAAAAAACATTTTAAAACCATTTTCACAAAAAATTGCAGATTTCTATTTTTGTCACCAAAAACGATGACTCCGATCATGCCGAAAAAGCGACATTCTGGACAGGCCTAAAAAAAAACATTTTACAACCATTTTCACAAAAAAATTGCCGATTTTTTTTTTTCATTTTCGTGACACAAAAAAAGTGACCACGGTCATGCCGAACTAGCGGCATTCTGGACAGGCCTAAAAAAACACATTTTAAAACTATTTTCACAAAAAATTGCAGATATTTTTTTTTCATTTTCGTGACACAAAAACAGAAAGTCGCTTGTTCATGCCGAACAAGCGACTTTCTGGACAGGCCTAAAAAAAAAACATTTTAAAACCATTTTCACAAAAAATTGCCGATTTCTATTTTGTCCCTAAAAACGATGACTCCGATCATGCCGAAAAAGTGACATTCTGGACAGGCCTAAAAAATATTTTTACAACCATTTTCACAAAAAATTGCAGATTTTCTTTTTTTCATTTTCGTGACACAAAAACAGTGACCCCGGTCATGCCGAACTATCGACATTCTGGACAGGTCTAAAAAAACATTTTAAAACCATTTTCACAAAAAATTGCAGATATTTTTTTTTCATTTTCGTGACACAAAAACAGTGACGAACTAGCGACATTCTGGAGAGGCCTAAAAAAACATTTTAAAACCATTTTCACAAAAAATTGCTGATTTCTATTTTTGTCACCAAAAACGATGACTCCGATCATGCCGAAAAAGCGCCATTCTGGACAGGCCTAAAAAAAAATGTTACAACCATTTTCACCAAAAAATTGCAAATTTTTTTAAAATCATTTTGAAGACACAAAAAATAGCGACATTCTGGACAGGCCTAAAAAAACATTTTTACAACCATTTTCACAAAAAATTGCAGATATTTTTTTTTCATTTTCGTGACACAAAAACAGTGACCCCGGTCATGCCGAACTAGCGACATTCTGGACAGATCTAAAAAAACATTTTAAAACCATTTTCACAAAAAATTGCAGATATTTTTTTTTCATTTTCGTGACACAAAAACAGTGACGAACTAGCGACATTCTGGACAGGCCTAAAAAAAAATGTTACAACCATTTTCACAAAAAAATTGCAAATTTTTTTAAAATCATTTCGTGACACAAAAACAGTGACCCCGGTCATGCCGAACTAGCGACATTCTGGGCGGGCCTAAAAAAAAAAATTAAAACCATTTCCACAAAAAATGGCAGATTTCTATTTTGTCCCTAAAAACGATGACTCCGATCATGCCGAAAAAGCGACATTCTGGACAGGCCTAAAAAAAATGTTTACATCCATTTTCACAAAAAATTGCAGATTTTTTTTTTTTCATTTTCTTGACACAAAAACAGTGACCCCGGTCATGCCGAACTAGCGACATTCTGGACAGGCCTAAAAAAACATTTTAAAACCATTTTCACAAAAAATTGCAGATTTCTATTTTTGTCATCAAAAACGATGACTCTGATCATGCCGAACTATCGACATTCTGGACAGGCCTAAAAAAACATTTTAAAACCATTTTCACAAAAAATTGCAGATATTTTTTTTTCAATTTCGTGACACAAAAACAGTGACCCCGGTCATGCCGAACTAGCGACATTCTGGGCGGCCTAAAAAAAAAAATTAAAACCATTTCCACAAAAAATGGCAGATTTCTATTTTGTCCCTAAAAACGATGACTCCGATCATGCCGAAAAAGCGACATTCTGGACAGGCCTAAAAAAAATGTTTACATCCATTTTCACAAAAAATTGCAGATTATTTTTTTTTCATTTTCTTGACACAAAAACAGTGACCCCGGTCATGCCGAACAAGCGACATTCTGGACAGGCCTAAAAAAAACACATTTTAAAACCATTTTCACAAAAAATTGCAGATTTCTATTTTTGTCACCAAAAACGATGACTCCGATCATGCCGAAAAAGCGACATTCTGGACAGGCCTAAAAAAAAAATTTACAAACATTTTCACAAAAAAATTGCCGATTTTTTTAATTTTCGTGACACAAAAACAGTGACCCCGGTCATGCCGAACAAGCGACATTCTGGACAGGCCTAAAAAAAAACATTTTAAAACCATTTTCACAAAAAATTGCAGATTTCTATTTTTGTCACCAAAAACGATGACTCCGATCATGCCGAAAAAGCGACATTCTGGACAGGCCTAAAAAAAAACATTTTACAACCATTTTCACCAAAAAATTGCCGATTTTTTTTTTTCATTTTCGTGACACAAAAAAAGTGACCCCGGTCATGCCGAACTAGCGACATTCTGGACAGGCCTAAAAAAACACATTTTAAAACTATTTTCACAAAAAATTGCAGATATTTTTTTTTCATTTTCTTGACACAAAAACAGTGACCCCGGTCATGCCGAACAAGCGACATTCTGGACAGGCCTAAAAAAAAAACATTTTAAAACCATTTTCACAAAAAATTGCCGATTTCTATTTTGTCCCTAAAAACGATGACTCCGATCATGCCGAAAAAGGGACATTCTGGACAGGCCTAAAAAATATTTTTACAACCATTTTCACAAAAAATTGCAGATTTTATTTTTTTCATTTTCGTGACACAAAAACAGTGACCCCGGTCATGCCGAACTATCGACATTCTGGACAGATCTAAAAAAACATTTTAAAACCATTTTCACAAAAAATTGCAGATATTTTTTTTTCATTTTCGTGACACAAAAACAGTGACGAACTAGCGACATTCTGGAGAGGCCTAAAAAAAACATTTTAAAACCATTTTCACAAAAAATTGCAGATTTCTATTTTTGTCACCAAAAACGATGACTCCGATCATGCCGAACAAGCGACATTCTGGACAGGCCTAAAAAAAACATTTTAAAACCATTTTCACCAAAAATTGCAGATATTTTTTTTTCATTTTCGTGACACAAAAACAGTGACCCCGGTCATGCCGAACTAGCGACATTCTGGACAGTCCTAAAAAAAAACATTTTAAAACCATTTTCACCAAAAATTGCAGATATTTTTTTTTCATTTTCGTGACACAAAAACAGTGACCCCGGTCATGCCGAACTAGCGACATTCTGGACAGGCCTAAAACAACCCATTTTAAAACCATTTTCACCAAAAATTGCAGATTTCTATTTTTGTCATCAAAAACGATGACTCCGATCATGCCGAACTATCGACATTCTGGACAGGCCTAAAAAAACATTTTAAAACCATTTTCACAAAAAATTGCAGATATTTTTTTTTCAATTTCGTGACACAAAAACAGTGACCCCGGTCATGCCGAACTAGCGACATTCTGGGCGGGCCTAAAAAAAAAAAGTAAAACCATTTCCACAAAAAATGGCAGATTTCTATTTTGTCCCTAAAAACGATGACTCCGATCATGCCGAAAAAGCGACATTCTGGACAGGCCTAAAAAAAAACATTTTACAACCATTTTCACCAAAAAATTGCAGATTATTTTTTTTTCATTTTCTTGACACAAAAACAGTGACCCCGGTCATGCCGAACAAGCGACATTCTGGACAGGCCTAAAAAAAACACATTTTAAAACCATTTTCACAAAAAATTGCAGATTTCTATTTTTGTCACCAAAAACGATGACTCCGATCATGCCGAAAAAGCGACATTCTGGACAGGCCTAAAAAAAAAATTTACAAACATTTTCACAAAAAAATTGCCGATTTTTTTAATTTTCGTGACACAAAAACAGTGACCCCGGTCATGCCGAACAAGCGACATTCTGGACAGGCCTAAAAAAAAACATTTTAAAACCATTTTCACAAAAAATTGCAGATTTCTATTTTTGTCACCAAAAACGATGACTCCGATCATGCCGAAAAAGCGACATTCTGGACAGGCCTAAAAAAAAACATTTTACAACCATTTTCACCAAAAAATTGCCGATTTTTTTTTTTCATTTTCGTGACACAAAAAAAGTGACCCCGGTCATGCCGAACTAGCGACATTCTGGACAGGCCTAAAAAAACACATTTTAAAACTATTTTCACAAAAAATTGCAGATATTTTTTTTTCATTTTCTTGACACAAAAACAGTGACCCCGGTCATGCCGAACAAGCGACATTCTGGACAGGCCTAAAAAAAAAACATTTTAAAACCATTTTCACAAAAAATTGCCGATTTCTATTTTGTCCCTAAAAACGATGACTCCGATCATGCCGAAAAAGGGACATTCTGGACAGGCCTAAAAAATATTTTTACAACCATTTTCACAAAAAATTGCAGATTTTATTTTTTTCATTTTCGTGACACAAAAACAGTGACCCCGGTCATGCCGAACTATCGACATTCTGGACAGATCTAAAAAAACATTTTAAAACCATTTTCACAAAAAATTGCAGATATTTTTTTTTCATTTTCGTGACACAAAAACAGTGACGAACTAGCGACATTCTGGAGAGGCCTAAAAAAAACATTTTAAAACCATTTTCACAAAAAATTGCAGATTTCTATTTTTGTCACCAAAAACGATGACTCCGATCATGCCGAACAAGCGACATTCTGGACAGGCCTAAAAAAAACATTTTAAAACCATTTTCACCAAAAATTGCAGATATTTTTTTTTCATTTTCGTGACACAAAAACAGTGACCCCGGTCATGCCGAACTAGCGACATTCTGGACAGTCCTAAAAAAAAACATTTTAAAACCATTTTCACCAAAAATTGCAGATATTTTTTTTTCATTTTCGTGACACAAAAACAGTGACCCCGGTCATGCCGAACTAGCGACATTCTGGACAGGCCTAAAACAACCCATTTTAAAACCATTTTCACCAAAAATTGCAGATTTCTATTTTTGTCATCAAAAACGATGACTCCGATCATGCCGAACTATCGACATTCTGGACAGGCCTAAAAAAACATTTTAAAACCATTTTCACAAAAAATTGCAGATATTTTTTTTTCAATTTCGTGACACAAAAACAGTGACCCCGGTCATGCCGAACTAGCGACATTCTGGGCGGGCCTAAAAAAAAAAAGTAAAACCATTTCCACAAAAAATGGCAGATTTCTATTTTGTCCCTAAAAACGATGACTCCGATCATGCCGAAAAAGCGACATTCTGGACAGGCCTAAAAAAAAACATTTTACAACCATTTTCACCAAAAAATTGCCGATTTTTTTTTTTCATTTTCGTGACACAAAAAAAGTGACCCCGGTCATGCCGAACTAGCGACATTCTGGACAGGCCTAAAAAAACACATTTTAAAACTATTTTCACAAAAAATTGCAGATATTTTTTTTTCATTTTCTTGACACAAAAACAGTGACCCCGGTCATGCCGAACAAGCGACATTCTGGACAGGCCTAAAAAAAAAACATTTTAAAACCATTTTCACAAAAAATTGCCGATTTCTATTTTGTCCCTAAAAACGATGACTCCGATCATGCCGAAAAAGGGACATTCTGGACAGGCCTAAAAAATATTTTTACAACCATTTTCACAAAAAATTGCAGATTTTATTTTTTTCATTTTCGTGACACAAAAACAGTGACCCCGGTCATGCCGAACTATCGACATTCTGGACAGATCTAAAAAAAACATTTTAAAACCATTTTCACAAAAAATTGCAGATATTTTTTTTTCATTTTCGTGACACAAAAACAGTGACGAACTAGCGACATTCTGGAGAGGCCTAAAAAAAACATTTTAAAACCATTTTCACAAAAAATTGCAGATTTCTATTTTTGTCACCAAAAACGATGACTCCGATCATGCCGAAAAAGCGCCATTCTGGACAGGCCTAAAAAAAAATGTTACAACCATTTTCACAAAAAAATTGCAATTTTTTTAAAAATCATTTTGAAGACACAAAAACAGTGACCCCGGTCATGCCGAACTAGCGACATTCTGGACAGGCCTAAAAAAACATTTTAAAACCATTTTCACCAAAAATTGCAGATATTTTTTTTTCATTTTCGTGACACAAAAACAGTGACCCCGGTCATGCCGAACTAGCGACATTCTGGACAGTCCTAAAAAAAAACATTTTAAAACCATTTTCACCAAAAATTGCAGATATTTTTTTTTCATTTTCGTGACACAAAAACAGTGACCCCGGTCATGCCGAACTAGCGACATTCTGGACAGGCCTAAAACAACCCATTTTAAAACCATTTTCACCAAAAATTGCAGATTTCTATTTTTGTCATCAAAAACGATGACTCCGATCATGCCGAACTATCGACATTCTGGACAGGCCTAAAAAAACATTTTAAAACCATTTTCACAAAAAATTGCAGATATTTTTTTTTCAATTTCGTGACACAAAAACAGTGACCCCGGTCATGCCGAACTAGCGACATTCTGGGCGGGCCTAAAAAAAAAAAGTAAAACCATTTCCACAAAAAATGGCAGATTTCTATTTTGTCCCTAAAAACGATGACTCCGATCATGCCGAAAAAGCGACATTCTGGACAGGCCTAAAAAAAATGTTTACATCCATTTTCACAAAAAATTGCAGATTTTTTTTTTCTTCATTTTCTTGACACAAAAACAGTGACCCCGGTCATGCCGAACAAGCGACATTCTGGACAGGCCTAAAAAAACATTTTAAAACCATTTTCACAAAAAATTGCAGATTTCTATTTTTGTCATCAAAAACGATGACTCCGATCATGCCGAAAAAGCGACATTCTGGACAGGCCTAAAAAAACATTTTAAAACCATTTTCACAAAAAATTGCAGATATTTTTTTTTCAATTTCGTGACACAAAAACAGTGACCCCGGTCATGCCGAACTAGCGACATTCTGGGCGGGCCAAAAAAAAAAAAGTAAAACCATTTCCACAAAAAATGGCAGATTTCTATTTTGTCCCTAAAAACGATGACTCCGATCATGCCGAAAAAGCGACATTCTGGACAGGCCTAAAAAAAATGTTTACATCCATTTTCACAAAAAATTGCAGATTTTTTTTTTTTTCATTTTCTTGACACAAAAACAGTGACCCCGGTCATGCCGAACAAGCGACATTCTGGACAGGCCTAAAAAAACATTTTAAAACCATTTTCACAAAAAATTGCAGATTTCTATTTTTGTCATCAAAAACGATGACTCCGATCATGCCGAACTATCGACATTCTGGACAGGCCTAAAAAAACATTTTAAAACCATTTTCACAAAAAATTGCAGATATTTTTTTTTCAATTTCGTGACACAAAAACAGTGACCCCGGTCATGCCAAACTAGCGACATTCTGGGCGGGCCTAAAAATTTTTTTTTAAACCATTTCCACAAAAAATGGCAGATTTCTATTTTGTCCCTAAAAACGATGACTCCGATCATGCCGAAAAAGCGACATTCTGGACAGGCCTAAAAAAAATGTTTACATCCATTTTCACAAAAAATTGCAGATTTTTTTTTTTCATTTTCTTGACACAAAAACAGTGACCCCGGTCATGCCGAACAAGCGACATTCTGGACAGGCCTAAAAAAAACACATTTTAAAACCATTTTCACAAAAAATTGCAGATTTCTATTTTTGTCACCAAAAACGATGACTCCGATCATGCCGAAAAAGCGACATTCTGGACAGGCCTAAAAAAAAACATTTTACAACCATTTTCACCAAAAAATTGCCGATTTTTTTTTTTTCATTTTCGTGACACAAAAAAAGTGACCCCGGTCATGCCGAACTAGCGACATTCTGGACAGGCCTCAAAGAACACATTTTAAAACTATTTTCACAAAAAATTGCAGATATTTTTTTTTCATTTTCGTGACACAAAAACAGTGACGAACTAGCGACATTCTGGAGAGGCCTAAAAAAAACATTTTAAAACCATTTTCACAAAAAATTGCAGATTTCTATTTTTGTCACCAAAAACGATGACTCCGATCATGCCGAAAAAGCGCCATTCTGGACAGGCCTAAAAAAAAATGTTACAACCATTTTCACAAAAAAATTGCAATTTTTTTAAAAATCATTTTGAAGACACAAAAACAGTGACCCCGGTCATGCCGAACTAGCGACATTCTGGACAGGCCTAAAAAAACATTTTAAAACCATTTTCACCAAAAATTGCAGATATTTTTTTTTCATTTTCGTGACACAAAAACAGTGACCCCGGTCATGCCGAACTAGCGACATTCTGGACAGTCCTAAAAAAAAACATTTTAAAACCATTTTCACCAAAAATTGCAGATATTTTTTTTTCATTTTCGTGACACAAAAACAGTGACCCCGGTCATGCCGAACTAGCGACATTCTGGACAGGCCTAAAACAACCCATTTTAAAACCATTTTCACCAAAAATTGCAGATTTCTATTTTTGTCATCAAAAACGATGACTCCGATCATGCCGAACTATCGACATTCTGGACAGGCCTAAAAAAACATTTTAAAACCATTTTCACAAAAAATTGCAGATATTTTTTTTTCAATTTCGTGACACAAAAACAGTGACCCCGGTCATGCCGAACTAGCGACATTCTGGGCGGGCCTAAAAAAAAAAAGTAAAACCATTTCCACAAAAAATGGCAGATTTCTATTTTGTCCCTAAAAACGATGACTCCGATCATGCCGAAAAAGCGACATTCTGGACAGGCCTAAAAAAAATGTTTACATCCATTTTCACAAAAAATTGCAGATTTTTTTTTTCTTCATTTTCTTGACACAAAAACAGTGACCCCGGTCATGCCGAACAAGCGACATTCTGGACAGGCCTAAAAAAACATTTTAAAACCATTTTCACAAAAAATTGCAGATTTCTATTTTTGTCATCAAAAACGATGACTCCGATCATGCCGAAAAAGCGACATTCTGGACAGGCCTAAAAAAACATTTTAAAACCATTTTCACAAAAAATTGCAGATATTTTTTTTTCAATTTCGTGACACAAAAACAGTGACCCCGGTCATGCCGAACTAGCGACATTCTGGGCGGGCCTAAAAAAAAAAAGTAAAACCATTTCCACAAAAAATGGCAGATTTCTATTTTGTCCCTAAAAACGATGACTCCGATCATGCCGAAAAAGCGACATTCTGGACAGGCCTAAAAAAAATGTTTACATCCATTTTCACAAAAAATTGCAGATTTTTTTTTTTTTCATTTTCTTGACACAAAAACAGTGACCCCGGTCATGCCGAACAAGCGACATTCTGGACAGGCCTAAAAAAACATTTTAAAACCATTTTCACAAAAAATTGCAGATTTCTATTTTTGTCATCAAAAACGATGACTCCGATCATGCCGAACTATCGACATTCTGGACAGGCCTAAAAAAACATTTTAAAACCATTTTCACAAAAAATTGCAGATATTTTTTTTTCAATTTCGTGACACAAAAACAGTGACCCCGGTCATGCCAAACTAGCGACATTCTGGGCGGGCCTAAAAAATTTTTTTTAAACCATTTCCACAAAAAATGGCAGATTTCTATTTTGTCCCTAAAAACGATGACTCCGATCATGCCGAAAAAGCGACATTCTGGACAGGCCTAAAAAAAATGTTTACATCCATTTTCACAAAAAATTGCAGATTTTTTTTTTTCATTTTCTTGACACAAAAACAGTGACCCCGGTCATGCCGAACAAGCGACATTCTGGACAGGCCTAAAAAAAACACATTTTAAAACCATTTTCACAAAAAATTGCAGATTTCTATTTTTGTCACCAAAAACGATGACTCCGATCATGCCGAAAAAGCGACATTCTGGACAGGCCTAAAAAAAAACATTTTACAACCATTTTCACCAAAAAATTGCCGATTTTTTTTTTTTCATTTTCGTGACACAAAAAAAGTGACCCCGGTCATGCCGAACTAGCGACATTCTGGACAGGCCTCAAAGAACACATTTTAAAACTATTTTCACAAAAAATTGCAGATATTTTTTTTTCATTTTCGTGACACAAAAACAGTGACGAACTAGCGACATTCTGGAGAGGCCTAAAAAAAACATTTTAAAACCATTTTCACAAAAAATTGCAGATTTCTATTTTTGTCACCAAAAACGATGACTCCGATCATGCCGAAAAAGCGCCATTCTGGACAGGCCTAAAAAAAAATGTTACAACCATTTTCACAAAAAAATTGCAATTTTTTTAAAAATCATTTTGAAGACACAAAAACAGTGACCCCGGTCATGCCGAACTAGCGACATTCTGGACAGGCCTAAAAAAACATTTTAAAACCATTTTCACCAAAAATTGCAGATATTTTTTTTTCATTTTCGTGACACAAAAACAGTGACCCCGGTCATGCCGAACTAGCGACATTCTGGACAGTCCTAAAAAAAAACATTTTAAAACCATTTTCACCAAAAATTGCAGATATTTTTTTTTCATTTTCGTGACACAAAAACAGTGACCCCGGTCATGCCGAACTAGCGACATTCTGGACAGGCCTAAAACAACCCATTTTAAAACCATTTTCACCAAAAATTGCAGATTTCTATTTTTGTCATCAAAAACGATGACTCCGATCATGCCGAACTATCGACATTCTGGACAGGCCTAAAAAAACATTTTAAAACCATTTTCACAAAAAATTGCAGATATTTTTTTTTCAATTTCGTGACACAAAAACAGTGACCCCGGTCATGCCGAACTAGCGACATTCTGGGCGGGCCTAAAAAAAAAAAGTAAAACCATTTCCACAAAAAATGGCAGATTTCTATTTTGTCCCTAAAAACGATGACTCCGATCATGCCGAAAAAGCGACATTCTGGACAGGCCTAAAAAAAATGTTTACATCCATTTTCACAAAAAATTGCAGATTTTTTTTTTCTTCATTTTCTTGACACAAAAACAGTGACCCCGGTCATGCCGAACAAGCGACATTCTGGACAGGCCTAAAAAAACATTTTAAAACCATTTTCACAAAAAATTGCAGATTTCTATTTTTGTCATCAAAAACGATGACTCCGATCATGCCGAAAAAGCGACATTCTGGACAGGCCTAAAAAAACATTTTAAAACCATTTTCACAAAAAATTGCAGATATTTTTTTTTCAATTTCGTGACACAAAAACAGTGACCCCGGTCATGCCGAACTAGCGACATTCTGGGCGGGCCAAAAAAAAAAAAGTAAAACCATTTCCACAAAAAATGGCAGATTTCTATTTTGTCCCTAAAAACGATGACTCCGATCATGCCGAAAAAGCGACATTCTGGACAGGCCTAAAAAAAATGTTTACATCCATTTTCACAAAAAATTGCAGATTTTTTTTTTTTTCATTTTCTTGACACAAAAACAGTGACCCCGGTCATGCCGAACAAGCGACATTCTGGACAGGCCTAAAAAAACATTTTAAAACCATTTTCACAAAAAATTGCAGATTTCTATTTTTGTCATCAAAAACGATGACTCCGATCATGCCGAACTATCGACATTCTGGACAGGCCTAAAAAAACATTTTAAAACCATTTTCACAAAAAATTGCAGATATTTTTTTTTCAATTTCGTGACACAAAAACAGTGACCCCGGTCATGCCAAACTAGCGACATTCTGGGCGGGCCTAAAAATTTTTTTTTAAACCATTTCCACAAAAAATGGCAGATTTCTATTTTGTCCCTAAAAACGATGACTCCGATCATGCCGAAAAAGCGACATTCTGGACAGGCCTAAAAAAAATGTTTACATCCATTTTCACAAAAAATTGCAGATTTTTTTTTTTCATTTTCTTGACACAAAAACAGTGACCCCGGTCATGCCGAACAAGCGACATTCTGGACAGGCCTAAAAAAAACACATTTTAAAACCATTTTCACAAAAAATTGCAGATTTCTATTTTTGTCACCAAAAACGATGACTCCGATCATGCCGAAAAAGCGACATTCTGGACAGGCCTAAAAAAAAACATTTTACAACCATTTTCACCAAAAAATTGCCGATTTTTTTTTTTTCATTTTCGTGACACAAAAAAAGTGACCCCGGTCATGCCGAACTAGCGACATTCTGGACAGGCCTCAAAGAACACATTTTAAAACTATTTTCACAAAAAATTGCAGATATTTTTTTTTCATTTTCGTGACACAAAAACAGTGACGAACTAGCGACATTCTGGAGAGGCCTAAAAAAAACATTTTAAAACCATTTTCACAAAAAATTGCAGATTTCTATTTTTGTCACCAAAAACGATGACTCCGATCATGCCGAAAAAGCGCCATTCTGGACAGGCCTAAAAAAAAATGTTACAACCATTTTCACAAAAAAATTGCAATTTTTTTAAAAATCATTTTGAAGACACAAAAACAGTGACCCCGGTCATGCCGAACTAGCGACATTCTGGACAGGCCTAAAAAAACATTTTAAAACCATTTTCACCAAAAATTGCAGATATTTTTTTTTCATTTTCGTGACACAAAAACAGTGACCCCGGTCATGCCGAACTAGCGACATTCTGGACAGTCCTAAAAAAAAACATTTTAAAACCATTTTCACCAAAAATTGCAGATATTTTTTTTTCATTTTCGTGACACAAAAACAGTGACCCCGGTCATGCCGAACTAGCGACATTCTGGACAGGCCTAAAACAACCCATTTTAAAACCATTTTCACCAAAAATTGCAGATTTCTATTTTTGTCATCAAAAACGATGACTCCGATCATGCCGAACTATCGACATTCTGGACAGGCCTAAAAAAACATTTTAAAACCATTTTCACAAAAAATTGCAGATATTTTTTTTTCAATTTCGTGACACAAAAACAGTGACCCCGGTCATGCCGAACTAGCGACATTCTGGGCGGGCCTAAAAAAAAAAAGTAAAACCATTTCCACAAAAAATGGCAGATTTCTATTTTGTCCCTAAAAACGATGACTCCGATCATGCCGAAAAAGCGACATTCTGGACAGGCCTAAAAAAAATGTTTACATCCATTTTCACAAAAAATTGCAGATTTTTTTTTTCTTCATTTTCTTGACACAAAAACAGTGACCCCGGTCATGCCGAACAAGCGACATTCTGGACAGGCCTAAAAAAACATTTTAAAACCATTTTCACAAAAAATTGCAGATTTCTATTTTTGTCATCAAAAACGATGACTCCGATCATGCCGAAAAAGCGACATTCTGGACAGGCCTAAAAAAACATTTTAAAACCATTTTCACAAAAAATTGCAGATATTTTTTTTTCAATTTCGTGACACAAAAACAGTGACCCCGGTCATGCCGAACTAGCGACATTCTGGGCGGGCCTAAAAAAAAAAAGTAAAACCATTTCCACAAAAAATGGCAGATTTCTATTTTGTCCCTAAAAACGATGACTCCGATCATGCCGAAAAAGCGACATTCTGGACAGGCCTAAAAAAAATGTTTACATCCATTTTCACAAAAAATTGCAGATTTTTTTTTTTTTCATTTTCTTGACACAAAAACAGTGACCCCGGTCATGCCGAACAAGCGACATTCTGGACAGGCCTAAAAAAACATTTTAAAACCATTTTCACAAAAAATTGCAGATTTCTATTTTTGTCATCAAAAACGATGACTCCGATCATGCCGAACTATCGACATTCTGGACAGGCCTAAAAAAACATTTTAAAACCATTTTCACAAAAAATTGCAGATATTTTTTTTTCAATTTCGTGACACAAAAACAGTGACCCCGGTCATGCCAAACTAGCGACATTCTGGGCGGGCCTAAAAATTTTTTTTTAAACCATTTCCACAAAAAATGGCAGATTTCTATTTTGTCCCTAAAAACGATGACTCCGATCATGCCGAAAAAGCGACATTCTGGACAGGCCTAAAAAAAATGTTTACATCCATTTTCACAAAAAATTGCAGATTTTTTTTTTTCATTTTCTTGACACAAAAACAGTGACCCCGGTCATGCCGAACAAGCGACATTCTGGACAGGCCTAAAAAAAACACATTTTAAAACCATTTTCACAAAAAATTGCAGATTTCTATTTTTGTCACCAAAAACGATGACTCCGATCATGCCGAAAAAGCGACATTCTGGACAGGCCTAAAAAAAAACATTTTACAACCATTTTCACCAAAAAATTGCCGATTTTTTTTTTTTCATTTTCGTGACACAAAAAAAGTGACCCCGGTCATGCCGAACTAGCGACATTCTGGACAGGCCTCAAAGAACACATTTTAAAACTATTTTCACAAAAAATTGCAGATATTTTTTTTTCATTTTCGTGACACAAAAACAGTGACGAACTAGCGACATTCTGGAGAGGCCTAAAAAAAACATTTTAAAACCATTTTCACAAAAAATTGCAGATTTCTATTTTTGTCACCAAAAACGATGACTCCGATCATGCCGAAAAAGCGCCATTCTGGACAGGCCTAAAAAAAAATGTTACAACCATTTTCACAAAAAAATTGCAATTTTTTTAAAAATCATTTTGAAGACACAAAAACAGTGACCCCGGTCATGCCGAACTAGCGACATTCTGGACAGGCCTAAAAAAACATTTTAAAACCATTTTCACCAAAAATTGCAGATATTTTTTTTTCATTTTCGTGACACAAAAACAGTGACCCCGGTCATGCCGAACTAGCGACATTCTGGACAGTCCTAAAAAAAAACATTTTAAAACCATTTTCACCAAAAATTGCAGATATTTTTTTTTCATTTTCGTGACACAAAAACAGTGACCCCGGTCATGCCGAACTAGCGACATTCTGGACAGGCCTAAAACAACCCATTTTAAAACCATTTTCACCAAAAATTGCAGATTTCTATTTTTGTCATCAAAAACGATGACTCCGATCATGCCGAACTATCGACATTCTGGACAGGCCTAAAAAAACATTTTAAAACCATTTTCACAAAAAATTGCAGATATTTTTTTTTCAATTTCGTGACACAAAAACAGTGACCCCGGTCATGCCGAACTAGCGACATTCTGGGCGGGCCTAAAAAAAAAAAGTAAAACCATTTCCACAAAAAATGGCAGATTTCTATTTTGTCCCTAAAAACGATGACTCCGATCATGCCGAAAAAGCGACATTCTGGACAGGCCTAAAAAAAATGTTTACATCCATTTTCACAAAAAATTGCAGATTTTTTTTTTCTTCATTTTCTTGACACAAAAACAGTGACCCCGGTCATGCCGAACAAGCGACATTCTGGACAGGCCTAAAAAAACATTTTAAAACCATTTTCACAAAAAATTGCAGATTTCTATTTTTGTCATCAAAAACGATGACTCCGATCATGCCGAAAAAGCGACATTCTGGACAGGCCTAAAAAAACATTTTAAAACCATTTTCACAAAAAATTGCAGATATTTTTTTTTCAATTTCGTGACACAAAAACAGTGACCCCGGTCATGCCGAACTAGCGACATTCTGGGCGGGCCTAAAAAAAAAAAGTAAAACCATTTCCACAAAAAATGGCAGATTTCTATTTTGTCCCTAAAAACGATGACTCCGATCATGCCGAAAAAGCGACATTCTGGACAGGCCTAAAAAAAATGTTTACATCCATTTTCACAAAAAATTGCAGATTTTTTTTTTTTTCATTTTCTTGACACAAAAACAGTGACCCCGGTCATGCCGAACAAGCGACATTCTGGACAGGCCTAAAAAAACATTTTAAAACCATTTTCACAAAAAATTGCAGATTTCTATTTTTGTCATCAAAAACGATGACTCCGATCATGCCGAACTATCGACATTCTGGACAGGCCTAAAAAAACATTTTAAAACCATTTTCACAAAAAATTGCAGATATTTTTTTTTCAATTTCGTGACACAAAAACAGTGACCCCGGTCATGCCAAACTAGCGACATTCTGGGCGGGCCTAAAAATTTTTTTTTAAACCATTTCCACAAAAAATGGCAGATTTCTATTTTGTCCCTAAAAACGATGACTCCGATCATGCCGAAAAAGCGACATTCTGGACAGGCCTAAAAAAAATGTTTACATCCATTTTCACAAAAAATTGCAGATTTTTTTTTTTCATTTTCTTGACACAAAAACAGTGACCCCGGTCATGCCGAACAAGCGACATTCTGGACAGGCCTAAAAAAAACACATTTTAAAACCATTTTCACAAAAAATTGCAGATTTCTATTTTTGTCACCAAAAACGATGACTCCGATCATGCCGAAAAAGCGACATTCTGGACAGGCCTAAAAAAAAACATTTTACAACCATTTTCACCAAAAAATTGCCGATTTTTTTTTTTTCATTTTCGTGACACAAAAAAAGTGACCCCGGTCATGCCGAACTAGCGACATTCTGGACAGGCCTCAAAGAACACATTTTAAAACTATTTTCACAAAAAATTGCAGATATTTTTTTTTCATTTTCGTGACACAAAAACAGTGACGAACTAGCGACATTCTGGAGAGGCCTAAAAAAAACATTTTAAAACCATTTTCACAAAAAATTGCAGATTTCTATTTTTGTCACCAAAAACGATGACTCCGATCATGCCGAAAAAGCGCCATTCTGGACAGGCCTAAAAAAAAATGTTACAACCATTTTCACAAAAAAATTGCAATTTTTTTAAAAATCATTTTGAAGACACAAAAACAGTGACCCCGGTCATGCCGAACTAGCGACATTCTGGACAGGCCTAAAAAAACATTTTAAAACCATTTTCACCAAAAATTGCAGATATTTTTTTTTCATTTTCGTGACACAAAAACAGTGACCCCGGTCATGCCGAACTAGCGACATTCTGGACAGTCCTAAAAAAAAACATTTTAAAACCATTTTCACCAAAAATTGCAGATATTTTTTTTTCATTTTCGTGACACAAAAACAGTGACCCCGGTCATGCCGAACTAGCGACATTCTGGACAGGCCTAAAACAACCCATTTTAAAACCATTTTCACCAAAAATTGCAGATTTCTATTTTTGTCATCAAAAACGATGACTCCGATCATGCCGAACTATCGACATTCTGGACAGGCCTAAAAAAACATTTTAAAACCATTTTCACAAAAAATTGCAGATATTTTTTTTTCAATTTCGTGACACAAAAACAGTGACCCCGGTCATGCCGAACTAGCGACATTCTGGGCGGGCCTAAAAAAAAAAAGTAAAACCATTTCCACAAAAAATGGCAGATTTCTATTTTGTCCCTAAAAACGATGACTCCGATCATGCCGAAAAAGCGACATTCTGGACAGGCCTAAAAAAAATGTTTACATCCATTTTCACAAAAAATTGCAGATTTTTTTTTTCTTCATTTTCTTGACACAAAAACAGTGACCCCGGTCATGCCGAACAAGCGACATTCTGGACAGGCCTAAAAAAACATTTTAAAACCATTTTCACAAAAAATTGCAGATTTCTATTTTTGTCATCAAAAACGATGACTCCGATCATGCCGAAAAAGCGACATTCTGGACAGGCCTAAAAAAACATTTTAAAACCATTTTCACAAAAAATTGCAGATATTTTTTTTTCAATTTCGTGACACAAAAACAGTGACCCCGGTCATGCCGAACTAGCGACATTCTGGGCGGGCCTAAAAAAAAAAAGTAAAACCATTTCCACAAAAAATGGCAGATTTCTATTTTGTCCCTAAAAACGATGACTCCGATCATGCCGAAAAAGCGACATTCTGGACAGGCCTAAAAAAAATGTTTACATCCATTTTCACAAAAAATTGCAGATTTTTTTTTTTTTCATTTTCTTGACACAAAAACAGTGACCCCGGTCATGCCGAACAAGCGACATTCTGGACAGGCCTAAAAAAACATTTTAAAACCATTTTCACAAAAAATTGCAGATTTCTATTTTTGTCATCAAAAACGATGACTCCGATCATGCCGAACTATCGACATTCTGGACAGGCCTAAAAAAACATTTTAAAACCATTTTCACAAAAAATTGCAGATATTTTTTTTTCAATTTCGTGACACAAAAACAGTGACCCCGGTCATGCCAAACTAGCGACATTCTGGGCGGGCCTAAAAATTTTTTTTTAAACCATTTCCACAAAAAATGGCAGATTTCTATTTTGTCCCTAAAAACGATGACTCCGATCATGCCGAAAAAGCGACATTCTGGACAGGCCTAAAAAAAATGTTTACATCCATTTTCACAAAAAATTGCAGATTTTTTTTTTTCATTTTCTTGACACAAAAACAGTGACCCCGGTCATGCCGAACAAGCGACATTCTGGACAGGCCTAAAAAAAACACATTTTAAAACCATTTTCACAAAAAATTGCAGATTTCTATTTTTGTCACCAAAAACGATGACTCCGATCATGCCGAAAAAGCGACATTCTGGACAGGCCTAAAAAAAAACATTTTACAACCATTTTCACCAAAAAATTGCCGATTTTTTTTTTTTCATTTTCGTGACACAAAAAAAGTGACCCCGGTCATGCCGAACTAGCGACATTCTGGACAGGCCTCAAAGAACACATTTTAAAACTATTTTCACAAAAAATTGCAGATATTTTTTTTTCATTTTCGTGACACAAAAACAGTGACGAACTAGCGACATTCTGGAGAGGCCTAAAAAAAACATTTTAAAACCATTTTCACAAAAAATTGCAGATTTCTATTTTTGTCACCAAAAACGATGACTCCGATCATGCCGAAAAAGCGCCATTCTGGACAGGCCTAAAAAAAAATGTTACAACCATTTTCACAAAAAAATTGCAATTTTTTTTAAAATCATTTTGAAGACACAAAAACAGTGACCCCGGTCATGCCGAACTAGCGACATTCTGGACAGGCCTAAAAAAACATTTTAAAACCATTTTCACCAAAAATTGCAGATATTTTTTTTCATTTTCGTGACACAAAAACAGTGACCCCGGTCATGCCGAACTAGCGACATTCTGGGCGGGTCTAAAAAAAAAAATTAAAACCATTTTCACAAAAAATTGCTGATTTCTATTTTTGTCACCAAAAACGATGACTCCGATCATGCCGAAAAAGCGCCATTCTGGACAGGCCTAAAAAAAAATGTTACAACCATTTTCACCAAAAAATTGCAAATTTTTTTTAAATCATTTTGAAGACACAAAAAATAGCGACATTCTGGACAGGCCTAAAAAAACATTTTAAAACCATTTTCACCAAAAATTGCAGATATTTTTTTTTCATTTTCGTGACACAAAAACAGTGACCCCGGTCATGCCGAACTAGCGACATTCTGGACAGTCCTAAAAAAAAACATTTTAAAACCATTTTCACCAAAAATTGCAGATATTTTTTTTTCATTTTCGTGACACAAAAACAGTGACCCCGGTCATGCCGAACTAGCGACATTCTGGACAGGCCTAAAACAACCCATTTTAAAACCATTTTCACCAAAAATTGCAGATTTCTATTTTTGTCATCAAAAACGATGACTCCGATCATGCCGAACTATCGACATTCTGGACAGGCCTAAAAAAACATTTTAAAACCATTTTCACAAAAAATTGCAGATATTTTTTTTTCAATTTCGTGACACAAAAACAGTGACCCCGGTCATGCCGAACTAGCGACATTCTGGGCGGGCCTAAAAAAAAAAATTAAAACCATTTCCACAAAAAATGGCAGATTTCTATTTTGTCCCTAAAAACGATGACTCCGATCATGCCGAAAAAGCGACATTCTGGACAGGCCTAAAAAAAATGTTTACATCCATTTTCACAAAAAATTGCAGATTTTTTTTTTTTCATTTTCTTGACACAAAAACAGTGACCCCGGTCATGCCGAACAAGCGACATTCTGGACAGGCCTAAAAAAAACACATTTTAAAACCATTTTCACAAAAAATTGCAGATTTCTATTTTTGTCACCAAAAACGATGACTCCGATCATGCCGAAAAAGCGACATTCTGGACAGGCCTAAAAAAAATGTTTACAAATATTTTCACAAAAAAATTGCCGATTTTTTTTAATTTTCGTGACACAAAAACAGTGACCCCGGTCATGCCGAACAAGCGACATTCTGGACAGAACTAAAAAAAAAACATTTTAAAAACATTTTCACAAAAAATTGCCGATTTCTATTTTGTCCCTAAAAACGATGACTCCGATCATGCCGAAAAAGTGACATTCTGGACAGGCCTAAAAAATATTTTTACAACCATTTTCACAAAAAATTGCAGATTTTATTTTTTTCATTTTCGTGACACAAAAACAGTGACCCCGGTCATGCCGAACTATCGACATTCTGGACAGATCTAAAAAAACATTTTAAAACCATTTTCACAAAAAATTGCAGATATTTTTTTTGCATTTTCGTGACACAAAAACAGTGACGAACTAGCGACATTCTGGACAGGCCTAAAAAAAAATGTTACAACCATTTTCACAAAAAAATTGCACATTTTTTTTAAATCATTTTGAAGACACAAAAACAGTGACCCCGGTCATGCCGAACTAGCGACATTCTGGACAGGCCTAAAAAAACATTTTAAAACCATTTTCACCAAAAATTGCAGATATTTTTTTTTCATTTTCGTGACACAAAAACAGTGACCCCGGTCATGCCGAACTAGCGACATTCTGGACAGTCCTAAAAAAAAAACATTTTAAAACCATTTTCACCAAAAATTGCAGATATTTTTTTTTCATTTTCGTGACACAAAAACAGTGACCCCGGTCATGCCGAACTAGCGACATTCTGGACAGGCCTAAAACAACCCATTTTAAAACCATTTTCACAAAAAATTGCAGATTTCTATTTTTGTCATCAAAAACGATGACTCCGATCATGCCGAACTATCGACATTCTGGACAGGCCTAAAAAAACATTTTAAAACCATTTTCACAAAAAATTGCAGATATTTTTTTTTCAATTTCGTGACACAAAAACAGTGACCCCGGTCATGCCGAACTAGCGACATTCTGGGCGGGCCTAAAAAAAAAAATTAAAACCATTTACACAAAAAAATTGCAATTTTTTTTTAAATCATTTTGAAGACACAAAAACAGTGACCCCGGTCATGCCGAACTAGCGACATTCTGGACAGGCCTAAAAAAACATTTTAAAACCATTTTCACCAAAAATTGCAGATATTTTTTTTTCATTTTCGTGACACAAAAACAGTGACCCCGGTCATGCCGAACTAGCGACATTCTGGACAGTCCTAAAAAAAAAACATTTTAAAACCATTTTCACCAAAAATTGCAGATATTTTTTTTTCATTTTCGTGACACAAAAACAGTGACCCCGGTCATGCCGAACTAGCGACATTCTGGACAGGCCTAAAACAACCCATTTTAAAACCATTTTCACAAAAAATTGCAGATTTCTATTTTTGTCATCAAAAACGATGACTCCGATCATGCCGAACTATCGACATTCTGGACAGGCCTAAAAAAACATTTTAAAACCATTTTCACAAAAAATTGCAGATATTTTTTTTTCAATTTCGTGACACAAAAACAGTGACCCCGGTCATGCCGAACTAGCGACATTCTGGGCGGGCCTAAAAAAAAAAATTAAAACCATTTACACAAAAAATGGCAGATTTCTATTTTGTCCCTAAAAACGATGACTCCGATCATGCCGAAAAAGCGACATTCTGGACAGGCCTAAAAAAAATGTTTACATCCATTTTCACAAAAAATTGCAGATTTTTTTTTTTTCATTTTCTTGACACAAAAACAGTGACCCCGGTCATGCCGAACTAGCGACATTCTGGACAGGCCTAAAAAAACATTTTAAAACCATTTTCACAAAAAATTGCAGATTTCTATTTTTGTCATCAAAAACGATGACTCTGATCATGCCGAACTATCGACATTCTGGACAGGCCTAAAAAAACATTTTAAAACCATTTTCACAAAAAATTGCAGATATTTTTTTTTCAATTTCGTGACACAAAAACAGTGACCCCGGTCATGCCGAACTAGCGACATTCTGGGCGGCCTAAAAAAAAAAATTAAAACCATTTCCACAAAAAATGGCAGATTTCTATTTTGTCCCTAAAAACGATGACTCCGATCATGCCGAAAAAGCGACATTCTGGACAGGCCTAAAAAAAATGTTTACATCCATTTTCACAAAAAATTGCAGATTATTTTTTTTTCATTTTCTTGACACAAAAACAGTGACCCCGGTCATGCCGAACAAGCGACATTCTGGACAGGCCTAAAAAAAACACATTTTAAAACCATTTTCACAAAAAATTGCAGATTTCTATTTTTGTCACCAAAAACGATGACTCCGATCATGCCGAAAAAGCGACATTCTGGACAGGCCTAAAAAAAAAATTTACAAACATTTTCACAAAAAAATTGCCGATTTTTTTAATTTTCGTGACACAAAAACAGTGACCCCGGTCATGCCGAACAAGCGACATTCTGGACAGGCCTAAAAAAAAACATTTTAAAACCATTTTCACAAAAAATTGCAGATTTCTATTTTTGTCACCAAAAACGATGACTCCGATCATGCCGAAAAAGCGACATTCTGGACAGGCCTAAAAAAAAACATTTTACAACCATTTTCACCAAAAAATTGCCGATTTTTTTTTTTCATTTTCGTGACACAAAAAAAGTGACCCCGGTCATGCCGAACTAGCGACATTCTGGACAGGCCTAAAAAAACACATTTTAAAACTATTTTCACAAAAAATTGCAGATATTTTTTTTTCATTTTCTTGACACAAAAACAGTGACCCCGGTCATGCCGAACAAGCGACATTCTGGACAGGCCTAAAAAAAAAACATTTTAAAACCATTTTCACAAAAAATTGCCGATTTCTATTTTGTCCCTAAAAACGATGACTCCGATCATGCCGAAAAAGGGACATTCTGGACAGGCCTAAAAAATATTTTTACAACCATTTTCACAAAAAATTGCAGATTTTATTTTTTTCATTTTCGTGACACAAAAACAGTGACCCCGGTCATGCCGAACTATCGACATTCTGGACAGATCTAAAAAAACATTTTAAAACCATTTTCACAAAAAATTGCAGATATTTTTTTTTCATTTTCGTGACACAAAAACAGTGACGAACTAGCGACATTCTGGAGAGGCCTAAAAAAAACATTTTAAAACCATTTTCACAAAAAATTGCAGATTTCTATTTTTGTCACCAAAAACGATGACTCCGATCATGCCGAAAAAGCGCCATTCTGGACAGGCCTAAAAAAAAATGTTACAACCATTTTCACAAAAAAATTGCAATTTTTTTAAAAATCATTTTGAAGACACAAAAACAGTGACCCCGGTCATGCCGAACTAGCGACATTCTGGACAGGCCTAAAAAAACATTTTAAAACCATTTTCACCAAAAATTGCAGATATTTTTTTTTCATTTTCGTGACACAAAAACAGTGACCCCGGTCATGCCGAACTAGCGACATTCTGGACAGGCCTAAAACAACCCATTTTAAAACCATTTTCACAAAAAATTGCAGATTTCTATTTTTGTCATCAAAAACGATGACTCCGATCATGCCGAACTATCGACATTCTGGACAGGCCTAAAAAAACATTTTAAAACCATTTTCACAAAAAATTGCAGATATTTTTTTTTCAATTTCGTGACACAAAAACAGTGACCCCGGTCATGCCGAACTAGCGACATTCTGGGCGGGCCTAAAAAAAAAAATTAAAACCATTTACACAAAAAATGGCAGATTTCTATTTTGTCCCTAAAAACGATGACTCCGATCATGCCGAAAAAGCGACATTCTGGACAGGCCTAAAAAAAATGTTTACATCCATTTTCACAAAAAATTGCAGATTTGTTTTTTTTCATTTTCGTGACACAAAAACAGTGACCCCGGTCATGCCGAACTAGCGACATTCTGGACAGTCCTAAAAAAAAAACATTTTAAAACCATTTTCACCAAAAATTGCAGATATTTTTTTTTCATTTTCGTGACACAAAAAACAGTGACCCCGGTCATGCCGAACTAGCGACATTCTGGACAGGCCTAAAACAACCCATTTTAAAACCATTTTCACAAAAAATTGCAGATTTCTATTTTTGTCATCAAAAACGATGACTCCGATCATGCCGAACTATCGACATTCTGGACAGGCCTAAAAAAACATTTTAAAACCATTTTCACAAAAAATTGCAGATATTTTTTTTTCAATTTCGTGACACAAAAACAGTGACCCCGGTCATGCCGAACTAGCGACATTCTGGGCGGGCCTAAAAAAAAAAATTAAAACCATTTACACAAAAAATGGCAGATTTCTATTTTGTCCCTAAAAACGATGACTCCGATCATGCCGAAAAAGCGACATTCTGGACAGGCCTAAAAAAAATGTTTACATCCATTTTCACAAAAAATTGCAGATTTTTTTTTTTTCATTTTCTTGACACAAAAACAGTGACCCCGGTCATGCCGAACTAGCGACATTCTGGACAGGCCGAAAAAAACATTTTAAAACCATTTTCACAAAAAATTGCAGATTTCTATTTTTGTCATCAAAAACGATGACTCTGATCATGCCGAACTATCGACATTCTGGACAGGCCTAAAAAAACATTTTAAAACCATTTTCACAAAAAATTGCAGATATTTTTTTTTCCATTTCGTGACACAAAAACAGTGACCCCGGTCATGCCGAACTAGCGACATTCTGGGCGGCCTAAAAAAAAAAATTAAAACCATTTCCACAAAAAATGGCAGATTTCTATTTTGTCCCTAAAAACGATGACTCCGATCATGCCGAAAAAGCGACATTCTGGACAGGCCTAAAAAAAATGTTTACATCCATTTTCACAAAAAATTGCAGATTATTTTTTTTTCATTTTCTTGACACAAAAACAGTGACCCCGGTCATGCCGAACAAGCGACATTCTGGACAGGCCTAAAAAAAACACATTTTAAAACCATTTTCACAAAAAATTGCAGATTTCTATTTTTGTCACCAAAAACGATGACTCCGATCATGCCGAAAAAGCGACATTCTGGACAGGCCTAAAAAAAAATTTTACAAACATTTTCACAAAAAAATTGCCGATTTTTTTAATTTTCGTGACACAAAAACAGTGACCCCGGTCATGCCGAACAAGCGACATTCTGGACAGGCCTAAAAAAAAACATTTTAAAACCATTTTCACAAAAAATTGCAGATTTCTATTTTTGTCACCAAAAACGATGACTCCGATCATGCCGAAAAAGCGACATTCTGGACAGGCCTAAAAAAAAACATTTTACAACCATTTTCACCAAAAAATTGCCGATTTTTTTTTTTCATTTTCGTGACACAAAAAAAGTGACCCCGGTCATGCCGAACTAGCGACATTCTGGACAGGCCTAAAAAAACACATTTTAAAACTATTTTCACAAAAAATTGCAGATATTTTTTTTTCATTTTCTTGACACAAAAACAGTGACCCCGGTCATGCCGAACAAGCGACATTCTGGACAGGCCTAAAAAAAAAACATTTTAAAACCATTTTCACAAATAATTGCCGATTTCTATTTTTGTCATCAAAAACGATGACTCCGATCATGCCGAACTATCGACATTCTGGACAGGCCTAAAAAAACATTTTAAAACCATTTTCACAAAAAATTGCAGATATTTTTTTTTCAATTTCGTGACACAAAAACAGTGACCCCGGTCATGCCGAACTAGCGACATTCTGGGCGGGCCTAAAAAAAAAAATTAAAACCATTTACACAAAAAATGGCAGATTTCTATTTTGTCCCTAAAAACGATGACTCCGATCATGCCGAAAAAGCGACATTCTGGACAGGCCTAAAAAAAATGTTTACATCCATTTTCACAAAAAATTGCAGATTTTTTTTTTTTCATTTTCTTGACACAAAAACAGTGACCCCGGTCATGCCGAACTAGCGACATTCTGGACAGGCCTAAAAAAACATTTTAAAACCATTTTCACAAAAAATTGCAGATTTCTATTTTTGTCATCAAAAACGATGACTCTGATCATGCCGAACTATCGACATTCTGGACAGGCCTAAAAAAACATTTTAAAACCATTTTCACAAAAAATTGCAGATATTTTTTTTTCAATTTCGTGACACAAAAACAGTGACCCCGGTCATGCCGAACTAGCGACATTCTGGGCGGCCTAAAAAAAAAAATTAAAACCATTTCCACAAAAAATGGCAGATTTCTATTTTGTCCCTAAAAACGATGACTCCGATCATGCCGAAAAAGCGACATTCTGGACAGGCCTAAAAAAAATGTTTACATCCATTTTCACAAAAAATTGCAGATTATTTTTTTTTCATTTTCTTGACACAAAAACAGTGACCCCGGTCATGCCGAACAAGCGACATTCTGGACAGGCCTAAAAAAAACACATTTTAAAACCATTTTCACAAAAAATTGCAGATTTCTATTTTTGTCACCAAAAACGATGACTCCGATCATGCCGAAAAAGCGACATTCTGGACAGGCCTAAAAAAAAAATTTACAAACATTTTCACAAAAAAATTGCCGATTTTTTTAATTTTCGTGACACAAAAACAGTGACCCCGGTCATGCCGAACAAGCGACATTCTGAACAGGCCTAAAAAAAAACATTTTAAAACCATTTTCACAAAAAATTGCAGATTTCTATTTTTGTCACCAAAAACGATGACTCCGATCATGCCGAAAAAGCGACATTCTGGACAGGCCTAAAAAAAAACATTTTACAACCATTTTCACCAAAAAATTGCCGATTTTTTTTTTTCATTTTCGTGACACAAAAAAAGTGACCCCGGTCATGCCGAACTAGCGACATTCTGGACAGGCCTAAAAAAACACATTTTAAAACTATTTTCACAAAAAATTGCAGATATTTTTTTTTCATTTTCTTGACACAAAAACAGTGACCCCGGTCATGCCGAACAAGCGACATTCTGGACAGGCCTAAAAAAAAAACATTTTAAAACCATTTTCACAAAAAATTGCCGATTTCTATTTTGTCCCTAAAAACGATGACTCCGATCATGCCGAAAAAGGGACATTCTGGACAGGCCTAAAAAATATTTTTACAACCATTTTCACAAAAAATTGCAGATTTTATTTTTTTCATTTTCGTGACACAAAAACAGTGACCCCGGTCATGCCGAACTATCGACATTCTGGACAGATCTAAAAAAACATTTTAAAACCATTTTCACAAAAAATTGCAGATATTTTTTTTTCATTTTCGTGACACAAAAACAGTGACGAACTAGCGACATTCTGGAGAGGCCTAAAAAAAACATTTTAAAACCATTTTCACAAAAAATTGCAGATTTCTATTTTTGTCACCAAAAACGATGACTCCGATCATGCCGAAAAAGCGCCATTCTGGACAGGCCTAAAAAAAAATGTTACAACCATTTTCACAAAAAAATTGCAATTTTTTTAAAAATCATTTTGAAGACACAAAAACAGTGACCCCGGTCATGCCGAACTAGCGACATTCTGGACAGGCCTAAAAAAACATTTTAAAACCATTTTCACCAAAAATTGCAGATATTTTTTTTTCATTTTCGTGACACAAAAACAGTGACCCCGGTCATGCCGAACTAGCGACATTCTGGACAGTCCTAAAAAAAAACATTTTAAAACCATTTTCACCAAAAATTGCAGATATTTTTTTTTCATTTTCGTGACACAAAAACAGTGACCCCGGTCATGCCGAACTAGCGACATTCTGGACAGGCCTAAAACAACCCATTTTAAAACCATTTTCACCAAAAATTGCAGATTTCTATTTTTGTCATCAAAAACGATGACTCCGATCATGCCGAACTATCGACATTCTGGACAGGCCTAAAAAAACATTTTAAAACCATTTTCACAAAAAATTGCAGATATTTTTTTTTCAATTTCGTGACACAAAAACAGTGACCCCGGTCATGCCGAACTAGCGACATTCTGGGCGGGCCTAAAAAAAAAAAGTAAAACCATTTCCACAAAAAATGGCAGATTTCTATTTTGTCCCTAAAAACGATGACTCCGATCATGCCGAAAAAGCGACATTCTGGACAGGCCTAAAAAAAATGTTTACATCCATTTTCACAAAAAATTGCAGATTTTTTTTTTCTTCATTTTCTTGACACAAAAACAGTGACCCCGGTCATGCCGAACAAGCGACATTCTGGACAGGCCTAAAAAAACATTTTAAAACCATTTTCACAAAAAATTGCAGATTTCTATTTTTGTCATCAAAAACGATGACTCCGATCATGCCGAACTATCGACATTCTGGACAGGCCTAAAAAAACATTTTAAAACCATTTTCACAAAAAATTGCAGATATTTTTTTTTCAATTTCGTGACACAAAAACAGTGACCCCGGTCATGCCAAACTAGCGACATTCTGGGCGGGCCTAAAAAATTTTTTTTAAACCATTTCCACAAAAAATGGCAGATTTCTATTTTGTCCCTAAAAACGATGACTCCGATCATGCCGAAAAAGCGACATTCTGGACAGGCCTAAAAAAAATGTTTACATCCATTTTCACAAAAAATTGCAGATTTTTTTTTTTTCATTTTCTTGACACAAAAACAGTGACCCCGGTCATGCCGAACAAGCGACATTCTGGACAGGCCTAAAAAAAACACATTTTAAAACCATTTTCACAAAAAATTGCAGATTTCTATTTTTGTCACCAAAAACGATGACTCCGATCATGCCGAAAAAGCGACATTCTGGACAGGCCTAAAAAAAAACATTTTACAACCATTTTCACCAAAAAATTGCCGATTTTTTTTTTTTCATTTTCGTGACACAAAAAAAGTGACCCCGGTCATGCCGAACTAGCGACATTCTGGACAGGCCTCAAAGAACACATTTTAAAACTATTTTCACAAAAGATTGCAGATATTTTTTTTTCATTTTCGTGACACAAAAACAGTGACGAACTAGCGACATTCTGGAGAGGCCTAAAAAAAACATTTTAAAACCATTTTCACAAAAAATTGCAGATTTCTATTTTTGTCACCAAAAACGATGACTCCGATCATGCCGAAAAAGCGCCATTCTGGACAGGCCTAAAAAAAAATGTTACAACCATTTTCACAAAAAAATTGCAATTTTTTTTAAAATCATTTTGAAGACACAAAAACAGTGACCCCGGTCATGCCGAACTAGCGACATTCTGGACAGGCCTAAAAAAACATTTTAAAACCATTTTCACCAAAAATTGCAGATATTTTTTTTTCATTTTCGTGACACAAAAACAGTGACCCCGGTCATGCCGAACTAGCGACATTCTGGACAGTCCTAAAAAAAAACATTTTAAAACCATTTTCACCAAAAATTGCAGATATTTTTTTTTCATTTTCGTGACACAAAAACAGTGACCCCGGTCATGCCGAACTAGCGACATTCTGGACAGGCCTAAAACAACCCATTTTAAAACCATTTTCACCAAAAATTGCAGATTTCTATTTTTGTCATCAAAAACGATGACTCCGATCATGCCGAACTAGCGACATTCTGGGCGGGCCTAAAAAAAAAAATTAAAACCATTTCCACAAAAAATGGCAGATTTCTATTTTGTCCCTAAAAACGATGACTCCGATCATGCCGAAAAAGCGACATTCTGGACAGGCCTAAAAAAAATGTTTACATCCATTTTCACAAAAAATTGCAGATTTTTTTTTTTTCATTTTCTTGACACAAAAACAGTGACCCCGGTCATGCCGAACAAGCGACATTCTGGACAGGCCTAAAAAAAACACATTTTAAAACCATTTTCACAAAAAATTGCAGATTTCTATTTTTGTCACCAAAAACGATGACTCCTATCATGCCGAAAAAGCGACATTCTGGACAGGCCTAAAAAAAATTTTTACAAACATTTTCACAAAAAAATTGCCGATTTTTTTAATTTTCGTGACACAAAAACAGTGACCCCGGTCATGCCGAACAAGCGACATTCTGGACAGGCCTAAAAAAAAACATTTTAAAACCATTTTCACAAAAAATTGCAGATTTCTATTTTTGTCACCAAAAACGATGACTCCGATCATGCCGAAAAAGCGACATTCTGGACAGGCCTAAAAAAAAACATTTTACAACCATTTTCACCAAAAAATTGCCGATTTTTTTTTTTCATTTTCGTGACAGAAAAAAAGTGACCCCGGTCATGCCGAACTAGCGACATTCTGGACAGGCCTAAAAGAACACATTTTAAAACTATTTTCACAAAAAATTGCAGATATTTTTTTTTCATTTTCGTGACACAAAAACAGTGACCCCGGTCATGCCGAACAAGCGACATTCTGGACAGGCCTAAAAAAAAAACATTTTAAAATCATTTTCACAAAAAATTGCAGATATTTTTTTTTCATTTTCGTGACACAAAAACAGTGAGGAACTAGCGACATTCTGGAGAGGCCTAAAAAAAACATTTTAAAACCATTTTCACAAAAAATTGCAGATTTCTATTTTTGTCACCAAAAACGATGACTCCGATCATGCCGAAAAAGCGCCATTCTGGACAGGCCTAAAAAAAAATGTTACAACCATTTTCACAAAAAAATTGCAATTTTTTTTTAAATCATTTTGAAGACACAAAAACAGTGACCCCGGTCATGCCGAACTAGCGACATTCTGGACAGGCCTAAAAAAACATTTTAAAACCATTTTCACCAAAAATTGCAGATATTTTTTTTTCATTTTCGTGACACAAAAACAGTGACCCCGGTCATGCCGAACTAGCGACATTCTGGACAGTCCTAAAAAAAACATTTTAAAACCATTTTCACCAAAAATTGCAGATATTTTTTTTTCATTTTCGTGACACAAAAACAGTGACCCCGGTCATGCCGAACTAGCGACATTCTGGACAGGCCTAAAACAACCCATTTTAAAACCATTTTCACCAAAAATTGCAGATTTCTATTTTTGTCATCAAAAACGATGACTCCGATCATGCCGAACTATCGACATTCTGGACAGGCCTAAAAAAAATTTTTACAAACATTTTCACAAAAAAATTGCCGATTTTTTTAATTTTCGTGACACAAAAACAGTGACCCCGGTCATGCCGAACAAGCGACATTCTGGACAGGCCTAAAAAAAAACATTTTAAAACCATTTTCACAAAAAATTGCAGATTTCTATTTTTGTCACCAAAAACGATGACTCCGATCATGCCGAAAAAGCGACATTCTGGACAGGCCTAAAAAAAAACATTTTACAACCATTTTCACCAAAAAATTGCCGATTTTTTTTTTTCATTTTCGTGACACAAAAAAAGTGACCCCGGTCATGCCGAACTAGCGACATTCTGGACAGGCCTAAAAGAACACATTTTAAAACTATTTTCACAAAAAATTGCAGATATTTTTTTTTCATTTTCGTGACACAAAAACAGTGACCCCGGTCATGCCGAACAAGCGACATTCTGGACAGGCCTAAAAAAAAAACATTTTAAAATCATTTTCACAAAAAATTGCAGATATTTTTTTTTCATTTTCGTGACACAAAAACAGTGACGAACTAGCGACATTCTGGAGAGGCCTAAAAAAAACATTTTAAAACCATTTTCACAAAAAATTGCAGATTTCTATTTTTGTCACCAAAAACGATGACTCCGATCATGCCGAAAAAGCGCCATTCTGGACAGGCCTAAAAAAAAATGTTACAACCATTTTCACAAAAAAATTGCAATTTTTTTTTAAATCATTTTGAAGACACAAAAACAGTGACCCCGGTCATGCCGAACTAGCGACATTCTGGACAGGCCTAAAAAAACATTTTAAAACCATTTTCACCAAAAATTGCAGATATTTTTTTTTCATTTTCGTGACACAAAAACAGTGACCCCGGTCATGCCGAACTAGCGACATTCTGGACAGTCCTAAAAAAAACATTTTAAAACCATTTTCACCAAAAATTGCAGATATTTTTTTTTCATTTTCGTGACACAAAAACAGTGACCCCGGTCATGCCGAACTAGCGACATTCTGGACAGGCCTAAAACAACCCATTTTAAAACCATTTTCACCAAAAATTGCAGATTTCTATTTTTGTCATCAAAAACGATGACTCCGATCATGCCGAACTATCGACATTCTGGACAGGCCTAAAAAAACATTTTAAAACCATTTTCACAAAAAATTGCAGATATTTTTTTTTCAATTTCGTGACACAAAAACAGTGACCCCGGTCATGCCGAACTAGCGACATTCTGGGCGGGCCTAAAAAAAAAAATTAAAACCATTTCCACAAAAAATGGCAGATTTCTATTTTGTCCCTAAAAACGATGACTCCGATCATGCCGAAAAAGCGACATTCTGGACAGGCCTAAAAAAAATGTTTACATCCATTTTCACAAAAAATTGCAGATTTTTTTAATTTTCGTGACACAAAAACAGTGACCCCGGTCATGCCGAACAAGCGACATTCTGGACAGGCCTAAAAAAAAACATTTTAAAACCATTTTCACAAAAAATTGCAGATTTCTATTTTTGTCACCAAAAACGATGACTCCGATCATGCCGAAAAAGCGACATTCTGGACAGGCCTAAAAAAAAACATTTTACAACCATTTTCACCAAAAAATTGCCGATTTTTTTTTTTCATTTTCGTGACACAAAAAAAGTGACCCCGGTCATGCCGAACTAGCGACATTCTGGACAGGCCTAAAAAAACACATTTTAAAACTATTTTCACAAAAAATTGCAGATATTTTTTTTTCATTTTCGTGACACAAAAACAGTGACCCCGGTCATGCCGAACAAGCGACATTCTGGACAGGCCTAAAAAAAAAACATTTTAAAACCATTTTCACAAAAAATTGCAGATATTTTTTTTTCATTTTCGTGACACAAAAACAGTGACGAACTAGCGACATTCTGGAGACGCCTAAAAAAAACATTTTAAAACCATTTTCACAAAAAATTGCAGATTTCTATTTTTGTCACCAAAAACGATGACTCCGATCATGCCGAATAAGCGCCATTCTGGACAGGCCTAAAAAAAAATGTTACAACCATTTTCACAAAAAAATTGCAATTTTTTTTTAAATCATTTTGAAGACACAAAAACAGTGACCCCGGTCATGCCGAACTAGCGACATTCTGGACAGGCCTAAAAAAACATTTTAAAACCATTTTCACCAAAAATTGCAGATATTTTTTTTTCATTTTCGTGACACAAAAACAGTGACCCCGGTCATGCCGAACTAGCGACATTCTGGACAGTCCTAAAAAAAAACATTTTAAAACCATTTTCACCAAAAATTGCAGATATTTTTTTTTCATTTTCGTGACACAAAAACAGTGACCCCGGTCATGCCGAACTAGCGACATTCTGGACAGGCCTAAAACAACCCATTTTAAAACCATTTTCACCAAAAATTGCAGATTTCTATTTTTGTCATCAAAAACGATGACTCCGATCATGCCGAACTATCGACATTCTGGACAGGCCTAAAAAAACATTTTAAAACCATTTTCACAAAAAATTGCAGATATTTTTTTTTCAATTTCGTGACACAAAAACAGTGACCCCGGTCATGCCGAACTAGCGACATTCTGGGCGGGCCTAAAAAAAAAAATTAAAACCATTTCCACAAAAAATGGCAGATTTCTATTTTGTCCCTAAAAACGATGACTCCGATCATGCCGAAAAAGCGACATTCTGGACAGGCCTAAAAAAAATGTTTACATCCATTTTCACAAAAAATTGCAGATTTTTTTTTTTTCATTTTCTTGACACAAAAACAGTGACCCCGGTCATGCCGAACAAGCGACATTCTGGACAGGCCTAAAAAAAACACATTTTAAAACCATTTTCACAAAAAATTGCAGATTTCTATTTTTGTCACCAAAAACGATGACTCCGATCATGCCGAAAAAGCGACATTCTGGACAGGCCTAAAAAAAATTTTTACAAACATTTTCACAAAAAAATTGCCGATTTTTTTAATTTTCGTGACACAAAAACAGTGACCCCGGTCATGCCGAACAAGCGACATTCTGGACAGGCCTAAAAAAAAACATTTTAAAACCATTTTCACAAAAAATTGCAGATTTCTATTTTTGTCACCAAAAACGATGACTCCGATCATGCCGAAAAAGCGACATTCTGGACAGGCCTAAAAAAACACATTTTACAACCATTTTCACCAAAAAATTGCCGATTTTTTTTTTTCATTTTCGTGACACAAAAAAAGTGACCCCGGTCATGCCGAACTAGCGACATTCTGGACAGGCCTAAAAAAACACATTTTAAAACTATTTTCACAAAAAATTGCAGATATTTTTTTTTCATTTTCTTGACACAAAAACAGTGACCCCGGTCATGCCGAACAAGCGACATTCTGGACAGGCCTAAAAAAAAAACATTTTAAAACCATTTTCACAAAAAATTGCAGATATTTTTTTTTCATTTTCGTGACACAAAAACAGTGACGAACTAGCGACATTCTGGAGACGCCTAAAAAAAACATTTTAAAACCATTTTCACAAAAAATTGCAGATTTCTATTTTTGTCACCAAAAACGATGACTCCGATCATGCCGAATAAGCGCCATTCTGGACAGGCCTAAAAAAAAATGTTACAACCATTTTCACAAAAAAATTGCAATTTTTTTTTAAATCATTTTGAAGACACAAAAACAGTGACCCCGGTCATGCCGAACTAGCGACATTCTGGACAGGCCTAAAAAAACATTTTAAAACCATTTTCACCAAAAATTGCAGATATTTTTTTTTCATTTTCGTGACACAAAAACAGTGACCCCGGTCATGCCGAACTAGCGACATTCTGGACAGTCCTAAAAAAAAACATTTTAAAACCATTTTCACCAAAAATTGCAGATATTTTTTTTTCATTTTCGTGACACAAAAACAGTGACCCCGGTCATGCCGAACTAGCGACATTCTGGACAGGCCTAAAACAACCCATTTTAAAACCATTTTCACCAAAAATTGCAGATTTCTATTTTTGTCATCAAAAACGATGACTCCGATCATGCCGAACTATCGACATTCTGGACAGGCCTAAAAAAACATTTTAAAACCATTTTCACAAAAAATTGCAGATATTTTTTTTTCAATTTCGTGACACAAAAACAGTGACCCCGGTCATGCCGAACTAGCGACATTCTGGGCGGGCCTAAAAAAAAAAATTAAAACCATTTCCACAAAAAATGGCAGATTTCTATTTTGTCCCTAAAAACGATGACTCCGATCATGCCGAAAAAGCGACATTCTGGACAGGCCTAAAAAAAATGTTTACATCCATTTTCACAAAAAATTGCAGATTTTTTTTTTTTCATTTTCTTGACACAAAAACAGTGACCCCGGTCATGCCGAACAAGCGACATTCTGGACAGGCCTAAAAAAAACACATTTTAAAACCATTTTCACAAAAAATTGCAGATTTCTATTTTTGTCACCAAAAACGATGACTCCGATCATGCCGAAAAAGCGACATTCTGGACAGGCCTAAAAAAAATTTTTACAAACATTTTCACAAAAAAATTGCCGATTTTTTTCATTTTCGTGACACAAAAACAGTGACCCCGGTCATGCCGAACAAGCGACATTCTGGACAGGCCTAAAAAAAAACATTTTAAAACCATTTTCACAAAAAATTGCAGATTTCTATTTTTGTCACCAAAAACGATGACTCCGATCATGCCGAAAAAGCGACATTCTGGACAGGCCTAAAAAAACACATTTTACAACCATTTTCACCAAAAAATTGCCGATTTTTTTTTTTCATTTTCGTGACACAAAAAAAGTGACCCCGGTCATGCCGAACTAGCGACATTCTGGACAGGCCTAAAAAAACACATTTTAAAACTATTTTCACAAAAAATTGCAGATATTTTTTTTTCATTTTCTTGACACAAAAACAGTGACCCCGGTCATGCCGAACAAGCGACATTCTGGACAGGCCTAAAAAAAAAACATTTTAAAACCATTTTCACAAAAAATTGCCGATTTCTATTTTGTCCCTAAAAACGATGACTCCGATCATGCCGAAAAAGGGACATTCTGGAGAGGCCTAAAAAAACATTTTAAAACCATTTTCACAAAAAATTGCAGATATTTTTTTTTCATTTTCGTGACACAAAAACAGTGACCCCGGTCATGCCGAACTAGCAACATTGTGGGCAGGCCTAAAAAAAAATGGTACAACCATTTTCACAAAAAAATTGCCGATTTTTTTTTTTCATTTTCAAGACACAAAAACAGTGACCCCGGTCATGCCGAACTAGCGACATTCTGGACAGGCCTAAAAAAACATTTTAAAACCATTTTCACCAAAAATTGCAGATATTTTTTTTTCAATTTCGTGACACAAAAACAGTGACCCCGGTCATTCCGAACTAGCGACATTCTGGACAGGCCTAAAAAAAAACATTTTAAAACCATTTTCACAAAAAATTGCAGATTTCTATTTTTGTCACCAAAAACGATGACTCCGATCATGCCGAAAAAGCGCCATTCTGGACAGGCCTAAAAAATATTTTTACAACCATTTTCACCAAAAATTGCAGATTTTATCTTTTTCATTTTCGTGACACAAAAACAGTGACCCCGGTCATGCCGAACTATCGACATTCTGGACAGGCCTAAAAAAACATTTTAAAACCATTTTCACAAAAAATTGCAGATTTCTATTTTGTCCCTAAAAACGATGACTCCGATCATGCCGAAAAAGGGACATTCTGGACAGGCCTAAAAAACATTTTAAAACCATTTACACAAAAAATTGCAGATATTTTTTTTTCATTTTCGTGACACAAAAACAGTGACCCCGGTCATGCCGAACTAGCGACATTCTGGACAGGCCTAAAAAAACATTTTAAAACCATTTTCACAAAAAATTGCAGATATTTTTTTTTCAATTTCGTGACACAAAAACAGTGACCCCGGTCATGCCGAACTAGCGACATTCTGGACAGTCCTAAAAAAAAACATTTTAAAACCATTTTCACAAAAAATTGCAGATTTCTATTTTTGTCACCAAAAACGATGACTCCGATCATGCCGAAAAAGCGCCATTCTGGACAGGCCTAAAAAATATTTTTACAACCATTTTCACAAAAAATTGCAGATTTTTATCTTTTTCATTTTCGTGACACAAAAACAGTGACCCCGGTCATGCCGAACTAGCGACATTCTGGACAGGCCTAAAACAACCCATTTTAAAACCATTTTCACCAAAAATTGCAGATTTCTATTTTTGTCATCAAAAACGATGACTCCGATCATGCCGAACTATCGACATTCTGGACAGGCCTAAAAAAACATTTTAAAACCATTTTCACAAAAAATTGCAGATATTTTTTTTTCAATTTCGTGACACAAAAACAGTGACCCCGGTCATGCCGAACTAGCGACATTCTGGGCGGGCCTAAAAAAAAAAATTAAAACCATTTCCACAAAAAATGGCAGATTTCTATTTTGTCCCTAAAAACGATGACTCCGATCATGCCGAAAAAGCGACATTCTGGACAGGCCTAAAAAAAATGTTTACATCCATTTTCACAAAAAATTGCAGATTTTTTTAATTTTCGTGACACAAAAACAGTGACCCCGGTCATGCCGAACAAGCGACATTCTGGACAGGCCTAAAAAAAAACATTTTAAAACCATTTTCACAAAAAATTGCAGATTTCTATTTTTGTCACCAAAAACGATGACTCCGATCATGCCGAAAAAGCGACATTCTGGACAGGCCTAAAAAAAAACATTTTACAACCATTTTCACCAAAAAATTGCCGATTTTTTTTTTTCATTTTCGTGACACAAAAAAAGTGACCCCGGTCATGCCGAACTAGCGACATTCTGGACAGGCCTAAAAAAACACATTTTAAAACTATTTTCACAAAAAATTGCAGATATTTTTTTTTCATTTTCGTGACACAAAAACAGTGACCCCGGTCATGCCGAACAAGCGACATTCTGGACAGGCCTAAAAAAAAAACATTTTAAAACCATTTTCACAAAAAATTGCAGATATTTTTTTTTCATTTTCGTGACACAAAAACAGTGACGAACTAGCGACATTCTGGAGACGCCTAAAAAAAACATTTTAAAACCATTTTCACAAAAAATTGCAGATTTCTATTTTTGTCACCAAAAACGATGACTCCGATCATGCCGAATAAGCGCCATTCTGGACAGGCCTAAAAAAAAATGTTACAACCATTTTCACAAAAAAATTGCAATTTTTTTTTAAATCATTTTGAAGACACAAAAACAGTGACCCCGGTCATGCCGAACTAGCGACATTCTGGACAGGCCTAAAAAAACATTTTAAAACCATTTTCACCAAAAATTGCAGATATTTTTTTTTCATTTTCGTGACACAAAAACAGTGACCCCGGTCATGCCGAACTAGCGACATTCTGGACAGTCCTAAAAAAAAACATTTTAAAACCATTTTCACCAAAAATTGCAGATATTTTTTTTTCATTTTCGTGACACAAAAACAGTGACCCCGGTCATGCCGAACTAGCGACATTCTGGACAGGCCTAAAACAACCCATTTTAAAACCATTTTCACCAAAAATTGCAGATTTCTATTTTTGTCATCAAAAACGATGACTCCGATCATGCCGAACTATCGACATTCTGGACAGGCCTAAAAAAACATTTTAAAACCATTTTCACAAAAAATTGCAGATATTTTTTTTTCAATTTCGTGACACAAAAACAGTGACCCCGGTCATGCCGAACTAGCGACATTCTGGGCGGGCCTAAAAAAAAAAATTAAAACCATTTCCACAAAAAATGGCAGATTTCTATTTTGTCCCTAAAAACGATGACTCCGATCATGCCGAAAAAGCGACATTCTGGACAGGCCTAAAAAAAATGTTTACATCCATTTTCACAAAAAATTGCAGATTTTTTTTTTTTCATTTTCTTGACACAAAAACAGTGACCCCGGTCATGCCGAACAAGCGACATTCTGGACAGGCCTAAAAAAAACACATTTTAAAACCATTTTCACAAAAAATTGCAGATTTCTATTTTTGTCACCAAAAACGATGACTCCGATCATGCCGAAAAAGCGACATTCTGGACAGGCCTAAAAAAAATTTTTACAAACATTTTCACAAAAAAATTGCCGATTTTTTTAATTTTCGTGACACAAAAACAGTGACCCCGGTCATGCCGAACAAGCGACATTCTGGACAGGCCTAAAAAAAAACATTTTAAAACCATTTTCACAAAAAATTGCAGATTTCTATTTTTGTCACCAAAAACGATGACTCCGATCATGCCGAAAAAGCGACATTCTGGACAGGCCTAAAAAAACACATTTTACAACCATTTTCACCAAAAAATTGCCGATTTTTTTTTTTCATTTTCGTGACACAAAAAAAGTGACCCCGGTCATGCCGAACTAGCGACATTCTGGACAGGCCTAAAAAAACACATTTTAAAACTATTTTCACAAAAAATTGCAGATATTTTTTTTTCATTTTCTTGACACAAAAACAGTGACCCCGGTCATGCCGAACAAGCGACATTCTGGACAGGCCTAAAAAAAAAACATTTTAAAACCATTTTCACAAAAAATTGCAGATATTTTTTTTTCATTTTCGTGACACAAAAACAGTGACGAACTAGCGACATTCTGGAGACGCCTAAAAAAAACATTTTAAAACCATTTTCACAAAAAATTGCAGATTTCTATTTTTGTCACCAAAAACGATGACTCCGATCATGCCGAATAAGCGCCATTCTGGACAGGCCTAAAAAAAAATGTTACAACCATTTTCACAAAAAAATTGCAATTTTTTTTTAAATCATTTTGAAGACACAAAAACAGTGACCCCGGTCATGCCGAACTAGCGACATTCTGGACAGGCCTAAAAAAACATTTTAAAACCATTTTCACCAAAAATTGCAGATATTTTTTTTTCATTTTCGTGACACAAAAACAGTGACCCCGGTCATGCCGAACTAGCGACATTCTGGACAGTCCTAAAAAAAAACATTTTAAAACCATTTTCACCAAAAATTGCAGATATTTTTTTTTCATTTTCGTGACACAAAAACAGTGACCCCGGTCATGCCGAACTAGCGACATTCTGGACAGGCCTAAAACAACCCATTTTAAAACCATTTTCACCAAAAATTGCAGATTTCTATTTTTGTCATCAAAAACGATGACTCCGATCATGCCGAACTATCGACATTCTGGACAGGCCTAAAAAAACATTTTAAAACCATTTTCACAAAAAATTGCAGATATTTTTTTTTCAATTTCGTGACACAAAAACAGTGACCCCGGTCATGCCGAACTAGCGACATTCTGGGCGGGCCTAAAAAAAAAAATTAAAACCATTTCCACAAAAAATGGCAGATTTCTATTTTGTCCCTAAAAACGATGACTCCGATCATGCCGAAAAAGCGACATTCTGGACAGGCCTAAAAAAAATGTTTACATCCATTTTCACAAAAAATTGCAGATTTTTTTTTTTTCATTTTCTTGACACAAAAACAGTGACCCCGGTCATGCCGAACAAGCGACATTCTGGACAGGCCTAAAAAAAACACATTTTAAAACCATTTTCACAAAAAATTGCAGATTTCTATTTTTGTCACCAAAAACGATGACTCCGATCATGCCGAAAAAGCGACATTCTGGACAGGCCTAAAAAAAATTTTTACAAACATTTTCACAAAAAAATTGCCGATTTTTTTAATTTTCGTGACACAAAAACAGTGACCCCGGTCATGCCGAACAAGCGACATTCTGGACAGGCCTAAAAAAAAACATTTTAAAACCATTTTCACAAAAAATTGCAGATTTCTATTTTTGTCACCAAAAACGATGACTCCGATCATGCCGAAAAAGCGACATTCTGGACAGGCCTAAAAAAACACATTTTACAACCATTTTCACCAAAAAATTGCCGATTTTTTTTTTTCATTTTCGTGACACAAAAAAAGTGACCCCGGTCATGCCGAACTAGCGACATTCTGGACAGGCCTAAAAAAACACATTTTAAAACTATTTTCACAAAAAATTGCAGATATTTTTTTTTCATTTTCTTGACACAAAAACAGTGACCCCGGTCATGCCGAACAAGCGACATTCTGGACAGGCCTAAAAAAAAAACATTTTAAAACCATTTTCACAAAAAATTGCCGATTTCTATTTTGTCCCTAAAAACGATGACTCCGATCATGCCGAAAAAGGGACATTCTGGAGAGGCCTAAAAAAACATTTTAAAACCATTTTCACAAAAAATTGCAGATATTTTTTTTTCATTTTCGTGACACAAAAACAGTGACCCCGGTCATGCCGAACTAGCAACATTGTGGGCAGGCCTAAAAAAAAATGGTACAACCATTTTCACAAAAAAATTGCCGATTTTTTTTTTTCATTTTCAAGACACAAAAACAGTGACCCCGGTCATGCCGAACTAGCGACATTCTGGACAGGCCTAAAAAAACATTTTAAAACCATTTTCACCAAAAATTGCAGATATTTTTTTTTCAATTTCGTGACACAAAAACAGTGACCCCGGTCATTCCGAACTAGCGACATTCTGGACAGGCCTAAAAAAAAACATTTTAAAACCATTTTCACAAAAAATTGCAGATTTCTATTTTTGTCACCAAAAACGATGACTCCGATCATGCCGAAAAAGCGCCATTCTGGACAGGCCTAAAAAATATTTTTACAACCATTTTCACCAAAAATTGCAGATTTTATCTTTTTCATTTTCGTGACACAAAAACAGTGACCCCGGTCATGCCGAACTATCGACATTCTGGACAGGCCTAAAAAAACATTTTAAAACCATTTTCACAAAAAATTGCAGATTTCTATTTTGTCCCTAAAAACGATGACTCCGATCATGCCGAAAAAGGGACATTCTGGACAGGCCTAAAAAACATTTTAAAACCATTTACACAAAAAATTGCAGATATTTTTTTTTCATTTTCGTGACACAAAAACAGTGACCCCGGTCATGCCGAACTAGCGACATTCTGGACAGGCCTAAAAAAACATTTTAAAACCATTTTCACAAAAAATTGCAGATATTTTTTTTTCAATTTCGTGACACAAAAACAGTGACCCCGGTCATGCCGAACTAGCGACATTCTGGACAGTCCTAAAAAAAAACATTTTAAAACCATTTTCACAAAAAATTGCAGATTTCTATTTTTGTCACCAAAAACGATGACTCCGATCATGCCGAAAAAGCGCCATTCTGGACAGGCCTAAAAAATATTTTTACAACCATTTTCACAAAAAATTGCAGATTTTATCTTTTTCATTTTCGTGACACAAAAACAGTGACCCCGGTCATGCCGAACTATCGACATTCTGGACAGGCCTAAAAAAACATTTTAAAACCATTTTCACAAAAAATTGCAGATTTCTATTTTGTCCCTAAAAACGATGACTCCGATCATGCCGAAAAAGGGACATTCTGGACAGGCCTAAAAAACATTTTAAAACCATTTACACAAAAAATTGCAGATATTTTTTTTTCATTTTCGTGACACAAAAACAGTGACCCCGGTCATGCCGAACTAGCGACATTCTGGACAGGCCTAAAAAAAACATTTTAGAACCATTTTCACAAAAAAATTGCCGATTTTTTTTTTTCATTTTCAAGACACAAAAACAGTGACCCCGGTCATGCCGAACTAGCGACATTCTGGACAGGCCTAAAAAAAACATTTTAAAACCATTTTCACAAAAAATTGCAGATATTTTTTTTTCAATTTCGTGACACAAAAACAGTGACCCCGGTCATGCCGAACTAGCGACATTCTGGACAGGCCTGAAAAATATTTTTACAACCATTTTCACAAAAAATTGCAGATTTTTTTTTTTCATTTTCGTGACACAAAAACAGTGACCCCGGTCATGCCGAACTAGCGACATTCTGGACAGGCCTAAAAAAAAACATTTTAGAACCATTTTCACAAAAAAATTGCCGATTTTTTTTTTTCATTTTCAAGACACAAAAACAGTGACCCCGGTCATGCCGAACTAGCGACATTCTGGACAGGCCTAAAAAACATTTTAAAACCATTTTCACAAAAAATTGCAGATTTCTATTTTGTCCCTAAAAACGATGACTCCGATCATGCCGAAA